>NC_081831.1:49712715-50397715 GCF_030867095.1 Alligator mississippiensis
CTCAGCTAAAGCAACTTAAAACTTGAGTGAAATACTAGAACTGTTTTCCTGCCCTTGAAAAGCATGAAAATGAAGCATCTGCCATCCTGTGTGTGTTATATATACTGATACAACAGCCATGCTCAGCAGAATGGGAATACAGGTAAACTATTTTCCAAAGCCACTGGACAACAAAACATTCTCTCTGTCTGAACGTAATATTTAGGGGTTGAAACATTTTAAAAATCTGATATTCAGGTCTGAGTTTACTTAAACGCTGTGTGGCACTTATTTAGTCTATCCCTACAATTAACTCATGCTTATATATTTAGTGGAAAAAAATCCAAACCTAATGTTATTATTTTGGTGGTAAATCCTTGTCTTCTCTCCTTGTGTGTAAAGGGTCACAGATAGTGCCAAATCATTACAGCTGCAGTGCATGGAGTACGCATGCAGCACTTTAGAAAGCTCCTTGTAGTTGGGTATGTAAAAGCTCTTTAGGAAAGGAGCCAGTAGATCTGCTGCTGTATACCACAAGACCTACAGATGTTGGAACTGTGTCTATGGTGTGCACTCACTTGGAAAATACAGCCTCTTTCTCCAGGTATGCACAGTTCTCAGGGCATTTATTTGGATGTTTGCTCATTTAAAAGTCCTTTTAAATGACAACTAGATTATATGTCTAAATATGTCAAAATTGATACATCAGAATCAGATACATCCTGCTTCCTTCCACAGCAGAAGAAGGGATTTGAAGGATGGTGTCAGCATGCCAGTGATGACTAAGGTAACAAGAGTAAGACATTCTCTTTTTTAAAAAAAGAAGAGCTATCTATTACTAGTTAGATCATTTTTATAGCACAAAATGAAATAAGAAAGAAAATACCCATAAACTTAAATTATGCCAGTAAACACAATAGCTTAAGTCTGATGTGACATTTATCTTCACTGACGAGGTGACACCTGGCAATGCTACAGTGACAAGCCTCACAGAAATTCTTATAAGTAAAATAAATGTTAGACATTCTCACAATTTATTTAATATGTTTACTCCTTTGATATACATGTATAATTTGAATGTCTGTCAAAAATAGAAAAATACGGAGTACATAAATAGAATAGGTTGTATATATTCATAAATGGGTAAAACTTGGTCTGTCCTCATTAACTTTTCCCGCTATTATTGTAGGTAATAAAATGCAATATTAAATGAGCTCATCTATATACTAGTCAGAACTTAATTCCTGTAAAAGCTCACTTTGCTTACCAAAAATAACAAACTACATAATCAAGTACTCCTGGGAAAAACAATAAGGCACCTCACAACATTTTCAGTTCCTTTCCAAAAGATAAGGCAAATCTGAATAATATCCAGGATAAGTCAAATTATAATGTCTGCTGATTCTGAGCAGCCTCTAACTGTTTAATGAAATATGAATGTGTTCATCTTGGTAAAAGACCTCTCCCCCTTCTCTTGAGGCTCCCTGAGAAATGTTGGGGTGGAGGGAAACACCCAGCAGTATATCTGTCGGGCTGAGGCTAAAATAGCACCCCACCCCTCCCCGACAGGCTTTGCCATGGAAAGCACAGTCCTTCTACCTGGGGATAGCAAGGATAATGGGGTACCAGCAGGGGCCTCCAGAGAGCCCATGCCTGTTTTTCAGAAGCAGCAGCGTGAGCCCACACTGCTCCTGCCACAGCAGTAGCAGCTTCCACTCAAGAAGAGCCTCACAAGGTAAGACTTTGCTTTTCTTTCTCCCCACCCCTACTCTCCAGTGGTCAGCAGATCTCCTCCCTGCTTCCTCTGCCCCTCCTTCCCACTCTCAGATCACTAAGCCTCTGCAAAAATGGCTGTGGATGAAGTAGAGAAAGAGACATTATGTTGAGCCTGGCATCATGATGGGGTGAAGGAGGTAAAATGGACATAGTAAGACAGAGTGAAACTGTGTGACATGTCAATTCCATTAATAACAAATACAACTTAAAAGATCAAAATCTCCAGACAAAGCGTGGTTTCAGTATATGTGTAGGCTGTTTGTGCAGTAGACTGGATAAGGTGCTTACTCATCTGGCACCAATATGAGAATAATACACTGAGCAGTGAATCTTCCAGAAACTGAAGAGAGTCAGAACAAGCTGAACAATTAACAAGTTAAAGTATTTTGCCTTCCCCAACCTGATACCAGAGTGCTTTATAACACTGGGGGTAGAGAATCATTAAACTAAAACATTATGCAATTTAAGAATAAAATATACGAGCCACTATTTGCCTTTTTAAAATAAAATAATATTATAAAAACTCAAGGAAGTTGTTCTATATTCTAGAATCTCACTATTATATGCCTCTTCCTAAACACCATTGAAGCAAGAAGAAACATCACCACCAGCCTGGACCCAAAGAAATTTGACTGTAGAACAACACATTCCTCAAAGTGAATTCCTGGGCTAGGCTGATTTTGTTTTACAGGGCAAGGAAGTGCCTGGACATTTCAAAAATGGGGAAAATGTCAAAATGGGGGAATGTTCTAAATAGTGTGCAAATGGTCTGATGCAGGAAAGAAGTTAGAAAGCTATCCTTCTTGTCCACAAATGCAGATTTTAAATGTAATAGCTTAGAAGAGCACAGTTAGAATCCATATTGAGCAGCTCAGTGCAGCACTAATCATTCCTTCATTTGTTAGAGGTCCCTCCAAAAGTGATGCCTTTAAATCTAGCACCTAGCCATAAAATGATAATTAGTCATGATACAGAGGGAGTTAAGCCTTTAATCAATATCCTTTCATGCTGCTCAACAGAATGCAGCAAGAGAGGTGGCACAACTAATGGGACGAAAGTCCAGGCTGGTGTTAATATTTCTTTTTGTTTGAATGGTGTTTAGGAAGAGGCATACAGCAATGCTGAGATTCTAGAATATAGAACAACTTTCTTGATATTTTCTCCAGCAGAGAAAGAGTTTCATTTCCAAAGAGTTGTGTGGCAATCAAGTGCTAATCATTTAAATACTGCGGGAGTGTCTACACGTGCATTTATACATGCCTAAACTTGAGGTGCCTTTACTTGAGGTGCATGAAGGCAATTTAGATGTGCATCTACACGTAGATGTGCTAATGTGCATTAGGGCCCATTAAATTTAGGCATGAATAGCTAAGTCACATTAGCACATGTGCAGATGCACTAATGCACATTAACACAGTATATATCCATTGATGTAAACTGTGCTAATGTGCACTGGCAGGTCTACATGTGCACTAATGTGACTTACCTATTCGTGCCTAAATTTGATACCTGTATAAACCTTTATGCAGGTATCAAATTTAGGTTCACATAGCCTTAAATTGCCATTTTAAGGTGCATTAAGGGCACTCATGTGTAGACATGTGCCCGTAATGTACCTTAAAAATGGCAATTTTAGGCTAAGCCTGCTTAAAAGTGGCATATGTAGATGTGTCCTGTGAGGTGTAGAGAAGGGCACGTGAGGGCAATTTTCATTTCATTTCTGTTTCTTCGAGAAATAAAAAAGCCATTGAGTTCTGTTGTTTGGGTGTTTTTTCATTACCTCAGATTCTATACTAGTAACTTGTTTAATGCCTAAAGAAGTTAGCGTCCTACCTGCGCATTTCTTCTTGTGTTTGTGAAAACTAGTTTGTAGACAATTTTGGGGAAAGGTCACTGTGGCATGAAAGGAAAATAATCCCCTCCATCTGTGTAAAGTGACATCCATCTTGTACTTTAAATTGGAAAACTCACTCCAACTCCAAAGGCCTTTGTATCCTACAAGATACTGAGCTTCTAATACTTCCTTGGTGACAAAAGTCCCAGCTGTCACTTGTCTGGATGCCAACATTTTCAACTTCTACTGGAAAAGTTCTACAATACACTTAAGCTTGTTCACTACAAAAGCCTACACCACATTGATTATTTGGCAGCAGGCAGAAACAAGCTACCATATTTACTTTTATACAAGATAAGCCTTATTATAAGACAACCCCCCAGTAATTACATTTATATATGGAAAATTTATAAATTTAATATAATTTTCCAGGTATAGAAACCTCCAGGGGAGGTTTGCCTTCCCCTTGTTGCATCAGGGAAAATAAATCTGGAGGGTCAAGCAGGCCCTTTGCTCTCTGCTTCCCTCCAACTTTTTCCCATAGCAGTCCCTTCCCCCTCTCTTTACTGTCAGACCCTGCTTTCCCTGAGCACGTGGAAGTGAGGGGCAAATTTGAAAACAATACTTTGAAGTTAAGTGCCACATGACTGTGGCAATTTGCATCTAGTACCCATACACTTAGTTTATCTAGAATTGATGCATATGACCTTTATTTTTTAAACCAATGAAAATTTAAGCACAGGTATTCCATAAACACACCTTTGAGCAGCACTTGGGCATCTACTTATATATAATACAAACTCTGTATGATATTAGTCGAAAGGCAAAGACTTTATGATATTAGTAGAAAGCCAAAGACTTTATATGATCTACTGCACAGTACATTGGTCTGGGCCGCAGCAGAGTCAACAGTAGCTATGGTGACTCCACAGCTCAGCACTGCTCAGTATGTGTGTGTACTCCAGATACCCCCCAAAAATGAGCCACATACTAATTAGCCCCTACTCATGACTGGAACTGCATGTTACATGTGTTTTCTAGTCATGCTCAGTGTTGGCTACATTTAAGAAACTTCTTAGTTGGTTTCTGTTACTGGGCACATATTCCTTTTAGCAGCAGTTTAATGACAATGTATTTAGTGAGGTTTTCTCGTATGTGATAATAAGACAAAGGGCTTTTTCCCCGTGCCAATTGAGGGAAAAGACCCTCATCTTGTATTTAGAATCATAGAAAATTGGGTTGGAAGGAACCTGACACAGTTGTGGGTGGCTCTGCTTTGAGAAGGGGATTGGACCTCATGAGGTCACAGAATTCTATGATTCTATGACATCAGGACATCCAACCCTCTGCTCAAAGCAGGACGATCCCTGATCATATCAAGGTTTTGTCTATCTGAGTCTTATAAACCTCCAAGGATGGAGATTCCCAAACCTCTCTGGGTAGTGTGCTCCAGTACTTTACTACCCTCCTCATAAGAAAGATTTTCCTAATATCTAACCTCAACTTCACTCGTTGCAACTTGAGACCATTGTTCCTTGTTCTATCATTTACCACCATTGAGAACAGTCTAGCTCCAACCTTCAGGTAGTTGAAGGCTGCTATTAAATCCCTTAGTCTTCTCTTTTCTAAACTAAATAAGCCTAGTTCCCTCAACTTCTCCTCAGAAGTTATGTGCCCCAGCCCCCTAACCATTTCCATTGCCCTCGGCTGAACTCTCTCCAATGTATCCATATCCTTTCTTTAGAGGGGGGCCCAAAACTGGACACAGTATTCCAGATGTGGCCTCACCAGGGTTGAATAGAGGGGAATAATCACTTCTCTCAATCAGCTGGCGACGTTCCTACTAATGCAGCCCATTATGCTATTAGCTATCTTCACAACAAGGGCACACTATAATGAGGGATAATGACTGATTTTACTAAAAATAAACTACAAAAGATTTAAATCTATTGTGAAAAGATTTACTTTGTTTTTTACAATAAGCATGGTAAATGACAGTAGCTGAAAGATAATTGAAGACTAATAAAGTTACTAGAGATTTGGAATAGTAGTTTAACAGGATTAGCAAAACACTGCATTATGATGAAGGAACACAAAACCCCAGGACCTTTTTAGACCAGTGGTTTTTAACCTTTTTGGACTTGAGGTGCTCCTCACTGGACTCAAGGCTCCTGTCCATAACTTTTGTGAAATAAGTGGCATCCAGTTTTAAGAAACAATTTATATATTACAGTGCTTATCTCTTTGCAGATAGGCTGCGCACAGTAGTGTGTGTGTGGGGACAGGGAGTACAGGAGGCAGTGGGGGGGGGAGGGGAGAGAAGGATCATCCAGGTACGAACAATCTGTTTTTATTTGTAAAATGAATCAGATTATCTCCTCACACCTTATCTCCTCAAACCTTGAGACATCTTTCAAAGGATCTGGCAGCACCTCAGAGTGTTCCAATACCCTGGTTGAGAATTACTGGTTTAGATAGTAATCTCCTTAGACACGAACAGTTTTTATGTTCTTTGATAGTGTAACACTTGACCTAATGGAATCTTCTCTGGGATGGGTGCTCCTGAGCACTAGCATAAATTATCAAGAAAAGCAATTGGAAAGTGATTGCAACTTTTATAGCTAGCATGATCTGTAAAACCAACCCAAACATAAAAAGATCACTCGCACAACTTGTCTAGAATGATGGCAGAGACACAAATATGCCAGAATGTTAAGGTGTTTCATTGCACAAGTAGAAATTATTTTTTCTAGAATTGTTGTTTTCAGATATGGTTAGATTCAAATGTCCAGGGGAAAAGATGTAACATGCCCTTAGTATCCTGTAATCCTCCTACCCAAAGATCCTCTTAATGTAATATAATAAGCAATGTCTTCTACTTAAAAATCAAAAGCCTAGTGATTTTATTGTGCTAGTATTCCCATTATTACTGCTATATAGTAGCCATTCTGTAAAGAAATTGAAACATAGATCTAAACTATTAATTGTACTCTGCTAATAATTAAACAGAGTTTCCAAGCCATTCAAGGACTGAAATTTGTCTGCATGAAAGAATCATTGGGTAAGTTAGAACAACAAATTCATAATAATGAAAGTTTGCACATAAACAGAAAAGAAGGGGAAATTTGTCAAAAAAAAATTGCCTTTTATATATTGTTCACTTAGCTAAGCTCTGGAAACCTCTTTCTCTCATTATATGCCAGGGCATGGGCCTCCAAGCACAATTCAATATGGTTTGGTTTTCTTTGCAGCTTTATGTTGTTGGAGTCATTTCATTTTATTTATTGTATGCTTGTGGAGGTTGGTGACAAATAAAGTGCCCTTTGGGGAACAGTCTGACATTTGTTGATGGACTAGCTCATCTAATGGTTCTTCCCCATCAAGAATGTCTATGTACACGGTTCATCTCTCATTTCCACTACTTTTATATCAGGGTGACTATATTGTTTTCAGCAGCATTACTCCTCATTTACACAAATATCACAGAGAGGAATCAGGCCCTCTGATGGACAGATTTGTCCCTCCCTAGTGTAACAAATGATTTCAAAGGGGATATACACTGAAAGAATCTGAACCTGTTTTATTGGATTACTTTTTCTCTCAAGTTTGCCATCAAAGAGGACAGTTTGAGGCCCTCAAAACAGGATGTTTCAACCATTTTTTTTCCTTCCAACACTACCTAGCTTTCAAAAAGGGCTATACCTGATCAATTTGCTGTTGTTCTGTTCCATGCTAGCCTCTTCCTATTAGAAACGTCCATGTTGCATGCCTGAGTTGAGCCTTAAAGAAGTCTTTAACATGTTTGTGAGAGCTATCACTGGGTTAAATAAAGGTTGTTGCATTTTCTACTTTGCCTGCATGAAACTTGACTTCAGTGGGCTTTGGTTCAGGCTTCCAGTAAAGCAAAATAAATATCTTGTGCTGCCTAACTTAAGAGATACATTAAAAATTTTCTTAAGAAAACTCAGATATCACTCCAAACAACACTTTGATTTTCTTTTTTTGAAGTAATTTCAATATATAACCTTTTAAAACACCCTGGGTGCATCTACATTTGTTATGAGTGTGATTCAATAAACTCCATTGAAACTTGCATTTTGTACTGGAGTTAATGGCTCCCAGGCACAGCATCTAAATGTGCACCCAGGATTGCAGCAGTTTGAGTTGGGGTGGAGAAGCCATGGGCTGGCAGCAGGCTCAGGGGGTCAGCCTGAGGCTGTGGGTCATGGCATTGAGGGGTGAGAGGCTGGGAGATGAGGATATCCCAGCCCCTGCTCCCCAACTGCAATCTCAGAGATGGGGCTTGCTTCTGGGGCAGGGGGACATTATTCCCACCCAGACTCCAATGGCAGAGCTCGTCTCAGCAGCAGGCAGGTCCTGGAGGCAGGAAGCAATCTCCTGCCCCCTGGTGGCTGGCTGACTGGGAGCAGATTTACTCCCAGTCAGGCATCTACATGAGCACTACTGTACTGTTACTAATTGCACGTAAATTTGCTACTTTCATTTGCAGGTAGCAAATTTCCTCACAGTTAGCAAGGTTTACTGTGCAGTAAGCATGTGCTTATTGTGCAGTAGACACACATGCTTACTGCCCAATAAACTATGCTACTTCGCAGTAAAGCATCTCATGTTGATGCACCCGCTGTGCCTGAAAAGGGGTATCAGATAGAATCTGGGCTTCTCTTCTCTGTCTGCTAGGTTAAGTCAGATACGAGCAGCCATAGCTTAACTCCCCCTGCCCCCAAAACAAAAAAATCATTGGAACTATATAGAATGACTTGATTAACAGAGTAATTGGATTGATAGTTCATGAGTTGTATCCAAATGTGCTACTCAGTTTTGCTGCCTAGTAGGCCTGCACTTGCATCATTCATTTAAGCATCAGGGCCGTGTCCAGGCATTGCATGGCCATGCGATATGTGACACTGCAGACATGTCTGTGGCACCACATACCACACATTCAGCTCTTCTCCATGCTGCAAGAAAGCAATGCAGGGGTTGGGGTTTTAACCCAGGGTAAAAAAAAAAACATGCAAAAAAAAGTGGAGCGATGCACATGGGGGGCAACACATGCTGCCCAAACCTGGAGTCTGGCCAGTTGGAGCCACACTCCAGCCACCGGCTAGGCTCTGAGTGACAGGATTGCTGCTCCTACAGCCCCAGGATCCCAGGTAAGGCTGCTGGAGCCAGTACAGTGCTAAACCCATCCTCCCCTACCCCACCCCAGTATCTGCTGCACGTCGGAAGGAACATGGCACAGTCATTCCCTGGCAACAAGTAGCAGCAGCACAAGGTGTGCCACTGTTTCTTGTCCCCTGGGAAACAAATGTCTGCACTCAAGTGGACGTGGCCCAGAAGGGTTAATTACCTTGTGTTTAATCACCACTCACTTCAAGCTAGAAGCTTCCATGAGTGGGACAGGAATCAGACTCAGGTCAACTTTCAAATTATATCTTAAGCTATGGCTGCTGTAAAATGAAGCCCTTACATTTGAAGACCTATTAATGTGAATACATGAGTGCATGACCTAGCTGTTCAAAGAATGGAGATGAAACTGAAGGTTTTCTAGAAAATCAGGTACACTCACAGGTTAAAAGAAGAGCTCTTTGTTCTAAATATTTAGGGACTTCAGGCAGCATTCTATCAAAAATTAAAAGTTTTGCAAGGGAGCTTTCACAAAAGTCTGTCTTTCTAATGAAGGAATAATTACCTAGAAGAATAAGTACTAGAATAAATTTGCACACATAAAAGCTCAAGCACATTGTAAGACCAAGATAAGAGGTCAGATGACAACAATGCTGGCTGCACAAAAGGAAATTTGTTCCCCATAAAACAAAGCAACAACGAAAAGTAGGCATTAAAAAGCCATACTGGAGGCAATAAGCTAGGTTGACATCATAGATATAGACCTATACCTCTGATAGGAGCTACACTCTAGAACACTTCCTTATTGTTGTTAATGAGTGCTGTAGTTCTATTAACTCTCTGAGTCTTAAACATTCAGAAAAAAACTATGTCCAAATTATTTCTGTGACTAATCTCAAATGGACCGTGTTTTAATATGGGGAAAATATTAAATATTAAATTATTTCTTAGACTACTTAGCCTATTGCAGGCACAGAAAAATTGCTGAAAGTTAAATTGTTAAATCACACTGAATATTAAAAATCATTAAATTAGAATAAAATGTTGTTTATTTTCATAAAATAATGAAAGTTCAACCCTTTCTGAAGAACAAACAATCACAGTAAATGAAACCCATTAAAATTGAAGGATGCCTATGTTGCTCAAAACTATTTAAAATGCTCATATTCTTAACCCTGGTCATTTGTTTTAACACTTAGGATACCAGCATTTTCCAGACTGCCAGAAAATGAAATATGCAAAGCGAAATATGTCCAGCTTCTCATTGGAGTTATAGTGATAATATTAAGAACACAGCAGTTAATTTCAACTACCTGGGGAGTTCAGCTGTACCAATATAAAATATTCTTTCTTCTCTAGTGTAGAAAGAAAGGTGTAAGTTAAACAAAACTGGCAGTTCTTGATCACAAAAACAGATCAGTGAAATTCAAGTAGTCTTACTTCTCACCTAACAGCATCTTCTACATTCATAATTCAAAGGTCCAACTAGTAAATAATGTTTTGCCTGAAGTATAGATAAATTTTAGTTCTATTGCACAGACAGAAAATGGAGGAAAAATGAAGCCAAGCCGTAGTATGCAACAGTGGTGTGAAATTTACATACACATTTTAAACCGACATGACCAATCAAAATATTAACTAAAATGTAATCAGTGTTGGTTTATTTACAACTTTTGCTAAAAAGATGCAATAAATTAAATACTAAAAATTATACATAAAAAGTCATCTTTAATAGGTAGTCTTCTACTTTTGATAATATGATGGAAGAGTAAGATGCTCAGATTTAAGATAGTACCCAAGGTCGGATCCACACATGCAGGCATGTGCACTTGCAGCAGCTCAAATGGGAGTGGCACAAATTTGTGTGGGAGATTTTTGGTTCAGCACACGTGCCTGAACATACACTTTGCTGTGGGGCAAATTGTGCCACTTGGGGCAAAATAACCCTGCCTGGCTCCTCCTGGCTCTTTAGCCAGGGGGAGCTAGAGACTTGGGCCAGCACCTGTGCTGGCCCCAGCAGTATAAAAACCTGGCCTGGTAGCTGTCCCACCCACTGCTTTGTGGCTCTGAGCAGTGCCAGTCTTTGCTGTTCTGCTCCCTGCCCCATGCTGTTCCTGGGAAGCCCTTGACTGGTGTTTGGGGACTGAGCTGGGTCCTTTCCTCTCAGGCCAGCCTCCCCCTGCACAGGTAACTCTAGGTGGGCAGGGGGACTCTAAGACTGGCTCTGGAGGCCTTTCCTACCTGGAGCACTCCCCCATACCCTAACCCCCATCTCTCTCTTTCACACACCTGCTGTCACTTCTACCCCTCCCCTCAGCCCATAACAGCCCCCAAGTGGTTCCTGGGACCAGGAACCGCCCCCTCCCAGGCTGGGGCCATATGTCCCAGCACTGACATGGGCACGGGGCAGGACTATAGTGTGGCAGTTGCCCCTGCAGCCGCAGCTCCCACCAGCAGGTCCCATTCCATTCCATGTGGCCATCTGGGCACTCAGGGTTTGAGATTTGTGGTGCAATATGTGGGGTTTGGGGGCAAAGGGCTGTGGGAGTGAGGGTGGTGTTTGTGGGGGAGACTGGGGAGTTGTGGGGATATGGAGCTTGTGTTGAGGTTTGGGGTTTGTGGCTGGGTATATGAGTGAGGGGTTTGTGGGTGGATTGTAGGGGGTTTTGTGCATGTGGGGGGACTGTGTGGGGGTGCAGGGGTCTGCACACAGCCTCCCCACATGGTGCACAGCCCCCCCCTGCAGCAGTACCAACCCTGGGGTGCTCGGGGCTTGCTGCTGGCAGATCCTCGCCATGGCACAGTGCGGCCCCAGCCACCTCAGACCTGGTGATGCCTGTGCTACATGTCATGGGCCTGGCCTGGGGCTGTGCACCTTTGGGCAGGACTAGGCCACTCTGGCTGTCACCTGGGGTCCCAGCATTGCTCTCACGGGCCACACATTGGGCTTGGCTGGCTCCTGCCTCCAAGTGTCCTGCACACCATGGGGCTGAGTCAGTTTCATGGAAGCAGGACTGGCCTGGCCCACCTCAACACGCTGCCCCTAAGAGTGTGCCAGGACCCCAGGTGACAGTCAGAGTGGCCCAGTCCTGCCCAAAGGTGCACAGTTCCAGGCTGGGCTGGGCAGATCCCATGTGATATGGTACAGGCATCACCAGGCACCTGGGGCCATACCACACTGCCCCGCACCATGGTGGGGAGGTGGGCATTCTGCCAGCCACTGTTGCTACAGGAAGGCTGTAAGCTATGTGGGGGGCAACTGGGGATCCACTCCTCCTGAGTAGTCCATCACACACACACAGTGCCCCATGCCATCACATACCACTACCTTTAGTTCCCCCACCTCCAGTCCCTACTTACCTGGGACAAAGCCCGGGTCACACTGCAGCCTGCACTGCCCCTGTTTTCCTTGCATGCTGATGAAGCATTCTGGAGCAGTGGGGCAAGGGGTTGGACTAGATGATCTGCTTAGGTCCCTTCCGACCCTACCAACTATGAAACTATGAAGGGGCAGCCATAGAGACAATCTGGCTGCCTGCCAGAACATCTCTTTGGAGGACTCTATCTCTGATTGCTTCAGGTCATGCTACAAGAATGTGCCTTACCCCACTTTTTTTCCAGAGGTTTTCTTTTTTTAATCAAATGTAGGGCCTGAGCTGGAAATATTCAGTGTGGGAAACATTTTTTGAGACATTGCAAGAGGCACATGCCCGCTCATCTGGGTATGCCCTAACATTGCAAATATGATAGATTTTCCCATGTGTCTGAGGATATACCTAAATGAAAATGAAGTAAACAGATACAAGTATGAACTGTGGGTAATCAAAAGAATGGATATTTGCTTGGTTGTTTATCTAAAAAGTATGTTTCTGTGCAAAATACAAACACATATAGTGGATATGGTTTAATAAAGGGTCACTTAGTGTAAAAGACAGCAAATGAGATGAAAAAGAAAGACAGCATTACCTGCCTTAGGCACAAAGCAACACTATTGACTATTGTGTCACAATCAATTTCTAATGAAAGCTTACACTGTAGGTAATGTCTTCCAACGATATCCCTTCCCATATATCAGATCTGAAAGCTGAAGTACTGTAGGTTAGTAGAATTGATGAAAACATAAATACTCTTCCTTTATTAAGGCTGCACTACCTGAAGTGTAAACTCCTCATAAGACTAGTAGATTACTGTAAGCAGGGCAATCTGATCAATGGAGGCAACAGCCAGTTGTGTTGAAGCATGTGTGTGTGTGTGTGTGTGTGTGTGTGTGTGTGTGTGTACGCACGTGCACACATGTGCAAATTTATGAGGAATATCAAATACAATTCTGCATTAATAACATGCTCTAAACTTAATCTGATTTATTTTCTTTTCCCCTTTTTTACTTGTTTTTTTTATTTTATTTTAAAGATGGAAGACCTGCAAAATAAAATCAAAACAGTATAGATACAGCATTCAACAGTCAAAACTCAGACAGTTTCCATTTGGCACCCAGTAACTTTTTTAGGAGTCAGAGACTAAATAAGCAGCTTTCAGAGAGAGAGAGAGAGAGAGATCAGTTTAAAATGTTTGATCTGAACATGATAGCTTACTAACAGCTGTGTTTTTGCTTTGTATTCCAAAATTAAGCCTTTGATATAAATGTGTCAGAATTACTCAGTTAGTAACAATGCATGTAAAGTAAAGCACATCAGAAGGTTATGGGCTGAAGTTAAAACCCAAAACATGAATCATGCTGAAGCTAATTATACTGAAATCCAACCTGCCTATTTTACATCACTTTCAAAACCAGGTGTTTAAAAGCTAGGTTCTTAAGAGCATATGCATGCTCCCAATTAAAGTTTTAGTGAGCATTTTAAGTATTGAACATCTACGTGACCTGTTGAAGTCAACTAGAGATGCTAGGTGCTCAACATTTTTAAAAATCAGACCAAAACTTTTCTAAGAACTTAAATGTTGACTTGGAAACCTAACTAGAGATACCAGTTTAGAAAACATTTGCCCTGATGTGCATTATTTACCTGCCAAGTCACCACGCCACTCATATTAATTTGTCAGTATTATATAAAATACTTTGGGACACCTAAGTTATGGATAAGCTAACCAATAATGCTGGGTTGTGGTCTGTTTTATGTGATATCTCTTGTGTCCCTAGTATCAGAGATGATGCTAATAACTTCTTCCTTCAGTGACATTAAAGTAATATTATAAGATATATTAAAATGGCAAAATATCTGGAAGAATAATTTGATAATAAAATGACTTGGAATAAATAATCAGTTACTTTAAATGAACCTTTATAAAACAGAAAAAAAAGAGCATCATGTTTCAAATTGATTGAATGGAAAAAAATCTGTAGTGGTTAATTTACAACACACATTTTTATGGGCTTGAAACACAAACTTTCTTAATGGTGCTTTCTAAAAGAGCAATCTAAATTGCAGTTTGCTTGCTGGCAAAAGTCAAGGCACTTCTATAAATTATGTAAATTAAGTTCTAGTAAATCTAAGACACAAAGAATTTGACTTTTGAAGTGCTATCCAGATTATCTTCCAGGATTCCCTCAAGAAAATCAACATTTAAGCATTCATCAGTAATTCATTCAGAAGGATATCCTAGTGGTCCAATCACATGAGACAATCAGAGCTTTTCTTTCATTTTCTTAATGCTCTGCTTGGCTAGCTGTATAGTGAGCTACTGGAAACCATGATGTCTGGGCTTCTTTCAAGCAAAGTTTAAATGTGAAGGCATGACCCAAGAGTTATGTAGAAAAGAACAATAGAAGGTGATGTTTATACAGACTCCTTTATGATCTCCAAGAAAGCTGGAGTTTGGGAAATGTGTACAGATACAAAAAAATGTGAGGAGACAGGAGTCCAGCAGGAACTTTTTTTAGAGGAATTATCTCTACCGGATTAAGCTGGGCCCTCCTCCCATGTAAATGGCAACAGCTTACAAATGGCAGCTAAAGGATTATCCACTTTGTAAACCTGGCCTTTTTTTTCTTTTTCTTTTTTTTTTACAATTTGGCCAGTTTTTATTTATTGCTGATTTACATGAGGTGGTTGTGTTGTTCTTTCAGCAATACCTCTTCATTAGTTGGTCTGCTAAGATCCATTGTGATTTAGGGAAGGAATTCTTAAGTCTGGGCAATTGGCTTATAACTGAGAGCCCTGACCACTGTAAATATGACCATTAGTCTCCCCATAACAGAAGCACCCTTGGTCTCTAAATATTTGTTGTCATTAAAAAGATATCTTTACACAGTTGAAAATTACAAAATTTATTAAGAAAGGCTTTAAAAAACCCTCTTTGCAACCCAGCAACGTGCTCATTAATAGTCCAATGACCAGTTTAGATCAATTAAAACGTCAGAAGAAAGGAAATGAAAAAGAAAACTTCTTTTTTACCACATCACCAACTACAGTTACTGTGGAAAAAGGAAATTTTAACTCAGACTTATCAAATCCACAATTCTCCCTTATTTTTTTTTTATTCTGTCTGCCTCTCTTCTTCTCGGAGACAACACCCTGTGAAGGAGCCCTACAATGGGGAAAAGAAGGCAGTAAGGATGCCTTAGACTTTCAAATCCCCAAAGTAACTCTCATGTCCTCAACTGTTGGTACGACTAAAAGAAATAAAGAAATATTTCACTTCTAAATGAATGATCAGTAATCAAGGAATTAATCTGTGGTTTAAAATTACACCTAGATGCCTATGATAATTTAAATGCAACTGAGGGAAAATTGATAAGCAAATAGGTCAGGTCCACACAAGCAGGGGCGTGCCCACAAACAGTAGCAACACAAATTTGTGCTGCTACTTTGTGTCACAGTGCCTGCTCCTGCCCACATACTTTGCAGTGGGACACACTGTCTCGCTGTTCCACTTGCTGCAGGGGGGGCTGGCTGGGAAACGGTGATTCAGCTGGAAAACAGGGTGATTCAGCAAGGGCCAGCCATCCCCTGTGCTGAGGCACCCTGTGCCACAGTCAGGCAAGGAGTTGCCACAGCCAGCTGAAGAAATGGGGGAACAGGCAGCCTTGGGGTTAGCTGCTCCCCTGTCTCCATGTGCCTCAGCATAGGGGCTTCACTGTGGAACCTCCATGCTGAGGCATATGGACGCCCTGCGCTGAGGCACACTGCACCTCAGCCAGTCATGGAGCCCAAGGGTGCCTGACCCCCCCCATCTCGAGGGACACTGCACCATACCTAGTGTGCTTCACTGTGGGGCCTCAATGTTCCTTAGTGCAGTGGAGCCCCTGCACTGAGGCACATAGAGATAGGGGAGCAGCCAGCATAGGGCTGCCTGCTTTCCCCTCCTTGAGACACCTGCATCTCAGCCAGCCAGGGAACAGCTGGCTGGGGTACAGGATGCCTCAGCATGGGGACTCCACAGTGTGTGGAGATGGAAGAGCAGGCAGTGCTGGGCTGCCTGCTCTCCAGGCTCTGCATTTGTCCTGGCGCTCACCAATTTGGCATAGGTTGCACCACTTTTTTTCCAGGAATGGTTGTTTTTTTTTGGTTTTTTGCTACTGGGAAATCCTGGTAGTAAATTTTGCCCTGGTACTGCAAATTGGCAGTGCTTCACATTGATTAATGTGCAACTCATGTGGTTTGTGGTGCTGCAAAGAGGTCTGCAGCACCACGAACCACATGTGCCTGCACATCCAGACCCAGCCATATATTTCAAAGAACAGGTCTAATAAATAAACAATTCCAAATAGTAAAGAATATATTTACAATTGACATTATAAATAATATAGATACTCTTCAGTGTAAATAAATGATGTCTCCAGTTAGCTAGCAAAAAACACATGTAAAGCCAAAGCCCAGTTACTGAATGTATCAGAGATGTGCTTTGGCACAGCTTGGAAATATTTGAGGGCAGTGGCTCAGATTATTGGGGTATGCTCCAAAAACTGTATGGAGCTATTTCAGTAGCCAGAAATAATTAGACTTGACCAGAACTCCCATAAAATCTTTGCCCAGCTGTCTTCCACACTAGCCCTGCTTGACCAAAGTATTGCTCTAATCAAACAGAATTTCACAGGCATCTGACTAAGGGCGTTGTTAAATATTACATTGTAAGCTGCTCGAATGTGATTGATGTTCATACTAGCTATGCTTGGAGCAGTCACTTGTTCAGGCCAGCAGGGGCCTGGAGACCTGAAAGGTAAAAATCCCCCTATCCTCTTATTCTGGGCTCCACCCCCTGCCTGCAGGGCTCCCCCCTTGCCCCTTAGCATTCTGCCTTGTTTCCCCCTACCCCTGCTTACTTGTCTAGGGACAGACATTACACATAAACTAATTTAAGTGATCACAAACTGGTTTAAGCCTGTAACAGAACATAAGTTCAGTGCACATAAACAAGTTTTAAAAAGGCTGAAACTGGTTTAAGATAAACCTGATTGAACATAGTATCAGACTTAACTGATTTGGGTCAAACCAATGTATGCAATTTCTGTCTTAGACCCCTTCCTGGTTTAGGTTAAACTAGAGTCCCCTAGCATCCCAGATGCTTTGAAGCCCTATGCTGTGCTGTCTGCTACAGAGAATAGGGCTAGCCCCTCCCCTCTTCTCCCTAGCCAGAGCTCTGGCAGAGGTTGCAGGCACTTCAGGGTCTGCCTTGCTTCCCCCTGTCCTACCCCACCTCACCATTCACTACTCAATCAGGGATTCCCCCTCCTTCCCATCTCCCACAGCACAGGTCCAATCCCCAAGGACCCTAGTCATGTAGTATTCTAGCTAATGCTGAGAGGAGTTTGGGTGTGTGTGTCTCCAATTTCACTGGGACAGGCAGACAGAACACTGTCTGCTTAGGGCTTTTTGGAGCTAATCAACAGGTTAGCTGGTAATGTCCCTCCTTTCCTTCCTTGGAAAAATCTGTTTAAGAAGAGGTTGAACTAATGAGAGAGGCTTTTGTTTTGTTGATGGGCTGATAAATGCTGTGTTATCAGCCTCTGCTGGCTCCCTCCCTGTCAGGTTTACAGACAACATGAAGAAGCAGGGATAGGGAAATTGAAAAGCTCAGTATCATCAACAGATGTAAGCACTGCACACCCCCTGACCTTTGCCTCTGAGTGCTAGCCCAGGGTTGGGGTCTGGCAACACTCCCTCCCCTTGAACAGCAAGCAGGAAAAGCCTGGGGCTTTGAATGTCTGTCCCTCGCCCTTGTGGCTTCCTATACTGTCTGTATAGGGGACCAGGTAGGACAGGGATAACTTGCCTGCCCAGCCACAGCCACTGCCAGGCTGCTGCTCATCAGAGGGCTGAGCCTGTCCCAGAGAGCAGAAGCAGTAGAAGTGATGACCAGACAGGCAGGTTAACCCTTCCCTGCTTGCCCCCAAGGACAGACAGTGTGGGCAGCCATACATAAGTATAAGAGCAGGGGAGGGAGTGAGCATGGATCTGGGATGCTAGGAAGAATGACAGAATGAAAGGAGACAGTGGGGTGATCCAAGCCAGTGGGGAAAAGGCAGTGGGATGTTTACACTAAGGTGTAGCCCAGAGATGCAGCCTACCGTGCACTACCATGGGAAATAGTGTACCCCAAACAGGAAAGTTTACATAGCATTTTGTACCCTACATGTTATGCAGCAGTCAAAGTCAATATTATATACCTGGACTAGACTCTCTTAATTACATTTCAGAATAATAAAGGCTAAAAGAGTAGAAGGGATCATGAGGTTTTTAAGTTCATTATTTTGTACAATGACTCCAAAAACTTTTTTTTCATTTGAAACTTCTATTTTTTTTTAATTTGGAATTCTGAAAGATGAATCAAAACTGAATCTTCCTCTGCTCTAATCCTTCATTGAAATCATAATGATTATGGACTTCTATTTACATTTAATGTATGTTATCATCGTGCATATGGCATGAAGCTGTGTGATTAATTGTGTGTATTACAATCGCTGTCGATTATAAACACACTACAATCTGGGCCCTGCAAAACTACATTTGAAGGAAATATTAAAGCAAAGCAATACAGTTTCTTTTTATGGAATGTATTAGCAATGTTTAAGACCTAGTCAAGCAGAGAACAAACAAGCAGCTTGTAATTTGCTGATGCTATAATGAAAGGAACTAGTAAGATCCTCACAGTTTAGCAGGCAATCAGTGAGAGATTCACTATGCTAACTGCATCACCGATGGCAAATGTGCAGCATGTTCAGAAGTGCTAATAAGGGAACACTGACAAACATGGTATTATGTGCATCCCTTAATAAAGTAAAATGTTAATCAAAATTAAAGCAACACATTACACAACCTATTAAAATTCTGTGAAAATGCTATCAGACAAGATGCACTTTAATAGACCCCCCAACTGCAGTAAATTGTAGCCTTATTATGTTATATCTGTTAATAACTACATAATACACATTGAGTTGCATACCTAAATACAGACTAATAGCGCATGCAATGACTGAGAAAACTATGAACCCACAATGAGCTGGGAGCTAGTAAAGTAAGGGGAATGTCCTTTCCCTGTCTTATTATTGTTAATTATTTTCATGACATTAGGAGGGAATCGAGCAAAATTGGCCACTGTTGAAATGTTTTATTAATATGCTACCTTCTTCCATAATACCATCCTGGACATATATTGCCATAATGAGGTTCAGGCTGCATCTCTTTATGATTGTGTCTTGAACAAAAATTACTCACATGTTCAATGAGGAAAATAATTATATTGTGCTGTATTTAGGGGAAAAAAATACATGTACAACTTTTTCATTCTGATCTTCATTCTGATTTTCATTTACTAAGAAACCTGGCATGATGAGCTTTGGGCAACATGAGAATGGCTACTTGGGATCAATAGTAAGGTTGGACTGTTGTAACTTTGATGGTTCAGGAAATATGTAAAAATCAAGGTTTTTAAGTGATAACTATTACTGGACCAACTGTATAGTTGCAAAAGAGAACAGATGAACTTTCAGGCACAAAATACCCTTCTTCAGGTCTGGGCCTGGGAATCCATACATTTTCAACTTAGTTTGCCCTGCATAGTTGCTCACATACCTGTACAAAGTTATTACCACATAGAACAGCACTAGATAAAGTCCACTTTGTACATTTCCCTTCTGTACATTGATATACCAGAACCCCTTCTTGCCTGCAACTCCCCCTCCCTCCCACCCCTCATTTTGTGCATTTCTTTTTCTAAGTATCAGCGAGACCTAGCACACTCATTGCATGGGTGTGGCAAGGCTCAGAGCAAGCTAGAAAGCTGAAGTGGCTTCCTGTAGGAGAAACCTAGAAACTACATCTACATATCAATTATGCTCAGTGTCACTAAAGAAAACAAAAGAACTAAAATATCCACTTCAAAGACAGTAAATATATCCTGGTGCTAACCTAACTCACTTACTGTCCCCAGTAGCCTTTGTTCCTCACTACCTCACATTGCATTTTTATATATTTCTCACAGTGTATTTTTATATTTCATCTGTCTCATCTTTACCATAGCTTTTCATATTTTATGTTTTATACTTCTGAACCCTTAAGGAATGTACTCCCTGTAGAATGAAGTTACACCTTGGACCACTGTTAAAAACTGCATTGAAACATTAATTGCAAAGTGATAAAATCTGCTTTATTGGGCTGGTCCCCCTTGAGTGAATGCAAATGTATGATGAATCAGTAGATAACTGAAGACAAAGCAAGAGCTTCTCACTGTTAATTGACAATAACCTAGCCACAGAAACTTAGCATTACAAAACTCTACTGTACAAGCCATTTCAGGCTAATCAAGCCAAGGAACTGAATTCTGAGACTGAGCACCCACCCTATTGACTATTCTTGTAACTCATACATACAGCTATTAAGTCAATAAGTCAAGAGTGGACTCCCGAAACTTCAGGTACCAGCAGGCAGAGACCCCTGTGACTAACAGCTATCATGTACTACTCAAAACCCATGTGGGACAGTAATCTCTGGACTGGGCAGCCAAGATGATGCTGGGGAAACACACAAGTCTGCCAGAAAGGGATAAAAGGCAGTCAAGCATGATTCTCAGTGGCACCGTCTTATCCAGCACCTGACCTACCAAGACAGAAGGACAAGCAGGCAACCCCCTTGGCATTAGGGACCTGGCTCCAGAGCAAGACAGGTGGGTGTAAGCCCGCTGCACCCCCCATTAGCCCAGAGACCCCTGGGAAGAGACCCCAGGACCCCTGATGAGCCCTGGCCAGCCTGCAGGTAAGCAGGGGCCCATGGTGAGAGGGACATAGCCAGCTGGGAGTGCACTGAGTGGAGGCGGGGAGGGTCACATCTCCCCTGGTTCCTACTTGGCCCAGCCCCCCAGGAAGCCACGTGACTAGGCTACCAGCAAGCGAGCCAGGTTGGGGGGGGCACTCACCTATCCCCTCCTTCGGTGTGGGGAAGTCCCCCCTTAGCCCCCCAAGAACAGCGTGTCACTGGCCAGCCCTTCTGTACATGCGCAGTTTAAAAAGGGCCCAGCAATGGTAGAAGCCACATTAGGGAACCGGCTCTGGAGCAAGATGTGCAGGTGTAAGCCTGCTGCACCCCCGTGAGCCCAGGGACCCCCGGGAAGAGACCCCAGGATTCCCAGAACCTCTGATGAGCCCCAGCCTGTCCACAGGTAAGGAGGGGCCCATGGTGGGAGGGACACAGCCAGCTGGGAGTGGGTTGAATGGAGGCAGGGAGGGTCATGCCCCCCCTGGCTCTTACTTCACCCAGCCCCACAGGGAGCCGTGTGACTAGAACCTCACAAACAGGCTGCACAAACAGGTGTGCTTCTGGGCCCAGCACACAAGTTACCACAGGAGTTTGCACAGGAGGGTGAGCAGGAGGGCCCAAGGCCCTGCCAATGAGCCCCCTAGGGTAGGTAGTCTGAGCAGTAGCCAGCCTACCAGCAGCATGACACAGATGGGCATGTGCCGCAACCCGAGGGTCCCCTCGGGGTCTGCAGCCTCCCCCTCTGGCACCTCAGAGACCTCCACCCAGATGGAGCTCATGGTTCCGGGCTCCACACAGATCTAGCCTCCGGCTCTCAGCTGCAGGGGCTGCCTGTCACTTTTTCAGACTCTGAGGTCTGGGGGCATGGCCACCTCCCCTTGTGAGGTCTGCTCCCTTTTGGGGTCTCTAGCGCGTCAGCTGGAGGAGCTCCAGGCTGCAGTCCAGAGACTGCGTGCCATTAGGGATGGTGAGTGGGAGAAAGAATCCTACTGCCAGGCCCTTCACCCCCTGGAGGCAAAGGGTAGACCAAGGTCTCCTTCTAGGACAAGGGAGGACTCTGGGACCTCCCATTCTGTCCAGCCAAGTGGATGGACCAAAGTGGTCAAGGGCGCCAGGGCCCACTGCACCAAGGTCCCTGCCCCGCTGGAGCTTTGCAACAGGTATGAACCTCTTGCAGCCCCAGCAGAACCTGCCAAGCTGCCAGATCCTGCAGGCAACACAGGCTTAACTGTAGCTACTGCCCCCACTCTCCCTAAGACAAAATACAAAGTGTATGTCATGAGAGACTTCATCCTGAGGGGGACTGAGGGGACAATATGCCACCCCATCCCCTTAGCCCAGGAAGTCTGTTGCTTCCCAGGATCCCGTATGCAAGACATTGCGGAAAAGATCCCTGAGCTCCTCCAGCCCACTGATCACTACCCTATGCTCCTTATCCAGGTGGGCACAAATGACATGGCTTGCAGTGCTCCCAGCTGGGTCATGAAACACTACAGGGATTTGGGAGTTGGGGACACAGGTGGTGTTTGAGGAGGGAGAGAAGGATTGAGGTAGTAAACCAAAGACTGCAACACTGGTGTCATCGGGAAGGCTTTGGCTTCTATGACCACAGTCTGCTCTTTGGTGAGAGAGGCAGCGAGCTGCTGGGAATGGATGACCTCCACCTCTCTCCACTGGGGAGGAGGCTCTTCTCAGCCAGACTGGCTGACCTGTTCTACTGGGCTTTAAACTAAGGCCTCCAGGGGATGGGGGGACTACCACCACTGCTGGCCCACTGAGCAACCCTTGCAAAGCCAGCAGGCCAAGACACTTAAGGGAGCCCACCCCTACCCCAGCCCTGGAGTGAGATGTGGGCAAGGCAAGGGCCCCCAAAGGGACACTTGTCTACCTGTACACAAATGCCAGGAGCTTGGGAAGTAAACAGGAAGAAATTGTTGCCCTGCTTAACACAAATAACTATGATGTCATAGGGATAATGGAGACCTGGTGGGACTCCACCCATGACTGGGCCACAGGTATAGATGGCTATACCCTGTACAGGAGGGATCTAGTGGACAAAAGGTGCAGGAGTGTAGCTCTCTATATCAAGGAAAGCTACGTGTCCCTGCAAGCCGACATTGGCACCCAGGGTGGATGACTGGAGACCCTCTGGGTTAAAATCTATGGGAAACACTGCACTGGGGACACAATGGTGGGAGTCTACTACAGACCTCCTGCCCAGGGTCAAGAGCTTGACCAGGAGTTCACCAGGGAATTGGCTGAGGCTGCATGCTCCTGGTGCATGGTTGTCATGGGAGACTTCAACTACCCAGGCATCTCGTGGGAAGAGCATTCGGCCAAATACGAGCAGTTGCAAAGCTTTCTCTCATGTCTGGATGAGCTCTATCTGACGCAAGAATTTGACAGGCTGATGATAAGTGATCACGAGCTGATCATCATCACCATAAAGCTGGCAAGTCAGTCAGCAATACAGAAGTCCTTGACTTCAGGAAAGCTGACTTTGACAAGCTCAGGAGGATTGTCAGGGAGGCCCTAAAGGGCAACAACCCAAAGGGGAGGGGAGTGCAGGATAAGTGGTTGCTATCCCATCTCGGAGAAAAGGCAGCAAAAGGTCACAGCAGCCCCCTTGGCTCTCCAGGGAACTAGCGGACCTCCTGCATCTCAAAAGAAAGACCTACAAAGGAAGGAGGATTGGATCCACCTCCAAGGAGGAATACTCTCCACTGGTCCAGACCTGCATGGAGTGAACCAGGAAAG
Organism: Alligator mississippiensis; assembly: GCF_030867095.1. Taxonomy (NCBI): domain Eukaryota; kingdom Metazoa; phylum Chordata; order Crocodylia; family Alligatoridae; genus Alligator; species Alligator mississippiensis. Next base: position 49,736,413 of record NC_081831.1, read on the forward strand.
CCAAGGCTTCAACAGAACTCCAATTAGCTACAAGTATCAAGGACAATAAAAACTCCTTCTTTAGATATGTGGGGAGCCAGAGGAAAAGCAAGGACAACATTGGACCCCTGCTAAACCAAATGGGACAACTGACAACCGACACCCAGGAAAAAGCCAACTTGCTAAACGGGTATTTTTCATCGGTCTTTCACCAGTCCCATGGGACACCCATGCCCATTATGGGACAGGGAGGCCCGGGTGAGGGAGATTCCTTACCCCCCACATCAATGATAACCTTGTGAAGGAATACCTTGAAAGGCTGGACACCTTCAAGTCAGCTGGCCCTGACACTTTACACCTCAGGGTACTCAAAGAGCTGGCTAGCATCATAGATTCATAGATGTTAGGGTCGGAAGGGACCTCAATAGATCATCGAGTCCGACCCCCTGCATAAGCAGGAAAGAGTGCTGGGTCTAGATGACCCCAGCTAGATACTCATCTAACCTCCTCTTGAAGACCCCCAGGGTAGGGGAGAGCACCACCTCCCTTGGGAGCCCGTTCCAGACCTTGGCCACTCGAACTGTGAAGAAGTTCTTCCTAATGTCCAATCTAAATCTGCTCTCTGCTAGCTTGTAGCCATTGTTTCTTGTAACCCCCGGGGGCGCCTTGGTGAATAAATACTCACCAATTCCCTTCTGTGCCCCTGTGATGAACTTATAGGCAGCCACAAGGTCGCCTCAACCTTCTCTTGCGGAGGCTGAAAAGGTCCAGTTTCTCTAGTCTCTCCTCGTAGGGCTTGGTCTGCAGGCCCTTGACCATACGAGTGGCCCTTCTCTGGACCCTCTCCAGGTTATCCGCATCCTTCTTGAAGTGTGGCGCCCAGAATTACACGCAGTACTCCAACTGCGGTCTGACCAGCGCCCGATAGAGGGGAAGTATCACCTCCTTGGACCTATTCATCATGCATCTGCTGATGCACGATAAAGTGCCATTGGCTTTTTTGATGGCTTCGTCACACTGCCGGCTCATGTTCATCTTGGAGTCCACTAGGACTCCAAGATCCCTTTCCACCTCTGTGCCACCCAGCAGGTCATTCCCTAGGCTGTAGGTGTGCTGGACATTTTTCCTCCCTTGGTGCAGCACCTTGCATTTCTCCTTGTTGAACTGCATCCTGTTGTTTTCTGCCCACTTGTCCAACCTATCCAGGTCTGCTTGCAGCTGTTCCCTGCCCTCCGGCGTGTCCACTTCTCCCCATAGCTTTGTGTCATCTGCAAACTTGGACAGAGTACATTTGACTCCCTCGTCCAAGTCACTGATGAAGACATTAAAGAGTATCGGTCCAAGGACCAAGCCCTGCGGGACCCCACTGCCCACACCCTTCCAGGTCGAGACCGACCCATCCACCACGACTCTCTGTGTGCGGCCCTCTAGCCAATTTGCCACCCACCGGACTGTGTAGTCATCCACGTCACAGCCTCTTAACTTGTTCACCAGTATCATAGTTAGCTAGCCCCCGGTACGGATCTTTGAGAACTCTTGGTGCCCTGGTGAAGTGCCCAAAGATTGGAAGAATGTCAATGTGGTGCCTCCCTGGACAAGGGAGAAGAGATTCATGTCGTATGTCTTGACTTTTAAAAAGCCTTTGATCTGGTATCCCATGATCACCTCTTGGCAAAACTGACTAACTGAGTCCCTGGCATCACCACAGTCTACTGGCTAGGGAACTGTCTCCATGGTAGGACCCAGAGGGTGGTGATTGACCAAAATCAATCATTGTGGTGCCCTGTGAGCAGTGGGGTCCTCCAAGGCTCTGTCCTTGGGCCTATACTATTTAACATCATTAATGATGTGGACATTGGTATCAGAAGCAGATTGGCCAAGTTCACCGATGACACCAAACTCTGGGGTAAAGCGTCCACACCTGAGGAAAGGAGGGTGATCCAGGCTGACCTTGACAGGCTCAGAAAATGGGCAGAAGAGAACCTGATGGTGTTTGATGGTGTTTAACACCGAAAAATGCAAGGTTCTCCACCTTGGGAAGAAAATCCTGCAGCATCCTTATAGGCTCGGCAGTGCTACGCTGGTTAGTACTACAGACAAAAGGGACTTGGGGGTCATGATTGACCACAAGATGAACATGAGCCTTCAATGTGATACTGCTGCTAGTAAAGCAAGCAAAACCCTGGTTTGCATCCATAGATGCTTCTCAAGGAAATCACAGGACATCATTCTCCCATTGTACTTGGCCTTGGTGAGGCCACAGCTGGAGTACTGCATTTAGTTTTGGGCTCCACAATTCAAAAAGGATGTGGAGAAGCTTGAGAGGGTGCAGAAGAGAGCCACACGCATGATCAGAGGTCAGGAAAACAGACCTTATGATGACAGGCTGAGACCCATGGGACACTTTATCCTGGAAAAGCACAGGCTCAGGGGTGATCTGGTGGCCACCTATAAGTTTATCATGGGTGGTTACCAGGATCTGGGGGAACATCTGTTCACCAGAGCTCCCCAAGGGATGACAAGGTCGAATGGTCACAAACCCCTCAATGGTCATTTCAGGCTGGACATAAGGAAGAACTTCTTCACTGTCCAAGCCCCCAAGGTTTGGAATAGATTGTCACCAGAGGTGGTTCAAGCACCTACTTTGAATGCCTTCAAGAGACATCTGGATGTTTATCTTGCTGGGATCCTATGATCCCTGCTGACTTCCTGCCCCTGGGGCAGGAGGCTGGACTCAATGATCTTCCAAAGTCCCTTCCAGCCCTAATGTCTATGAAATCTGGAAAAGACATTGATTTGAAGGACGCTGACCATCGACAGCAAACTCCAGGGCCTAAGATAGGTAGATATACTGACACCAGTGCTCTCACAACTACTATAGCAGCTACTATACACTATACTACATGGGTTAAAATGACATGGGTTTGAATGAGTGAGTGCATTCATGCATGCGTGCGTGCGTGCGTGCGTGCGTGTGCGCGCGCACTAAGGTGATCAGTACCCCTCACAACTTAAAGTTTGCATTTATGATTTTATTGGTAAGTTCACATCCCCATCCAATAAACTAGAATTTATGATGATCCTGAGAGTTGGTCCTTTGTAGCCAACATCATAAAACCCAAAGACAACAGGGAATAGTGCAAACATTTTCCATTCCTTGTAAAGGAATATTCTTCATAAATAGCAAAAGTCAAGTCCCAGAAAAACAATGAGACATGGAGTGAAACCAAAACAAGCTTGGTTATCTGAGAGCAACTGAAAATATCTATATAGTTAATCCATGGATTCATCCCTAAGCTCAGTGTAATATTTTTTTTAAACTGCAATTCTGGTGTGTAAACAAAGTGAAATTCAAACTGCTAGATACATTTCCATGAAAGGTATGCTCCCACACCTTATACTGGGTACTTGTTTTTCCCTCTGAATAACAAAACTATTTGCCCTTTAGAATTATTTATTAAACTAGGAATTCTTCCTGTAGGAAGATCCAGCATTTCAAAATTTATTTTTGTTCCAAATTTAATCAAAGCAAAATTATTGAAGTTTCCTAAAAAAACATTTTTTTTTAAATATTTGGGCATCTATACATGTGTTCCAGGGTTGTTGGGGGGTGGGAGGGAGAGGGAGGGCATCCACTTGAATTAGAGTGGCTCTGAGAACTGCTCTAATTAAGCACCTGGAGCATCTCATATATCAGCATCCCTGTGCTTTAATATGTCAATGGGAGTAATTTATCTAAAGTCCATTCAATGAGCTTTAGATAAAGCACCCCCACCACCATTTTGAAGCATAGGGATGGTGATATATGAGATGTGGAGGCTTGCTAGAGCATTGTAATTATCATGCTCCTTCAGACTCAGTTAATTGAGTCGGCTTCAAAATGGTGTAATTACAGCGCATTGGAGCAGCCTCTGCACTTGTGTATAGGCACCCATAAATTTCAGTTCAATCAAAATATTTGATTACCATCAAATCCAAAATTCTCAAGTTAAAAATTATATTAAAAGATACGAAAGAAGTAATTTCAAAATAAAATACTGAAATAGTCTATTCTAAGCAGAACTGTAAAATCTTCTGAAAAAGCCTTTTTCAAAACAAATTTTAAATCTTAGCATGCACCTGTGCAAAATTTCAATTTTAATGAAAGAGCATTTTCTGACAGAAAATGTTCCTTATTTATTTATTTATTTATTTCTGATTGGCTGTTGCTCACTGGGAATAACATGAATTAAAAACTTAATATTGAAAAAATATATAAATATATATTTTCATTAGTTTTGAAAACATTGCATTTTATTTCATTTTCTGATCATTACTAAAGTAATTTGAAACCCTTGTTTTAAATGGTCATAAGTTTTTTTTATTGTTGTTTTTGTTTTGTCCGTTTTTTGGGTTTTTTTGGAAGTGCAATGTTTTTCATTTCTAGGACTAATTTTTTTCCAAGATAAGTTTCTGACCAAAATCAATATAGTTTGAAAAGTTTAAGAAAAGAAGGTACAGCTATTTGGAATTACAGGAAGTATACATTTTTCTTAATCCAGAAAACATTACAATAGTTTAGAATAGGGTAAACAGTTGATGCTTATTCCTCACTGCAGGGAAATACTTCTAAATAGCTGGATCTGAGCTGGCTAACTTACCTATGGACCTTTGAAAAGTCACACTGGCTAGGGACAGAAGTTGCACATAAACCAATTTAAGTGATCAGAAACTGGTTTAAACCTGTAACAGAACATAAGTTCTTGCACATCAATCAGTTTTAAATAGCTGAAACTGGTTTAAGATAACCTTGGTTGAATATAGTATCAGACTTAACTGATTTGGGTCAAATTGGTTTATGCAACTCCTGTCCCAGACCCCTTCCTGGTTTAAGTTAAATCAGAGTCCTCTAGCACTCCAGCATGCTTTTCAGCCCTAGCCTGGCCTGGGCTGTCTGCTCCAGAGAGCAGAGCTGGCCCTGCCCCTCTCTTCCCTAGCCAGAGCAATATCACTGCTCCAGCTGACTCAGAACAGCATAGAGGACTGCAGGCATAGCAGTGTCTGCCTGGTTTCCCCCTGTGCTCCTCCCCGCAACTCACTGCTCAAGCAGGGACTGCCCCATTCCCTCCCTCCCCTCTCCCATAGCATGCACGACAGCAGTACAGACCCTAGCCAGCATCTGGTCATGGTCATGCCATCCTCATGCTAGCTAATGCTGAGATGTGTCTGTGTGTCTCCAGTTTCACTGGGACAAAAGCAGAGCTAATCAGCAGGTCAGCTGCAGCTAGTAATGTCCCTCCCTTTCTTCCTTGGAAAAAGCTGTTGAAGAAGAGCTTGAACTAATGAGAGAGGCTTTGTTTTCTTGATGGGCTGATAGGATGCCTACTGGCTTCCTTGTTTTAAGGACTGCAATCTGTCAGTGTTCAAGAGGGGACAGAAAGGTGTGAGAAATGAGCTGTTTTGCAATGCATGGGATCTGTGAGTGCCAGTTTGATGCAGACAGTATGAAGCAGGGAGAGCAAGATTGAAAAGCTCAGTATCATTAAGAGATACATGCACTCCACACAAGCAGGCCTCCCTCCCCCTGCCCCAGCCCTTGCCTTGGAGTGTTAGCCAGTGACCAGGGTCTGGTAACACTCCCACCCCTTGAGCAGCAAGCCAGGAAAAGCCTGGCAAGGGCTGCTTCTTCCTCTGCCTCCAGGCACACCCCAGCTGGGGACTGTGCAGGTCAGGGTGGAGGGTTATACCCCTCCCTAATCAGAGTGTCCTGAGGGACCTGGCCATGTCCCCTTTCAGCTCAGGACTGTGGAAGGGAACGGAGGACTCACTCTAGCACCCACTGGCTTCTAGCCTGAGCCACTGCAGGCATGTGCCTGCATTTCTTGATTCTTGAATGTCTATCCACTTGCACATTGGTTCAAGCTCTGCAGGTTAGACTAACCTGAAAAGATTGAATCATTTCAGGCTTGGGATTTTTGAATGTCTGTCCCTAGTCTAGCCACTTAGTTTAGGTATAACGTATTCTGAACCATGATACTGCTAGGTTCACAAAATGTTTGATCCAGCACCACTGCAGTCAGTAGGAAGCTTTTCACAGGCATATGTATAAGTTGTACTCAAACCCCATAGTGAAATAAGTCCATGTTGGAAATATGCCCATCTTTAAAGATATTTATGAACTGAGACCCTGTATGTCCTATAAACAGTGTACAGCTGCAGTCACTGAGAAACTGGCAAAAAGCTTACATGCAAAGTACTACATAAAAAAAAAAAATTAAAAGCTGTGAAATGGAGCCCTCAGGTAGTGAGAATGAAGGCTTCCTGGAAAAGTGACTTTGGTCCTTTTGTTAAATATATTATTTAATTCCATGAGTACATTCCTTTTTAAATTATTTTTATTGTTTTTTACACAGAACACCTGGCAGGAAATGGATAATGCTCACTGAAGAAGCAATTATTCAATATTTTGTTTGCTCTTCATTATTTAGTATGTGGTCCCGTACCTTTCTACTGCACACAGTTCAAATTCTGCTTTGAACACAGCACTATTGATTTCTTCATGGGGGGGTTTCCTGCACTCTCAGTACAGCTATGCCTCACAAACAGTAATTATTTTATTTTCACAATACTGCTCTGAGGTGAGGGATTACTATCATCCCCATATTTGGCATGGGCTTGATGGTATAGGTTTAGGTTGGCAGCTATATTACATGGTTGCTTGAGGGAGTGAGCAGAGAGGATCTTTCAGCTTCTGAGATCAGCAGCTGGTAGCAGCGGGCACTTTTACATGTGCTCCAGGGGTGGAGAGCATGGTGCTTTAATTAAAATGGTTTCAAAGTGAATTTTAATTAAAGTGCCACTGCATCGCATGTATTCTTTTGCCTGAACCTGTGTAGGCTCTGTCCAGGCATTATCATTGACCACTCAGGCTTCCACTCAGGTTGTAGTTTCCCTTTGCAGGGGTTGTGGCCTGCACGTCTCTGCCAAAGACAGCCAAGTAGGGGAGTGCTTGTTGGGTGAGATGTGCCTCTTTGTGTTCCCTACAGAATCAGGTAGGGGAACTTCAGGAGGAGGTTTATAAGCTCAGAAGCATCCATAAGCATAAGGCCTTCATTGGCTTGATGCACCAAGACACCTCCAGCATCATGGAAGAAATGAAAGCCAAAGATTAGAAGACACATATACTTAGGAAGGTGGAATCTGACAGTTTGTCACCCATAGCAGCAGTCAGTACACCTCTTCTGAACATGTGGCTATCTAGCTGGAGAACAAGTATAAAGCCCTGGCACTGGATGAGAAGGAGCCCATTCCAGTGGCAGGAAAAGCAAAGTCATGCACCCCAAGGGATGGGAGAATTGAGACCACTGCTGCCAAAAAAAAAAAAGATGGATAGTTATGATTAACAACACTCTTCTGCAGGACACAGAGGCATCCATCTGCTGGACTGACCTGTTGGTTCAGAAGGTTTGCTGCCTGCCAGGAGCCCACATACAAGACATCACAGAAAACTTGCTGAGACTGATCTGGCCCTCTGATTACTATCCCATGCTGCTCATCCATGTGGCCACAAATGATACTGCCAGGGCAACCCTGAGAAGATCAAAAATGACTACATGGCTTTGGGTGCAAAAGTGAAGAGGCCAAGGGCCCAACTGGCATTGGCATCAATCTTTGAAATCAAGGAAAAAGACTCAGTGTCCCCAGCAGGTCTTTGACTTTTTCAACCATGGTGTGGTGTTCCAGCAAAAAGGTCTACTGAGAAGAGAAGAAGTCTATCTGATGAAGACAGGGAAGAGTGTTTTTACATACAGGTTTCCTAACCTAGTGAAGGGGACTTGAGGGCTTTAAACTTGGTTCACAGGAAGTGGAGACAAAAGCTCAGAGGTAAGTAAAGAGCCAGGGGACTTGGACTCAGTAAGAGGAAAAAAGTTCTCAGGGAGTAGGTAGGAAAATCAGTTTACCTGAAATATTGTTATACTAATGTGAAAAGCATAGGAAATAAAGAACTGGAGGTTCTAGTATAATTACCAAATTATGATGTCATCAGGATTAAAGAGATGTGGTGGGATAGTTCACAAGACAGGAGTATTGCCAAGGATGGGTATAATTTGTTGAAGGAGAGACAGGGGAAAGAAGGAGATGTTGCCTTGTATATAAAGGAAAAGTACAGATGTTCAGAGGTGCAGTACAAACTAAAAGGTAGGCCTGTTGAAAGATTCTGGGTAAAGGTCAGAGGGGAAAATATCAGGAGGAATGCCATAGTGGATGTCTAATGGCTACCAAACCAGGAGAAAGAGATAGATGAGGCCTTCTTTTAATAACCAATGGAAGTTTCTCAATCATAAGACCTGGCCTCATGGGGACATAGACTCAAAGGGAAACACAGCAATGCACAAGGAACCCAGCAAATTCCTGGAGTGTACTGGGGATAACTTTCTGATACTGATGACAGAGAAGATAATTGCAGGGAGGGGGTGGAAGGGAAAACTGCTCTTGAATTTCTTCTCAGAAACAGGGAAGAATTAATTGGTTGAGAATGTGAAGGTGAAAGGTAACTTGGGTGACCACGTAATGTTACAATTCAAGATCCTAAGGGGAGGGAGGAAGGAGAGAAGCAAAATAAAGACACTGGACTTGAGAAAAGTAGACTTGGACAGGCTCAGGGAACTGGTGGGTAGGATTTCCATGGACACAAGTCTGATAAGAAAATAAGTCCAAGGAGATCTGGCTGTACTTTAAGAAGGCTGCATTATGGATCCATGAGCAAGCTATCCCAATGCGATGGAAGAATGGAAAGTACAATAGGAGACAAGTCTAGCTGCAGAGCCATCTTTTCAATGAGTATAAATTCAAAAAAGACTCCTACATAAAGTGAAAAGTTGTTCATACTAGGGAAAAGTATAATAATATTGAAGGACATGTAGGCTATGGAAGGGAAGGAGGATCCAGGAAATTACAAAACATTCAACCTGACCTTGATACTTTAAAAGATCATGAAGCAGGTCCTCAAGAAATCTCTTGTGAAGGTGCTAAAGGAAAACAAGGTAATCATCAGGAACAGCCAGCAGGGATTCAAAAAAAGCAAGTCACGCCTGACCAACCTGATTGCCTTCTGTGAGAAGGTGACGAGCTCTGTGGCTAGGAGGAAAGCAGGAGATGTGATATACCTTGACTTTAGCAAGATTGTTGATACCGTCTCACATCATTCTCACAAACTAAGGCAATACAGACCAGATGAAAGCATTCTCAGGTTGGATTATCATACTCAACAAGTAGCCATCAATGACTCAATGTCTATTTGGGAGGAGGTACCAGAGAGGAGGTAACAGGAAGGTTCCTCAAGGGCCTCTCCTGGGTCTTGTACTGTATAATATCTTCATTAAGGATTTAGATGATGGGTTGAATTCACACTTAGCAAATGTGTTGATGACACCATCTTGGGTGGAGTTGCAGACACTATGGGGATTAGGGCTGGATAGACTGGAGAAATGACTTGCAATCAATCAGATGAAATTAATTCAACAAAGACAAGTACAAACTCCTCTGCTTGGGACAGAAAAATTACAAGCACAAATACAGACTTGGGAATGACTGGACAGGTCACAGGACTGCAGAGAAGAACCTAGGTTACAGTGGACCGTAAGCTGAATATGAGCCCAAAGTGTACTCTTGTTACAAAACTACCCAAGAACAAACTGGGACTGGGTTGTATTAAAAGGACTGTTAATTGTAAATCAGTGGAAACAATTTTTCCACTCTCTTTGGAACTGATAAGGCCTGGCCTGGAAAACTATGTCCAGGTTTAGACCCCATATTTCTCTAAATACCAGAAGGGTGATTTTAGAGAGGATGGCAATAAACTATAGGGAAAGGACTAAGAACACTGAATTCAAGCTTCAGTAGAGGAAATTTAGGTCAGACATTGGAATAGATTACCTAGAGAAATTGTGAAATCTCCATCCTTGGAAGTTGTCAAGAACAAGTTAGACAGATACTTAGCTGAGATGAGATTATGAATGATCCTGCCTTGGGCAGGGGGCTAGGCATGGGGCTAGACCAGATGACCTTGTGAAGGCCTTTCCAGCCTTATTTTCCTATGATCCTATGTAAATTAAGAACTTGAGGCCCTACTTTTGAGGCCTGTGATGCTGCCCCCTCTACATGTTCCAAGTATTGTGCCATTAACTGGTTAATTGTGAAATTACCTTGAGAGCAGCTACTTGTGTACAGTAGATATCACAAAATCAAAAGCTCCAGCCAGCTATAAAGTTAGCATGTCAGAGCAGCCTTGATGCATGTGTATAAGTGCCCACAGAGATGAAAGGTCTATGGGCCAACGAGAGGTAAAGAGCTGCTCGACCTAGAACTGGCAACCAGGGATGACCTAATCAGTGACCTAATGATCAACAGGAAGCTGGGTGACAGCGATTATGAGCTTCACCATCCACCGTAAAGCTGGCAAGTCAGTCAGCAATACAGAAGTCCTTGACTTCAAGAAATCTGACTTTGACAAGCTCAGGAGGCTTGTTGGTGAGGTCCTCAGGGACCATGACCCCAAGGGGAGGGGAGTTCAGGAAGAGTGTTGCTCGTTAATGGAGCAATGATCGATGCACAAGCTAAGGCTATTCCATCTCAGAGAAAAGGCAGCAAAAGGGCACAGCAGCCCCCTTGGCTCTCCAGGGAACTAGCAGACCTCCTGTGGCTAGAAGGAAGGATGGAGGATGGGATCCACCTCCAAGGAGGAATATTCCACATTGCTCCAGTCCTGCAGGGAGTGAACCAGGAAAGCCAAGGCTGCAACAGAACTCCAACTAGCTATAAGTATCAAAGTCAATAAAAAGTCCTTTTTTATTTATGTGGAGAGCCGGAGGAAAAGCAAGGGCAACATTGGACCCCTGCTAAACCAGAAGGGAGAAATGATGACCAACATCCAGGAAAAAGCCAACCTATTAAATGGGTACTTTGCATCGGTCTTTCATCAGTCCCATGGGATGCCCCTGCCCAATACGGGACAGAGAGGCCTGTGTGAGGGAGATTCCCTGCCCTCCATCAATGTTGACCTTGTAAAGGAACACCTTGAGAGGCTGGACACCTTTAAGTCAGCTGGCACTGACAAGCTACACCCCAGGGTACTCAAGGAGCTGGCTAGCATCATAGCCTAGCCCCTGGCATGGGTCTTTGAGAACTCCTGGTGCTCCAGTGAAGTGCCTGAAGATTGGAAGAAGGTCGGTGTGGTGCCTATCTTCAAGAAAGGGAGGAAAGTGGATCTGGCTAACTACAGGCCCATCAGCCTGACCTCTATCCCAGGGAAGGTCTTAGAAAAGATTATTAAAGAGGCCATTCTTAACAAACTGGCCAATGGCAACATCCTGAGGAATAGCCAGTATGGGTTTGTTGCGGGTAGGGCTTGCTTGACCAATCTTATTTCCTTTTAGGACCAGGTTACCTATCAGCTGGACAAGGGAGAGGAGATTGATGTCATATACCTTGACTTCAAAAAAGCCTTCGATCTGGTATGCCATGATCACCTCTTGGCAAAACTAGCCAACTGTGGCCTCGGGTCCACCACGATCCACTGGCTGTGGAATTGGCTCTGTGGTCGGACCCAGAGGGTGGTGGCTGATGGAAGTCAATCATCATGGTGCCTTGTGACCAGTGGGGTCCCCCAAGGGATGGACCTTGGACCTATACTGTTCAACATCTTCATTAATGATGTGGACATTGGAGTCAGAAGCAGATTGGCCAAGTTCACTAATGATACCAAACTCTGGGGTAAAGCATCCACACCTCAGGAAAGGAGGGTGATCCAGGCTGAACTTGATAGGCTCAGAAAATGGGCAGATGAGAACCTGATGGTGTTTAACACCGAAAAATGCAAGGTTCTCCACCTTGAGAAGAAAAACCTGCAGCATCCTTATAGGCTCGGCACTGCTATGCTGGTTAGCACTACAGATGAAAGGGACTTGATGGTCATGATTGACCATTAAATGAACATGAGCCTTCAATGTGATGCTGCAGCTAGTAAAGCGAGCAAAATGCTGGCTTGCATCCATAGATGCTTCTCAAGCAAAATCCCAGAACATCATTCTCCCATTGCACTCAGCCTTGGTGAGGCTGCAGCTGGAGTACTGTGTCCAGTTTTGGGCTCCACAATTCAAAAAGGATGTGGAGAAGTTTGTGAGGGTACAGAGAAGAGCCACACACATGATCAGTGTTTAGGAAAACAGATCTTACGATGACAGACTCAGAGCTATGGAATTCTTTAGCCTGGAAAAGTACAGGCTCAGGGGCAATCTGATGGCAACCTATAAGTTTATCGGGTGTTCACCAGGATCTGGGGGAATGATTGTTCACCAGAGCGCCCCAAGGGATGACAAGGTTGAACGGTTATAAACCCCCTACAAGACCATTTCAGGCTGGATATAAGGAAGAATTTCTTCACTGTCCAAGCCCCCAAGGTCTGGAATAGCCTGCCACCAAAGGTGATTCAAGTACCTACATTGAACGCCTTCAAGAGAAATTTGGATGCTTATCTTGCTGGGATCCTATGACCCCAGCTGACTTCCTGCCCCTGGGATAGGGGGCTAGACTCGATGATCTTCCAAGGTCCCTTCCAGCCCTAATGTCTATGAAATCTATGAAAAACTGTCCCTGACAATCACCTTATAACTGTATTTATCTAATTCCATGAAAAAAAAAAGTGGTGATTTGATGTTATAGTTTAAACATTTCAAGTCTTTGGGGCTTTTTGTCAGTTACAAAAATAACAAGCATTAGAAAAGCCACTATAAAAATATTAATGTTAAGAGGTTAATTCATTTTTGTCTGCACATGACCATCAGTATCCTCATCTGATAGACCTAATTGGTTCAGACATGGACTGAATTGTCTGCTGGGGAAAGTTTGCACAAATGTATTGGCACTGAGGAATTCAGGAAGGCAAGGATATTTTGAGGTGCCTTTTACTGACTCAATAGTTGGGAGAGCTCTTGGACAAGCATTTAGGCATCAAGTTGCCCTTCCTTAGGTCTCAGACACTTTTTGTATCAATACAGCTACAACAACACTTCAATCCTTAATTCAGGAAGAAATTTGATCCCAAGTTTCCTTGGGTCTTGTATTTTAAAACAAATTAAATCTGTATGTGTAATAGTTAAAAGGTAAGACACACACGGACATGCACAAACAGGACTTTCTCCTTTATGTCAGTTTTCATTCTTTTTTTCTTTTCCTCTTGTTTATCTAATGTCTCCTCTTATTTCTAGCAGTCTTCTCTATTTCCTTTCTGTCACTCCAATCTTAATTTTTCCACAACTCTTCCTTATATATTTTTTCCAGTTTTGGGTTTTCCTCTTTTTTTCCTCCCAAGGTTAACAATCCTCCTTTTTTATTCTCCTTTTTGGGTTCCTGTTTTCATCTCCCTTCTCCCCTTTTTTCAAGTCCTTCCTTTTTGTCATTTTTCAGTCATCGGGTAATGTCTTGTTGTCCCTGTCTGTCTCTTCCCTCTGCCTGATTTCTGGATTGTATGCATCTGTATACATGTACTGCAGTGTTACCTTTTTAATCACTTAAACCAAGCCTTAGGTATGATAGTTCAGTTCTTGCCAAAAACACAGGAAACAGAAAAGCTTCACCAGAGAGACTGGGAACAAACCACATGCTAATACAGATGCTAATGTATTAACTTTAAAGCAAAACAACCGTGTTAGTTGAATACAAGTTATGACAACAATGCCTATTTTTATATGTTGATATGGACAGTGTTTGCCCTAGATTTCTGGAGGCAACTTCGATGGACCTAACTTTACCATTCTTTTCTGCCTTATTTATTTTGGGAGACAACCTTCCTTCAATGCTCGCCTTTTAAGGGTATGTGTGATGTGATTTTCTGTCATCAGTACTATTTTATGTTCCTTTTTAGATCAAAACACATAACTGTCTTTTGGGAAGATTTCATCTTTGTCACAACCCAAGGGTGTGATTTTTGTTTGTGTGTGCTTCGGCACTGCTAAATTGTTTCCCGCCACTCGTAGCTTTCTTTGCAGGGTGCATTTCTTAGTTGCAAAAAGAGAAATGCACGCTGCAAGGAGTTCCCGCCATTCGTATTCAAATTTGTGCCACACTATTGGCCAGTTCTAAATTATTCCCACATGGCGGCTAGCGATTGGCTTGCTAGCCGTATAAGAGACTTGAGCGGTTTCCGCCCAAGTTGGAGAACTCCACGACTATCAGGAGGAGGAGAACTTCACATCTCGTGAAGATCTCTAAGCGCTGCGGAGCCTATCGGACCCAGCGTGCATCTCAAGAAGGCTATAGAGGTCTGATCAGCCTCTCGCCTCTCCCCGTTGCCGCCTGATCCCTCGACATACCCTTCCCTGGGTGCAAGTTCCACGGAGCCTAGCAAACTTCGTGTGAGTCTATTCAGAGCTCTTTGCTTCGAGTACTTTCTTCGGTTGACACGACGGGCTCGCGGTTTAGAGCTCTCAACCGGATTGGGCTAGAAGGTTCACGGGAAGGAACTCTAGTCCGCCTCTCTTCTTTTCTGTCTGTAACTGCAACTCAGGCAAGTTTTCCTGCCTGCACCGCGGCCATCTTTGGTGTAAGTAAAATAATCTTAAATCAACCACTAAGTGTCTGTGCCTAATTCTAGCGTGCCGCCTGCCTTCCCCGACCCGGCGTGTCTGGGCTGCTGGCCACAGCCCACTGCACGAACCCCCCCCCCCCCCCGAGGGCCTCGAACCACTCCCGGCCCGCACAATCTTAAGTATAGAACAAGATTTATTGACATGTTTTTCCTTTTATCATTCATGATGAAATTAGTGCTTGATAATTTCATTAATATTTGTTCTTTAATATTTGTTCTTTAATATTTGCTCTGTGGAGTTAACAAAACATTGATTAAGGATCTTGACAAAAATTCTGGTTAAGAGTTAATGCTGTAAAAAATAAAGAACTTAAGTAGTCATTGCCTGGCTGGGATATTCGTGAAGTGAGAGGTGAAGTCAAATCAGGACCACTAATTCTAATATCAGTGATACCATCCTGTTTCCATCAAAAGTAAGCTTCACTTATGGTTGGTTAAGGACACATGACTGGAAAGAAACTCTTAGGTTGCTGAGTCCAGTCCCCTGCAATCACAAACAAGGACATGGTATATTTCATTTCATGAACGGCTCAACCTTCTTAAAAGTTGTCAGTTCCTTCGGTGCAAAAACTTGAGCACTTAACCTCTGAATCATTAACTACTTCATCATTCTTAATTATTCTCTACTTAAAAATGCTTTTCAGTTCCTCTCAATTCACATGTAAAGGTTTGCTTAATTTGAACAGCATGTTTGCATGAAATTTGGCAACTTGGATTTCTAATAAGCCTTTACTAATTTGTAGATGTAGTTAATGGGCATTTTACACGTGCACCAGGGTAGAGGGGGATGGTGCTTTAATTAGAGTGGTTCTGAGAGCCACCCTAATCAAAGCACCAGCAGCATCTCATGTATCAACGTCCCCATGCTTCAAAATGGTGGCAGGGGTGATTTAACTACAGCTCATCGAATGAGCTTTAATTAAATGCCCCCATCATCATTTTGAAGTGTAAGGAAACTGATACATGAGACACAGAGTCTGCTGGAGTGTGCCAATTCAGCAGACTCAATTAATCAAATACTTTGATGTGCTGTAATTACAGCATATCAGAGAAGCCTCCTCCCACATCTACAGGTACCCAACAGCCTATTAAGGACGTACATAAAGCTTGGAGATTTCAGTCAGGCACGCAAAACTCAAATAGGAGGAAACTAGACTAAATAAAAATTAGGAAATTGTGCAACATTTAATCTAAAAAACAAACCAAAACTTTTTACTCTTTGCTTCCATCTCAAGCAGTATATTGGAATAAAGCTGTACCTTTTTTCTTGAATAAGCAAAACTCTCTCTGTATAGCACAAGCTTCCCTTGACTATAAAAACCGTTGAGCCTTCACCTGTTCTTTTAAATTGGTTTGTTCATGCTCTACTCATAATCTTGGTTCTGTCCTGGAACATTTCATTATCTGTATTATGGTTTGTTCTCAGTCTCTCCTGTTAAAGCTATTCTGTTTTGAATAAAATTTTAAATTTTATTGGTTTTGTTAAAAAACAAAACAAAACAAAAAACCTGAATCTCTCTCTTTATTTCCATCTCACACAATTTTTTAGTTAGAAATGTCTGATATGAAAATGAAACATTTAGTTCACCACAAAATGATTTTTATTTGTTTTTGTTTTCCCTTTTTGCTAAGGAAAACCAAAAAAAAAAATTCACTGAGATTCCATTCACATTCACATTGTATTTGTCAGTGTCTATCCACTATACTGAAAGGTTGTTTTTCACACAGCTATACTCCCTTGATACACCACCATCATCCTTCTATAGGAGAGGAGCTCAGGGTGCATCATGGGAAATATAATCTGTTGAAACATCAGAGGTGAATTGGAGCTGTAGGCATCCAATCTATAACATACATGAAGTGGTGTAGCAGCAAGTCAAAATGTTCTGGGTTTCAACCAGTAGTTCTGAGTTTGTTTTTTCTTTGTTTCCTTATTTTGTTTTGGTTTTAAATTTTGTTTTTAAAATCTCTTCAAAATTAACTCAATTTTTTACAAGCTTGTGTAGCTTTTTTCAACTTGTAGCACTCTTCTGAGTCTGCTAAGAAGTTTCAGTTGTGTTATATAAGCAAGCTGATAGTATAGCTTTTAACCTGTCTGTGCTTTGTGTATTCTAGCACAGAGAATAAACACTCTGCCTACCAATCACATGGGTATTGTAGAAACTTCCAGAAGGAAACATGCTTTGTAAGTATGTGAGCTCTCTATAGCCTGCATATTGTTTTCATCTTTATACCCTGTTATAAAAAATGTTTTCTTTTCCCCTATAGCCACCTTCATTACTGTCTCTTTTGTCATAAAATATTTGCTCACTAAAAGGCAAAGGAAATTGGCAGCCATCTCTGTGTTTTGTTGGTTAGAAGCTTTTGAACCAGTACAGACCACTTTTCAATTCAAAGGCAAGAAGAAAAGGCAAGCTTGTCAGTTGATTTCCAGCCTTTGAGGAACCTACACAAAACAAGATGTTTATTTACAGTGATCACATGCCTATTATTCTCCAGACAGTAGGAGACAATAATCCCTAATCAGACACTTCTGCAATTCAAAAAACTAAAATTCTCCTGACTTGTACAAATTGGCCTTAACCTTTCCCTTGCTGATTTTCTTTCCTCTATTTTCCTTTTATTCTATTATGGTGGGAACACTAAAGGCAGCTTTTCTTTTCTTCAGTATAGAAGATTTTTTAGTAAATTGGTCTGCTCCAAATAATCCTATGGGCAGACATTAATCAAGTTTGTCAAGACCCCTTTGCTTTCATGGAGGTTCTTTCTTATTAACTTATCTGATGTACCTTCCACTTAATGCAGCAATGTAATGTGGATTCACTGAAAAAAATAACTCTTTAACAACATTGTGGGGTCCCATTTTTCTCTTTCAAATGTGGCCAATTAGTATTTGTTCACTTCCAGGGAGAGAAGCATCATTTCCCCTTAGTCTGGGACAACATATTGATTTGGGTTCCCCTCGCTTAGCTCGAGCACTGTACTGGTACTAAAAGCTTTGCAAATCAAATTTGTTTTCTGTTACACAAAGAATCATAGAAAAATAGGGCTGAAAGGGACCTCAGAGGTTATCTGCTGTAACCCTGCTGCTCAAGACTGTCAACATCACCCCAAATAAATGTTTGTATAACCTTCACGTAAATTGTTTTAAGACAGAGATTTCACAACCCCTACTCTAGGTTGTACAACTCAGATGATGAATGTGGATTTTCATATAAATAAGAGGACAACAGTTGGCTAAGCAGAACTGAATTATGTTGATAGAGATAGAACCCAGCTGATTCGTTCAAAGCTGTATGGATTGCCAGTGGTCACAGGAGTAAAAACATACATTTTGTTGCTAAGTAAGTGGATCTATTAAGTTAATAGATGTGAGGCAGGAGAAGCCAAGTACAGAAGGGTCAGACTTAAAAAGAACAGGGACAGAAGGATCTGAACAACATAAAACACCTGCCCTTCAAAATCTACAGGTTAACCCAGGAGTCTGAGAAACAGTCTTCCTCTGCTGTTTTCTGTTAGATGTGAAACTCAGTGGTAAAGTGTTGGTTTTATCCTGCTTCAGCAATTCTCCACATAGAAAATAACTTTGAGCTCATGGTAGATGTCTGTTTGAAAATTGACACTTCAGTTAAAGACAATGGAAGCTGTATTTTGAAAATATAAAATGCCATACTAAATATTCTGAACAATCAGAGATTATACATCTCAGAGGCCCCCTTCAACATGTGCAGGTAGAGGCATGATGGGATCTAATGCATGATTCACATAATTGTGCCTCTTGCCATGCCACATGTGCATGATGGGAGGTACAACTGTGGGATTGCACACTAGCTAATACTAAGCTCCCTCTGCACTAGCAAGAAGCAAGCTCTCATGGCTGGGAGCCCCACACACTCCAGTTGGGGCTCCCAGTCACAGAGGTATCCCACAAACCTCTGGGGTGGGAGGGATCAACCTATTGCGACCCTCCAGCTCCAGGGGTTTCATATACCCCTGGGACAGGGGCATTGCCCCTTTGACAATTCTCTGGCCCTGTGGGTTTCATGCATCCCCGAGATGGGAGCATCACCCCTGTGGCAATCCTCTGGCCCCAGGGATTTTCAACATGCCTAGGATGAGGAGATTACCCCTATAGTGAACCTTCCACCCTGGAGTTTCACGCATTTCTGGGGCCAGGAGATTTCCACAACTGCAATCCTCCAGCCCCAGGGCTTTGCTTAGAGGCTTGCTGTGGGATGCAGCATCTGTAGTTTTGGGAGTCTGAGTTCTGGAAGCTCCAGGGTTCTGCCAGGATCCTGAGTCTACAGCTGCTGATGCTAAGAGTCCCCAGCAGTTGCAGGATTCCCAGCCCCACCTCAGAAAGGTGCACCCATATGGCTGGAAGCCCTGTCTCCTGATGGGGCTCTCAGCCACAGAGGAAATCCTGCTACCCATGCAAATTAAAGGTCAGTAGCAACCATGTATAATGTTAGTTAGGTGCTGCTCTAATTAAAGTGCCCAGAGCATCACATATATCAGCATCCCTGCACTGAAAAATGATGTTGGGGATGCTTTAACTAAATCTCATCAAATGAGCTTTAGTTAAAGCACCCCGCCACCATTTTTCAGCATGGAAACAATCATGCATGTGATGCTGTAGTCTGCTACAGCGTGGTAATTAAAGCACCCTCTCTCCCCCCACTCCCAGAGCACATATATAAATGCCCTATGGGAATAGAAACATATCACTTTGGGCACCTATACATTCGGGCTGTGCGAAATTTCACCGGATGTTTCATTTTGATGCTGTTTGTTTCAACTCATTTCAAGCTTGAAACACTGAAATCAAAATAAAATGAAGGGCTTTGAAACAGCCTCAAAATAAACCAGGTCTCCTTCCTAAGAAGGCACTTCAGAGGAGGCTGAGGTAGAGGTTGTGGAGGCAAGCAGCTCAGCTGAGTCTGCTCCTCCTATTGCTGTACCTCTGCCTGCTGAGGAAGGGGAAAGTGCAGCATCCACACATGCACCCACACCTCAGAAGCACTCATGGACTCAATATAGTCATTGTAACTATGACACACTAGAACCTGCCAGACATCCGACTCCCCAGGTACCTCTCCACTTTTACTTGCGCTGCTACATCTCCCTTCTCCCGGCTCCACCCCGGCCTGTCCCTCACCCCCTGACACCTCCATTTCCATTTTCACTGACTGGCTTTTTTGACTGCATTGCATATCAGTCTCTGGCTTCTTTACTTTTCCTTCCATCCAGGAACAGCAAACACACACCAACTGCAGCCTGACAAAGGGTTTTTCAACTCAAAAGCTTGCTAAGATATATTTCTGTAACTACTCAGTTGGTCTGCTAAAAGATACCACATTAGATTGACCCAAAGGAAAGGACCTTGTCTGCCAGTGCCATGTCCTTAGATCAACACCCCTAGAACCTGACCAGAAGGATGCAGGGTCCTGGGCACATCTAAGCCTCAGAGCTGGGGCTGCCAAGGAGAGTATTCTGGCAGCTGCTGGAGAAGAAGCTCCTGCAGGAGAGGAAAGAAAGTCTCTGTCACAGTTTGGCTGCCTGAGATGCTGCTGATGCTACTGTGCTAGTGCTCACTTAGTTATTTTATTACCTGTTGTCATTTAACATGGTGGACCAGGATGAGGCTGTAGGGGAGAAGAAGACCTCATTGGGGTACACTGCCATGTTGTATAGAAGCCCCAGCGCCAGTGAGGGCATGCCTTAACACACACACACAGTGTCACCCATGTCACGAGTTTTGCTTGTCAGCAGCCTGAGGTGCAGTTTCCCAGAAATCCCTGCACCTATATCCTTGAAAGCTGGCAGGTTTCATGGCCTCAGCAGGGGCTACCACACCTGCAGTTTTCACCCCAGTGTGTCTAACACACACGACATGAGTTTTGCTTTCAAGACTTTGAGGTGCAGTTCCCCAGAAACCCTTGCACTTATCTCCTTGAAACTTGACAGCCTTCATGGCCTCAGAAAGGGCTACTTTCTCTGTATGTTTCTTCTGAATCAGGCATAAAATGACAAAGGTATAGAAAGTTTCATGTTTCCCCATTATAGCCTATGAGCAAAACGTCGAAACAGCGAAAGAGTTTTGACAAAACTAAATGGAACAGTGGTTTCAAAATAAAATGAAATTCAAAACAAAACACTGTCCCATCAAAACATCGAAATGGAAGTTGAAACAAAACAGTGCTGTTGCACACAGCCCTACTATACATATATCTGATGCCTGCTCCAACACATTCTAATAAATAACGGAATCAAGTAAGACTTTAGATTATCAGAAAAATAAAATAATCTAAGTGCAATGTAATACAATACATTATCAGAATTGGGCATCTGCACACATTCCCAGGGGCAAGTGTTTTAATTAGAGGAACTCTTGTGAGTCACACTAACTAAAGTGCCCACTGCATCTCATGTAGTAAGCATCTTGCACTTCAAAATGGTGGTTAGGGCACTTTAACTAAAGCTTATTCAATGAGCTTTAGTTAAAGCACCCCTACTGCCATTTTGAAAGAGACACTAAATATACATGATGTCAAGACTGCTGGAGCTCCATAAAACTCAATTAATCTGCTCTGACACATTCTAATTAGAACGCTCTGTTCCCAAGATCCACTCAAATTAACAGCCGCCCCCCCAACCCGGGATCATGTATACAGATGCCCAATTCTGATAATATATTGTATTATATTGTATTTGATAATGATAATCTAAAGTTTTGATTCTGTTATTTAAATTATAACACACAGTCTTACCATGGCTGAGGGCCTTTCTTGGTGGGGGTTGAAAAAATAAATCAAACAAAAAGTGGATGCTTACTTTTTGGCATAAACTTTTTTTAAAAAAATATTTTAATAGCTTTTAAAATGCAAAAAATTCCACCTGTCTGGATAGGGGTCTGATGCTATGTTTTTAGATAGAAACAGATGGTACAATATTTTGAATGATATTTACTGCTTTTTAATCCCTAACTTTTAGAAATGTTGTCATAAGTGTGGCTGACTCAAGATGCACTTGGAAACCTTGGCTTCACATTCTATTTACTCAATGCTTATATTTTCAGTGGTAGCAGCCTTTCTAGCATCCCTATTTTTTTTTCTGGTCCTACATATTAACAAAGACCTTGAAGGCTTAAATCATAACACAGTCATTATTTCTAGTAGTACAGGATTTTTTTTTTAAAGTGCATCTGGTGAACAAAAAACTATTTGTAAGCCATTAATATCATATTTTGCATTGCATACATTTAATCAACCTGCATGAATATGTAATGGCATTCAATTTCCCATCATTCCTAATATTATTTAATGGGTTACCATTCCTCTGAATGAGTTATTTCAGTCATTACTTATATAATAACACTTGCCAAATATTGCCAGGAACAACATGACAATGTTAGCTATTGAATGGAATACTTCTCTTTGCAGAATATTCCTCATGTTAGGAAGAGAAATGGAAAAGAATAGATTCATAGATGTTAGGAGCCGGAAGGTATAACATATTAAAAAAAATCTTCTCTACTCCAGAAAGAGCACACAGGAGAAACATTTATCTTGTAATATACTTTATTTTCTTTTTTTTTTTTAAATATAAAAACTTTCTTTAAAAAAAAAATCTTAAAATATCTAACAACATTTATTTACAGATGCCCAGCTTTATTGAAAAATAATCTGTGGGTACTCATGAACTAGAGATTACTAAGAAAATAAATAATTTTAACCACAAGCTGGAGTGCACCTAATTCCCTTTTTATTTCTGCCATGGGAAGAGTAAAACTTTCAAACTACAACAATACAGGCCAGTGAAGTAACAGCTTAAGTTATTACACTATAATTAAACTATCATGACTGCCACCTATAAATTTCTCCCATTTTTATATGGTCTGTAAAAGTTACAGAGTGGAACAGAATCTTGTTTTACCAGTAAAGGGATGCTTGAAAGCATTGACTGATTAGTAGAAATCATTCAGGTAAATAACATATGTATTAGAAATAGAATTCTCCTTAAGTTAGGTCATGGAGAAGAAACAAAAGCAGTAAACTTGACCTTACTTACATTAGCTTAAAGGAAATCTGAAAATCCAAAATGTTATAAGGTTTTGTCTTTCTGCTTAGCATATTTCCCTCTCTCCACAGTAGTTACACAAGAGGAGCACCCACTTTATGTTCCATTTTGCCTAGACACTTGCTTTGACTACTTAAGCTATGTAATCAACAAATAAGAACAAATTTAAAATCTCAAGTCTGACAAAGTTTGACATTTTCTCAATTAAAAAAATTATGAAGCAGGTTAAAGTAGCAATTGCCTTGCTTTTGGTGATATTTACCTACTTGATACAAAGAATTATTGTGGCTAAATATACTGGAGTTCATCACAATGTTATCATTTCTGTTTTGTTTCGGTTCTTTGAATGAGGACTCATATATCATCAGAAGAATCCCATTTTAAAGTGACTTAGTTTTATTATCACAGTGTTATAAACTTTGAGATATAAGATGAGGTATAGATGTTTTTCTCCAACAAATAACTCATGAATCTCCATCTAAGCTGTTCACTGACATTAAACAGACATTTCTATTTTACAGGAGAATATGACTGCCTGATAAGAGATCCCTGACCTTTCCTTTTCCTCTCTCGTTTCCACAACAAAGATGGTCTACTTCAAAATGTCATAGAAGGTGTAAGAACTTAATCTCAGATCTGTCGTAGGAGCCAATAGATACCATATTGTCAATGAATCTTTTTCTTCTTTTAACGGACAGGCAAAAATCTAAGCAACCTTTGATTTCTGATCAAGTAAAAAGCTGAACCTCACCTCAGTACAAAAAACAGAAAACAAATGACAATTAGATAATATAACTTTGTTTGATTCTCTTGTTTGAGTTTTCAAAGTAAGTTTGCTGCCAATAGCAGAATGACTATCCATTTCCTAATTTTTTATAAAACTCAATGAATCTAAGCCTTGTTTTAGAGTCAGAAGGCAATAAACTATTTCCTCAAATCCAGCAAATCTTCAAGTGTTTTCTATAAGGTGAATGCAGTTGGAAAGGTGGTGATTTTGTTGTCCTGATGCCTTGGAGATCAACTGCACTGATCCTTCAACTAATGCAATGGATTTTGCTATTTCTAAGTATGTTGAAGCACACAGACTAAAACATATATTAAATGGTAATTCTGAGGTCCACAACATATCTACCTTAAACTAAATTGGTACTGCTGAGTTATCAAAACACGCGACGTGTATTCAGTCTTTAGTAGACTTAAGATAACTGGATACAGCAGTCTAACACACAGGCAAATTGTACATTGTGGCAGTATTAGTGACTTTTTTACAAAGAAGAGAGAAGCCTCCTGCTGTTTCTTTCTAATGGAGTTATTCATTAAGGCTCATAGTGCTAGAAGTTGTACTTCAGTGCTAAAGGTTGCAAGATCAAACAGGAACAAACATGTAAGCAAAGTTCCACCTATATATGAACTCAGATTGGTAAAACACTTAAACTTTATGTTTGGTACTCTGCTTGGCAACCCCATTAACTGCTTTAACAGTAGAGGAAATAAAAACATACTGCCACCCAGTCATTTCTGCAAATCTTTTCTCCATGGGGAAAAACTGCTTCCAGACCCAAGTGATGACCAATACATTCTCTATAATTTAGGCCCAATGACTTGATAGATCCTTCTGGGGACAACTTAAGCAATATTTTGTTTTGCATCCCTTCCTTATCATAGCAAAAATTACTACGGCCATGCCCTACATGCACATCTTTCTCACATCAGACACAGACACAGGCACAAACAGTAATGGTTTCAATATTTTAAATTCTTATTCAAATATAGAAACAATTGTAAACTATTGAGAAAAAAAGGCATACCATTTGCTGAATAGTTAACTAATTTGATTTCCTAGGCAAATTTTGCAGACTTCCTTCTAGGAAATAGCACCATTCACAGGTCACAAACCTGTGGTTAGTAAAGTCATTTGATCCAGGCCACAGGTATGGGCCTTTTGCAGTAGTCACTTTCCCTATGCTACTGTGGGGAGAAGGGTCCTAGTGCCTGCTTATCCACCCACCTCTAACCTGAGTTGGGTGATTCTGGCTCACAACCTGAAAAGGTTGTTAACTGTTGGTAACATTTAGAAGAGCAGTATGGAATGCTTTACTTCCATTTCCCAATCTGTCTTGATTATAACTTTAAAAATAACTGTAAATATTTTTCCCCATGGGTTTCAAATCATGTATCATTGGTGATGTCTATGTGGTCATGGACTGAATGAATTTAATCTTAGAAGCTAAGTGCTGGTCCACAACATAGGACACTTGTAGCTGTGACAAGATGGCCATGTGCACGTGATGAAATGTGACAAAAAATTGCCATTTGGCTAGCATAATGGCATCACCATGTACACAAGTGAGAGGTTTTGTCATGGCAAACTATCCCAAAGCATAACAACTTAGACCACCTCCAATGTATTTTCATGTCAAATTGTCCCATTGTGGACAAAAAAAATCTTTCACATGTACATGTCATATATCTCAACTGAGCCCCCTTGCCCACCAGGTGCCACTACAATTCACTGGTATTTTCAAGTAATTTGCAGTGTAATTTGCAGGGGCTTTTTGTGTAATTAATGTTTTATCTCACCAGGTGCAGAGCCTGATATGGATCAATCTTCTGCTGACCTCCTTTTTTAAGTTCATCAATTAAAATAAATAAATATTTAAAAGAAACCTTTTTGTGTTAGTTGTTTCCAAATTCACTCTACTGCCAGCTAGGGTGTGTTGGTTTGTTGAAGATTGGGGTGCTTGAACTATGCCAGGCACCCAGGAGCACAGTTGCATTCCAGAAAATCGTGTTATAAGCCCCCCAATTATTACAGGAGACTCACTCAGTGGTAAAACTATGTGGTCACTCAGAAGAACACTTCAGCACCCGAACCCCGAATTCAGGCTTGGGTGGGTACTGTGTGTTATGTTCCATGCACTCCATGTATTAGCTGGACCCCAAGATTAAAATATCAATCCCAGTTTTGCAATGTCTCCTAGCATGCCCTGTTTAAAACAGATGGCCTCAGCGGTAGCACCTCAGTGGTGACCTGTCAGTCGTAAAAGAGTGACGACATTAATTGATACTTATTGTGTCACTTTAAGAGAGACAGACTGAGATGACATGGAAAAAAAACCCATCACATGTACAAGCACCCTGAGATAGAAGCCAGAGTAGTTGGCAAATATCACACCTACAAACTGACTGAGTGGTAGGACTTCATTTGACCTGTCATCACTGATGAGCTGACAGAAGAGAATAAAAGAAAAAGATAGATACTGCCCTAACAGCTAAGACGAGTGGCTTCATTTAAACTGGAAAGAGCATCAATTCAGATAAATGCTCAACATTCCTCTGCTCTGATCTATGTACCCTCAACTCCCACTGACTTAATAAAGATCCAAAGAGATCAGTGCCTTGTAAAACTACATCCTGAAGGAACTATGGAACTAGCAAGCTGGCACTTTTTTTCCTTATCTTCTTTTTCCAACACAAAATTAGAAAATGGTATCGACTTCAAGGACTCTGGCTGTTTTAGTTCCACAAAGTCATTAGCAGACAGTGACTTTTTAATGGTTGTGATTAAATGAGGGACCCATTATTTCATTAGTGTAGTCTTCACATTTTTGGCCCAGTAGCTTGCTAAATCTTCAGCTTAATTACTATAGGGTATAAATGTAAGTAAACTGATAATCAGTATAGGAAAAAAAAAACCCATAAAAAGACTGTTATATATTCAATCAAATACCATAACTTAATCCTGTTCTATTTTTCTTTCTGGTGCAACTGTTTAAAGCCCAGGCTTTGAACTGAGCTTCTTAAGATTTTCCCCTCAGATTTTGAAAAGGAGCAAAAGGCAAGAAAAAAAATCAAAACCCTAATAATCAGTTTTCATGCCTCAGCTTTAGGATACCACATAGCATGAATCATGCACTGGTGACTCAGCACACTACAGTAGACTGCAAATTAACAAATCTTATGTATTGAGCTATCAGTCATTTGCAAGCAGCCAACTTGCGTGTATGATTTAGTATTTCTAAACCTTTCCAGATACCAACATTATGTAGGCTGGATCATGTGAAGCTTTGAGCGTGTGTCTGTAGAACTGAGACACAATCGCACAGTATTCAGAGCAATACATTGCAAAAATGTTACAAGGTGTAAAATGCTATTATGCAGTGGAAAGCAGCCAACTTTTTGAAAGAGCCCAACTTTATTTATGTGCAATCTCATGCATTTGATTATGAGACTAAAAATTAGCTGCAGGTTTTCTGCTTAAAAGTGCTTGTACACATTCTTATATAGACTCCTTTCTATCTCTACACTTAATTTATTCCATTAAACAAAGGAACATAGTGGCAATCTTTCACATCTGCAAATTCTTGTCACTACTATCCAAGCCTGGATTAGTCAGATCAATATTGAGTATAACCTGCTTTTTCTAAGCAGCACTACTTGATTTATTCTTAACTTTCAGAATTTGGGAAGGGATTAGAGAGATGAGACATTCATCAATACATAAATGTCTGAAATGGTTAGCTTCTAACCAAGTAGGTTCCGGTTTAAGGATGATGTTACTCTGCATTTTTTTATTGTTTGTGGAGGGTTTTGAGGGGGGAGGCAGTGGTGCTTTACAGTTTGGGTCAAGTTTAAAATAGTTAGAACTTTTGCTCTAGTTTGAAATCCAAACTTAAGATATGGTGAGAAATTTGTTCACACCCCACACCTTCATTTACACACATAACACCCCTAAGCCAATTTACAAACAAATATGCGTATACAATACATATCCCTAGGACTACTACTGAAGATGTTTCTATTTTCAAACTCATTTTTACAAGTTTATGAGAGTTCTTCATGTTTTTACAGGTAAAATAGTTATTCTGTTTTGAAATTTTAATTTAAGGACTAAAATAACTCTAATAAGTAGAAGCCCCAAACAGGCAAAAGCATGAGTTTCTTTAAATATTTCCACTTGTTTTATTTGAAACTTCAAATCACAGTCTGAAAAACTAAATAAGGCTGCTATCAAACTGAATATAATTATGTTTTCATTTACTTACCAATGCAAATTTAGAGCTAAGAAACATCAACTGTTGGACTGCACCCCAAAGTGTGATGTTTTTCATAGCTAAGCTAATGAGACCACAAGTTCTGTGACTGATTTCTTCAAACAGTTTCATTGTCATACCCTTTACTATGATCTGATTGGCCCCATACCATAGTGGAAGAGACACAGCTGCATAGACTTATTAGACAGAAAAAGATAAGCATGTTAATGAAGTTGTCTATGCATTGTATCTCATAAACTAAGCCTGTAATGGGATTATTGTTTGGAAAATTTGTAAAAGAAATGAAGTTTGCAGTGTAGCAAGCTTGGAGGAAAATTAATGAATTCACAGCTGTTCACCTTAACAAACAACAGATTGGGAATATATTATTAAATTCAAACAGAAAACTTTGCATATGTTGTCAGAAATTAGGTTTTGATCTTTACAAGTGTTGTGCTGATGTGAATAATCAATTAATAATTGATTAAAGGCTTCCTTCTGATTTGTCATGTCTGAACAATTTTTTTTTCTTATGATAACTCAATGCTTCAATGAATCAATGGATTCCCAAAGGGCTTTGTTCAATATATATTAGATATTTCACAGATAGAAAAAAAATTCCCCCAAATATCTAAGAGCTTACCATATACCCACAGCTAAGGAGAAACAAGCCTCATATCACAATTTTAGGAAACATTTTTAACTTGTCCAGTATACCTACACAGAGGCATAAAGTGACTCAAAGTTTGACTGCCCCTCACTCCCTGGTATCACAATCAATGCAGCTGAGCAGGCATGAAGAGAAAGCTTGTGCTGCCCCTTATGCATGTTAGGCGGGGGGAAGGGGAAAGGTCACTCCAATTTAGGGTTGTTATTGCTTACAAATACAATCAAAAGACTATTTTTGTGCAGTAAAAGGAGGTGGATGCTAATTATCTGACCAGCACAAGGTATTCTGACCACAGGCTGGCAAGGGACCCTCACTCCACAAATAATTGACCAAGGAGATATTGGCCCCCCAGATCCTCACTCCACCCTACAAGGAACAGCTATTCACCTCCCAAGCCCTCTAGCTTTCACCCATGCAGATGCTCACAAGCATACCTCAGACAAATTGAATCAATTCACACCAACATGATACAGATAATCCTCAGTCACGCCCCAGTTGCACCTGGCTGCTCCTCCAGCCACACACAATTTGAACACCACTCGATCCTCATTTGAACCCACCAAGAGAACACAGACACTTGGACTTTTGGATTTTTTATATCATGCTATCATGCCACTTCTACCAATCATCATAAGGACCAATCATACCATCTGAAATTACATCAATCACTCTTGAATCCAATCAAATTCACAGAAGTGAATATTAAAGTATTCATTACTTCAGAGAGTTTTGTGCCAAAAACTATGCTCCCTGACCACAGTGGGCATGCTCAACCACTCTGACTAGGTCATAACATCATGCAGGGTGACAAGGTCATTGAGTCCAGAATGTTCTGGCCTTGCTCCCTACTGAGCATGCTCTGACCCAACTCAAACAACGTAACTTACACAAACTACTTAAGGCAATCAACTAAACAGGCCTGGAACACTATAGCTTCTCAGCCAACATGCAGAGCTCACAATATAACTCTGTAGATCTGTCTCTTAGCCCAGGTACAGATGTTCCAGATAACAGGTATAATTGATCAAAAACCAGTAACTGAACCTATAACTGAACACAAACTCAGTGCACATAGACGGGTTTAAAAATGGTGGAACCTGGTTTAAGATAGACCTGAACTGATGCGGTATCAGAAAAAATCAATTTAGGTTAGATTGGTCTATCAATGTTCTGTACCAGATGCTCTACTGACTCAAGTTAAGTCACTATCTGCCAGAATCCCAGGCTGCTTTGTGGCCCCCTGATAATCCTCCCTTGCAGGGAGGTGTGCTGGAACTCAGCTCATGCTTGGCTGCTCTGGCCAAGTTCCTATCTGGCCCCCATGCCCAAGCTGTCACAGACCTGAGGCAGAACAGAATCTCTCCCCAGCCCCATGTCCTGCCTCCAGCCAGCTGAATCACAAGCAGGTGGAGAGTAGGGAGATGGAGGCTTCTCTTGTATGGACTCAGCTCAGGCTCTCCCAGACCCAAGCCAACACAGAATCTCTCCCCAGCCTTGCTTCCGGTCAGTTGTCAGCCAAAGCTAGGTGTGTCACAGGGGAGGGGGTGGAATGGAGGCTTCTGCTGCATGGACCTAGCAGCCAATCAGGGGTGACCTGGATGCTGGGCTGTGCTTGGCAGTGGGGAGCCTACAGAGCAGGAGCACCCCCAACCTGCTGGCCTTGGCCAGTGCAGGCAGCTGATGTGCCCCCTCCCCACATCAAAGAATGAACATGTATTCTGTTCACTATTGAACTAACCTAGGGTGCTTAAATTGCATAACTTCTGCCTTGGGCTTTTTGAATGTTTGTACCTAGCTTTGGTGATAGGTCATCCATTTCCCATAAGGAGCCAAGCTTTATAGCTCCTTGTTCAAATATATGGTTTGTATTCTTGTTGGGCTAAATCAAATATTCTCCAACCAAGAAACACCAAACTATAAAGAGTTTGTTTTTTTGTTGGTTTTAAATATGAGACACACAATAAAGATGCTTGCTTTAAAGTATTTCATTGGTCTCTTAGGTGAAAAAAGCATCTCACCTTCTTATAATTATTGATTCAGTACATTCAAAGATGAGAAAAACATGGATTCCTGGGCTATATCTTGGGGTTCAGTTGTTGCATGTAAGGCTGGTAAAATTTAATCTTGCTTTTAGGCTTCCACAGTTATGACAGCTGCAAACAACTCTAAAGGCCCAAAAGGATTAATCTAGTGCCAGCATCTCTCTCTATGATTCCTTTTGGCCACACTGAAAAGGGGATTCAGTGGAATAAGTGATCAGATTTCACCTATTCTGCATCTCAAAGCAGCAACACTGGATCTCAGAATCTGACCCTATATATTTAGTTAACTCTTATTATGCATCACATAACTTTTTTATATCAACTGCTTTTTAAAGGAACAGTGAATAATTTAGAAGAATCATAATTAAATCAAATGAATTATTTATTAAGAAGTATAAAAAGTCTTAATAGGGACCTATCGTGTGTTTTGGTTGCTCACTGCACTATAAAAAATCCACAATGCAAGAAATTAAATAATTTAAAAAATGTAATTGAATCAGACTCAAAAAAGGTTGGTTTGTGTTTCCTTTAAAAAAAAAAAGAATGCTAGAGTCACAGTAGAAAATAAACAAAGAAAATAAATTAGGAAACAAATCACAAACTTGTAACATGTCCCCATCTATTCCCCAATAAACTGTTCAGGCTTTGAATGGATGTAACACTGAGCATGGTAAAAGCTGCAAAAAAGCCAGCTTTGCAGCAACTGAGTGGAAACATTCTGTCAGGCACCATATTGAGGATTCCTACTCTGTTCCAGGGATGTAGGCAACATGTTGGAACAGAACAGTAGATAAGATGACCAGATGCATGCTTATCTGTGGTACCTCAGCACAGTTTAGGTTAGGTTTCAGCCTTGGGTCCAAAAAGTTAAGAGTTATCTTATTTGAGATGTTCCTTATATACCTCTTACTTTACTTATACCATGTTCTCAAAAAGAGTACATCCCATGACTAGTGGAAACTGGAACAGTTTGACAGGAATCACTCCATGCAAACTCTGTTTCTTAAAATCTCTCTCTAAAACATCTTTTACCTGCCATGTTTGAAACAGGAGTCTGAATTTTAAAAGAGCCTTTGGTCTGACCTTTTAAAACAGTTCTTATGATTTGAAAAAATTAGAGAAGACATTTTCTCTTTTCTTTCATAGAATATTTATATATGCTTTCTAAGCAATGTTAGTGGGTGACTGAAAACACTGGGGAATTTTTTTTTTAACCAAATACTTTAAAAGAACACAACCAGATGTGGGAACCAGAACTATGGATATCACACATGATTCATTGCAATGTAGGGCTGGAAAGGACCTCAAGAGGTCATGTAGTCAGACCCTAGAACCTACAAAAATGCATACCTGCATAAATTTAGCAGTTACATGCCATTAAAATTAGAGATGCACCATTACATCAGGCTGATATTGGATCGCCACCAATATAAAGAAAATTGACTATATCAGAAATTGGCCAATAAATGCCTGTTCATGCATGCAGCTACAGCGCAGCACACAGGCAGTGAGGAGCACAACCCAGCAGCATGGAGAGCTGCATGCAGCTGGTAAATCTGTTGTGGTGAACGGGGAGGGGGAAGGGAAAGGGTGTGTGTGGGGGAAATCAATCCCTCCACAGTAAGGGAGGGAGTGGGGCTGGGGCTGGGGTAGGTGCTGCCCAGCTAGGGCAGGGTGGGGCACAGGACAGAGCCATGTCTCATCTGGGGGCTGTGGGGAGGGAGGAGGAGGGTGGGAGGCTCCCACTGCTGCGTGCGGCTCATCCAGCAGCTTGTCCAGTGGCGTTTGTTGCTCACCTGGGTGGGCATGAGGGGGATGTACCCATAGATCTGTGTGGGGTGGGCCGGGTGGGCAGAAGCTTTGAGCTGGGAGCTGTGCTGTGCTGCGCTCAGGGTGGGTGGCGGCAGTACTGGGAGGGGGCTACGGTGAAATCTGGGGCCGCTGCCTCCCTCCCATAGCCCTTCTCTCAGTGCCGCCACCACCTGCACCAAGTGCAGCACTGCAGCCTGCCCGGGCTGCCCAGCACAGATCTGGGGGCACACACCTCCCCTGTGCCTTCCTGGACAAGCAGCAGGAGCCATCCTCACCCTCCCTGCGCCCACCAGATGGATCCATCCCACGCCAGCTGGGCAGTGCCTACCCCATCCCTTCCCTCCCCCCTCCCCTTTCACCACAATAGGCTTACCAGCTGGATGCAGCTGTCAGAAATCAGATTGGAATTGACTGATATGCCTCCTTAAAAATCAGCTATCGGTATCAGCCCTCAGAATCTTTATCAGTACACCCCTAATTTAAATGGATGAAAACTGGGTAGAAACCAAATGGCCCTTGTACTTACTGGCCTCCACAAGGATCTTAATACAGCGAGGATTACTATTTTGGTAGGAAGTGCACTACAGATGGCCCTATAATAATCATATTACTTCAAGAGGAAATGAGAGAAAGAAAAGTCCTTACTTTACAGAATGCAAATCCCAGAGACTACATAAAAGTTTGTTTTTCATCAGAAAAAAAGAAAAAAAAATGTTCATGTCACTTCATATCATATTCCCACATGTAAACAAATTCCAAGATCAGCCTATATACTTCAGAATAAAGCCTGTTCAAAAAGGAGCAGAGAAGACTGACAAACAAGTGTTTAGCGTAGAATACAGAAAGCACACAACATAAAACTGAGTAGTAGAATTCAGTAGCAACAATATAAGATATATATGCTCTCATTTTCAAGAGGGTTTTTGGACTAGCCAAAATACATGATATGATTCTTGTGCCTATAAATAAATTAAGGATATTTGAATTTCACAAGTCACAGGGTTTCAGATTAGGAAACTAAGGTGAAGAGACAGTTAGAACATAAGGGGATACAGTCAGGTTGTTCATTATAATGACCACGGCAGCAGACAGCACATACCAGCTCTAGGAGAATCCTGCCAAGTATCCTTTGATATTCCTTACTGAAAAATACAAAACTAAGGAGACCTACTGATACACTGAAAGAGGAAAAAATATTTGAAGCTAAAATACCTTAAAGCCAAAAGATGGACAGAAGATCCAAGAATGGTGACATCTACAGCTTCAGCCTGCTTATAGTTAAAGAAGTTCATTACTGCAAAAAGTCGCAGTCATAAAGACCTGCAACGCATCTGGCATGGCAGGAGGCACAATGTTTGAGATGCAGCATAAAATTCCTCTGATCCCAATCATGCCATTTTTTTAAACATCTGTTAGGGGCCAGAGTCCTAAAAAAAAATTGGGGTCAAGAGTAGAGATGTACAAGGTTAAACAATTAATCATTTAACTGATAAGCCCAGTGATAACCTCTTAATGGTTATTGTATAGCATGAGGCGGGCTGCAGTCTGGCAGGGAAAGGGGGGCAGAGGAAAGCCATGTGCCCCTTCAGGAACAAGAAGGCAACAGGGCAGGCAGGAGGGAGGACAAAAGGAGCAAGGAGGAGGGGAGGGGGAAAGGGAGCGGTTAGTGGGGAACGAGTACCCAAAGTCTATGAAGTTAAAGAGGAAAACAGCAGGCAGCCTAATGACTTGTCAATTAAGTCATTAGCTGCTCATTCACAGATGCTCCCTTCCTCCCAGCACTAGGCTTCAGGTGGGCTGTGTTGTCTGACTGGTCTTGCCACCACCTCCTCTTCCTCTGCCCACCTCAAAGGGCCCTGGGAGCATCTTCTAACAGCAGCTGTGTCTGAGCTGCTGTGTTATCAGTTAGCTGCTAAACTAATATAATTAAAGGAGGTTAAAGGGATAATACTTTAAACAATATTTACATCCCTAGTCAAGAGGTCATTTAGTCCAACTGTCTTCTGAATTCAGTGTCATCCCTTTCTAAAGTATCTCCCAAAAAGTTTGCCTAATGTATTGTGTATTTTTATGAAACAATTAAATCATCCATATTATCTTTATTTTACTTTTTCATCTCTACAGAACTATTAGTCCATGAAGAAACTTGGCCTTTTCTTTTAGCTGGCAACATGGTTCCTGCCCTAGTACAGCTGGTAATTCTTCCTTGGTTCCCAGAAAGCCCCAAGTACCTCTCAACTGACAGGGAGAGAAAAGGAATCCTGCCTCTCTAAAGTCAAACTCTCATTTGTAGGACAATATTTACTGAGAATGCCAAAAAGTCTAATGTCAGTTTGATTCTCCAGTACATTCTAATCATGGTAAGTACAGAGAACTTTAAATGTGTATTTTCTTCTGGCCTCTTTATTAAGTCCCAAATATTTTAGCAATTACAATGCTTATGGCACTTCTCTTATGCTGTGGTAGGTAACTGCTATTTTGTAATTATTATAAAAAACACAGGACCAAGCTTTACATGAACAGAATATTTTTAGTCATGGTCGTGTCAATAGTTACTTCAACTATTCTGAAACATAAGTAGTCAACTCCGTATTTGCGCTTACAGTTGGAAAGTATGGGATTTCTTGTTATTGTACTTCAATACCCCGGAAATGCAAACTGAGTTGTCCATCCAGGTCATCCACAAGATTCTGCAGGCCCAGTTAGGTCTTCAGCAACCACTAGTCCCAAATCATGCCTTGGATGAAATATGCATCCCCTCTGCCTTTCCAGATGGCACTAAATTAAGCTTAGGCTGTGTACAGTTGGTAAAAGCATTCAGTCTACAACTGCCCCTTTCCCGTTGCTCCTTCCACCTTCTGACATGATCCCAGGGCGATCCCAGTCTGGAAAAGGGTTGGGGAACAAGAGACAAAGACCCTGACTGCTCCTAGCACCTGATGTGAGGAGTTGGTGGACAGCAGCAGACATCCATCCATCCATCCTCTCGCAGTCTACAGGAGTTGTGGGAGCAGCTGTCCTCCCACACTTTCTCTAGACCAGGGTAACCCCAATCTCCAGAAAGCATGAAAGCCTTTCTCTCTTCTTGAGTGCTCTGGTTTCTGGGAGGAATCAAGTGGTAGGGAAGCATACAGGCATTGGTTCTCTTGGAAGAAACTGTCCTGGGAGTGACATCTACCAAGTGAGGGATCAGTTATTTTTTAAATAACTGAACAGCCCAGAACAGCCTTTTTGTTTGTGATATAATGTATGAATTCCTGTACACAAATCATTTCTATCCAGTGAGCTGTAGTTGTCATGGTGATGTTACACTGGAATCCAGTTTAGTTTGCCTCTTTGCTTTTTGAGACAAACATGAAAATCTTACCAGTCCCAGCAAATATAACTCTCCATATACAATTCAGAGTTCTGATAAATAAAGTATGGTGATTTAAAATCACATTTCAGATTCAGACCTCATAGAAATCAGAGAGAAGTAGGGCCGGGAGGGACCTCCATATAGGCTCAAAAAGTGATGCCAGCATCCAAAAGATGCCATCTAATCTAACCTCCTGCCTGAGGTTGAATCATGCCTAGCCAAAGCATTCTGTATGATCCATAATTTAAATTCTTTGTAAAATTACCATAAACCCTGAAACAACACAAGACATTACACTCTAACTTGTCACAGGTAAAGCCAGGAGACCCTGGCAGCCCTGTTCTGCTTCTATAAAAAGTTGTTAATATATGCTCAAGAGATCCCAGACAGAGGGCCATGCCCTTCACTACAAAGGTAGGGGGAAAAAACCCCATAGCCCATACTGATTTGACCATGGGGTAAGATTCCTTCCTGATTCCAAATATGATGATTAGTCTGACCCTGAGTGGAGGAGCAAAACCCTTTAGCCAGGAACCATGGACTTTGGTCCCATCAGAAGCATTGGCCCAAACCAGTTAAAAATCCACAGCCTTGGCCAATGCCTCTATTAAAAACAGCCTGGCACATGTAGCAGAAAGGAGGGACAGGGTATGATCCATTGCCTAGATCATACCTGATCAGAGGCTGTCTAACCTCTTCTTGAACACCTCCGGTGACAACGGGTCCACATCTTCCCTAGGCAGTACCACTGCCTCACTATTCCAAAAGGGAAGAAGTTTTTCTTGATATCCAAACTAAACTTATTTTGCTGAAACTTCAAGACACTGGTCTGTGTCCTACTTTCTGCACTGAGAGAGAAAAGGGGTTTCCCCTCTTCTTTATGGCAGTCCTTCAAGTATTTGAAGACTGCTCTTAAACACCTTTTCTACAAACTCAACATGCCTAGCTCCTTCAGCCTCTCCTCATATGATTTACTCTCTAAGCTCTTTATCATCCTTGTTGCCCACCTCTGGACCCGCTCTAACTTCTCCAGATTCTTTTTAAAATGTGGAGCCCAGAACTGCACACAATACTCTAGACGAGGCCTAACCAGTGCCAAGTAGAGGCACTATCACTTCCCACATCCTGTACCTGATGGTCCTATTGATGCATCCCAAAACCACATTTGCAGTTTGTACATGTGCATCAAACTGCAGACTCATATTAAATCTGTGATCTACAAAGATTCCCACATCCTTTTCCCAGATCATTATCCATCTAGCCAGGTATTAGCCATTTTGTATTTGTGTTTCTGATTATTTCCCCCAAGACATAGATTTTGTATTTGTCTGCACTGAACTTCATCCTGTTAACTTCAGACCAGCTTTCCTTCTGGAGATCCTTCTGAATTGCACTCCCATCCTCCAATGTGTTCACAATCGTTCCCAGTATTGTGTCATCCACAAACTTATTCAAGAAGCTTCCTATGCCAGCATCTAAAAATTAATAAAAATGTTGAATGGCATTGGGCCCAGGACAGACCCTTTCATAGATTTCATAGACATTAGGGCTAGAAGGGACCTTGGAAGATCATCAAGTCCAGCCTCCTGCTCCAAGGGCAGGAAGTCAGCCAGGGTCAAAGGATCCTAGCAAGATAAGCATCCAAACATTTCTTAAAGAAGGCCAAAGTAGGTGCTTGCACCACCTCTGGAGGGAGTCTATTCCAGGCCTTGGGGACTCAGACAGTAAATAAGTTTTTCCTTATGTTCAGCCTAAAATGTTCTTGGAGGAGTTTGTGACCATTGGACCTTGTCATCCCTTGGGGCACTCTGGTGACCAGGCATTCCCCCAAATCCTGATGCATACCCCTGATGTATACAATAGCTGCCACCAGGTCACCTCTGAGCCTGCGCTTTTCCAGGCTGAAGAGTCCCATGGCTCTCAGCCTCTCTTCATAAGGCCTATTCTCTTGTCCCCTGATCATGCATATGGCTCTTCTCTGGACTCTCTCAAGCTTATCCACATCTTTCTTGAATTGTGGAGCCCAGAATTGGAGGCAGTGCTCCACCTGTGGCCTCACCAAGGGAGAGTACAGTGGGAGGATGACATCCTGAGATTTACTTGAGAAACATCTATGGATGCAAGCCAGAGTTTGGTTTGCTTTACCAACTGCGACATCATATTGGTGGCTCATATTCATCTTGTGGTCATGACCCCCAAGTCTCTTTTGGCCATAGTGCTAGTGAGTGTACCACTGGTGAGCCTATAAGCATGCCGCAGGTTTTGTTTTTTTTCCCCAAGGTGGAGTACCTTGCATTTGTCGGTATTGAATGTCATCATGTTTTTATCTAGCCATTTTTTGAGCCAAGTCAGCCTGGATCAGAAAGCTGCAAGTCAGTCTGGATCACCAGCCTACCCTCAGGTATGGACACTCTACCCCAAAGTTTAGTGTCGTCAGCAAATTTGGCCAGTCCTCTTCTGACACCAGTGTCCACATCATTGATAAAGACGTTAAAGAGAACAGGTCCAAGGACAGAGCCTTGGAGGACACCACTAGTCACGGAGCACCATGGTGATTTACTTCCATCAACCCCATTAGACTGTGATGTAGCCCAGGCTACAGTTGGCCAATTTATCCAGGAGGAAATCATGGGATACCAGATCAAAGGCTTTTGTAAAGTCCAGATATATTATGTCAATTTCTTCTCCCTTGTCCAGGTGATACGGCACCTGGTCATAGAAGGAGATGAAATTGATCAGGTAAGACCTACCTACAACAAACCTGTGCTGACTGTCCCTCAAGATGTTGCCATCAACCCGCTTGTCAAGAATGGTCTCTTTGATAATTTTTTCCAGAATCTTTCCAGGGATTGAGGTCAAGCTGATTGGCCTGTAGTTCCCCAGATCTACTTTCCTCCCTTTCTTGAAGATGGGCACCACATTGGCCTTCTTCCAATCTTCAGGTAGTTCACCCAAGCAATTTTTCAAATATCTTTGCCAGTGACTGGACTATGACTCCTGCCAGGTCCTTAAGTACTCTGGGGTGCAATCTGTCAGGACCAGCTGACTTGAAGGTGCCCAGCCTCTCAAGGTGTTCCTTTATAAGGTTTACACTGATGCTGGGTATAAATTCATCCTCATCCTGGCCATCCCAAATCATGCTAGGTGGGGTGGTCCCTTTGGGTTGATGAAAAATTATATGGATTACCCATTAAGCAGGTTGGCTTTTTCTTGGGTGTTGGTTCTCAGTTGTCCCATTTGGTCTAGCAGGGGGCCAATGTTACCCTTCGTTTTCTTACAATTCCCCACATATCTGAAAAATATCTTGCTTATTGTCTTTGATACATGTAGCCAGGTGGAGTTCAGTTGCAGCTTTGGCTTTCCTGGTTTGCTCCCTACAGGTATGGACCAGTGCAGAATACTCCTCCTTTGTGGTGACTCCTATCTTCCATCCTTTATAAGCCTCTCTTTTTTGGCGTAGGAGGCCCATGAGTTCCCTGCTAAGCCAAGAGGATTGCTGTGCCCTTTTGCTACCTTTCCTCTGAGATGGGATGGACACTCCTTGTGCTTTCAGGATCACTCCCTTAAGGAGCGATCAATCCACTTGGACTCCTCTCCATGTCAAGTCATGGTCCCTTACAGCCTGGACAACAAGTCTCCTGAGCTTATCAAAGTTCTGAAGTTGAGGACTTCTGCATTGCTAACTGACTTGCCAGCTTTGCGATAGATAGTAAAAATGACCAGCTTGTGGTCACTGTCTCCCAGCTTTCCTTCGATTTTTAGGTTGCTGACTAGATCATCCCCTTTAGCCAATACCAGGTCCAGCAGCGCTTTACCACTTGTTGGTCCACAGACTTCTTGGGTCAAGTAGAGCTTGTCCACACATGTGAGGAAGTTTTGTGACCATTTGGATTTGGTGAGTGCTCTTCCTATGAGATGTCCGGGTAGTTGAAGTCTCCCATGACAACCATGCACTGAGAGCATGTAGCCTCATCCAGTTCCCTGACAAATTCCTGGTCAAGCTCTTGTTCCTGGTTAGGTCTGTAGTAGACTCCTACTATTGTGTCCCCTGTGCCATGTTTCCCACGTATTTTAACCCAGAGGGTCTCTAGTCATCCTCCTGGGGTGCCAATGTTGGCTTGCAGGGTTGTGTAGCTTTCCTTGACATAGAGAGCTACACCCCCACCCTTTTTATCTGCATGATCTCTCCTGTACAGGGTATAGCCGTCTATACCTATGGCCCAGTCATAGGTGGAGTCCCACCAGGTCTCCATTATTTCTATGTGATCATAATCATTCGTGTTTAATAGGAGGACCAGTTCCTCCTGTTTGTTCCCCAAACTCCTGGCATTGGTGTACAGACACATAAGCGTCCCATTGGAAGCCCTAAGCTTCCTTGCATTCCCTGGAGGACACCGTTTCACGGCTGTGGTAGAGGTGAATTCTCTTGGGTTCCTTAACTTGTTGGTTTTTGTAGTTGTTGCCTAGTGGCCTTGCTTTGGTGGTTGTCCAACCATCCCCTGGCAGGCTTAGTTTAAAGCTTGGTTGAGCAAGTCAGCCATTCTGGCTGAGAAGAGCTTCCTCCCCAGTGAAGTGAGGTGGAGGCTGTCTCTTCCCAGCAGACCACTGCCTCTCTCACCAAAGAACAGACTGTGATTGTGGAAGATGAAGCCTTCACAATGACACCAGCACCGCAGTCTTTGGTTGACTACCTCGATCCATCTCTCCCTCCTCTGCCCATGGTCCGTAACTGGGAGGATCGAGGAAAAAAACACCTGCACCCCCAGCCCCCTAAGCCCCACTCCCCCTTCTGGGACTTCAATTGAAACCTCCTACCATTCAAACATGAACTCATTAATAATTACCCTTTGATTGTAGCTGGCTGCAGCTTAATTTTATTGTGAAGTCTGAAGCAAAGTAGCTGTTGAATAACTCTACTTTGTTTGAATTGTCTGTTAAGAGTCCCTCCTGGCAAGTTAACAATGAACCCACTATTTCCTTGGTCCTTTTCTGGCCAACATACTTATAGGACCTCTTTTTGTCTTTAACCTCATTTACCATATATGGCGCATTCTTTATCTTTGTCTTCCTACTTTTCCAGATTCTTGCTATTTCCTGATATGCTTCCTTAGTGACCTGCCCATTCTTCCATTGCCTACATGCTTTCCTTTTGAATTTGAGGCAGTTCTTTGTGCAGCCACACTGGTCTCTTGCCTTTCTTCTTGTGCTCCATTGTGTCAGGACAGTTTCTAGTTTGGTTTCCAATACTGTGTCCTTTGAACTTACCAGTCTTCCTGGGCTCCTTTGACCCTCAATTTGTCTTCACAAGGCATCATACCTATTAACTACTTAAGTTGAATGAAATGTGCCTTTTTGAAATACAGCATCCTAATTTTGCTGACCTCATGCTTTCCCTGTTGCAGCATCTGGAAATCTATCATATTTTAATTGCAGCTTCCCAAATTCCCCATCACCTTCACATCATCCACCAGTTCTTCCCTATTGGGCAGGACAAGGTCCAAGATAGACAATCCCCTAGTTGTATCCTCCACCTTCTGAAACAGAAAGTTGTCCTTCACACAAGTTAAGAACTGGCTCAACATTTTATGTTTGGCTGCATTGTTTTTCCAGCAGAAATCCAGAAAGTTGAAGAATCCCATTAGTACTATCCCATAGCTTTTGAATAGGTTTGTCACCTGCTTGAAGACTGCCTCATCCACCTCCTCTTCCTAAACCTCCTGTGAAGAACCTGATAGTCACCTTTGATTTTCTTAGTGTCATTCCTGGCAGTATCATTGCAGCTCAGCTACAACCTCACTAAAGGTTGAAGCCCAACTGCTATTAGAAACCATAATTTTCACAAAGAACTTCAAAGTTTTAATGTTTTGTCTCAGTCCAAGTAACAGTAAATCTTGAGTTCAATGAATAGGAAAATATTTAAGATGTGTTGCAAATAAGCAAGAGCAGCCTGTAGTTCCAGAGGTTTTATCCAGGGAGAGTAAAATTAAATAAATTATAAGGCCACACTTTTACTGTATACTTTGGAGTGATAATTTATAGGGGTGTGTGAAGTGGGTAGTATTTGATTTGGATTCAGCCTGATTCAGTGGACATTGACTCAATTCATTGATTTGGATCACTGTCCTGATTCAATTTGGCCGAATCTGAAGATTCAATACTGATTTGGAGAATCAGCTATTCAGCCATAGACAAAACTTCATATGTTTTTTCTATGTACCTTGAGGTACCAGGCAGGGCTCGTGAATGCTGAGATACTGGGATGGATAGAGTGTCCCATGGGAGTGTGAGGAGCTCCCCCTCACACTCAGTGGCAGACCCAGAAGTGGACCAGAAGTACTTCCAGTCCACTTCCAGGTCTGCCGCTGAGCATGCAGGGGATTCCTTCCATGCCTCCCTGGCTCCGCGATTCCCTGGGTGCCCCCCCAGACCCAGAATGAACCAGTCACTGAGCCAGGGGGAGATGGAGCTGTCCCCTGTGTGCACCACAGCAGACTGGGAAATGGACTGGAAGTACTTCTGGTCCACTTCTGGGTCTGCCGCTGAGTGCGTTGGGGACCCCCCCTCCCCTGCACTCCCAAGGAACATTCCATCTGCCCCACCATCTCAGAGTTCACAAGTCACACCTAGTACCTCGAGGTACATAGAAAAAAAAAATAAAGCTGTGTCTATGGCTGAATCATTGAATCTCTCCAAATCTCTCTGTATCAAATCAGAGGTTTCCAATTCAATTCAGAGGGATTAATGGGTTTCCTGATTCAATTCTGATTTGGAGATTTGGCCACCAAATCAGGCCAAATCTCCAAATCAAATAATCAACTGAAGGTTTGCACAGCCCTAATAATTTATTGTATACAGTTAGTGATAATTTACAGTAGGGCTTTCCAAATTCTAAGCAAATGGGGGCTGCATGCCCCATGGGTTTGCACCAAAAGGGGCCACACACTGATATGCCTGTGCTAGCAGGTCATGGGTCTCCGCCCAGGTTACACATCATGTGTGCAAAACGTGGGCATCACACCTACTTTGCCACATCTGGGGGAGTGGATAGAAG
The DNA here is from genome assembly GCF_030867095.1 of Alligator mississippiensis. NCBI lineage: Eukaryota > Metazoa > Chordata > Crocodylia > Alligatoridae > Alligator > Alligator mississippiensis. The sequence goes on from NC_081831.1 coordinate 49,779,060, forward strand.
ATCCCCTATCCTGTACTGTGCTCATCATGTGTAGGCAGGTGTGTGCACCATAATCCTCTGCATCACACACTATAGGGCAAGTGATTCTTCACCCCTCTGAGGGTGGGTGGGTGTTCCCCTGTCTCGTGCCCCTATGCAACATAACACCAAACTGCACTGCACCTCACCCACAGTTTCCTATGGGCTCCCTTGTGGCACTACACTTTGTGAGCGCTGGGTCTGACCCCCGGTTGCTTTCGTCGCTCTGCACGCGGGATGTGGCCAGCAGCCCGGGCAGGCCGGATCGGAGAGGACGGGCGCCAAGCTAGAATTAGGCACAGACACGTAACGGTTGATTTTAAGATTATTTTACTTACACCGAGATGGTCGTGGTGTAGGCTGAGAACTTGCTTGAGTTGCAGTTACAACAAAAAACACGAACACACGTGGAGGTTGCAAGGCTCCACGCAGACAGAACATGAACAATCACGTGGAGCTTGCTAGGCTCCACGCAGACAAACTCCGGATGTCCAGGACAAGCGCACATAAAACTCGTCGTTACGTCTTATAGTAGGCTACGTTCAAAGACGGGAAGAGGTGGGCGGTGGATCAGGCCGCCAAACCCCTCTGAGCGACACACAGGGTTTCTATTACCCTGCCGCGCACACCCAGAGTCCCCACGAGATGGATGCGGAGTCCTCTTCAGCTTGGGCGGAAACTGCTCAAGCCTCTCATACGGCTAGCAGGCAAATCGCTAGCCGCCACGTGTGAATAATTTAGCACTAGCCAATTGCGGGGCACAAATTTGCATACGACGAGCGGGAAACCTTTGCACCGTGCATTTCTGTGTGGCAAAAGAAATGCACCCTGCAAAGATCGCTGCAAAGTGGCGGGAACACTTCCTTGCACGCGGGTTCTCTGCGCAGCAGAACTCCTCCGTGCAGCGAAGCTGTATACCCACGGGGATAATTCTTAGTGCCGAAGCACACACAAAAAAAATCAGACCTTTGGGTCATGACACACTTCAGAGGTATTATGGGCTGCCAGCTTCCCTGGTATCAGAGGCTGTGCTGTGCCATGCCATGCTACCCCACAACAACCCTCTGGGACTGCGTCAGGCAACAGAAGCTAGGGGAGGGAGAGGCAGGAGCACCAAGACTATGGTTGCTGCTGCAGCTGTGCTAGGGGCAGCAATAGCCCTGTGGAAGCCTGGGGTGTCAGTTGGACAGCCTTGTCTGATTTCTGTGATTTGCATATACACAGAACAATATTATAAGGACTTTAAACACACCCTGAAAAATGTTCTTTTCTATATCTTCCTGATCATCTTTTACTGAAAATCCTAGTTTTCACTGTTCTTAAGATTTTGAAATTACTAAAAAGTTTATTTTAGAATAATTTTTAAGATGAAAAGCAATTCATTTTAAGGCTGGAGAAAACTCAAAATCTACACAATAATTTCTGTCAAGATTTCAAATCAAACTGTGCTTTCACATACCTTTAAGTAATAATTTCAACTAAATTTGGCATGAGAAATTCATAATCTGGCCAGAAAGAAAGCATTCCAATATTTTGAACAAATAGAAAACAAATTAACACAGCTACAGAGGATACCTAATGAGGCTTAGAATGAAACTGGTTTTTACCTTAACTGTGAAACTGCTACAGTATATGGTACACTCTTTTATATATTTAGAAACCTATGATGCTAAACACCCACAAACTGCAAAAAGACTCAGTGGGTGTCTCTATATGTGACATGAATTCAACTAAGTAAATTTTGGTGTATTTTGCACCAGAGTTTATTGCTCCCGGATGCAGTGTTTACACATGCACCCAAGACCACAGCAAATTGAATCAGAGTGGCACAGCCCTGACTGGCAGGAGACTCTGAAGCTTGGGGCTCCTCTGACCCAGCTCAACCAGCAGGCAGTCCCTGCACTAAAGCACCCTTGTGCTCCAGCCAACATTGTCAATGTCCACATGTGTATTGCAATGGAGTAAATAACTCTGTCATAGACAATGGAAGGCTGGGGCTAATGGGGCTTAGCCCCCCAACACTCTGCAAACATAAGGCAGTGGTGGCAGTATAGAGGGCCACAGGCCAGCCCAGGTGAGGGCTCAGGGCAGCTGCAGCAGGGGGTGGGGGGCTATGCACAGACACAGATATTCAGCCACAGCCTGCAGCAGCTTGGCAGCATATAGAGCACTGCTCACCACAGCAGGTAAGTCTGTCATGGGAAAGAGGTGTGTGGGGGGGGAGGGGGCGATCAAGGCCCCTGCAGTGAGGGAGGGAGTGGGGCAGATGCAGGGGCTGGGGTGAATAGGGCCCCAGAGCTGGGGTGGGTCATGGGATGGTTGGAGCCCGGGTGGCTCATCCAGAGGTACAGGGGGGCTCCTGCCACTGTAGACACCCCAGGAGAGGTCTGGGGAGCACATGCCCCCCTCCCAAGATTTGTGCACAGGATGGAGGCAGCTGCCACTGTGGGCTGGGCTATACTCCCCGCTGACACTGCCCCAGAATCAGTGCGATGCTATGTGCCTGTTGCATGTTGACTGAGCCATGTCCTCTTGCCTGTCTGACAGCAGCAGGAACATAATTTCAGGTGGCTCATGGGGCAGTGGCAGCAGGATGCAGAGTCCAGCCCACAATGGCAGCTACCTCCACCTCATACACAAATCCAGGGGGCACATGCCACCTGGGCCTCTGCCGGGGGTGGACACAGTGGCAAGAGCTCCCCCCCATGCCCCTGGATGAGCTGCCTGGGCTCCAAGCATCCCATGACCCACCCTGGCCCCAGGGCCCCATTCACCCCAGTCCCTGCCTCTGCCCCACTCCCTCCCTCACTGTGAGGGCATCAATCTGCCACCCATGCCCCTTCCCTACAACAGAGTTACCTGCTGGGGGGGTGCACATGCATTCAGTCCCCCCAAATAATATTTTCTCCCTCTGCTTATGAACTCCACCATAGGTTAGTACTTGTATCTAGCAATACTAACCTACAGCTGTGTTTATTAGTTTATTCCATCCTAATTGGACCATACATATAGACACTGATGTTTTACTGTGGAGCTAATTAAGCAACTGCAGTAAAGGTTTGTGTAGATGTGCCCAGTATAAACAAGGAGAGATTATAGCTGTTCCAAACTTTAAAAGTACACAGAGGGCACTTGTATTGCTTGGGCTATTATTAGATATTCTATGATTTGATATTAGGGAATGGGTTAGAATAATTGCTGATGTAAAGAAACTGATCAACTGAGACATTTATTCAATAACTTTGTTAATTCACTTTGAGTGTGTCTACATGTGACACCATGTCACCATAGTGATGTGCTATGGTGATGTAGCTCATCACTAGTGATGTAGCATCTGTCGACACAAACCATGGCGCCGATGCTACATTGCTGTAGCAATGAGCTATCTCACTATAGTGCATCACTATGGCAATGTAGCTACTAAAAATAACTGTACCACTGGGATGGTGCAGTAATGGCTGTTACTGTGCCATTATTTACTACTTCCTAAAGCAAGTACTAAATGATAGCACAGGAACAACTGCACCATGGGGGGCACATGGAGATGCACCCTTTGTTTATTACATGTTCTCAATTGCACTGAATATTAATGCTATTTTTGCAAGACCTTCCAGTGAAGCTGAAAAGTAGATGTCAAAAAGCACAGGGGCTAAGACATACCCCTGTTTCACCCCACTGTTGATGTCCAAGGCATTTGATTCTTTGTTTTCAGATACAATAGTTGCCTTCATACTTTGATGCATTGAGAAAAGATGTTCAGTAGTGAGGGGACAGCCCATTTTCTTCAGAACAGTAAAAGAAGCCCCATCTGTTGATTGTATTGAAGCCCTTCATCAGATTGATGAAGGCTATATACAGTGGTATTCATTTTTCTCTATACTTCCCTTGCAGCTGGTTGACTGAAAATATCATATCAATGGAGGAGTGTCCTGAGTGAGAACTGCATTGACTTTCAGGATAGATTCTTTAACCTTAAGCGTTTCACCCTAGGAAGCTTGATGTGAGTGACAGTTTTTCCAAAAGGGAGATATCTCTATAGTTGTCACAGTCATTTCTAGACTCTTTGTTTTTATATAATTGTACAAACCAAGCATCTTGAAATCTTGTGGTACTGCTTCTTCTTTCTAACAGAGCAATATAATCTCATGAAGCTGAAGCTTTCAAAGTAACTTGTCATTGGGACATTTGTAGATTTCAGCATGAGTTTGTAGATTCCTGCTTTGTTCCCAGGAATGTATGTAATTGCTTTCTGCAAATCTTATAATGTAGGCTCACTGTCTAAATCCATCATAACTTCAAACTGTGGTAATCCTTCATGCTCTTTGTGTTTGATTTCATTCTTACTCGAGTATATAATTCCATAGTATTCAATCCAATGCTCAACTTGTTTTGGTCTGACGTTTCCACTTAAGTCTTTCAGTGGAGCTGTTTTCTTCTTGACTGGACCAATTGATTGTTTGATGCCTTCATACTTTCCATTCATCTGTGTCAGCTGCTTTCTGAATATTATCACAGTGTTTCAGCCAAAAATCTTGGGCACACTTCTTAGCCTCCTTTTGCATTTGTCTTCAAGCTTTTCTCAGATTTTCTAAAGTTATGGTGTTAGGAGATTTCTTATAGTTGGTTAGTGCTGTCCTTTTGTTCTCAGCCATTTGAGAGAAGGGTTTCAAGAGTGTTCCTCAAGACAGTCTGCATTTTCCTTTAATTTTTTGCCCTAGTTTTACACTATTATAGCAGCATTGTATGTGCTACTTTTTAAGCTTTCCCAAGCCTCAGTGGCTGAGTTGTTAGGTAAACTTGCTTTCACGAGTTCTTCATTGAATAGTCTGCATTTTTCTCTGTCTTAGTTTGGCTGATGTCTATCTGAGGGTGACTGGTAGTTTTGCTACATTGAATCTTTTTTTACATTGATTCTGACTTTGCAGCAAACTGATGCACAGTTTGATAAAATTTCATATGCAGGATTTCTTTCAGGTGGTTATGCCTGGTCAGTACAAGATCTAATTTGTGCCAGTGCCCTGATTTTGGATGTTTCCATGATGCCTTTCTTGTGATTTTCCCAGAAAAGTAGGTGTTGGTAACACACAGACTTTGACTTGCACAATGTTCTAAAACTTGCTGGCCATTTTCATTCATATTACTAATTCCATATTTGCCCAGAATACCACACCAATCCTTAAACCTACCCCCAACTCTTACATTGAATTCATCTTCACCAAGTATTGTTATGGTACTATTTCTGTGAGTTTTCTCAGTCTTTTCTTCAAGCTATTGGTAGAAAATATGCATGTCTTCATCACTAGCTTGAATGGTAGGAGCATAGACACTAAGCAACATGAAGAAGCCATTCTGTGTATGCACTGGGAATATCATGAGTCAAATGAATGGAGATGCTTGGAATACTGGCACATTGCAAGACACTGTAGGCAGCTTTGTCACACCAAGAGATTCCTAGAATGCAGTGAAGACAATGAAAGTGAAAGCTATTGAGGTGCTTTACTCAAGTAGAGTGTGTGGTCCAGGATTTCCTGCTATGCAAAAGGGTGTTGAAGACACAAGAATGACATACTTTGACCTTGGTCTTAACAGTCAGTATGTTGTTGTTCCATACTCATTTGCTCAGCATGTTCATGATACTTGATGCTTTGCCAATACAGGTATTTGGTTCAGCTGCAAGTGACTACTTGTTGGTAATAATGGAGTCAAGGTATGTAAGTGTACTTACAACAGCCAATACATTTTCACCTACTATGATTGCTGATAGTGAATCAATGTTCAGGCCCATAAAATTAGTCTTCTTGATGCTGATTGTGGGAGTTCTACATGAGATGCTTACTGCACAGTAGCCTAATAACACTTCACAATAGCATGTCACAGCAAAAACCATGCTAACACTGTGCAGTGTTATTAAGCTAATGTGCAATAAACATCACTACATAACCATGAACCGGCATTACTGCACACTCCGCAGTGGACCCTGAAGTGGTCCACTTCCAGGTTTGCCACTGAGCACACAGGGGACCCACCCGTGCTCCCATGGGACGCTCCCTCAGCCCCACAATCTCAGCATTCATGAGCCATGCCTGGTACCTCGAGGTATGGCTGAATCATTGACTATTTCCAAATCTCTCCAAATCAAATTGGAGACTTCTGATTCAATTCAGAGAGGTTAACTGGTCTCCTGATTCAATTCAGATTTGGAGATTTGGCCACCAAATGAGGCCGAATCTCCTCCGAATCAAATCAGCGACTGAAGCTTCACACAGCCTTAATATCCTGTTATTTCATGACAGGTGTCATTTAGAACTGAGCTGCACTAGTTTCTTGGCATGAACTGATTATTCACATACTGAACATGCATATTCTGCAGTGGAGTAACACAAGGCAATAGCAGTGGTTTGTATTGTAGCTGGGTTTACTCCCCACTTTGAGGTGACCAACTATTTCAAAATATGTTGTTGCAGGTGCTGACTTTCCTTTTAATCTTCTCTATATGTTCTTTGAAGTCAAATATTCAGTCTAATGTAAGCCCCAAGTACACAGGGTTTGGGTGATTAGTCAGCAAGATTCCATCCCAGGTGATGTTTAATTTCCATTTGGCTTCTCTATGGTGTAGGTAAAAAGCTGTGACCTGTATCTTGGTTGCATTGGCACAAAGTTGGTTCTTACTGTAGTAATCTGAGAGGTTGTTCAGTGCACATGTTAGTCTGTTCTCAACAATGGTGAAGTCTTTCTCTTGCAATGTAATACATAGATTATCAAAATATATGGAGCTCCTCATATTACTCTGTATAGGTTGGTCATTGGTATATATGTTAAAAAAAGACTGGTGCTAGTATACTACCCTGTGAGAGGCTGTTTCACTGTCATCTCCAGTGGCTCTATTTCTTGTACAGTTCTACATAAAACCTTCTACTGTCCAAAAGAGATCATATGAGCTGCACTAGATGGTAGTTATGCATCATATTGTAGACTTTGGCAAGCAGGTTTCAGTGGCTGACTGTGTAACTGATAGGCCAACAAACACAGAACCTCTTATCCCTTCCTTGAATCCATCTTCTATATGCTGGGTGATGTTTAGTATTGGTAATAAATAGCATTCACAGAAATAAATACTTTACAACAATCTGAAGAGTAAAGTAAAACTGATTAATGGAAAATGAAGGCTACAGATCAGGAAAAGCTCACTTTACATAGAGATATATTTCTCTACCACTTCCATCATCATCTTTAGCTTACTATCTCATTATTTTCAAAGAAAAGGATAAAGAATGTAAATTATATGAAGAACTGAACTTCACATAATGGTCTTTCCGAAGCTGGCATGCCCACATCATGAAAAATAAATACGTACTGGCTAATCACTGAATCCCACTGAAGACTGAACAGGTATGAAGAATGAACTATCCTCTATGACTCAGAAGAAGTCCCTCTATTATCACACAATGGAAAACTTGCAGTTTCACTGTTTGTGCTATGTTTTGTTGATGAAAAAGGATTTTGGTCTTTCCTGTTATCAAGCTAGCAGTTGTCACAAAAATGACCTTCTCATGATCACATACTGCATCAATCACATTCTAAAACTTTATTTTATTTTTGAAATGGCTGTATCATTATCCCCAAATAATTTAACTATCAAAAACATCAGCAAACTGAGTAAGCTACCCTCCCACATCCAAGACAATAAAAACTATGACAGAATAAATCCAGAAAACATTTCCTTAGTTTTCTAAAGCATTTTGCCTTAAACCTTCATTTTTTGAACCAAAAACTAAACTCATGGGTTAAGACTTTTTCTACTGCTGATTTTAGGAATTCATATTTATTTTTCAGTAGCCAGCATATTATTAATATTCATTTACTTGAGGCTGGAGTAATGGCATACTGTATGCTTAGAGAACCAGGTGCAAGGTATATGTAGCTGAACTTCACATTCAGTTTTAGTTCCAGTCTGATATCAGGATGGGCAATGTCTCTTCCTCCTCTTCCCTTATATACACACTTTAGTTCCATGGTAGAACTAAACATCGTAATAGATTTTAAAAAACCCCACAGAATTAATGATGGGGAAAAAACAAGTGATGTTTTACTTTAAACTTGGTCTGCTCTTATGCTGATCCCAGCACATGACCAAGAAAGGTCACGTCCCATCACATAAGGAAGTCTAGGGTTTCCCATGGCAGACTCAACTGCCTGTACACAAATGCCAGGAGCTTGGGTAACAAGCAAGAAGAGCTGGCCCTTCTCCTGGCTAGTAATGATTATGACCTTGTAGGGAGAACGGGGACCTGGTGGGACTCCTCCTACAACTGGTCAGTAGGTATAGAAGGCTATATCCTCTACAGGAGAGACTGTGTTGGGAAGAGGGGTGAGGGTATAGCTCTCTATGTCAAGAAGCAGGATACTTCCCTTCAAACCAATTTAATTGATCATGAAGGGCATCTTGAGACCCTCTGGGTTACAATATGGGGGGGAACACTGGGAAGGGGTTATACTTATAGGAGTCTATTATAGACCTCCTAACCAAGAAGAAGAACTGGATCTCAAATTCAATAGGGACCTGGCTGACGCTACACATTCCTGATGTATGAACATCGTGGGAGACTTCAACCTCCCTGACATCTTGTGGGAAGAGCACACAGCCAAGTCTGACTGGTCGCATAACTTCCTCACCTGCTTTGAAGACCTGTACCTAATGCAAGAGGTCTATGGACCAACTAGGGGAGATGCAGTCCTGGATCTGATTCTGGCTAAAGGGGATGATGTGGTGAGTGATCTGAGGATTGAGGGCAAGCTTGGTGACAGCGACCATGATCTGATTACTTTCTCTGTCCAACGCAGGGTGAACAAATCCCTCAGTAAAACAAAAATCCTCTACTTTGGGAGGGCTGACTTCCACAAACTCAGGAGACTGGTCAGTCAGGCACTAAGGGACCATGGACCTCTAGGAAGTGGAGTCCATGAGGATTGGTTGCTCCTAAAGAACTCAATCCTCAAAGTGCAATGGAAGGCAGGGAAGCCCCCTTAGCTCAACAGGGAACTTATGGGTCTCCTGAAACAAAAAGAAAAGTCTACACCAGGTGGAAAACTGGAATCATCACCAAGGAGGACTGCTCAACACTAGCTTGTGCCTGTAGGGAGTAGTCCAGAAAAGCCAAGGCAGCAACCAAACTCAAGCTAGCCACCGTAATCAAGGACAACAAAAAATAATTCTTCTGATATGTGGGAAGTCAGAGGAAGAATAAAAGCAACATGGGCTCCCTATGAGATCAAATGGGGCAGCTGACATCTGATGCTCAAGAAAAGACCAATCTCCTAAATGATTACTTTACATCAGTTTTCCACCTGCCCAAGGGGGTCATGCTATCAGACAAGATGCAAAGCAATCAGAACTTGGGAGATGGGCCCACAATTAACATAGATCAAGTGAGAGAACACCTCAAGAGGCTTGACATTCATAAGTCTGTAGGCCCGGATGGATTACACCCAAAAGTCTTAAAAGAACTGACAGACATCATAGCATGACCTATGGCCAAGATATTTGAAAGCTTGAGGCACTTGAGTGGTATACTGGAAGACTAGAAAAGAGCCAATGTGGTCCCAATGTTCAAGAAAGGAAAGAAAGAAGATGCAGGGAATTACAGATCTATCAGTTTGATGTCCATCCCTGGAAAGATCTTTGAGAAAATGATCAAGGGATCCATCTACAACAGGCTAACAGAACCTACTGAATGGCAGCCAACATGGTTTTATTACTGGAAAATCTTGCCTGAGCAACATTCCTTCTATGACCAGGTAATGCATTGCCTGGACAAGGTAGATGAGGTTGATGTCATTTATCTGGACTTCAAGAAGGACTTTGACTTGGTCTCCCATGATGTCCTAACAACCAAGATGGGGAACTGTGGTCTTGACCATCTCATGGTCCAATGGCTGGAGAACTGGCTCCAGGGTGAGACCCAAAGGGTACTAGTTGATGGGAACAAATCAGTGTGATGCAAGGTTACCAGTGGGGTCCCCCAGGGCTCAGGCCGGTACTCTTCAATATCTTCATTACTTACCTGGATTTGGGCATCAGGTGTAGACTGGCAAAGTTCGCAGATGATTCTAAAATATGGGGGAAGGCAGTCATGCTGGAGGACAGGCTGGGGATACAAGCCAACCTGGACACGCTTATGAAGTGGGTGAACCAAAACCTGATGGCATTCAATGTAAAGAAATGCAGGGCATCAGATGCACTCTACCTTGGGACAAAAACCCAGCATCATACTTATAGGCTCAGCAGTGCTATGCTCACTAGCACCGTGACTGAAATGGACTTGGGGGTCTTGATTGACTACCCATCATTGACTTGATTGACTACCCACATTGGGAGCTCATTGACATGAGCTCCCAATGTGATGCTGTGGCCAGCAGAGCAAACCAAACTCTGGCATGCATCCACCAATGCATCTCAAAACCAGTGACGTCATCCTCCTGCTTTACTTGGCCTTACTAAAGCTGCAGCTGGAGTACTGCATCCAGTTTTGGGCCCCCCACTTCAGGTGGGATGTGGATAAGCTTAAGAGAGTCCAGAGTACAGCCACCCATATGGTCAAAGGCCAAGGAAGCAAGCCTTATGAGGAGAGGGTGAAGGACATGGGGCTCTTCAATCTGGCAAAGAGAAGGCTCGGGGGAGACATGGTGGCTGCCTGTAAGTATATAAGGGGGTGCATCAGGATCTGGGAGAACAGTTGTTCACCAGGGCTCCCCAAGGGATAACAAGGTCTAATGGCCACAAACTTCTACAATGCCAATTCAGACTCGATATAAGGAAAAACTTCCTTACAGTCTGTGTGTCCAAGGTCTGGAACAGACTCCCTCCAGAGATGGTGCAAGCACTGGACTCATTCAAGAAGCATTTGGACGTTTATCTTGCTGGGACCATCTGATCCCTGCAGACTTCCTGCCTCTGGCAGGTGGGCTGGACTTGATAATCTCATGAGGTCCCTTCCAGTCCCTAATGTCTATGAAATCTATGAAAAGACAGCATGTTAGTTGCACCCAGCTTTCTCAACATATATATGGATAGTGCTCTTTAATGGGGATTTTTTTGGTGTTTTTATCTAATAACTGATTGAATAAGCTTTAGCTAAAAGCACCAAAAAGCCCCACTGAAGCACCTGATCTATATAGATGCTGCAAAGCCAGGTCCAAGTAATGCACTGCTGCTTCTGGTAAAGCACATTATTTTTCCCCCCACGTTTGTCAGCAACCTATACGACTTGGTTTGCATCCAGTCAGAGCTCACAAATTTAGAAACTTCAGACCTGATCAGGAGGTTACTACTTGCAAGGTACCTTCCAGTCCTAATGTCTATTAAATCTATGAGGTAGATTAAATATGCTCAATGAAGTGTGGATGCTAAAAGAAGTGATGGTGAATTCACATCCTCTCTCTAAGTAAGCAGTGAATGAGTCACGCAACAATATTTTATGTGGAATTGTGCAACTAGAGTTCTTTTAAGCTAAAAGCAAAAACAAGGCTCTTCTTAGGCATCTTTTTTTAAAATAGTGCTATTGATTATTTAATCAAGAGTAAAGGTGTCAGCTTAGGTGACCAGGCCAAATTGCAAACAAAGATGCTACAGTTGCCTTGAAATCTGATAGTGCAGTAAATAATGGAAACATGGGGCACCTACACATGAGCGCTGAGGCTACTCCGACATGCTGGAATTCCAGCACATCAAACCAGACTCAATTCATCCCAACTCAATTAATCCCTACTCCAGCAGCCTCTTGCATCCCATGCAGCAACATCCCCAAACTTAAAAATGGAGGCAGGGGTGCTTAAACTAAAGCTCATCAAAGGAGCTTTAGTTCAAATGCCCCCACCACCATTTTTAAGCACAAGGATGCTGATTCAAGAGATGCACCTTTAGAGTGGATCTCAGAGATGCTATAACTAAAGTGCCCCCCCCCCCCCCACCCCCGAGCGTGTGTAAAAGTGCCCATGATTTCTGAAAAGGCATGTCATCCTTTCTCTACTTCACAGACAGTTTTGGCCTGGAGAGTTTAAAGTTTTCAGGGTCTTCAGCTGTACCTTCCTGTCTATCTAGCTGTGCTATCAGGTTCATATGTGGATGGTATCCAGGCAATACTCATTATTCTTCTGTATTGGTGATCAGCTTATTCACTCAAACTGGAACTGCCTTGACTAAAAACAAAGGAAGAAGAAATCCAAAAAAATTTCTTTACAGGACTCTAAATTTCAGCCCTCTTTTGCTCCAAATCTGAACCCATTTCCTTTCTAGCTCTTAGGTATGATGAGTGGATAAAATGAGCATACCTCTTAGTCTTTTTCCTGACCATTTTGTTTAGAAAAATCAAATGCTCATAAACTATACTTTAAAATTATATCCAAGTTATCAAACACTCCAGAAACATTATATTTTAAGGGGAACAAAGTCTTGCTTGTATCCACAAGAAAAAAAAAAAACAACAAAAAAAGCAAAATAAAACAAGCTCTCAACCGTTTTGTGTCTAATTTTATTATTGCCTCAAAAACCAAGGATATAACTTATGTTACTGGCAGTCTGTACTTTATCCCAGGAATAGGATTAGAATGAGGCTGAAAGTATATGTCTGATGCAGTGTGGGTTTCTTTGAATCAGAGATCTGATTAGAGAATAGAGGTCAACACCCTGATAAGTATATTTTTCTCATCCTTGTGTTCATTACATTTGATATGTACCATACATGGAACTGTGTTTCATTAGAGGATAGAAACCTCCCAAATCTTAACCTAACTTAGCAAAATCTATTTACACCTTTTAAAGTGTAATAAATACAAAATCTAGACAAAAAGAAGATTTATTCCACAAATAAGAAGCACATGGGAACATTGCAGGTGATATAAAATAAGCCCTTTAAGATGTTTTGAACTAGTGTGTGTACATCCTTTCTACTGCAACTGAATGTGCAGTGGACTGCAACAACACAGATGAAATATTTTGAGGGCAATTGAGCACAATGAATTTTCACAATTAATTTTCATTAGTACAAAGTCATTTAGCACAGGTATTTCTGAAAAAGAATTAATACAGTGAAGAGATTTGCGGTGTTCAGTGGCCCTAAAAACTCACCCTTTTAACTACATGAATTAGACATCTAGTGTAAATAATTCATGGCCTTTTTTAATTATAGGCATAGATAAATAGACACACACACACACACACACGTTTGCATAGACACACACATTTGCATAGACACACACATTTTCAATGTGCCTAACAAAATTCTCAATACCTTAAACAAAATAAAGACAAACTTTGTAGATATTGGGGAGAAACAAATAAACAAACAAAAAGACCAATTGTGAACCTTCTCAAGTGCAAAATAAGCAACAGAAAAATAGCTCAGCATTGCTGTTATGTTCTGAAGATTGAAAGACCAATAATAAAGTTCATTCCAGAAATACAAACTCCATACAGAAATCAAACTATTATTAATGCCTTCAGGTATCATGTAGGTTTGTAAATGCTACAATATCACCCAGGTCCAAGAAGGTCACCAATTTTACCAAGTCCTGATTCATCACTAAAATGAGGAACCTTCCATATCACCTGGAATCCACTGGCACCAAGTGAAAATTATGGAAGATATAGGCAAAAGGCTCACTCTCTATTATTGCCCTCAAAATATCTCACCTGTACCTTAAGCCTGCTTTAGGACTCTGATATCGAACAGACACTTTGGTTTACCTAATTTGGAGCATCTTCAGATTTGGAGAGCTTTGGTGATTTGGGCAGTCTCTGGTGGCTGCAGCAGTGAGCTGCAGCTGGACTAGGAGCTGGTAAGTAGGGGGCAGGGAAGGCAGGGCAGGAGGGGGGAGGGGACCATGGAGGGACCCCTGCCAGTCCCCATCCCCTGCCTGATTCCCCAGCCCCCCCCATGGCTGCCCTGCCCACCCCAGCTCTTGACCCTTTAAAAAAAACCCCACTCACCAGGTGTTGCTGGGCGGGGGGGGGAGGCAATCCTCGCTGCCCCCCATTGTTCCACACTGCATGGGGGGCTCTGCATGAGCCCCCCAACCCACTTTCTCCCCCAGGCCCCAGCCCCCACCCCCCATGGCTGCCCTGCCTGCCCCAGCTCTGGCCCTTTAAGAAAAACAAAATGAGAAAAAACCTGGGACTTACTGGCTCCTGAAGCAGCCTTGGGGCTTTGTGGGCCTTGTGGAAGAGCCCTCCCCACAGTGCAGGGCAGTAGGGGACAGTGGGGATCACCCCCGGCTGGGCAGGAACTGGTGAGTTCGAGAGTTTTCTCTTTTTTTTTTTTTTAAAGGGCCAGATCTGGGGTGGGTGGGGCAGCTGTGGGGGAGAGGCCTGAGACAGCAGGGGGAGGTTCAGGGGGCTCAGGCAGAGCCCCCATCCAGTGGGGGACAGTGGGGGGCAGCAGGGATTGCCCCCCACTGGGCAGGAACTGGTGAGTCAGGGTTTTCAAAGTGCCAGGAGCTGGGGTGCGTGGGGAAGCCATTGCTGGGCTGGGAGAGCAGACAGTGGATGCGCCTGGTCTGCGTGATTTGGAGATTCAAATCACCAAATCGAATCACTGTCCCCTGAATTGGCCAAATCTGAATCTGAAGCAAAAGTAGCTACTTCACACAGGCCTAGTAAACAGTATGGAGGCATCTAGGCAACACCCTTTAGACAAAATGTGTTGTGTCACATGTGGGGTGCAGAGCAAGGCTGGAAATGTGCTGGGGCACAGTACTTTTAAAAGCCTTGCTCTGCAGCTGCACTTGGACCTTCAGGGCAAGGCTTAATAAGTCATATGTTCAAATTAAAGCACAGTATGAACCTGCCACAAAAATGGACTGGATTGTATGATGCAATAAATTTAATGAACATGTGGCATGTAGCAATTTAGCATGTGATACATGTAAGGTCTACAAGGGGCACCCATAATTCTGATATGCAACCCCAATCATAGACAGGGAGAGTTACCGTATATTCCCTGTTCCTGTGTCCTCATGAATTCAGTCCATTGTAAATGTCAAGGCATGACACTTACAATAAAAGATTTCACTGCACTTCACTGGGACTTTGGGTACTAACCAACTGCAAACTGGATGCCAGCTACTTTAGCTCACCTAGTAACTCATTTGTAATTTGTCAGTATTGTTTTTTTATGTCCAAACTGTTTCTGTATCAAAAGCTTGTTAATCAATAAGTAGTTATTATGTTTCTCAGGGCAAAAAAACTTATACAAAGCAATAGACTTGTGGCTGATGCCCCAGTATTCTTCTGCACAATCCATATCTCCTTCTTAAAGACTTTAAAAATAACACAAAAAACATTCAGTTACCATACCAGTAAACAGATAACACTTGGTTTTCTATTTGTTAAGTAAAAACAAATGTTTGACATATACCATGTTACTTTTCTGTGCCTTAGCTATAGAATGGATTTGTCACATTCCTCTATCTTAGTACTCAGTCCAGCCAAACTAGCCTTGTGCCTTCTAGCAACAAGTTGTCAGTTTTTCACACATGACTGCATGGCAGAGTTGGTTTTGCTGCCAGCACCTGAGAGCTGTGGTCAATAAGGTATAACACAGAGGTGCTGCTGCTCTGTGCCTTTAGCACCACTTGTCAAAACAGTTAAACATACTAGAAATGTCAAGCTCTCAAGCAGCACTTAGAAGTTATATGTAGTTTCAGCACACCATCTGCCATTTGTAGGAAAGAAGTTGTTATTTCTTTTTCCTTAGCAAGGCAGCACACCATACATTGTATGAGTTTCCATTTAAAGAAAGGAAAAGGAAGAATGCAGCATTTGCATTAACATTTTCTGGTGAAGGTGGGAGGGAAGAATAGGTCTATGTAATATTAATAGACTTTTTAAATATTAGAAATCTAACAGAAGGTTACAGTGAATCTTTCACATTGTCCATCAAAATGTGGCACTCCTGCTAGTGTGGCAACATAGCTGACGATTGGCAGTATACAAAGGTATCTTTCAAAATAAAGCCATATATTTAATTCCTAAATGACATGAATAGCAATTTTACCACCACTATACCCCGGTACTCAAAAGGCGAAGTATCTAACCAGCTTCCCTATGCACAAGATTAACATGAATCCAAAGTCCAGCATAATCAGAGCTGGGATAATTAGAAGGAAACACTGTGTGTTACGGTAGCCAACTCTGAATCACTTCCTTCCTATGGTAGGAATCTCTTGGATCTAAGTCTTAAGGGCTAGAAAACATCAGATCTTAAACCTCACATACCCATGGCTTACCACACATGAAAACCCTCTGTGAAAATGAACTAGTAACCATATCCACTGAGGCTCCTTCCAAATAAATCAGTATAGCCACTTTAAAACAATACCCAACATTGCCAGGTAGGGCTGTGTGAAGCTTCAGGTGCTGATTCGATTCAGAGGAGATTCAGCCCGATTCAGCAGCTGAATCTCCGAATCCAAATTGAATCAGGAGACCAATAAAAAGGTCCGAATCAATTTAAAGCCTCCAAATTGATTCAGAAAAGATTCGGAGAAAAACACAGAGATTCAGCGATTTGCACAGTCCCCACTTGCCACCACAGGGAGCTGGACCCAAACTTCATGCTGGTAAGCATGGGGCGGGGACTAGAAGAGAGGGGTTGGGGATGGAGGTGCCCTTCCAGGCCCCATCCCATGCCTGCTCCCCCAGCCCTCCTGAGTGCCCTCCAACCCCATCAATGGCTGCCCCACCTGGCCCCAGCATCCAGGTACTTAAAAAAAAAAAATCCCTGCAGTCACTGGCTGCTGCAGCAGCCATCAGGTCCTCTGAGGGCTCATGGCAGAGCACCCCCATGCAGTGCAGGGCAGTGGGGATTGCCCCCCATCCCCACCTGACAGGAGCCATTGAGTGCAGGGCTTCTTTTGGTTTTTTATTTTTATTTATTTTTATGTGTTTTTTAAGAGCTGGGACGCTGGGGCCGGGCAGGACAGCCATTGATGGGGCTGAGAGAGTGGGCACAGGATGAGGCCTGTTCAATTTGGAGATTCAGCGGTGGCTGAATCTCTGAGTCAGACTCAGCTGAATTGATTCGGGACAGTTATTTGAATCACCGAATTGAATCACTGTCCCCCAAATTGGCTGAATCCGAATCCAAAGTGAATACTAGCCACTTCACACAGGCCTACTGCCAGGTTTTGCTTGTGAATCAGCAACATTTTACACTTCATGCTGCTGGAGACTGCTAATAGATCTTACAATATCATGGTGGGGATTTCTGGCCCCTTGGGAGGCACCAACCAACAGGATTAAAACAGTCTCTGTGCTGTATCCAAATCTTAAACCCAACATACAAAGGACCAACAAACTGGATTTGGATTTTCATTACTATCTTAATAACCTTTACCAAAATGTGATACTAAGGTTGGGGCATTGAAGTCAACACTGTCAAACTATGGCTAGAACTCTTCCTTTGTATGACTTCAATCTCAATATTTATATCATATATTTGCAATGTGTTTCCTATACAATGCTAGTTACAAGTTTTATTATTGGAGGAAACAGCAATAAGGAATATCCCTGGGGTATTCATTAATATTTCACAGATATAGGTGGAATTAATTAATTAATTAATTAAATTTTATTATTTGAAATCCTGTTTCAGTTTGTAAAGCTGAAGTTGTAGCTGCCAGGTTCAGCTAACTGAGGTATCTCCCTATCTGTACTTGTCTCTTTACAGAGTCCCTACAGGCTCTCAAGACCCAAAGTGTCTTCAGGATGTTGACAGGCATTTACTCACTGCGTCCCTGTATATTTAATACCCTGATGCAGGTCCTCAGTGCCAAGATGGAAATTAATCTGTGAGAATCTCAGAGATAGCCAAAGATGGACTGTCAGAAGCAATTGCAGTCAAGAATGGGAAAGCAGAACTTCATCTGTAAAGCTGTTAGCTTTTCAACTTTAGAGTTCGACAGCTGAAATATGATAGGGAGCAGAGTATATTGGAGAAATATAAAGTGGATAGAGCTAGATGTTGTCATTTGTAGCAAATGCAGCATTCGCCTCCCTCACAGGGGAATAATTGGAGTGAGTTTGTTCTTAGAGATCTTTGAAGAAAGGACTAAGAGTCAGAGCCTTCTTTTATGTCTTTTCTCATTTTTTTCCATCACATCTCATCCCATTCATTTCTCCTCCCAAAACTAGCAAATACTTGCTGATTAACATCAGCAGCTCTGCTTGAACAAGGGATTAAAAATCCAGAAGATTCAAATGGATTCAGTAAGCAATGACAAATTTTATACCAGCTCTAAAATGCTAAATAAAGCTAACTTCAACCTGGATGATTTTTTTTTTGGAAGCTATTTATTAGGCTTGTGCAAAGCAGCAACTATTTGCATCAGATTCAGCCAATTCAGAGGGACAGTGATTTGATTCGGTGATTCGAATCACTGTCCCGATTTGATTCGTCCAATTCAGATTCGGAGATTTGGCCATAGACTATAAAGGTGAATCACTAAAATACCTATAACTTTGTCATTTTTTTGCAGCTTTGAATGAAAACAGTAGGGATGGTAGCCCCTTCTGAGGGCTTGAAGCCTGCCAAGCTTCAAGGATATATGTGCAGAGGTTTCTGTGAACGTGCACCTCAAACTGCTGAAAGCAAAACTCATATCACTTGTGTGAAGGCAGAGTGGGATGAATGCAGCAGCCCCTCATGTGGTCATAAGGCCTGCCAGGTTTCAGGCAGAAATGCCTGTGAAAGTGCACCTCAAGGTTCTGAAAGCAAATAAAAAAAGCAAGCACAAGGAGCTTGGGGAACCCTAGCAGTAGGAGGTTCATTTTCAGGAACACCACCTCGTCCACCAAACTAGGATCCAAGGAGTTGCAGCGGGGTGTCACAACATCACCAGCAATGCTGAACACCTTCTCTCTTGGACACTGGTCAGTGGACAGGACAGGTGTCCCAGGCAACCATGGCCAGATCCTGCCAGAGCTGGCTGCAGGTTGCCCAATAGGCCAAGGGGCTGCAGTGCAGTGGCTCCACATCCTTGGTGAGACAGGTAGCCACTGAGACCTCTGCGCTACTTGCCTGATGGTGGGGTCTGGTGCCTCTGGACCCCAACATTGGAGCCATGCCATTGGTCTACATTGGCAGTGACTGTGGTGGAAGAGATTGGCTTGTGGTTGGAGTGCTGGCATGGGAAAGTGGATCCCACTGTTCCAAGTCCCCCTGCTTCTGCCCTTCTGCCTCCCTGACTCTGTACATCAGCACCTCCATCCAGCGATTGAGGGTTTTGCTGCTGCAGATACTCCCCTTCACCCTCAGATCACACATGCCTACCAGCACATAGACGGTACTGGACCACAATGGATTCAGCCATTTTTTGATGCCCTCCTTCAGCTGCTTCAAGAGTGCCTGCGCCTCTGGTGAAAGCAGCTTGTCTCAGCCAAGAACATTGATCCCCTGCAACTTCTCCATTTCATTCTCAAGCTCCTTCGCTATGGGGTTCACCTGGCTAAGGAGGGCATCACCAGTGCTGAGGCTCTTGGTAGCCTTAAGGAATGGCTTGAGGACCACCAAGATCTGTGAGATGGTATCCCACTCAGTTTTGTTAAGGGTGCTGCTGATCCCAATCTCCCAGAGCAAGGCCATGTAATGGATGGCCTTCTGTTGTTTGACCAGCTTTTCCAGCATTAGATATGTGGAGTTCCATCAAATCTCCACATCCCGTATCATTTTGTGCTTCAGGATGCTCAGCTCTGCCTCTCTGTCCTGCAGCATCTTGCCCGCTTTGATGCTCTGGTGGAAGTAGCCCACCACCTTATTGCATTTCAAAATGAGCAGGTTGATAGTGATGGCACCATCATTGGGAGCCCTATCCTCCTCCAAGGCATTCCTGACTATAAGGTGGAACTTATGTGCTACACAGAGGATGCCAACAAAGTTGGCATCACGCACTGCCTTGACCATATTGGCCCCATTGTCAGTGACCATGAACCTGTGGGTGAGCTTGCTTTGCCCAACAAACCACCCCTGCACCATGAGTTCATGGCCCCCATGATCTTGGTTGCTGTGTGGGACTCATCCATCACCTCAGATTGAAGGAGACCCCAATGATGCCCTGATTGATCACACCAGTGTCCTGTGAGGGAGAGGTAGGCATGATCTCCACCCCAGCTGCTGTAGATGTCTAATGTGAAGTTCAAGGCTACCTGTGGACCTGCCTTCTGCAGCTCCTCCCTCAAGTACTCCCTGCATGTCTCATACAGGAAGGGCACCACTGTCCTGCTAAAGGTGGTGTGTGTGGGCACTTATTAGGATGGGGCCACAAGTTCCAAGAGCTGTTGAAACCCTAGACACTCAATAAAGGAAAAGAGCTGGCCACCCACAGCAAGCATCTCCCAAATGCTCTGGGTGACCTCACTCACCTTGGGAATGTGCCTTTCTTTGTCTATGCCTTTCCAGCACACCTCATGTTTGGTGTGCTGCAAAATGTGTGTGTGTGTGTGTGTGTGTGTGTGTGTGTGTGTGTGTGTGTAATATATATTGTGCTTTCCTGCATAGTGATGACACATTGTCAGGGAAAACAGATTTCTTTTTTTTTGGTGTGGGGGGGGGAAGAATCAAGACAGACTAACAAGAACAAATAAGAGGATTTTGGGGGAAGAATAAGTTGAAAGGAATGGATAGGGATAACAATAGGGATTTTAGGCAAGGGTAAGTAGGAAAGGATTGGATACAACTTACAAGAAGAGAGACTAGCTCCTAGCAAGAGACTAAGCCTTTCAGATGCTGCTGCTCCAAGAGAGAGAGAGCTCACAAAAGGCATAGGTCACATCAGACACAGCTCTATATGTTGTTTCTATGTCCCTCCCCCAGAGCACTGTGATTGGAAGGGAACTCAGAGAAAGATCAGTCATTGACCAGCTACAGATGCCCATATCAGAGCAATCTTTCCCCACCCTTCAGCATTTTCCATATATGGAAAATCACCCCATTCCCCTCCCTCTTCTCAGTTTCTGTTTTGTGCAAACCTTCCAAATATCCTCAAATTGATTCAGAGGCTTCCAATTCAATTTGAACCTTTTAATAGGTTCCCTGATTTGATTTGGATTTGGAGATTTGGTCAAATTGGGCTGAAACTCCTCTGAATTGAATCAGCTACTGAAGCTTCACACAGCCCTACTACTTATTAGTCTCTCATTCTTAACTGATCCAGAAACATTCAGATCTCACATAGTTTTGTTGGTGTTAACAACTGATAGTGTAATTCTGTAAAAACTTATGCATCACTTACAAAACTAACATATTTTAGGTATTTTGCCAGCTATGGTCAGGTTCAAAAAACCTACCATTACATCTGAAAGGGTTGAATTACTACACATTAGTGAAGAGAAGCATTTTGCGACTGAAAATCATTTTAATCATTCCCAAGAGAAATTTCAGTTTGGTACAAAAACATGCAAAGCTCAAATATGTTAAGTACTAAGGGAACAGCCTGAGAAAATTGTTGTTTATAAAAATATATCAAATGTCAAATGACATGCCTCCAAAAGGGGAATCTGCTGAAAATAGGATTGGACTTTGCCGTGCAGTCATTTTAACAAGTCGCTTGTTCAGCTACCAATAGCATAACCTTAATTAAATCTAACAAACAAGTCCACAAATGCTTGTTTAAATTGGAGATGCTCCTAAAGTATTAAAGTTCAAGCTCTGTAGCTTAAGCCCTTTGTTGTAAAGAATGCTGAACATGAAGTTCTTTGAACTTTGGAGCAACTAGGGCTCAATATCTGAACTTCAGAGCTGAGACACCATCTGGGATATAGCAGTGTTTCTCTATAGAAAGTATAGATAATAACACCAATTTTCAGATCCTGTGATGTGGTAACTCTTGCTAAATGCTGACAATCTATTGGGAACCAAGACTGTGATCTTAAATATATTGAGCATCCATTTTCTTGTGCTTTTTAAAGGAATATAGGATTAGAAAGGGCCTTCCAAGCCACTGAGTGATGTGTACAGACCACCGCTTATCAAAAGATTCCTAAACTTGGATGATGGGGGTAAAAAGCACCCTATTCAAATTTGCTGACGACACTAAGATGTGGGGGGATATGAGCATGCAAGAAGGGAGGAATAGGCTGCAATTGGACCTAGACAGGTTACAGGGATGGGCAGATGAGAACAGGATGGGTTTCAACACTTACAAGTGCAAGGTACTGCACCTGGGGAGGAAGAACCAGCAGCATACCTACAGGCTGGGGAACTCCCTTCTCGTCACTGTAGAGATAGAAAAGGATCTTGGAATCATTATTGATGCCAAAATGAATGTGGGCCAGCAGTGTGGGGACACGGTTAGGAAGGCCAACTGCACCTTGTCATGTATCCACAGATGCATCTCGAGCAGGTCTAAGGAGGTGATCCTCCCCCTCTATGCGACACTGATCAGACCGCAGTTGGAATACTGCATCCAGTTCTGGGCGCCGCACTTCAGGAGGGATGTGGACAGCATTGAGAGGGTTCAGAGGAGGGCCACCCGCATGATCAGGGGGCAGCAGGGCAGGCCCTACGAGGAGAGGCTAAGGGACCTGAACATGTTCAGCCTCCACAAGAGAAGGCTGAGGGGGGGGATCTAGTGGCCTGTTACAAACTAGTCAGAGGGGACCAGCAGGCACTGGGGGAGTCCCTGTTCCAGTGTCGTCTATGCAACCAGTGTCACATAGAGGGGGAGGATCACCTCCTTAGACCTGCTCGAGATGCATCTATGGATGCATGACAAGGTGCGGTTGGCCTTCCTGACCGTGTCCCCACACTGCCGGCCCACGTTCATTTTGGCATCAATAATGATTCCAAGATCCTTTTCTATCCCTACACTGATGAGAAGGGAGTTCCCCAGCCTGTAGGTATGCTGCTGGTTCTTCCTCCCCAGGTGCAGCACCTTGCACTTGTCAGTGTTGAAACCCACCCTTCTCTCATCCGCCCACCCCTGTAACCTGTCTAGGTTTGATTGCAGCCTATTCCTCCCTTCTAGCATGCCCACATCCCCCAACATCTTAATGTCGTCAGCAAATTTGAACAGGTACTTTTTACCCCCTTGTCCAAGTCACTGATGAAAATGTTTAACAGTACAGGTCCGAGGATCGAGCCCTGGGGGACCCCACTGCCCACATCCCTCCAAGTCAAAAATGACCCAGCCACCACCACTCTCTGGGTGTGGCTCTCCAGCCAGTTGGTGGCCCATTTGACTGTGTAGGTGTCGACACCACAGTCCCCAAGTTTTTTTTTTTTAATGAGAACGGTGTGACAGACAGTGTTGAAGGCCTTCCTGAAGTCCAGAAAGACTATGTCCACTGCTACCCCTGCGTCTAAGGATTTTGTTACCTGGTCATAGAAGGCCACCAGGTTGGTTTGACAGGACCTGCCTCTAATGAACCCATGTTGGTTGCCCCTAAGCATAACCTCCCCTGCTGGCTCCTCATGGACATGCGCCAGGATCATTCTCTCAAAAAGCTTGCCCAGGATTGAGGTAAGACTAACTGGTCTATAGTTTCCTAGGTCCTCCTTCCTCCCTTTTTTGAAAATGAGAACCACATTGGCCCTTTTCCAGTCATCTGGCACCACACCAGAGCACCACGAGTGCTCATAAAGCTCAGAGTGCTCAGCACTCTGGGGTGGAGATTGTCAGGACCAGATGATTTAAATATGTCCATTCCCTCCAGAACGTTGGTATACCATCTGCCATATCTTTTTGATCGGGAAACCAAATAAATTGCCAATGTTAGGGGATTAAAAATGTGCTTTATTGGGCATTTCCAGGGTTTCCTCAAGTCAGTTTACACAGTTTGTCCATATGTTTGTGCACATGCCCACTCCTTAATTGTTTAAATGCTTCATAATGTTCCTAGAATGCAAATCATATTTACTTCATTGGCCTCTTCAGATGGTATGTTACCATGTCAGTGGCTTTCTAGAGATACAACGCTCACTGATCAAAGATTGAAGTAATGCACAACAGTGAACTCCTTATATGGTCTACTACTAGGTCATATGTTTTATATTTAAGGAAATTTTATTTTTCTTTAGTGAGTACCCTAATAAACTGTTTTATGAAAAACTACTCAAGGCATAAATACATGCTGGGAGGGGAAGAATACATAAAAAGAATAATAATTAAAAACAGAAAAAAAAAAAAAAAGCATCTAATGAGTTTTTCCTATTGTATTATGCTGAGCCATTGTGGGCACTGTCACCTTTCCCATTTCTCCAGTGTGAATCCAGTTAACCTTCAGTTGATCACTAAAACAATTAATATTGTGATTATAATTGTTGGCTTTATTCAATACTTCAGATCAAAAAGGAGATTCACAAAAGCTCTCTCAATTTGACATAAAATCTACAATTGACCACAAGGGCCTTTGAAGGGAGGGAGGGAGGGAAAAAGACAAAAGCACTGTTTAGAATATCTCATTACAGATGACAGCATTTCTTGTCAGTGCTGCGTTTCCTGCCTCTCTCCAATTCTGTTATGAAGGTTGAAAGTTCGTGTCTGCCTATCCTCTTCTGCACCTGTTATGGCTTATGTTATATACAGAGGAAATGGACAAGCTCAGCAGTCTGCATGCCAGTAGGGTAGCAACAGGCAACAAATAAACCATTATAGTTTTCTTTATATTGCTTTACTGGCAGAAGACAATATAAAAGCAGTACTATGCCAGCCAAACTGATGCAGTTGACAGGAATATGGATTGAAAATATGATAGCAATTAGAGACCCAGACTAAAAAGAAAAAAGAAAAAAATTCACACACAGAAACCACTACTGCTATTTTCTTCTTAAATAATTCAGAAATATTCTGGTTTCAGCATTCAGTTAGGAGCTAACAACTGCTAAGTAGGACCCATACTGTGCCAAACAGATCCCAACTAGGGCACCCCATGTGGCAGATCTCTCTCCTTCAGTGTAGAGACACAGTCATCACCTTTTCCATTTAGACCTTCAGAGGCCTTTGAGTGCAGTTCTGGGTTTAGGCTTAGGCAGAGCAAGTCCTTTTTTTTGTTCAATTATTCCTGGAGTTCATCATCTTGTCTCTGATATTATGCAAATTATATGGAAGAGAGACTAACTCTACACAATTGTGCAGCCATAACCAGGTGCTGGATCTATGCTAGCAGAGAAAACAGAAGCACTGCTGGAGTCCTGAATTGGTAAAGAGGCACATGGTTTCCATTTCAAAGCCTCATCAGGTACAGAAACCTGAGGAAGTAACTGGTAGGGAACCCTGGGTCCCATGGTGGATATTTTTCTTTTTAAACAGGAGAGGATGATATGGGACTAACTTTAAAAAAAAAAAAAAAATCCAGTTGATAATTTCCCCCAAATAGGCAGATATTATTGTGAAGAGAAGACAAGTCTGAAGCAAAGCAAACAAGTGATGCAGGGCCAAGTGGGTATTCTGTATGTTGCTGGTTTTAGGTTCTCTCTCTCTCTAAGTTGTAGCAATTTGTCAAATATATTGCCGTAAAGAGTTACAGTATCAGAAAATGTCAGACAAATGCAACAAAAAAGCACTGAAAACCTTTTCTGATAAAGCAAAATAGCAAGTACAGTTACAACAGCTGCATGTACAGCTGTGTTTCCAGGGCAACACCTCACAATTCATATGGCTACAAAAAACACACTACTCCATGGGGGAGTTGTGAAATTAGAGGGGGATATCTGGCTAAACTGGAATATAGAAAAATGGACTAAAGCAGAAAAGCAGCAGGAACACTGAAATTATGAAGCCCATGCTGATTTTGAGTGTTGCAGGCTGATAAAGTGTGGGTTGTGTTTTGGTGAAGTCATGGCCTTTAGATCTGTCACACAGGTTTCTCTTTGTCTCTTAAATTCCAGATTGCCCATTGACTGAAGCCACAGGGAAAGACTATTAGCTTGTAATTGATAGTGCATTTACTGCCACTTCATTTAGTTTCAGAATAATGGCACAATCCTTCCCATGTTATTTGCTTGCTTAAGCAAGTAACTAAGCAATTAACAAGCCAGTACACTGTGATAAACAAATAGTTCATAAACATTTCATAGGGAGAAAAATCCCATTACTTTGCTTGTAATATTATTGTTGTGCTTATGTAAAGAGAAAGTAATAAAGCTCATGATTTAAAAAGAAATAAAGAAAAGGTTTCCCTTGTATGGACTAAGTTATAAATGTACTAAATTATTCAAAAATAAATTTGTACAGTTAGCAAGCCAAACTTCTTCAGACTTTGTCAAACTATGGGTAATGTAAGATTCATACCCCTAGAATCTACTACAAAAAGAAAAGAAAAAGTCTCAGTATGGATGAATCAAATCTGTATAAATTTTATCCATCCTAATGTTTCTATGGTATTAAAAAGTCTTATAGATAATACACAGTAAAACATGATTTGAAATGCCATGAACAAGCTTAAGGGACATTTATAAAGATTTTTTTTTTTTTAAACACTTAAAAAAGCAGTCTCTTTTTTGCAAGGTTTCTAATATCGTACTTAGCTGGAGTGGGTCACAATTTCAAGTAATATATTTAATAATACATTTAATAAATTATTACTATTAAATGATTTATTTAATCTTGTATCTATACAACCAATTTTGTATATTTTCAGCATGAATCAATGAATGAAAAGAAGTATTATTACCTAATAACAATGATCCAATTTCATTACAGCAGTGCTTTCATTTTTGCTATGTATTATATTAATTTGGATATTTACATGCATATGTTGGTTATTGAATATATTATTATACAGTTGTTACCATACACCATTACTGATTAAATCTTGATAACAGTCATATGACACCATTTTCTTTCTATTTGTATGATCATCTGTCAACAAGAATGTGCATAAAGAACTAAAGCAGGAAGTGTAATACAAGATGCACATGGACAGTAAACAAGAATTGTACTTGCATAGGCTAGGTTGGTTTTTACATATGCTTATTTTGCATCTTCACTGTTCTGTATGGGATAAGCATGTAAACATTGAGGCACGTAGTAAGTAAGGCCGGTTTAATGTGCTGTTAATAAATTCCATTAAGTTTTATGAAACCATCTCTCTTCCACTCTGTACTGAGGAAACTGATGTCATTTAATATACTTAATAGCCACAGTTTTAATAAGTTATTACAGACAGTGAAGATTATGGAATGATGAGTTTCAGTGAGATGTCAGGTATGGTGACAATTTAAGCAGAAAGAGTGAGAAAGAGAAAATTGATCTAAAAAGTTTTGGACACAGCCATCAAGTTTTAAAGAAGGAATCATACCCAAATATGCTACTCTTCTTTATATGAAACAGCTCGTATGCATACATAGATATGACGCAAGTGAGCTAGATGTTAAGTTCTAAGAAACAGGTGCAAGCATAGATACATGCACAGGTACAAATTATATATTTCATGTGTAGATACATGTTTCTTCATACACACATACTTAAAAAGAGTATATTTACCTTCAAGTTACTTAGCCTCTTACCTCAGTAAGGTTAAGATCTTTATTAATAAGGTTAGAGAATTAGGCCAATTTAAGTGAAGAGAAGTATAATAAAACAAATACCAGATTCCGACAACCTAAAAATCACATGAAGATGGGGTTTAACCAAAATACGTTTGTTTTCATAGAACATAAACATACAAATAAAACTAAATATTTGCAAAAAAGTCATAATTTTTTTTTAATTTAAAGTCTTCCTTTTTTTACTTCTTTACTTCTTTCTCCCTTCCCCAGCTGCTTTTCCCCCTTCAGACACAAAAGTAGCAGAACAGGAATGTCATCATGAAAAATAGCAGAACCTTATGTAGTACAGGAATACAGAGGTAAGGCAGAAGGTAGAAATGGGTACCTCTAGTACTCACATAAGAAAAAAAACAAACTATTATTAAATTACATGGTTAGCTGGCAAGTTGCTACCATATTTTTGATACTACGCCAAGGTTGGGCAATTTCAGCTACAGGGACATTTAATGAGTTTTGGTGAGCTGTCAAGGGCTGCAAGGATAGTCCACTCCTTGCCAGGTGCCCTGTCCCCTGGTTGCCATCTTCGGACTAAAAGTCTTGTCCTACTCCTGACTTTTGCCACTGGAAATCCCTCCCCCTGCCCTGGAAGTACTCCTTTTTGAGAGGGTGCCATTTTGGAAAACCCACAAAACCCCAAATCATATACTAAAAATCAAACATCTACCATATTTTAATTTTATTAAAAAAAAAAAAAAGTTTGTCCTGATTTGTGTGTTTGTGTAGTGTATATAGAGGCTAATGCATAATAGCTCAAAATAAAGTCTTACTCTTGTATAGTGTGTGTGGGGGGGGCAGAGGAATGTACGTGGGAGATATGTGGGTTGTGTGTGGTTGGGGGAATAGGTGGTTGGGGTGTGTGGGGGGTGTGGGTACGTGTGGGATGAGTGTGGAAGTGGAATGTGTGTGGGGGGGTGTCTGGGTATGGTGGGTGCATGGTTGGAGTGTGGGGTGTATCTATAGATATGGTGGGGTAAGGTGTGTGGGAGACATGGGGTGTGGGTGTGTCTGTGTGGGTATGATGTTGTGTGAAGGAGGATGTTGGATATGTGCAAGTACAGTGAGCGTGGAGTAGGTATGTGTGTGGGGTGTGTGGGTGGGCTGGGTGTGAGCATGTGGAGGGCTTCCCCCTGCCCAGCTTTCCCCATCCATTCTTTGTGACAAGGATGAGCCCAGACCCTCCACAGGCATGGGGGATAAATCAGGGCTGCCTGCCTGGCTTGCGGTGCACCGCAAAGGGGTAAGAAAGCAGATGCTGCTGCTGGGCAGCAAGGAAAGCCCCGAGCAGAGAAGAGGGGAGGAAAGGGGAGCCTAGTCAAGTCTGGTGCTGCCAGCTCTCTTGGCTTCTGTTCCATGCCTACCTGATGGGGCTGCTGCTGCATAGCTGGGTGGGGGAGCACATGGATGGAAGGATGAGGCGTGAAGGAGCTTAGCTCCTCACAAAGCCCTGCTGGGCAGGTGCAGGACAGGCAGATGGGGCAGGAGTAGCAGGAGCCAGCATAGGACCAAAGGGAGGTGTAGGCAGAGGCCATCCCCTGCCCCATTCCTCTCAGTGCTGCAGCTTCCCCTCCCCACCTGCTGCTCAGAGCACTGCAGCAGGGACATGAGGAGGATTTGCTGGAGGCTGCAGGAGCTCAGCCATTCCCCAGGCAGCTGCAGTCCCATCCATGCCTGGAAGCTGTACCTGCTGGTTAGGGATGGGGTCCTCCACCAGAGAGGCTGGGAGAGCAGCACGTGTGCCCCAGTCAGGAGCAAGCAGGACTCAACCCCATGCAAAGCACAGCAGGGGCAGCCTCCAGCCAGGCCACACACAATTAACTGGTGGGTGCCCATCTGTGGACTACATCCAATCAGTGGCAGGCCAGATCTGGCCTGTGGGTCATACTTTGCCCACCCCTGTACTATGTTATCACAAGTAAAGTTAAATTATCACATACAGTTCTGTATTACGCAATTCTTATCTCACCCTAAAAAAATATTTTACTAATAATCATACTATTGTACTTTGCATTAGATCTTGCAGAGTTGTGACTAAGCAGCCCTATGCCCTGAGCAGCCATGAGAAGCCTGGGGCAGTATCAGCTGCTGTGGTGCTGATTGCAGTGGCGCAATCAGCTACTGCCCTGGTCACCTCTCCACCCCTTAGTTATGCTTCTGAAATATACCATAGCTATGCTAGATTTATGGAGAGGGCTAACAGAATCACATAATTAAGACTTGGCTCCATTTTGCTATTCCAACAATACAACAAAGGCTTCCACAACTCACTGCGCTTAGCTTTTGTGTACAGGATGATCTTTTGTATAATTTCAGGGTAAATCTATTAATTATTTGAAGAGCTAAGACTAATTAAAGACTAGTCCTTTAAGGAACTTATCTTACATAGATATATTTATATTATATATCCGGTACAGGTGGGAACAAGGGGTATGCAAAATGGGCCCTATTTGATTCAGATTCAGCCCGAATCGGAGACAGTGATTTGAACTGTTGATTCGGATCACTGTCCCCAGTTCAATTCACCAATTCGGTGAATCAGCAATTTGGTGAATCAGCAATTTGGACACAGGCACAGCTTTAAACATTTTTTTCTGTGTACCTTGAGGTAGCAGCGCAGCTCATGATCACTGTGGTGCTGGGGCAGATAGAGCATCCCACATCAGCGGATCTCCAGCATGCTCAGCAGTGAACCCAGAAGTGGACCAGAAGTAGTGCATCAGAGGCATACATAAGGAGCTCAGTGAACAACTATTCACCAGGGCATCCTGGGGGAAAAATAGATAGGGCCACAAAACTAGGGCCACAAACTCCTAGAACATAGTTTCAGGCTGAACATTAGGAAAAACTTCACAGCTAGGGTGTCCAGACTATGGAACAAGCTTCCCCCAGAGGTGGTGCAATCATCTACCCTAGATGTCTTCAAGAGAAGACTGGACAGTCACCTGGCTGGGGTCACCTGACCCCAGATGTCTTTCCTGCTCATGCAGGGGGCTGGACCCAATGATTCTTTGGAGTCCCTTCCAGTCCTATGATTCTACTTCCAGTCCACTTCTGTGTTTGCTTCCAGTCCCCCCTGTGTCACTCCCAGTCCAGCGATCAGCTGCAGGGGGACCCCGGGTGCCCCCCCCCCCCCAGACCCAGAAGGCACCAATCACCCACCTGGGGGATGCGGGTAGCCCCGCAGCACACTCCCTGGTGGACCTGGTCCACTTCCAGGTCTGCTGCTGAGCGCACTCGGGAGCACCCCCCCTCCCCCCGTGTTTCTGTGGGACACTGCATCTGCCCCAGCATTTAGAGTCCCCACTACCTAGATGTATGTAAAAAAACAAAAAACAAAAACAACCCCCCCAAACAATTAAAACTGTATCTATGTCCGAATCACCAAAACTGCCTGAATCTCTCTGAATTGATTTGTAGGGTTCCAAATTGATTTGTAGAAATTAAAGGGTCCCCTGATTCAATTTGGATTCAGAGACTCAGCCACTGAATCAGGCTGAATCTCCTCTGAATCAACTCACAGACTGAAGCTTTGCACAGCCCTAGTGGGAACTGTTTTTTCCCCTCAAGGATGCCCTGACCACCGAATCCCATTCCCAAGCACCAAACCCAAAAATGCAGTGGTGAAGCCAGACACATGGCCATTTCTGGGATTTTGTCCCCAGTACACTTAGAGGACCTGCAGGGGAAGCACACCAGGACCAGCTTGACTAATGCATTGCTGGATCTAGAGCATGAAAAATGAGAGTCCCACAGCACCAGGGAAGTAGTGTACACAACCTGTAAATCAGTGTTTTCTTTGCCCAAATGATCCTAAATAAAAGAATAATTCAGATTCTTTTATCTTATTATTCTTCTTTTGTGTTGTGGCTAACTGTTACACCTGTACTCTGTACAAGCAAATTCTGATCAGTAATCCTTGTATCTTTTACATGACAGCAATATCAACCAATCAACATACTACTTTAATGTTCAGTTTATAAGAAGTATTTTGTAAACACACTGTCTTTCTGTTGCTTGACTTTCTAATGTTTATTTCTTTTAATCTCCTAAGAAATTTAGATTAGCAGGAGTCTTAAAGAGGCAGCTTCTAGATGCCATCTGAATTATACAAGAATACAAGGTAAGTTTGTTAGTGAGCATAACTTTTATGGGCATCAGCACATTTTAAAGTGCTTTAGTATTATCTATTTCACTGTGTAAAGATTGGAGGGGCCAGCTTGATACCCAGTACAGGAGGGTGGATTCTCTTGTTGCAGGGAGAAGTATGTGGAACAATGGCTTGATGTTGCAGCCAAATAGGCTTAAATTGAGTAACAAGAGATTCTTCATTGTTAGAACAGTGAGCCAAATCTGAAGCAAATACTAGCTGCTTCTCACAGGCCAAGTATGCATGCATGCATGCAGTTCAGATTGACAACTATATACATCTAGGAAGAAGTAGGAATAGAAGAAAGATAGGCGTGCAAGGAATAATAATTGAATTACTGAAATATTCTAAAAGTTTTTTCCTAATTACACCAAACTTTTTAAAGCAGTTAAGCCTTCTTAAAAAAAGACTCCCTACCTAAATTCCAGATGCGGCATCTCACCATACCAAATTTCAACCTTTGGAAATGACCTAATTTTCTGATGCAGAAATATAAACTTGCATGTTATTATAAGACCTGCTGTAAGTGTGCAATCTTGGAAAGATTTGGTTTGAATTTCTTAGATATATACCGACAAACATATGTGTGGCAAGGATATCAGTGCTGTGTTCAAAATAATGTTAATTCTATTGATAATTTATTTCCAAAAAGAACCGTTATTAGGGCATGACAAAAAAGCTTGACCAAGAGTTGCCTGCAATGCATGACATCTCCAACATGTATCTACTGGCAGCATATTTATTTTTAAGTTTAGAGAGAGCCCAAAGTGTTCTTTTATTGCATAAAATGAAGTCTAAGATCAATTACTGATGTTTCAATACTGCAAATTGCTGATTTCCATGTGGATTCTGTCATCTACACAGAGTGCGAGAATTTACAGAAATAAGCTGGCAGTAGAAGAAACTTTAATTTCTGTATAGCACTATACAGGTAACTGTTTTACATTGTAATAACATAATGCATCATTCTTGGTATTAATAATACATAAAAAAAATCAAAGAAGCTTTTACCATTTTCACTTATAAGTAGCAAAACTGCTTTTAAGTTTCCAATAAATCTTAATGGTTTTCTTGTGTTCACTTAGATTTTTTTTTTCTATTATTATTTTACACTGACAAAATGACAATTGAAAAAGAAAAATCATAGATTATTTGTCATGATTATTACAAATCTGAACAGGGATCATGTATCTATGTGTTCTATAATACTTGTTTTTCTTTTCTAAATATGCTATTCTTCCCAGATTATTTGCATACTCTTTCCCACCTATAATGCACCTGTTGGTAAAAAAAAACAAAAACAAAAAATGAAAAGTACAAAACTGGAGTTTCCATTAAGATATTTGCCACACCTTAAAATAATGAGGAAAGATAATAGAAGCCAAGTATTGCCAGCCAAGCAGTTCATTTAAGTAAGAAATCCTTTCTTGCAGATCTTCTGCAGTCTCCGAGATGCCCAAGATACCAATTATTCTTAACTGTGTGCAAAACACCTTTGCTTTGTGTAGCATGAAAATTAACAGATTTTCATATTGTATGTAATGTGGATGTACTGTGTTGCTTTTGTCTTGGACTAGATTACTATATACACTCAAATCCAAGATGTTGCCCCAATAATTAGATTCTATATGTAGAAAATGTATATATTTGTTATAATTTTCCAGGTACAGAATCTAATTAGTGGAGGGATCCAATAATTTTTTCCCTCAACACTGTGAAGGGGAAAGCAGCAGCAGGGGGACAGGTGGTAGTGGGGCAGGCATCAGAGGAGTCAGGTGGCTTTACCTCTGCTGACTTCCCCTCACCTTGGCATCCCACATTGGTTATCTACCCACCACCCACCATCTCTCTGCTGCCTACCTTTCCCCCTTTCAGCTCCATCTGGGGCCTTGTTCCAGCTTGGAGCAGGAAACACAAAGCACATACTGTCTCCAGAGCTACCCTAGACACACAGCACCTAATGTAGTGGTGCCAAATTCTGCCCCACCCCCCCAAGCTGGGGCTAGAGCTGCTGCTGGTCCTGTTCTAGGTGTGGGTTGAGGCTGTAAGCTGCAAGGAGAGCTGCAAGAAGGTAAGTTGAGAGGAGGAGATGGGGAGCAAAGGTGATGGGGGCTGCAACTCCAACTCTGACCCTGGCCTTGGGGGAAGAGGAAGTTAGCGCCACAGACGCTGGCTTGTACTCAAATCTAAGATGAGGGACTCTCACTACATTGAACACAGGGGGGGGAAAAACCTCGTCTTAGATTTGTGTAAATATGGTACATTTGTAATTAATAATCTGGCTTTGCAAATAGTGCATTGCTGTCTATAGGCATGTAGGTTGTAGCCATGTTGGTCTAAGGACATAGGCAGACAAGTTTCCTTGGGTGAATCTGATATCTTTTATTAGACTAACCCAAATAGTTGGAAAATAATTATTAAGCAAGCTTTCGGGTTCAAAAACCCTTTGTCAGGCTAAGGAATTTTCAGCAGTTGGTATGTGCTCTTCCTGGAAGGAATGAAAAGTAAAGAAGCCAGCGGCTGGGCTGGTATGCATACAAGATAGGTAGTCAGTGAAAATGTAGATTGAGGAGTCAACAACAAGGACACTCCTCCAGAGAGAGAGAGAGAGCTCGAACATTTGAAAGAGCCACCCAGATACCACGTGAAGAACTGCTGCAGTACAGAAGAAACCCCCCCACAAATTGCACATCACTGGTTATGACATATCACCCCTCCCTTGAACCTGTATGGAAAATCCTCAAACAATTGCAACCCATACTAGACAGAGACCCTATTCTTAAAAAGATCTTCCCAGAGCCACCCATCCTAGCCTTCAAAGAAGCACCGAACCTCACTAACCTCATCACCAGAAGCAAATTTCCTCAAGCCCAGAACACACCGAAAGGATCCAGACCATGCCAGGACAAGAAATGCAAAACCTGCCAACACATCTCCACCACCCCCCCACACTATTACTACACCCCACAACAAAGCCATCAGCATTCCTGGATCTTACAGCTGCACCTCCAGAAATGTAATATACCTCATCCAATGCACCAAATGCCCTGATGGAAAATATGTAGGAGAGACCAAACAACAACTGCGCACCAGAATGAACGCACACTGGAAATCTATCAAAGACAGAAATACCCAATTACCTGTGGGGGCACATTTCTCACAAGAAAACCACTCTCTCTCCAATCTCTCAGTCCTGATCCTCAAAAAAACCCTACAAAACACTTCCCAGAGACGAGCCTATGAACTCCACTTCAACCACCTCCTGGATACTAAAAATCATGGACTAAATATAGACATTGGATTTATGACACATTATAACCTGCCTGACATCCGACTCCCCAGGTATCTCTCCACTTTCATCCCCCTTAGATTCATAGATGTTAGGGTCGGAAGAGACCTCAATAGATCATCGAGTCCGACCCCCTGCATAAGCAGGAAAGAGTGCTGGGTCTAGATGACCCCAGCTAGATACTCATCTAACCTCCTCTTGAAGACCCCCAGGGTAGGGGAGAGCACCACCTCCCTTCTCACTCTCTCCCCCTCGCCCAGCCTGTCTCACCCATTTACTCCTCAGTCTACATTTTCACTGACTACCTGTCTTGTATGCATACCAGCCCAGCCGCTGGCTTCTTTACTTTTCATTCCATCCAGGAAGAGCAAATACCAACTGCTGAAACTTCCTTAGCCTGAAGAAGGGTTTTTGAACCCGAAAGCTTGCTTACTAATTATTTTCCAGCTATTTGGGTTGGTCTAATAAAAGATATCAGATTCACCCAAGGAACCTTGTCTTACTGTCTATATACATTTTCCACTGACATTTAATAGCCAAAGCCTTTAGAAAATATTTATTTGCAGTCATGGGGTGTCCAAGTCATAACTCCTTGAATTTAGGGGCCATATACAAGGAACAATGTTAGAAGTGCATGCAACTGATAACGAGAGGTGCATATATCTATTATTTCTGCAAGCCTTTCATATTTTTATGCCTGACAATTTTATTTCTTGATACCAGGTAAAATAAGATACCAACTCAGAAAAAATAAGAAATGAGCTGGGCTAGTCATCTAAACACAAAGTAAATTGAACACAGGCAAAGACTAACTATTTTTAATACTTTATTTAGTATTTCATTCATTCATAGATCTAGAGATCAATATATAATAGTTAATATAGCCTCAAGTTTTTCTATATGGGGAGAAAATAAGCATCACTAGTAAACTAAAGCTATACTAACAATGAACACTGCAGTGCCATCTGGAGGTACTCACATTAACTTTAAACATGCAGTATAGTCACATCAGGCATTTATACATGTGCTATGGGAGCCAAGAAAGGGGGAGCTTTAATTAGAGTGGCTCTGAGAGCCACTCTAATTAAAACATTTGAAGCATCATGTGTATCAACATCCCTATCTGAAAAATGGGGGGGGGGGGGTATTACCTAAAATTCATTAAACAAGCTGTAATTAAAGTGCCCCTCCTCCTGCCATTTTTTTCAGCACAGGGACACTGATACCCGTGATGCTGGAATCTGCTGGAGCATGGTGATTAATCAAGTCTGCTCTGGTACACTGTAATTATTAGTGCATCAGAGCGGCCTTGCATATTATAGGCACCCATCAACATGAAGCTGTACCAAGGCTAATGCAGGGGTGGCAAATCTGCAGCTTGAGTACCACAAATGGCATAAACAGTCTCTGTGTGTGGCATGCAACAAAGCAGGAAGTTAACATGCAGCACAGCAGTAGAAAGGGCAAGAGGCAGAAGGAAATGCTTGGATGCTTATCTTGTTGGGGTCCTTTTACCCTAGTTACTCCCTGGGGCAGGGGGCTGGACTTAATTTTTGAGGTCCCTTCCAGCCCTAATGTCTATGAAATCTATAAATTTGTGCTGCTATTTTTCACCACTGCAG
Source organism: Alligator mississippiensis (assembly GCF_030867095.1). NCBI lineage: Eukaryota > Metazoa > Chordata > Crocodylia > Alligatoridae > Alligator > Alligator mississippiensis. The sequence continues at coordinate 49,815,672 of NC_081831.1, forward strand.
ACACCCCTGCACATGTGGTTTGGTGTAGGGCCAACTGCCCCACTTCAGGGAGACTCCCATTTCCCTTCTTCTCCAGGCTCTCATTGTGCTGGAGGAGCCAAGGGAAAACTAGAGAAGGGGAGACACTGTGGCCAGCACCCAGAGCCACTGATGTACAACCCTTTGGCCTACTGGGCAAGCTGCAGCCAGGTGTGGCTGGATCTGGCCACAGTTGCCCGGAAACACTTGTCCTGTCCATCAACCAGTGTTTTGAGTGAGAGGCTGTTCAGCATCATCAGGGATGTAGTGATACCCCACTGCACCTCCTTGCATACTGGTTTGGTGGAGCAGCTGGTGTCCCTGAAGGTGAACCTCCCGCTGCTGGGGTTCCCCAAGCTCCAGGTACAGATGGATGGAATGCCACCCTCCTCACTCCATTCACACCTATTTCCTTTTTTTCATTTTTTTAAAAACGAGGTAATGACCTGCTCTCAGCTGGAGGAGGCACTAACTGCATCACCAGCCAGCAGGGGAAGAACATGTCTCTGCTGAGCTCATTCTCCTGCTAGGATGAACTTGGAGGTATGGGATGGGGCTATGGGGAAGGAGGCCCCAGGTCCTGGGCATGACCACTAAAACTGGACCCTACAAGGGTAGGGAGGCCTGGTGGGACTGCTGGCAGTGCGGCAGCCCTGTGAATGCCAGAACCAACAATCCCCTGGTGAAAGACAGGTAGGAGGTGCCATAACTTCCAGCTAATGCACATAGGCACACAGTCCTGGCTGGGGAAAGCCCAGACTTGTCACATCTTTGACAGGCCTGATGCTTGATGGTTGCAGTGCATTTGTGAGGCTCCTGGTGTGCTCAGCTTAGCTGCCCAGGATGCCAGCTTTCAGGTTGAAAAACCCTTTGTCAGGCTGAGGAAGTACCTGAAGTTGGTGCATCTCCCAGTCCTGGATGGAAGGAATAGTAAAAAAGCCAGAGGCTGGCCTGGCACACAATGCAGGCAAGAAATTCAGTCAGTGAAAATGGAAATGGAGGCATCAGGGGTGAGGGACAGGCTGGGGTGGGGAGTGTGGGGAAAGGGGGATGTAGCAGTACAGGAAAAAGTGAAGAGGAACCTGCAGAGTCAGATGTCTGGCAGGTCACAGTGTGCCAGAATTCCACTCTGTATACTGAGAGGATGCTGCTGGTGCTACTGTTGCTGACTGCTGAGTCACCCATGTTATTTTCACCCGTCGTTGTTTACAGTGGTGGATTTTGACAAGTCCGTAGGGGAAGGGGAGGTCTCACTGGGGCACATTGTATGTGTTCAGATGCACCCTTCCTGGTGCTGGGGCCTCTGCACAACATGGCAGTGTCACCCACACATGTCATGAGTTTTGCCTGCCTGCAGCCAGAGGTGCAGGGCCCCAGAACCCAGAGTCCACCTGCACGTATCTCCTTGACAGCTGGCAGGCTTTGTGGCTGCAGCAAGGCCTAGCAGGCCTGCAGCTTTCACCCTGCTGCACCTTAACACACAGTATCATCCATGCCACAAGTTTTGCTTGTCTGCAGGTTGGGATGCAGTTTCTCCAAATCCCCTGTACCCATCTCCTGGAAACTTAGCAGGCTTCATGCCCTGAGAAGGGGCTACCATTCTTGGAATTTTCAACAAAATCAGGCCAGAAATGACAAAGGTATAGACTGTGTCACAGCAGGGTCCTACAGGAAGGCTGTGATCTCCTTAAGGCCCCCTTTCTGTGCCAAGTTGGCTCAAGGGCACCCTCAGTTTCTCACCCGCCACGTCTTTGATGTTGAAATATGTTAGGGAGGCTGCCTTTTTATGCCCTCTTGGTCACTTCTTGTTGTAGTCTCTGCCCTGTGGACTCCCGGACCCCTCGTGGGTCCCACTCTACAAATGGGTGCTTCCAGGACACCCTAGCCTTAGGGGCTATCCGTGGCTCCCACCATCCCAATACCATGCCCCAAGCCTCACAGATGTAATGGACGTTATTCTGTCCCTCTCTCTGGTGTTCATGCCCTCTCTGGCACTCGGGCTCTCCTCAGCCCTGTTACTCTCTCTCTGTGCCCCCTCCGGTGCTTGGGCTCTCCGCAGCCCCATCACTCTCTCTCCGTGCCCTCCCTCTAGCCTTCTCTGTAGTGCCGCCCTCCTCTGGGGCCTCTGCCCTCTCTCCAGGGCTTCCCAGTAAAGCCCCCTTCTCTGGGGCTTCTCAACTGCCCCTCTCTGGGGCTGGGGTTTGTGCAACATGAATGCTGCACCCTCACTGGCACTGGGGTCCTCACACACCGCTGGGAGTCCCCTATGAGGCCTCCTCCAACCCCTAATAGCCTTACCCAAGCCACCGGTGATAAACAGCAACACAAAATGCAAGCCCATCAGCTATAACTTAAACAGAAGCCGCCCGGCCATAACAACGCTCCATCATACCAGTGACCCTTTAACCCTCAGCAATGTTGGATGCTGCTCCTGTATCAAGCTTCTCCTCTCTCCCATGGCAAAGCACTCCTTCCTCTTTTTCTGCTAGCAGTAACTCCCCAGCCTGGCCTCAGCCCCTGGCCTTTATAAGGGCCAGGCCAGGCCCTGCCCCTTCCAGTCAGCTGACCTTCCCTTGTTGCCCTAGCAACCCACAGCTGGGCTCCTTATTCCCTCACTGCTAGGGTGCCTTCCCTAGCAGTTTCTCCTCTTTAGGAGCAGGGCACCTCAGTGCTCTGCGACAGACTGTTTTGACCTTCCCCATTATATCCTATGGGCGAAACATTGAAACAGGCTTGAAACGGCGAAACTGTTTCAATGGAATGGAACGGAACAGCTGTTTAGAATCAGAACAAAATTCAAAATGGAATGCTGTTCTGTTGAAACGGTGGGTGAAATGGAATGCTGCTGTTTCACACAACTCTAGCTGCAACCTAACAACTCACAAATTTGTTTCAAGACTAATTTGAGTTATCTGTTCTGTGTTATGTTTTCTGTTCATGTGGTTTTTTTATTGTAAGTCTCTAATTCAGAATGCATCATCACTTCATGAGAGCCCACTGAAATCAAAGAAATTAATTTGACTCAGGCTGCTCACAACCATTAACAAACAAAACAAAACAAAACACCACACTTTCCTGGAAGCAGCTGCACATTACTTCAATCCAGTTCTGAAGCATCTGTAAAGACCAGGCACTTCATCAACACTTTTTAGCACTTTTAGCTTAAGCTGATTCAATCCGTTATTAGATAAAACCACCAACTACCCCACTGAAATGCCCAATCTTTACAGACATTGGGCAAGGCAGGTTGAAATTATGTGCTGCCTCTTCTGGGATGCATGGGGCTCAGCTTGGGAACACACCAAGTTTAAGGCAAAGCACCATTTGGGGGGCAGGGAGGGTTTACATCTACAAGCACCCTCAATGGGCTTCATTCTGGTCCTGCTGAAGTTAAAATCTAAATTGTAACTGATTTCAATGGAAGTAGAATTCAGAATAAGTGCCTGTATTCAAGAAAAGGTGAATGAACTAAAAAAGTAAAACATTTGTGGCAAAAAAAGAATGATTTTGCCTACTTTCTCATAGATACTGTTAACAGCTCAACCCTATGAGGACAACATCAATAGGTTTTTAGCAAATCAAAGAAACACATATGTAAATGATGCTTTTGTCTTTGATAATAAGACTACTTGGCCTCCACTTTAAAAACTCCTTTAGTGGCAGCTAGAGTGTTTCCTATATATTATTTTTCAGGCAGTTCTACCCAGACAATATAAAGTTTCTAGAGTTGTAATCAGTAAGCAAACATATTAAAGAGTTTATTTGCAGTCATTGTAATGCAACACAGTAGACTACTAGAAGGTGGGGGGTTGGTATTGTTTGCTTTGTGTTTAAAACCATGGGTTATTAGTTCATGGTGTATTTTTTGTTATTCTTTCCCCCAATACTACCAAGTAGAATTACATGTAGTAAAGACCAACAGTTTCTACCAATTTCTTTTCCTTATTAAAAGGAGAGAAATAGCTGTTCCTCTAGCTCTGATATACTCAAGCCAAACAAGACAAGGAGAACTTATGCCAAAGTACTTAAGTCAAGTGGCAGGGGACAAACTTCAATCCACATGAACCAAAACTAAAGACAGAAGTTGACCTGGAACTCAACAAAAGTAGCATTTCATACCATAGAAGTTCTCTTCAGTCTTCTCCTTCAGGTCTCCTCACATACTTTATTTGCTAAGGAATTTCCACTTTTTGCTTACTATTTTACACTGCAACAGCGCTGACAGAAGACAAAATATGCAATTATTTAATCTGAGTATTTAAATATTGCACAGTCATTTAAACACTGTTCTTACTGTGAACAACAATTTGAAAATTTCAAACTGTGTATATGAAATGCCAATGGAATAAGACTTTGAAATACCAAAGACAAGTACATTTGATGAAATACTAAAAAAATCAGGGAGCCTCATCAATAGAACAAAGAAAAGCTCTCAAGATAAAAATAATATTACATAAAATTATGTTGGCTAGAAAAGATTTTTCTTCCAACATTTGAAACAAATCACTTAAACATCTGCAAACTGGTTTTCATTAGGAAAAAATCCAAACACATCCACAGGTGCCAAACAGTTACAAGACTATTTATAGAACAGGAAACACAGAACCTGCAGAAAATGTGCACTGACACTAAAAATGGTGTTTACCAAATATTGTGTATCTGAGGAACACAAGATTTGGGGGTTTTTTATTTGTTTGTTTTAAAGAAAAATGTTTCATGTTCCAGCCCAAATCAGCCAAATCAATTCCAAAGCTGTGAGTCATTCAAGAACCATATGTGGCCCTACTACAGGCAAAAATCTTCCACCCCTGCCTGGGGCTTCAGTTGCTTCCAATTCATTCAGTGGGCATCCTACATGCAGGCCTAAGCCTGGAGGCCTGGGGTTTGGATGCCACCAAGTTTTGCTTGCCCTCAGCTGTATGGCCCCTAAAGCAAGCAAGTGAGGAGTCTCTCATTCCCATAAAGTGAGTGTAAAGCCAAGATCTTCCTACTGGAAGAGAAAGTGGGAGGTTAACTATACATTACCTCCACCTGAGTACTACCCCTTACCAAAAAAACGGGTATCCTCAGCAACTAGGAAACCTACCTTTGTGGTCATGGCACTTCCTCTGCCAGTACAACTGAGATCCACCAGCAATCCTCACCCCCCCCACCTTTTAGATTTTTCTTGCAAAGAGTTGTTAATAGTAGGCCCAAACCCAATCCCATTGAAGATTATGGTAAATCATCCATTAATTTCTATAGCATAGCCCAAAAATAACAGCGGATAATGCATTTTGAAAAGGGGTGTAGAACCCCAGACTTGTATGTGTACTGGATTGCCTCATACAAGTATGACTAGAAGGTTGGAGGATTCCAGAAGGCCTGAACTTCTGCCCTTCATGATGTCATAGCCTCATTATGTATGCTGTGACCCAGTTCCATCTGATTAAGAGGCCTGGAGCATGTCCAGTTCTGGTAACATCTGAGTGAGACACTGAGTGGAATTGAGTATCAGGTGCAAAAAAGAGAAATGTGAGAGATAAATGTGTTGTGTGCATACGGTTTTGATTGGTTTATAGCATGATTGACAGAATAAGTGATGATTGACAAGCACAGCATATCAATGAAAGTGATGTGCTGCATTGGGTGTGTGCATGGTATCCTATGGTGTGTATGTTGTCATCTCTTGCTTCAATCTGTTCTGTGGTCTAAGTGCATCCTTTAATTGCAGTGTGAGTGTACCTCTGCAGTGTGAGTGGCTACTGAAGTGTCAGTGTCTCCTGTGAGATTATTATAGTGAGTGCGTATGAAGCGAGAGTGTGTTTGGATGCTCTGGAGTACCTCTTCTGCAGCATCAAGGTCTGGAATCTCCCCTTCTCCCACAACATTGAGGAAGGGTAACGTATAACCCTCCCTGGGTCTCAGGCCTGTTCTGTCACTGAGAGCTGTCAGGGCCTCACAGTGATAGGGCCTGTGGGTATGGTATACTGATACTCAGTGTCATTAGTGTATATAGTGCTGTGTATATAGCTGTTCATTTTGTTTGTTGCTTATGTATTTTTTCCTGTTCTGTAGTTGTGACACTCTTGTAACCTACTGTGATTTATTCAGTAGTCTAATATAGTTTTGAAACTTAACCTATTGTTGTCTGTCATATTTTATCCAAAGCTGGGCAGTAGGTGGCTAAGCAGTAAGTCAGCCTTCAGTTTTTAAATCCTTTGCCCACATCCATTTAATTTTAAGCAGGCCCAAGGTTGTTTGAAGAGGCTTATGGACCCTCCATCCTCCTTGCTGTTTAGGTGATGTACAGACAGTGAAAAAGCCCAAGGCTGAATTGATTCAGTCTTTGCAGGTTACTCTAAACTGCATAGATTAAATTCAAACATAAGTGAATAGATATTTACCTTTGATTCAGGAAATGCAGCCACATGCCTGCAGTGGCTCAGGCCAGAAGCCAGGGGGCACTAGAACGCGGCTCTCTGTGTGTTCATTTCCTCTTCCTGCTGTCCTAGAAGGATTTGCAGTCCAGACTTATAACAGCAGGACTCTGGAGGATTGCTCATCACTCTCTTCCTTCTTCCAGGTTCCTCTGGCATTTGTAGTGCACAGTTGCAACTAGCAGTAAGTTTGATCCGTGTAAGGGGTGTTTAAACCCCCTTCCTGGCCTCAAACCCCAGCCAGGGTTCATTTGGGGGAGGGGAGGGGAGGGCTGGGCCGTCCCCCTCCTGCAAACTGGGCTGCATTTCCAGCCAGGCATGCCCCGATCCCTTGTCAGCCAGCCCTCACTGCTCCACCTTGGGAGCAGAGGGGCAGGGCCAGCCCTGCTCTCTGGAGCAGACAGCCCAGCCCAGCCCAGGGCTGGAAAGCATGCTGGGATGCTGGGGGACTGTGATTTAACTTGAACCAGGAAGGGGTCTGGGACAGAAGTTGCATAAACTAGTTTCATCCAAATCAGTTAAGTATGATACTACATTCAACCAGGTTTATCTTAAACCAGTTTCAGCCATTTTGAAACTGGTTCATGTGCACTGAGCTGCTGTTCTGTTACAATTTTAAACCAGTTTCTGATCACTTAAATCAGTTTATGTGTAACTTCTGTCCCTAGCCTTAGAGACTCTCAGTTGCTTATGCTTCATGGGGCTGCAGTCAGGGTTGAGCCTTTGACCTCTGGGGCCATCAGGATAAGCAGACACTGCTGGCTGCCTGCTCAGTTCTGGAAAAGGGACTAGGCAGCCCTGCTCTGACATGACAAGTCCTCAGTTTCCACAGACAGCAAGATGGAGTTGGACTAGAAAGGGGATGAGACTAAACCACTGCCCCTGAATGCAATTAAACCTATAAACAACACAGACTAAATGTTAAAAACCCTGCAAAATGGGTGAAACCATGTATGATGTATATGTACATAGGTTTGATTCCCTTGGGAGTCCTTTCCTGGGAGCCACTGATCCTCTCAGCTTCAGTAAGAACTGAAGACATTCAGTGCCTGGCAAAAGGACTTTTGCCACATAAAAGTCATTAATCCAACTTTGTCTAGCAAATAACTATCTGAACACAAAACAACCATTTGTACATAGAAATCCCCCTCCAGTGTCCTTCTTAAAATTCCATAACAAACAGTTAAAGGATACTTTTATTTAAAAACAAACAAACAAGCAACTTCATTGGGCTTTGGATCAGGCCATTGACATATGTAAATGATAGTGTCAATGTAAAGATGCTGGTGCTGGAAACAAACTACCCTAAGAGTTCACATATATTTGACATGCACATCAATTGCACAAAACAAATCTTTCTTTTCTTCCCTTTTTATTAAATAAAATACAGCCAAAATATGTAAAGCCAACATTTCTTGGCTAATGAGTGCTCTTGGTAGCTCAGTTTCTATTCACATTAGATTCAGAATATTTTTGTTCCAGACAAGCAAGTATCAAAATACTGATCATGCAGACTTAGGCCTGATTGCTTAATTAACGACATTTTCCCCAAGCAGATAATGAAGGGTCAAAGACAAGGAATGTGAATGAGGGGCAAGCAGGGAATCAGGAAAAGAAAGTATAATAAGAAATGGGACAGATCTGTAATTTAGAGAAATATCCAGATCCCAATCTACTAAAGAGAACTAGGTATCTTATTCTGTCAAGGTACTAAGGATGGAACGATTTATTGTATATACTATGTAATGGCAAGAGGAAAAGGGGAACAACTGAGAAGACATGTTGTGAAACCTTATAAAAAACTGTGTTCCAGAAGAGATGGTGATGGACAGGAGATAGTGGAGAACAAGGAGACCCTATCGAATGGGAACAGTCGGAAGAATAAGGAAGGAGAAGATAAGCTAATTTGAATGTAGTTGTGCCAATCACCATAGTACTAGTAAATATTTCCTTGTACCTAAATATAACTGCAGAAAATAGATCCATAGTTTCCCTTACTTGTACACTGTATGTTAAAGTAGAACTTCTGCACTCTCACTTAAAATAGGTTTTCCTCTAGCACAGCTAAAACAATGTTAGTTTATTGTATAGAAGTCCTAAGGTTCACGGCCATGTTCTTTCAAACTCTTGATTATAGTTTGTTATAGTAGGGACTCCTGCCTGAGATTGCTAGGCATTTCATAACTTAAAAATATAAATTTAATTTTGGTATCATTCTCATATATTTATACACAGGCATGCAGATAACAAAAAACCTGAAAAAGCTGAGTATATTATACTGAATTTTAGTATTCAGTATAATATAAATTCATCATCCATTAGCCAAGCAAAATGCCATTTGAAAATTTTGAATAAGAAAAATACATTACAAATTCCATTTTTTATATGTGGAAATAGCGTAGTAACAATGGTGGCTAGAATCAACCAAAGTATGTAACTGGATTGTTCGGACTGAAAAAAATATAAATCCATTTATTCATGTCTAGCACTAATAAATTACAGAATTTTTGCAAGATTTCTCAGTCCTTTGGTAGCTCTAGACACTCAATACTTAGCCAACTAGTGATCTACCAGTTACAATCTCTCCATCCCCTTTCTTGGTCGTCCCCTATTATGAGCATCAGCATTGGGAACAGAGGTTATGACCACTTCTATACCCAATGTGACCAAAGTAAAAACATATGGTATGGTAAAACACAAAGTTTAATTTCCAATAACAAAATTTACTTTTCCAACAGTGCTATTTCTAATTTATTTTCTTTTTTGATATAAGAAATACAAGCATCTTTGCCTGAAAGGCTTCTGGAATGTTAATTTCCTATAATTCACTTCTGTAAACTACTATGAAAGTGGTGGTGAGGGGAATTTTCATTAGTTGAGTGTTTATATATTTCAAGATGCCACAGTTCTCTCCACTTTTCTGAGAGAGACCATAACTGTATGTGCTATTCCCAATCGTCCTCCAGTTTGCTTGGAAGAAGCTTCCTTGGTTGGATATATATGAACCCAGATAATTTAATTCAGTCTTCTAACATTGCTTACATCATGTTTCTATTAATCAAGTGACCACTCATGCATTTGGTTTTCATAACATGCAAAAACAGTACATATTCTTCACTAACTGTTTTCACTATCTCCAATATTTGTTGCACTGCATCAATGCTTGCAGCAGAGTACTGTGTCATCAGCACAACTTTAATCCGTTAAGGTGTCCACTGATGCAAATTCCATGTTCTTCTTCTTTCCAGTTTGTCAAGCTATTCATGGATTTGCCTCTTAATAATGTACATTACCATTGAAAAGAAAATTAAGAAAGAATTTAAGACATTTGCCTTACATTCTCGCCTTTCTGTTCCTCCCCACTCCATTTTAATTTCAGCAGGTATGTGTGCAAGATAATCCTATGCTGCCACAGATGGAAACAGAATTCACAATATGTGAGTGCCAAAAGTTGCTGGCTACGTAAATACCACACAGGCATATAAAAATGATATAGGTTTCAACCGTTGATCTCCAGAATTGACATATACTTTTGGCAATCTCCATGCATCTAAATGCCTAGGCCAGGGGCACGCAAAATACGGCCCATGGGCTGAATCTGGCCCACCAAGCACTTTTATCCAGCCCACAGAGCACCCCAACAAACTGTACCCTGTTCAGACATTCTGCCCATGAAGGTGGGAGCAAGGGTCCCATGTGTACACATGATCCCAAACATACCCTATTGCGCGTCACTCCCACCTTTGTGGGTGGAAGGGCACAGCCTGGCCAGCAGCAGCTTCTGGGTGGAACTGCTGCTGCCACTGCTGCAAACCCCAGAGACCTTCCCCTCCTCCCTGGACTCCTGATGTCTCTGGGCAGCAGGTAGGAAAGCTCTGGGCAGCAGGTAGGGTTTAGCTGCAGCTGGGAAGGAGCATGGAGCATGGGGCTGGGTCTGGCAGCATTAAACAGTCCATGCCCAGGGGGGCCATGGTAGTGTGGAGCTCGGGGGGGGGGCAGCGTGTGGGTGTGAGTAAGACTGGGAGGTGTGGAGACCCCCCCCCCCACACTCTGCCCACGATGTGCAGCTCTGGCAGTCAGTGGCAGCAGCAGGCAGGGCACTCACGGCATAGGCACCTGGTAGGGCATGGCTCCAGGCAGTGCTGCACATTTGGTGAGCTGTTGAGGGCCACGTAGGTAGCCCTGCCCCTTGATGGTTGCCCTGCTACTTTGTCACCATCTTGATACCCCAAGTCCCACCCCTAACCCCTTACCATTGCCACCAGAAGTCCCTCTCTTTGCTCCCCGGTAATACTCCTGGGAGAGGAGGGTGGTTGCCATCCTGGAATCATGGAAAAAAACAAATAATACACTAAAAGTCAAACACCTGCTATAAAATATTTTAATTTTATTACGAAAACTATTTTTGTCATGATTTGTGTTTGCGTAGTGTATATAGAGGTGATTGCACAATAACTCAGAAGTAAATCCTTAGTCTTAAACGCTTAGTCATGTATTTGGGAGGTGTTTGTGAGGGGCTGTGGCTGTGTGCTCAGTGGTCATAGGATATGTTGGGAGTTGTGTATATCTGGGGGCATTGTGGGGGCAGGATGTGGGTGTGTGGGGGTTTTGGGGTGTGAGGGAGGGTGGCAGGGTATGGGGACCCCAAAATCCAGATTGTGATTTAAACAATGCCAGTTTAACAGAAGTAACTCCTTTGGTCAGCTGCAGAAACAAGTGGATAGGTACTACCCATATATCCATTTAAAGCCCCATATATGAACACCATCACAATCACCATCTTCAGAAAGAGTGACAAATATAGGCCTACCTTGAGATACTCTCATTCTAAGCACTTTGGCACCTCTTTGAATATGTTATCATTAGAGCCCATGATCAAATCACAGTCCATGTCACACAAGCCATGCAAGGAATCAATGACTGCTGGACAGATCACCTTCTTGACAGATCCATTATGAACATCTGGTTTTCTCCAAAACACCAAAAACAGTCAAAAGCAATGTTGACTCTGAACAACAAATATCCTCAAGACCCAAAGGTCAGTATGACTCCCCAACAGTGTTTTCATAAAAAGCTCTCTGCCTCGCTCACAAATAAAGACAGCATTAAGGAACTCTGGAAGGGGTTTAAAATTGCTGTCTATATGACTTGTGCTGAACCCAGTGCCTATATCACCCATTGTCACCAACACTGGTTCAATGAGAGTGACACTGAGATCCAGGTGGTATTTTCCTTGCCTAGAAGAGAAGGGTGTCCACTGATGTCATTCTGTTTGGCAAGATGACATCTCATCTCAGCAGAAGAAGGAGATGTATCAGCTCCTCAAAGCCAAAGCTCAAAGGAATATCTTAGAAATCAAAAATCAGTGATGGCAAGAGAAAACCAAGGAGAGTCATCTCTATGCTGACAAACATGGCATGCATAGCTTTTTCAAGGCACCAAAGCTATCTACAGCCCAACTTCCCATGGGCTGTACTTTTCTATGCCTTCAGCTCAATGCTCCTCAAAGACAATAAGTCTACCTAAGCTAGTTGGAAAGTGTATTTTGAGGCTCTTGTGAACCATGAGTCAACTATAACTGATTAGTACCACTGTATCCATCCCTCAACCTCCTGAAAGGGGATCCCTCACCAATCTTCTATCCTAGAATAAGTCTGGTAAAACACCAAGGAAACCAAGAACAACAAGGCAAATGGACCAGATGGCATACCTACTGAAATCTACAAGACCGGTGGGGAGCAGCTGCTACTGAGTCTCTGCTACTGAGTCTCCATGAATTTATTCTTTCAATGTGGATGATGAATAGAACCCTGGGGACCTAAGGAATGCCAACATCATGACTATCTTCAAGAAAAGATACATCTGTCTGTGAGAACTACTGAGGTATCACCCTCCTTTTTACAGCACGGAAAATCTTTGCCTGTATCTTCCTGAACTGTCTTCTACCTCTTTCTGAGGAAGTCCTTCTGGAATCTCAGTGTGGTTATAGACCATCCTGTGAAAGAGTTGACATGATCCTTGTTGCCGACCATGGTCCAAGAAAAGTGTCAGGGATAATATCAGGACTTGTCTATGTCCTTCATTGACTTTACTAAGATTTTTGATTCCATCAACCACAAAGCCCCTTGAAAAGTACTGGCCAGATTCAGATGCCTTGAAGAGCATATCAAGGTCCTGAGTCATCTCCACAACCAGATGACTGAAACCATTTTTTGTAGCAGATTAGTGACAAATCAAAAATGTAGCACGGAAGGATGTTAATCGCCCCAATTCTGTTCTCAAATTTTTTTGATAGTCATCCTGATTCTAATTAAGGACCACCTCTCTTCTAGAACTGATACTGAATACTGAATGAAGAGCTTTCCAATCTGAGATATTTTTGCTCAAAGACCAAAGTATTCAAAACAGTTATCCTTGACCTTCAGTACATTGATGACTGTGCCATCCGTGCATATAATCAAGAAAATCTTCAGACTGCTGGATCACTTGGCAGAAGCCTGCTGAAGTTTAGGCCACTCCCTCAACATCCACAAGACTAAAGTACTACATCAGCCTGCTCTAGGCCATAAATGTGACCTCTCTCCCCAAATAACCATCAAGGGAAAGACCGTAGAAGTAGTTGAGCAGTTCCCCCACCTCAGTAACCACCTCTCTCAGACAGAAAACATTTATGAGAAGAACAGTGCCTTCTTTGGGAAATTGCTTCAGCATGTCTTTATTCATCATGATCTCCAGAAAGACACCAAGATCCAGGTCTACAGTGCAGTCAACATCCCCACCCTCCTCTACGGATGTGCAATGTAGGTGACCTACTGTCATCATCTAAAGAGCCTGGAGGTATTGCCAATGATGTTTCAGGAAAACCCTCCACAGCAAGTGGGAAGATTGCTGCACAAACACCAGCATCCTTGCTAAAGCCAACATTGTGGTCAGCGCTCCTCATGCACCAATTTTGCTGGATCTGACATTATTTGCAGATACCCAACTCTCAATTCCCAAAACAACTGATCTACTTCCATCTTAGTTGTGTCCTGAGACCTCATGGTGGTCAGAGGAAATGCTAGAAGTATAATTGAAGGCATACCTCAAGAAAAAAGATGCCAGTATCATGAGCCAAGAGACACTGGATGCCAACCAACTTCAATGGCACTGCAAACTAAACCAAGAGGCAGCCCATTATGAGGTAAAATGTCTGGCCCTCAAAGCATAGAAGAGGGAACAGAGGAAGTAAAAGGAGAAGAATCCCAGCCTACAGCCTACTCTCCCCTGCTGAAAAGACTTGGAACTTCTATGGATGGATCTGTGGCTCAAGGATTGGACTCTTAAGTCATCTCAAGAACCAGGGTAGAGATCATCCGTGAATCGAGGAATTTCTGACAATGTAAATATTGGGAGGGAGATGCAGTGGAAATCAGAATTATAAAAAATATTTATATTTTAATATAGTAATAATAAAATTAAGGTCCACTGAAAATATAAATGTCTGGATCAGATGGGTACTTAAAATCACAACTCCACATTAATAATGACTGTTTGTCTAACATTTGCATGCAAAAAATTATACATCTGTTTAATGAGCATGATAATGTTTCCACAGTACACGTATACCTCCTTGAAATTTTAATTACACAGTAATTTTTTCCAAACATCCCAGAAAAAAAGCTCAACAATTCTCAAAATTTATTTTAAAGATTTTTCTGTTGCCTAAGAGCGATTGCCTAAGAAACTACCATTGTCAAATCAAACATGCCAATACTTAAACTGATATCCCAAAATACAAATGATTTCTTGATTAAAGAAATGGTCTTGATTTATGGCTAAGAAAGCTCAAGAAGGTACCTTATATATTTCCCAGTGCTTAGAAGATTGTGGTGACAATATAGCCCCTGCATCACTCAATTCTGAAACTAGGTAATACCTGTCTAGGTCAAATGTTCAGCAACAAAAATATAATTATACTAGATAAATATCACAGTTGAGCTCAGTTAGAAGTGAGATCATCAAATGTATCAGTGATTATGGACCCAGTTCAGTAAAGTATATGAGACTTCAAACATGTAACTACACGCACTGATTTCCAAGTTAAGCACATGCTTATTTTTCATTTTGACATCTAGTTCTCTACTGTGATATTAAAACAATCAACAAAATATTTCAGAAAAATATAGGCTCTTTAGGAAGGAAAAAAAATAACAAAGTCCAATGAAAAATGTGGACTACTTGCTTTCACAGTAGAATGAATTACCTATCACATTACTTTTCATAGTCTGCTGTAGCTCTAGCTCAGCTTGCTATTCACACCCCCCTACTCACCCCCAACTTTACTTACATGTATAAGTTGCCTCACATGCTTTTCTCTTATCCAATCTTCCCCCATAACAACTATCTATGGAACAAAGCTTCTTGCCTGGATGTGCTAAGACCTGAAAATTCACCTATAATTATTCTAATAGTAATTGCTAACCCAACTGGTGGCACTCTAGCTACTTTCTCTGGAGGGTCTGAGAGACCATCAAGAAAGTATCTTTCTTTCAACAGGTTTCTTTTTTCCTTAATGGGAATGCAATCCTGTGCTGCTAGGGTATTATTATTGGTGGTGGTGGTGGTGTTGATGTTGTTTTGTTGTTGTTGTTGCTGTTATCATTATTATAATTATTCTTGCTCCCATCCTAAAAACACAATCTATGACAGCCAAAATATGAAGAAAAACTGTGCAATGAACTGTATAACCCTCTAAAAGAAAGAACACTTTAATTAGATTATGCCTCTAAAATTGGTTTGTAATGACTATTGAAAGCACAGAAGAGGAATGCTACAGCTGTAATTATAGTATTTGACAGACTGACTAACAAATTAAATACTACATTCCTCCAATTTTTTCAAGCCTTTCCCCTTTCCTGTCTTCCTACTGATGCAACATTTAAAATGCTTCACACAGATTCATGCATGACAATTGATTGGCACAAGGTGATTTGTTTTCCTGAATGATGCCAGTATGATCTTCACTCACAGCCTTTTATCGACCCCTGAAACAAATATCATCCTGTACTGGTTTCATTAGGAAGGCTTTCTCTTGTTAATTACCACTCATCCAAACCTTTTTGTGTTTCATTAAGGTGAACAAATTGGAGGAATTAAATAAACAATCCGTGTTGGCTTGCTGCTGCAGCTTTCTCATTCCTACTCTTTAATTCTTCAGGATGCCAATAATGAAAACTTTTTCTCCTCTTTTTCTAATGTTTCTGACACTGAGTCATAACAAAGTGGTGCAATGCACCATTGACTAAATCAAGTTGGAAAATAGTCTGAAAGGCTAGACGGACTATCTTACACATCCTTGGCACTTGAAAGAGAGCATTCTAACTAGCTTCAGATGTATGTTTTGTCAGCCTCTTTGTACTAAATTAAAGTGGGTCAGTTTCTCTATACTTAAAAGAAAGAATGATGGACTTCTATGACATCCTACTGTGAATGAGAGAGATTAAAAAAAAACCCAAACCCTTAGAGTGTTTTTTTTTTATTTCTTAATGAAATGCAATGAAAAATTCACAAGAGGAAAGTGCTTTTGAACTTCCTTTAAGATTAATGCAACATGAGCCTGCCTTTTACTAGATAAATTACATGTGGTGGTTCTGGAGAATGGGAAAGGGTAAAGAAGATAATCCACTTTGGAATGCAATACAAGTTGGAGTTAGAACAAATTATTGTCTAAAATCAGAAAGTTGATTTAATACCTACATGCAATCTAGCCAGGTTGCCTGAGCAGGAGATAGGGATTTTTAAAAACTTGAATACTTGGAACATGTCATGGTGCATTCACATGCTTTGGGAAACTCCAGGTTTTCACTGGACATTCTCAGCAGTTTTAACTGGTATTAGTGAAATTACTCCTGAATTAGCACCACATCACTTTATTTTCATAAACATCCCAAGACTACTGACATTCCTTACAGCCTGCAGTGAATCACTGCATCTATATGCAGCACACAACATTATGATAGGAAGACTCCTATTTTTATATTTTTACTAAGAGTAGGACACTGACTGCAAATGAACTTGCTCTCAGTTGCTTTTCCTTTCCTTTTTAAGCCCTCTCTCCCTTTTCTCCCCTGGGTTCCCTCCAAAGGTACACTTTTACCTTTACTTTTATACAAACAAAATACAGAAACATATATTGCCAGTCTCCAATACTGTTTTACAATCAAGTCTGGTTTTGGATGCACTGGGCAAAACTACACTCCGCCCCCTGCCGCTTCCCCTCCATGCAGGAGATTGCCATGTTTTACACAATGTGTAAGATGTATTAAGAGTAAACTTCCTTTTTCTACATTTTAAACAGATGAAGATTACCTGTACCAATGCCTTATTATTTTTCACTGACTCTGGACTGAAACAAACAATGCCCTTGATCTCCGTTTTGTAGCTGTTCAAAGATTAAGTGAGTTATTGCATGACGAGTACTATTAATTTGTTGTATTTGAAGGTTATAATCATATGCACATACTTCAGTTGACAGATGTGGAAATTTCAATTTGTAATTACTCCCTCCCTAGTTCTCCCTCTAATTCCCCCATCAACCTCTTTCTCTTCCATTTTCTATATACTGCTTGTCTTCATCTGAAAAGTACCTATCAGCTATTATGTCACTGACTGGTGGTGATGAGACTGCCAAAATGTGACAGCCTTATCTACTATACAGCCCTGCAAATTGCCAAACATTGATCCAGCAGTATGTGCCAGCTGATCACTGCAAAGCTGCTTTGATTTCTTCTCCTTTGGGGAAAAACGTAAACTTTGGTTGGCATCTATAGAAAATTATTCATCAATTCAGTTCTCCCCTTTCCCCTGTGCTCCACTCAAAGAAGCTAAGAATGAAGCATTAATTAAGATCTGACACCTCTCTCACCTCATCTACATTGAGTATATCCAACCAGTAGACTCTCTGCCATGAAATATAGAAAAAAAACCCCTCCAAACCAAAACAAAAAGGCATCCTCAAATTTGATCTGCATTTCTGTTCAGACTAGATTTACATAAAGGTTTCATAAATACATATTAGTCCAATCATATATTTTAATTACACCTCTATGGTAGATAGCTAAAAAAAATCCTAACAACTCATTTTCTAAATCTCTGGAAATATGATTGTCAGTTCAAAATTCTGGAAAAGGAAAAGCACCTAACTGTGCTTCACTGTGCGAAGGAACAACTTTCTTCCAGTAGTACTTTGTCTAGCATTACAATGAACAGTTTTTGTGAGACTTGGTAAGCAAATCCTGGGATTAACTGGAAAAGCTCACACATTTGAAGCTTCTCTCTTTTGTGAAGGAAAAGCAAATTTAAAACTATCAGTACTCACTACCATGACTGGGGAGGATGGGGAGAGCCAGCCAGTCCCCAGCTCCAGGCACCAACTCAAAGAAGGTGCCAAAACAGTGCCACTGCCACCACCAGTCTTCGCCATGGCAGTACTGCATTGCCCAGTCAGAGGGGCAACATGCTGGGCAGGTAAAATCACTTCTTCTTTCCCTCATGTTGTGTGTCTAGGTCCTCCTGGCCTCAACTGCAAGGGAGTTTTACTTGGGCCCAAAACTCATTAGTTACACATCTGCCAATACTGTATTTCTGTTCAAGTCCATATGTCCTTTATATATACACAGTATCTGATTTTAGGTTACATAATGGATGATAAAAGGACAGGGTACAGTAAAAACACCAAAGCAAGCTTGGGTTCTGCGAGCAGTGCGCCACTTAGAATGGAACCTCCATGCTGGGTGATATACCTTTGGTTTAGTATTTCTTAACTTTCACATGTTCAGCATTGCAAAAATATTTTCAAGTAACTTGAATTTAATCTTGCTCCTTTCTGTAATATGCCATTTACTCTGAAGGACGTTAGGCCAAGGTCAAAGGGTTTTGCATTTTGGAATTTTGTTACTTTTTTATTGTATCTTCACACCAAGCTGTTTGCTTTTTCCTCTCTACTTGTCAGCTTTCAAGATTTATTTTACTTCTTTTTATTTTGCAAGCATTTTCCCCATGCCCTCCTCAAAAAAATTCCCTCAGGTTACTGCCGTTCCATATTTTATTATTTTCCCCAAATGTCTGATACCTTATCTCATATTCCTATGAACATGTTTTTTATGGTTTTTTACCTGCCTCCTTAGATTCTTTTCTGATTTACCTCCTGGGTTTCTCCTAAATTCTTGGAATATTTCCTGAAGTCTCTGATAGTTTTCAGTGTTAAATGGAGCTGTTTCTTAATTTACACAGTATTTAAAGAAACTAAGCTAGCAAATATTAGCTACAGTCCATCAAAAAAACTCAAGAGTGTGCCTTCTGAGGTCAGTGTGAGTGTACCAGGAAATCCATTTTCCCCTTGCTGGGTGCAACAAACACATTGCCCTTACCACACAACACTTTTTATACTGTTTTATACTGTTATACTGTTTTATACTGATGGATTTTCTCTGGCTTCAGGCAAGACTGAGTCTGTGTAGTCATCTAACAGCTGCAACATTTTGCATAAGAAAGGAACTCAGCCCAACTTATTATAAAAATATGTGAAACATGCTTTATGGCAGATGAACATCCTTGAGGAAATAGAGTGTGTCATAACAGGTCCTTCTTACTGCTGCTTACCTTTAACTTCAATAAGCAAAAAATAAATCAAAGAAGGCACAGGCAACAGTCCACAGGCAACTGTTAATACTACTCTTTGGCTAGGGACAGAAATTGCATATAATCCGGTAGAAGTGATTGGGAACTGGTTCAAATCTTTAACACAACAGAAGTTCAGTGCACATAAACTACTTTAAAAATGGCTGAAACCAGTTTAAGATAAACCTGGATGGCTGTACTATCAGACTTAACTGAGTTAGGTTAAGTAGGTTTATTGAACATTTGTCCTACATCCTCTCCAGATTCAAGCTAACTCACAGTCCCCCAGCATCCTAGGATGCTTTTAACTCTCCCATAAACTGCTCCGCACAGGGTGGGTGGCCGAGTCTTGGCCCAAGCTGTCTGTTCCAACTAAGCAGGGAGGCCTGCTCTAGCACCCACCGGCTTCTGGCCTGTGCCACTGCAGAATTGTGGTTGCATTCCCAGAATCAAAAGTGAATGTCTGTTCACTTGGTTCAATCTACACAGTTTAGACTAACTTGCAAAGAATGAATTGATTCAGCCTTGGGCTTTTTGACTATATAGCCTTTGTAAATACAAAGAGCTATTCAACTCTAAGTAATATTAATAAACTTTTCATTCTGATGTCTCCAACACAAACATAAAGAAGTGTATTTTTAGGTCCTTGGGAAGACAGGACTTGGAATTACCTCAATGCTGTTTTTAATTCCTCATTAGGATGTTACTCATGCTTTATCCCTTTGAGCTATAAAGATCTGTAACACCACAAAATTAACACTGCAAGAAGGAAAAGATACACAGAGAAACAAGTGAATCACTAACAGATTTTTGTACTAATTAGTAAACATGAGTATTTTCAGCTATAGATACTGTCAAATATACAAGTGAAAAAGACATTGTCTCCTGACTCTTGTGAGTGTAAAATACTCATTCATAAAGTATACTGTTTTTCTATTAATTATACTTTATTTCCAGGATATTACTTCATACATACTTCATTTATGGTATCAAGGGCAATCCTTCTCCTGGGCACGAGTTGACAGCAACAAGGACCAGGTTCAATTTTGGAGTATATCATTAGTTTTTATCTGTTGCTTGAGCCCCCACCCAGAAATCTGGGTTCAGTGAATTTGGTTGGGGTGTCCTCCATAAACAAAACTACCTCCTCACAACCAGTGCAAACACAGAGGACAGCTTTATTACAGAAATCAAGAGCAATGAAAACAAAGGAAAACAAATGCAATTTACAACACTATCAACTACAAAGTACAGTCTGTAGTTTGCACCCCTTTTGAGAAGACTCCACCCATTTCCAAGCAGTCTGAGACATGGGAGCTTACCCAAGGGTTATTCCCAGTGGTCTGCACCTCTGTACCTGCTGCTCAGCAGGAGAGTCCTATAAACTGCTCCTTAGATTTTGCTGCATCTTGGGAGCTGCTAATGAACATAGGTGGCTTTGAAGGGTTATTGGTGGCTTTCATCGGCATATCACAACCCCCAAATTCCTAGTCCCAATCTCCAGCTCTGCTGGGGCAGAAACAGCAAAAGAACTCAAAGAAGGGGCCAGGCCATTCTGTGTTGGGTCTGGACTAGGCCGCAAAAGACAGCCAAACCTATGTGGCTGCAGCCTGGACATCTAGTCCCAGCTACACACCTGTGCTAAAACACAACACCTGTGAAACAACGAGGGGGGGGGGGTGGCAGCGCAGGTCTATTCTGGCCAGTAACTGTCAGGACTCCATTCCTGGTCAGTCTGCTCCAGGAAATAACTCCCCCACCCTGCTCCCCCACCCTGCATGGTATTATCCCACTCAAGGCCTTAAGCATGGCTTAAATCTGTCAGGCCTTTAATTCTGGCCAAAACTGCCAGCAAGA
This sequence comes from Alligator mississippiensis, assembly GCF_030867095.1. NCBI lineage: Eukaryota > Metazoa > Chordata > Crocodylia > Alligatoridae > Alligator > Alligator mississippiensis. The sequence continues at coordinate 49,836,626 of NC_081831.1, forward strand.
CATACGTCTGGAGTTTAGCCACAGAGCTATGTTGCAACAGCAACTAAAACATGCCTGTTTCTCAGCCCTGGCCCAAAGCATGCCAGGCTTTTAATCTTGGCCCAGCTCTGGCAGTAAAACACCACTGGGAGTTCAGCCATACAGCTAAGCTGAAACCAAAAGCTTGCCAGGTCTCATCCTGGCCCAAAGTGCACCAGCAAAACTGCCAGGCTCTAGCCCTAGTCAGTGGCCTCTAGAGATTAATACCCCAACGTATTATCCCACTCAAGATGCAGAAAAACAAAAGGGGAAGGAAGAGGAAGAGAATAGGGGTCTTAAGCCCTGGACCCATTTTCTTTCCCTGTACCTGAGGCTTTCTCTTCACATAGCTTCGGCTCGCTTCTCCTGTGATGAATGGAGTGGGAGGACCGCCCATGGGGAGTAGTTTCTCTGGCTCCCAATTTAGATTTTCAGGTCTCAGAAGCCCCAAGAGAAAGAGAGACCTGAGTCCCAGCTGAGAAGTTTCTATATACCTGGCATGATATCAACCAAGCTTTTCCAATAAGGGGTTTCCAGGCCTTCAGTTTTCTCTCTTAACTAATTAATAAAAAAAAAAAAATAACACTGCCCAGTTAGCCAATCACACTAAGGGTCTGAGTTCCCCTTCTTACCTGATTTAAATCCATGCTATTTTGTTTACAGTAAGCAAAAGGATGTATCCATAAATAAAAGGCCTAAATAAAAGCCACAAGTATTTGCCTACACAGTGTCTCCTGCTTCTTGTCAGCTTACCCAAGCAGGGGAGAAAAAACAAGATACTCAAATATAGAAAGCATGGGTACATACAGCACAGCAAAAAAAAAAAGTATTTAAAACCATACACAATACTTTTTACAATACAAAATGGCTTGTATATTTGGTGCGGGTTACAAGAAAAACATTTACATATGTATGGGGGCATCTACATAAGACACTACTGCGCAGTTGTTACTGTGCCTTTATTTAGTACTTGTAGCAGCAAGTACTAGATAAATGTTCAGTAACTGGAAACACGTCACCACCATGGTGATGCTGCTGCATCTGAGGAGGCAGCACACCCATGGCCTTGCTTCTCCTCAGCCTAGCACCAGTGGGAGTATGCCCAAAGGGAAGTCCCCCACTTGCTCCAAAGCCCCCATCCACCCGAAGCAGAGGCAGACCACCCTGGACCAGTGGGGGAAAGCCACAGGCAAAGGGGCGGGAACATTGCAAGGGTGAGCAAGGTCATCCAGAGCATTGGGGAGATGCTTGCTCTGGATGGCCAGCCCTTCTCCTTAGTTGAGTAGCCAGGGTTCAGGCAGCTCATGGCACTTGTGGCCTTATCCTAACAAGTGCCTGTATGCACCACCTTTAGCAGGATGGTGGTGCCCTCCCTGTAGGAGGCATGCAGGCAGTACTTGAGGGAGGAGCTGCATAAGGCAGGTCTGCAGGTGGCCTTACACTTCACCTTGGACATCTGGATCAGTCAGTTTGGAGATCATGCCTACCCCTCCCTCGCAGGGCACTGGTGTGAACAGTCAGGGTGTCAGAGGGCTCTCTTTCAAGCTGAGGTGATGGTTGAGTCCCACACAGAAAGGGAGATCATGGTGGCCATGAACCGCTTAGTGCAATGGTGGCTCATTGGGCAGGGCGAGCTAACCTGGGGGTTCATAGTCACCAACAACAGGGCCAATATGGTCAAGGTGGTGCGTGATGTCAACTTGTTGGCATCCGCTGTGTGGCACACAAGTTCAACCTCATTGGGGTTCCCTTGGAGGGGGACAGGGCTGCCAGTGATGGTGCCATCATTACAACCCAGCTGACTTCAAAATGCAGGAAGGTGGTGGACTACTTCCAATGCAGCATCAAGAGGCAGAGCTGAGCATCCCACAGCACAAAATCATGAAGGATGTGGAGACTCAGTGGAACACCCCATACCTAATGCTAGAAAGGCGGGTGGAGCAACAGAAAGTCATCCATGAGATAGCCTTTCTCAGGGAGATTAGGATCAGCGGCCCCCTTAACAAAGTGGAGTGGGATACTATCTCCCAGATCTTGGTGGCTCTCAAGCCGTTCCTTGAGGGCACCAAGACCTTCAGCGCTGGTGATGGCCTCCTTATCCAGGTAATCCTTGTAGTCAAGGAGTTTGAGAATGAAATGGAGAAGTTACAGGGGATCAATGTTCCTGACTGGGGCAAGCTGCTTTCACCAGATGTGCAGGCACTAGGGAAGCAGCTGAAGGAGGGAATCAAAAAATGGCTGGATCTGTTGCTGTCTAGTCCAGTCCACATGCTGGAGAGCATGTGTAACCTGAAGGTGAAGGGGAGCATGTGCAGCACCAACACCTTCAATCACTGGAAAGGAGGTGCTTGTGAACAGAGTCAGGGAGGCAGAAGGGCAGAGATGAGGGGACATGGAAGAGGGGGATCTACTTTCCTGTGCCAGCACTAGCCAGTCTCCTCCATATCAGCCACTGTCAATGTAGGCCAAGGACATAGCTTCAATGTTGGGGTCCAGACACACCAGACCCCACCCTTGGGCAGGTAGCACTGAGGCTTCCATGGCTACCTATCTTGCTGAGGATGTGGAGCTCCTGGACTGTGACCCCTTGGTCTACTGGGCAACCCACTGCCAGATGTGGCAGGATCTGGCTGCAGTTGCCCAGGAACACCTGTCCTGGCTACCAATCAGTTAACTAGTTAATTGTGAAATATCTGTAAAGTGTAGAGGGATCCTGAGTTGTGTTGCTTGGTCAGTTTACCAAATTTCCATCCTGAGGTCCTCTCTAGAAGATTAGAGGAGAGATGGTTTATGGTTCCATAGAGACACAGAGCTTGGGATTGAACTAAAAAAGAGTTCTTAATTTTTTCATTAGGATACTATTTACTGGTGGCAAAACAGATCACCTTTGGACTGCAAACTATTTCAAAGTTTTTGTGTTCAAGAGTCAATTGCAATTAAAATGATCAATTTTCTTTCTCCATATGCCTCTGAAAAAAAACATAAAAATAAAAATTCATGAATTGACTACAAACAAGCAATTAAAAGGCTAAGCCCTTAGAACCATTGGTACAAAAGAGAATGGCAGTAAAACACAAGGCAAAATTTTACAAGCTGAAAATCTAAGAGCCTATTGACAAAATCAGACAATTCCAATTAGCAGCAGCTTATGTAGACAGATGAATGTTCGCTTCTAACTTCAAGGTTATGCTTACCAACTGTCTACTTAAAAATAAAGGATTGATATCTATCTGAATCAGGATCTTACTAGGATTTTATCACAAAAGCAAAACATATTACTGTAAACTGCGTGTCATGTTTGTCTGTAAAGCATCATCACAGCCCACTTCTGATCATTATTTAATAAAATAATGACAGTAAAACTTATAGATCAATCAAGAGAGAGAAGAATGGAGGCCTAAATTCAAATCTATTATAAAAATGCACAGTACAAATGAATCTCAAACATTACAAAAACAGAAAAAAGAAAAAAATAGTTGTAGTTTAGGCTAATTTTATATTTAGGTAGTTATGAAAAAACAATGTAGAAGGAGAGTATAGAAGAAACAACTAATGGAAAGGTATATGATCAAGTGTAAATGGACCCTACTATGTCCTATAGCTTCTTACCTGTTGCTATATTTTTTCTTTTTGTTTTCATAGAAATCTAAGCTGGTTTCATTCTGCACAGCCACTGAATGTCAATTCGGTGAATGCCATACTAGATGTATATCTATTTTGTAATATTTATTCTTATTTGACTCACTAACCTAAGCCTGAAATCATCCACAAGAAAATAACTAATATAGCTTAGCATTTACACTATGTTTCATTGGTAGCTTTCAAAACTCATTACATATATAGATACGCATCATTATTCTTATTACAACATTCATGGGAGAAACCAGATCTAAATTTGATCCTCTATTTCCAGATGACTGATCTCATATAAGATGCAGAACATGATCAAAGAGGTGGCCCTTAGATGCATGGCCTTTGGTCTCTTTGGGCTTCCCTGGAGTGGAAGGGTATACAGAGCAGAGCTATAGCATTCATGCCACACTCTTTCTATGTAAGCTGAATACATTTCTACATGGTATGCTGGCTTCAGGTCTCTAATAACCTTCAAAATCTGTCCCAATTTAAGTAAACAAGTGACTTAAATTAACTGCAATTCTAGAAAGTCAAGTTTGAAACCCTACTTGCAAAAAATACAGACTAAATCCATCAGTGCTTGATACTGCCATTTACTAAAGCATTATTCTGTCCAGGAAATAAAACAAAATGTGTAAGTTTTGGGGTGGGAGTATTTCTGAAGGAAATGGGTGATATTATGAAACTATGCATCTCACAATATGTATATATGAGTTTGTCAGATTGAAGCCACAAAGACTTTTGTATTCAACAAAGAACTGATAGTTATGAAGCTGTGCAGCTAATGTTCCTAAATTAAGGTGATTATCTCCAGGGAAACCAGCTAATGGCTTATGTCATTTATTTATATCTCTAGGCATTTATGGTTTGTTTGTCCCACTGTGTCAAAGCGCCTCTCAATTAGACACCTAGGGACTGGCTAATTACACTAGTTCTGTGGTAGCCATATAAGAAAATGAAGGTTTCTGGTTGGAGACAAGGTCAAGTTAATCTTTACTTCTATAGTCTCTCTTTTTTATAGAACTCTCCTCGTCATTCAGCCTGGATAGTTGATAGAACTCTTGTCCTTCCAGTGCCTTCCTCAGGCTTGGGGCAAGCATGGAGATGTGGCTATATCTGAAGCTGAGAACTTAGCAAGGAGAAAACAGCATGAGACTTTGTATATGAAAGCAAGGGTAGCAGCTAAGAAGAGTTAAGTGGTGAGTGGGATACTCCAATACTTGATATGAAAGAATTGAGACAGGACGTGTCAATATGTGCTATTAAGGTGATATAGATTTACCTCACACTGCACCTTCTCAAGGAGCACATCTATATGTGCATTCTGTTGGGAACAAATCTGCTCCCAACAGGAGCAGCCCAGTACAGGGTTGCTCTTGACCTGCTCTGCCCCCTGCAGCAGCTAGAGGGAGCTCCAGCCTCCCCCAGAGTACTAACCTGGGGGATGGCAGAGACATGGGAGCCAGTCCCAATGTGCATGGGGCCAGGAGAGCTTTTCTGGCTGCAGCTGCAGTTGTTTCCTGGTCCTGTGCATATTGGGTAGGGTCCTCATGTGCATGGGGCTGGGAGACAGAGAGCTGACAGAGCTCGCCCAGCCCTGTGAACATTGGGACACATAGCTGCTAGTGAGCTCCATGCCCAGTGGGACTTCCTTGCCTAGCAGGGAGCTCATCAGGAGCTGTCCCCACTTCTGGGGCAGCTGCCAACAAGCCCCCAGTTGGGCGGGGGATCCCTGCACAGCAAGGGGTTCATGGCAGTTGCCCCAGGAGCAAAACAGGTCCCAGCCAGCCCCCTGCTGGGCAAGGAATCCCCACCCAGCAAGAGACTCATCAGCAGCTGCTCCACAAGTGAGCACAGCTGAGTAGAGAAGCTGAGTGGCTGAAACAGAGAGCTCCCCAGTCTCAGTGCTGTGCAGCTCCTGGCTCCCCATAGGACCCAGGACCTGAGCTGTGCTGGGATATTTGGGGCAGAGAGCAAAGGGATGCCAGGAGATGAGTAGTGCCAGGACCAGGAAAAGAGAACTCCCCTCTACCCTGTGGACTCCTGCTGGTGTGGTTGACTGGGAGCATATTTTCTCCTAGTCAGTCACTGCTGAGCAGTAATTACTGCTACTGCTACTGCACAGTAACCACTATGCAGTTAATCTAATACCTGTATTTACAGGGACTAGCTAAATGTACAGTAGACTAATTTACTTCACAGTAAATGCCACAAATGTGTAGACAGTGAAACTTTACTGTGCAGTAAATTAGTCTACTGCACAGGAAAGCTTCTTGTGTAAATGTTCCCACAGAATAGCATAGGCTCTTGTATCATTTTTCTGTTACTCTATTTAAATTCCTATAAAGGGGCTATCACTATGGTATCTGGGGGGCAGGGTGGAAACCTATCCCATGAATTAAAAAATATTCCATGGACTAATGTTCTTTTTAGGAAGAAAGGATCCAGCTTTCCTTAAAATGGCAGTAGTATGGCACTTGCTGAGGAAGGTCTCTCAGGATTACAGTACCACTCATTCTCTGACTTCCTGTTTTTAAGAACAGTGTGTCTAGCATCACTGGTTACACTTTGACCCTGAGGTCAGTTCCTTCATATTTTGAAAGGAATGCCTTTTTCCTGTTTTTGTCTACAAATACTTTTATACCCTGAAGCTTGAGGAATAATAATCTTTGAAATTGTCTCCTGTGAGTGTAATTTGAAAAGATGTTTTTTATTCACACACTATAAATACCTAATCCTTTCTGAATCTTATTAAGCTAAATCACTCAGTTAATGAAGTTATGTATATTGTGTGATAGAAACCTAGCTTTCTACTATATACTAAGAGAAAGTATATAGTTTAGTGATATACATTTTAAATTACCTTCCTGATATTATTTCGCATGTTAACAAAACGTAATAGGAACTGCTTTCATAAATAAATGTCATATACACCATCTGTGTCTAAAACAGCTGCAACGCATATGGACTTTTTCTATTTGCAATTGACCATATCTTTTTTGGATAGACCCCATATCTTATACGTGCTTGTCTTGCAGACAATTTCAGCAGTGCAGAAAATAGAAACATAGAGCCATCGAATCACAAAAATGAGGGTTGGCAGGGACCTTAGGAGGTCATCTATTCCACTCCCTGCTCAAAGCAGGACTGTCCCTAACTATATCATCCCAGCCAAGGGATTCATCCAATATGTATCTTTTTATCCAGGGATCGGCAACTTACAGCTCACCAGCCACATATAGCCCATGGACACGGTGTTTTGGCAGCAGAGGGCTTTGGCAGCAGCCACTTTCCCAATACTGCCATGGAGAAACACTTCCTAGCTGGCACTTTCCCTGTGGTATGGTGGAGAAAAGCAACAGCGGCATCAGGCCCTAGCATCTGCTCCCTACCCATCTGCCTGCTTTTGATGTGAACTGGGTCAATCAAGTCCAAAGCCTTAAAAGGTTACAACCACTTTCTTTAGCAGCATAACATATAATAAACGATTAATGGTAAATGTTCCTTTAGTTTCAATAGTAGCTAGATTAGGCCTTACAGATTAACGCCTAATACCACCAGTATGGAAACATTGATTATTCAACATCAGCTGCAGTGGACAGGGCACTGCATGTGCATGCCTGATGTACAGTTACCAAAACAACTGTTACACTCCCAACTCAGCCAAGGACAAAAGACACACTGGGGCCAGAGGAAACACTTCTAGGACATCCTCAGGGCAAACATTAACAAGTGTGGCATTGACACCACAAATTGAGAAAAAAACTAGTCTGGGACAGGGTTACATGGCAACGCCATCTGAGAGAAGGTACATCTTACTTTGAGGAAAACAGTCTCGCCCTAGAGGCAGAAAAAATAAAAGAAATGGAAGGAAAGGAAACAAGACTGAGAAATCTGGGGCCTGACCCTCCCTTTAACGACCACCTGTGATGTCTGCCAGAGAGTCTGTGGCTCTAGGATTAGCCTTCTCAGCCATCAAGAGACTCATCTATCCTATCCATTATTTGACTCATGGGATTGATTGTCCTTGACTGTGAGGGATTGCCACCACTGCCAACAGTATTCTGGGAGAATGGTTCTGTTGTCAATAGTAACAAAAAGGGAAGGGAGAAAGGTCTAAGCAGGGTGAATTTATCTTTTTGACCACATTCACCAAAATTAAGATACATGCTCAGAGAGACTGCAGAAAATAGTATCTAGGTTATAATATATACCACTGTAATCTGTTCTATCCCTTTATATTGCAAATGAGAGCTTCACTTTCCCCCCACCAACAAGCGTACAATTCAAAACAGGATGAATCCAGCTTATAGAAACAAATAAAAAGTTAATTTTAGATGAAACACAATCACTGAGAAAAAAAGAATATTCTGCATTCCAGCAACTGCATTTGCCTTGGCTTTCCAGGGTTTCTTGATGTCACATTTAATAATGATAATTATTTGCCATAGCAACTACAATATGTAATGTTTATACAGTTTTAAGCTGTAGCTACAGGTCAGTTTCATTAAGCAATACTAGGAATTTCTGTATATTAAAAATGTTAAAAAAAAATGTTTGACAACAGGGTAGCATACCTATTTATCCAGTTTTGAAATAAGCATGTTTAACAACCTGTTTTCTTCCAAATCTTCCTTCTGAATTTCTCTCCTTGATAGACTACATCAAAAGAATATTTAGTGTTGAGCAGGCATATAAATGGTGACTAATTATATAGTTGCTGCTTTGGCTGTAAAATAATCTGAATTATATAAATTGTGTAAACTCAAGGTACTGCTGGCAAATGTGGGTGCAACATTTTAGACAATGAATGGTTCTGAAATGTTCTCTGTATCTTGAAATGGGTCTATTCTTTTTCAAACAAGCTTGAAAAAGGATTCAATTCCTCTCTTTGTTTTCCACAAGCTTGGCTATGATGAACTCAATTTTATGGTTCATGTCCCTGCAAATCTCACCCTTGCACAACTACTACTATTTTTTTTCTAATCCTGTACCTCTATATACCAGCATAACTTGCCAGGACAGTGGTATAAACTGGAGTTATTTTGACATGGTCCCAAGTACAGAATATTTACTGAGGATAACAGCTAGTAAATCTCAACAGGCAACATACAAGTTCTTAGGGTTCCAAAGACAACATCACTACAGTGACATAAAAATGGGGAAAGTAGCAATGAAAATCAGAGTCCTGTGAGGTTTAATGGTAAAAAAATCTGTGATTAAGGGAACAAAAAAAATTGAGTTTGGGAGACAGGAAAGGAATCTTAACTGGGACTAGGAGCAGGAGGTAGAGAAAATGCATGTGGTTACACTGTACATGAAATTCCTTACAATGAGACAACCTTTTAGGCTTTGCCAGGTTTATAATGTAGAAACAAAAGTGGAGGTAAGGGCAAGAGGCAGCAATGGTTTTTTTGAGTGCATCTGATTACTGTGCTTCAGTGGTAGTAAGGGATAACTATTAACATTATGGTGAATAAAAATCTGTATTCCAGGTGAAACTGAGAAATCGTGAACACCCCTGTTACAGGTAAAAAAAGAAAGCTTCTGGGCACATTCAGATGAGCCTGCATGTGCCTCTAGCCAGATCTCAAAGCAGCTTGAGATGTGACAAGAGGCACACTGGGAACAAAAAAAAAAAAAATCCCCATGCTGCATGGGCTCAAAATTTGATACTTGGATATACTTGAGCGCCCCGGCATGGCTCACAGCTCACCAGCAGCAGCAGCAGCCATCAGGGGGCGGGGGGGGGGGGCTCAAGGCCTCTTGGCAGAGCCCTCCAACACAGCATGGGGCAACATGGCTCAGCCCCGGGGCCCTGCAGGGGAGCATGTGAGCCCTGTGGGGGGGGGGGTGCTTTGGGCTCTGTGGGGGGGATAGTCCATGTGCTATGGCACATGGACTACCACATGGGGTACCACATAGTCCATGCGCTGTGTGGCGGGGGCTGCACCCTGTGGGGGGTAGGGGACCCACCCCTCCTGAGTATACCCCCCTACACAGTTGCCCCACACTCAGAGTCCCCCATAATCCCCCCACACCTATCCACACACCTACCCACACACCCCACAGCTCCCCACATCCCTCCAAACCCACGCATATCCCCCACCCCCCTCTCCACCCCTCTCCTGCAAACCCCACATTCCCCAATCACACACCCAGCATGCCCTACAGGTGCAGCTGTGGCTACAGGGGCAGCTGTCCTCACATCCTAAATAGTGAAGGGGTCAGTGGGAGCTCTAACTGTTCTATGGTAAGAAAACCAAAGGCAAACATCAAACATGTAGATATTTAGAATTCGTTTTATTATGATGATAGAGACACTGATAGGTTTCCAAACTGTTTTCACATTGTAAATATATCAATAAAACATTGCCCAACTGATCAATCTCTTTCCCTCCCTCTATATAGTGGTCTTTTGTTTTAATTGTGAAAGAACACAGATTTTGGGGTATTTTAAAGAGTGAATTTGGGATTTTGGGGATTTGGGATTTTTTTATCAGAGATTTTGTAGCTTTTACATAGGGAACACCAGGATTCGTGCTAGTGAGGCAAGTGGAAGGACCCAGGCACAGAACCCTGCTCAGGGTTGGCATTCGGAACCCAGCTGGAGGTGGCTGATCTCCTGGACACTTAGGACCAGGAGGACATGCTTTGATAGTTCAAAGCAGGCCACCACACTGAGAACATCTTCCAGGCAGTAGCTGCCCAGGTGGCAGGGCAGAGGCACATATGACATCAGTGCTGCACAAAGACCAACTGTGCAGCCACAGACCACTGGCAGCTGGTCCAGATGTGCAGATGCCTCTGCTGTGGCCGTGGAGTACCCATCTAGATCTGACAGATGCACACCCTTGAGGCCATAAGCTGTGGCAGGTGGCAGCAGGTCATAGGCAGGCAGTTGCTGCCAATGCCAGACGTGGGTAGAGGGTGCAGGGAACTCTTGGTTAGGGCTGCTTCTGTAGTCCATCTGGCACAAAGGGCTAGTGTCACCAGATACAAATTGGCTGGGCCCCAGAAGTTCCTGTCTATTTGTGTCATCCAAGTACTGTGGGCTCTAAGGCCCACCCAGCTAAGCAGTAGCCCCTACTGTATGGGGCCAATGGATAAATGACACAACTAAATTCTTGGGACAATGAAGGCAAAAAACTAGACAGAGTCAAAGGGTAAAAACATGAAAATGAGTGCTCCTGAGAGGGACACTGAGCAGAGCCCTGCAGGCCATGCCCACCAGTCCTCAAAGACACCTAAGAAGCTGGTAGACACTGCCCAGTGGCACTCTGCTGTAAATGTGTGCAGGCTGGCAAAAGGAGTGCGGCCCTGCAGTCCCCAGGCAACTTCCTGGCCAGAGCCTCCCTCCTGGTCATGTATAAGGCCCACTTGGCCAGGGTCTAGAAGAGGTCGACCAGGAGGTTTCAGGACTTGGTGGGGCTGTGGATGGGGTGTCCAAAAATAAAAAGGTGGGGAGTAAAGTTCATCCAGAACCTCAGGAGGAAGTTAATGAGCGTCATGTGTGCCAGGGTCTCCATCTGCCCACAGAAGAGGCAGGAGACTGGGAAGTCAGTAAAGCTCATCGCATACACGCCTGTGGTGATGGTTCCATGGAGAAGACAACAGCTGAGGTCCCCAGATAGGAAAGATAAGTCCCTTTTCTTGGCTAGGATGGCCAATCTCTTAGATTGGGCTTTAAACTAAGATCACAGGGGAATGGGAAACTGCTAACTGGAGCCTACCCGGGGACCAATATACAGGAAAGCTCCACTGACAATTAAACCAAGCAAGCCACTCTTATGGGAGCTCCCCTTCAATGCAACAGGTGGTCAGTGACCTCAGTAGAAGGACTTAGGTGCTTGTACACCAATGCCAGAAGCATGGGGAACAAGCAGAAGTGCTGCAAGAGTTGGCTGAAGTAATTACAGAGGTCCTGGCAAAGGTCTTTCAAAAATCATGGGCCTCTGGAGAAATCCCAGATGACTGGAAGAAGGTCAATGTTGTGCCCATCTTCAAGAACAAGAAGCATGAAGACCTGGGAAACTATAGGCCAATTAGCTTAACTTCTATTCCATGGAAAATCCTAGAAACATTCATCAGAAAGGCTATATATGACAAACTTGCAAAAGGCATAATACTGAATGACAGCCAGCATGGCTTCATCGCAGGCAGGTCTGGTCTAACCAACCTCATTTCTTTCTATGATCAGGTGACTCATCACCTGGACGAGAGAAAAGTGGTTGATTCATAGATTCATAGATGCTAGGGTTGGAAGGGACCTCAATAGATCATCGAGTCCGACCCTCTGCATAGGCAGGAAAGAGTGCTGGGTTCAGCTGACCCCAGCTAGATGCTTATCTAACCTCCTCTTGAAGACACCCAGGGTAGGGGAGAGCACCACCTCCCTTGGGAGCCCATTCCAGACCTTGGCCACTCTAACTGTGAAGAAGTTCTTCCTAATGTCTAGTTTAAATCTGCTCTCTGCTAGCTTGTGGCCATTATTTCTTGTAACCCCCGGGGGCGCCTTGGTGAATAAAACCTCACCAATTCCCTTCTGCGCCCCCGTGATGAACTTATAGCAGCCACAAGGCCGCCTCTGAACCTTCTCTTGCAGAGGCTGAAGAGGTCCAGGTGCCCCAGTCTCTCCTCATAGGGCTTGGCCTGCAAGCCCTTAACCATACGAGTGGCCCTTCTCTGGACCCTCTCCAGGTTATCCACATACCTCTTGAAGTGTGGCACCCAAAACTGCACGCAGTATTCCAACTGCAGTTTGACCAGCGCCCGATAGAGGGGAAGTATCACCTCCTTGGATCTGTTTGTCATGCATCTGCTGATGCACAATAAAGTGCCATTAGCTTTTCTGATGGCTTCGTCACACTGCTGACTCATGTTCATCTTGGAGTCCACTAGGACTCCAAGATCCCTTTCCACCTCTGTGCCACCAAGCAGGTCATTTCCTAGGCATTAGGTATGCTGGACATTTTTCCTCCCTAGGTGCAGCACTTTGCATTTCTCCTTGTTGAATTGCATTCTGTTGTTTTCTGCCCATATGTCCAACATGTCCAGGTCTGCTTGTAGTTGTTCCCTGCCCTCCAGCATGTCCACTTCTCCCCACAGTTTTGTGCCATCTGCAAACTTGGACAGAGTACACTTCACTCCCTTATCCAAGTTGCTGATGAAGATATTGAAGAGTATCGGTCCAAGGACTGAACCCTGTGGGACCCCACTGCCCACACCCTTCCAGGTTGATACCGACCCATCCACTATGACTCTCTGGGTGTGACCCGCTAGCCAATTCACCACCCACCGGACCGTGTAGTCATATGCAGATGCATAGTCAATAGTCAGATGCATGACATCATATACTTTGACTTCCAGAAAGCCTTTGACCTGGTATCCCATGAGATACTGATGAGAAAACTGGAGGATATCAGGCTCAACTGCAGGACCATCAAGTGGGTGTGAAACTGGTTGTGGGGTAGGACACAGAGAGTCCAAATGAATGGATCGGTGTCATCCTGGTGAGATGTGGGCAGCAGCGTACCCCAGGGGTCGGTACTTGGCCCAGTGCTGTTTAATATCTTCCTCAACAAGCTGCATGATGGGGTGAAAAGCCCATTGGCCAAGTTTGTGGATAACACCAAGATATGGGGTTGTGCAGACACATAGACAGGCTGGCATGTTGGGCAGAACGGAACCATATGAGTTTCAACATAGAGAAATGCAAAGTGCTGCATCTGGGAAGGAAGAACCCCCAGCACACCTACAGGCTGGGCAACACTAACCTGACCAGCATTACAAATGAAAGGGATCTGAGGGTAACAATAGACCCCAGCATGAATATGAACAATGCAGTAGCTGCTAGGGTCAATAAAACTCTGGGATGCATCAATCGATGCATCTCCAGTAAATCCACAGAAGTGATTCTCCCACTTTAGTCAACATTGGTGTGGCCACAGCTGGACTATTACGTCCAGTTCTAGATACCACACTTCAACAAGGACGTGCTAAAACTCAAGAGGGTCCATAGAAGGGCTACCCACATGATCAGGGACTTACATGGCAAGCCATATGAGGAGAGGCTGAGGGATCTCAGACTATTCAGCCTAAAGAAAAGAAGGCTGAGAGGGGACCTGATTGTTGCTTACCGCTATATCAGAAGTGTACATCCGGGGCTCGGTGAACAACTGTTCACCAGGGCACCCTGGGGGAAAACTAGAAACAACAGCCACAAACTCCTGGAAGATAGTTTTAGGCTGAACATTAGGAAAAACTTCTTTACAAGTAGGGTGTCCAGACTATCGAACAAGCTCCCCCCAGAGGTGGTGCAATCATCTACCCTAGAGGTCTTCAAGAGAAGGCTGGACAGTTACCTGGCTGGGGTCATCTGACCCCATATGTCTTTCCTGCTCATGCAGGGGACTGGACCCAATGATCCTTTGGGGTCCCTTCCAGCCCTATGATTCTATGATCTTTTCTGGGAATGGGGTGTTGGGCACAGCTGGGGAGGCCCCTGGAAGCTGAGCTGCTCTTTCTCCCCATTGGTGGTCTTGGGCAGTGGAAGGGGATCCTCCACTTAAGAGGGCTCCAGCTGTGCCTGGGCCTTCTGCTTGGCTTTGCACCTGGAGGGGACCTGCACCCACTCAGCCATGGGGTGGTCCTCGGGTGGACAAGCTCCGGCAGGAAAGGGTAAAGGTCGGGGGGGTGCGGCAGTTGCAGGAGGGGCCTGGCTAGGGCCAGGGGGAAACTGCTACTTCTCACCTCTCAGCTGCTGCCTCAACCCCTGGAACCCTGCCAAACTTGATTGCGGGGCAGGGTCTCCTAAGCTCATGGTGGGGGCTAGGTGTTATGGCTGGGATGCCAGGGGGACCTGAGGGGGGAGGGGCATTGATGGCAGGGGTACCCCTCTTGCCAGTGGAACCAGCAGATGCCTTCCCTGCCTGGTTCATGGGGCACTCACGGTGCAAGTACCCCAGGGCATGGCACTGGAAGCACCACAGTTTCCCCAGCATATAGAACACCCTCACGAAAGTCGCCGGAAAAGGAATTGCCAGGCGCCCCTTGGCCTCTACGCACATTCCCACCACCAGCTGGATCATAATCTGGAGACAAAAGGAGTGCATGTGGCGGAGGCCAGGGTCTTGGCACCCCAGCAAGGGAGCCACCGCCAGGGAGATAACCCTCCCCAGGGTGTGGAGCAGGAGGAGTAAGCCCAATTATGGATATAGGGTGGGACAGAGCTAAGGACCACCTGGGTCCCCAGATCTTCTAGGGACTCAAGGGGACATATTCACCCTCTACTATGAATCCCCTCTCTGCTGCCTTTTGTGCAGTGGCCGCTGAGGCAAAGAAAAAAATAAAACCTTGCCATGAAAGTGGGAAGCCACCACAATCTTGGGGGCTCCCACTACCTGAGCCTCTCCTAAGAGGGGGCAGCAGTAGTATAGGCGGTCAGCAGCAGCAGCAGCAGTGGTAGCAACCATCTAGGTCAACCAATCCAGGTGTGATTCAGGGAAAGGTGAATGTGAAGGGGGTGGGCTGCAGAGGCAGCTGTGGCAGGCAAGACACCCTTAGGTGTCAGCAGTGATGGTGCAGGAGGGACCCACAGGCAGTGCAGGCCCCATCCCTGGGCTGTCCTCTGACCACAGCTTGGCAGTGGGCTGGGCAGCAGGCCAGAACAGGGGTGTAGAAGCTGGGGTGCGGTGCTGTGGTGCAGTGCAGTGTGGTGCACTTGGGGGGGCAGCAGCATGCAGCTGAGGAACCCTCATGGGAGGGGCAACAGTAGCAGCCCAAGGCAGGAAGGGGCATGGCCAACTTCCCTCTCAAGAGCTCCTGAGAGCAAATAGCAGCAGAAGCAGCTAACAGCAACAGCAGCAGTAGCCAGAGGCAGGAATAGGCTTGGCCATGTTCTCCCCAGAAGCTCCTAAGAGTAAGCAGCCAGCGGCAGCAGCAGCAGCCTGACATGGCCACAGCCTGCTGCTTCCTAACTTCTCTCCAGAAGCTCCTCCCCAAGAAGCTCCTGAGGGCAAGCAGCCCTGAGCTACTTGCCAGGGCAGGTTTTATCGTGCTGGGGCCAGCACAGGTGCTGGGCCCAGGCTCTAGCTCCCCCTGGCTGCAGATCTGGGAGGAGCCAGGCCCCAGGTTGCACAACTTGCCTCACACCAAAGTGCATGTCTGGGCACGTGCGCTGAGGTAAATATCCCCAGCTCACATTTGTGCCACTTCTAGTTGAGCTTCTGCAAGTGCATATGTGGACGAGCACTCTGATTCCTCTAACACATTTTTAGACAGAGTTACAAGCTCAAACTTCTCTGAGAAATGAAGTGTTTTTGAAACTCTAAATCTGCTTGAGATTTGGTGGGTGGTGAGGGGAGAAGGAAGTGGGATGGCAAAATTCAATGGAGGGGCATTGGTAGCATGAATTCCAAGCAGCAATTTAATTAAAAAACAAACAAACAAACAAACAAAACAACAACAACTTTCCCCCCCATCAAGTAAAGAGTTCTATGACTAAACTGGGAAGGGAAAAATCTCATGCATCTGTTCCTATCTCAAGTACTTATCCTTAAATAAATGCATACTATTCTGTATTTGGTGAACAAAATAATAGTCAATCTGAGCAATCTTGACAATAGTCATTCATCCAACTATTGTATTACACTAGGTTAGTTTATTATCAATTACCCATTTAGTAATTTTACTG
Source organism: Alligator mississippiensis (assembly GCF_030867095.1). Lineage (NCBI taxonomy): Eukaryota > Metazoa > Chordata > Crocodylia > Alligatoridae > Alligator > Alligator mississippiensis. Next base: position 49,852,971 of record NC_081831.1, read on the forward strand.
AGAATTTAATTTAAAAAATACCTACTTGTGACCTGCAGAAATGTCAAATTTCATAAGGAGGTTGAACACATAATTAATATAAAATAATTCATTTTGATTACAATAATGTGCTTATTTATCTATATTTATCTATACTGTCCTCCATTTTATGCATAATGGTTGAATTTTTGCATCCTAACAGTTAAAAGGCCCTCAAGGCAAAAACCTTTTTTGAAGCTCTTAGATGAATCTGAAGTGCAATGTCTTCCTAAAGAATCATACATTTTCAACAAGATACTGTATTATAATGCTTCTAAATTATTTAAATGTAATTACAAATACAAGCAAGGCACAGCAGCCATATACCAGTATCACATGCTGATTTGGTGGCAATGTATAATATATTGCTATTAGGTGTGCTGTGAATGTTAAGAGTTTCTTTCCTCGCAAACAGAGGAGTCCAATGTACTTTTTTAGGCTCAGTAGATCCTCATCCTTTTAATTCCCCTGGTGTGAAATTTTAACTACTTTCCTTCATTGAAATACACAAGAGCTGTAGCAGTAAGGCTACAAGGGTACTACTTTAAAGTAAAAATGAATCATCTTTCATATATTGCACGGGAAAAAAAAAAAGCCAATCAAGAGGTATATTTTTATATCCCCTACATAGAAAGAGTAAATTATATGTCACACATGAAACCTCTATGGAAACACTGTTTAATTTGCTTCTGTTTAAACACCAGGACCACATTACCAATCTACACATTAGACCTACCATCTAGGTTATCAAATCTCTTTAGAAATAGAAACATTTCTCTTTTGGTATTGAGTACAAGAAAGACAAGTTGACAAGAAGATTTACAGTACCTCCAGAAAAAAAGGCTGACTTTCAGCACACATGAAATAACAGAGTTGACTTGAAAATTATTTTTATTGAGGGGGGAGAAGAAGAGGGATAATGGAGAGGGATGTACTGTAGTACACTAAAGAGGGACAGAAAATGCAGAACACAGCCTGGATAACAATTTTTGGTCTCTGGGGCCTTCTGCCCATATCACAATCAATGTCTTTTTTTATTGTGCTGAGTCTGGGTGTATAAAACAAAAAGCCATACAAGCATTTAGAAATTATTTTGCTGTAGTCAACAGATTTTCTTACATACATTTCAAATTAACCCTTTAAGAAGCAAATATTAAGATGACTGAGAGTATGATTTAGCAGTCAGAGCCCAAGTGTACATGGTCTTTGTTTTTAACACTATCATATCAGTAGGTGTTCTGGCAAGGGTGGAGCTGAACATGCTCTGCTTGACCAAGTCTGATGATATATTGTTAAGCCAAAAGACTCCAGCAATGATGCTTTGAGTTTGTCTCAGGCACCACTTTCAAATCCTTGGGTTTTTGGAGATCTTGGAGCAGCCTCACTCCAATTCACTCCTGTTGAATTTCCAGGTCAGGTCAATATCTCCAGGACATGCTGCTCTTGTAGAATAAACTAAGGGTTGGCAATATTTTTTCATGTGGAAACAGAATGACTGAGTTTGGATCACAGGCGTTAGGATCCAGCTGGCACCACCACTTCTCCCCACTACTCAGCTGCAGCGTGGTGCAGAAAAGCCCCACTTCACTGGAGCCCATGCCACCCAACTGTGGCATGACAGGCAGAGCTCCCCTCCCACCAGAGCCCCAGCCAGCTGACTGCAGTGCAGCAGAGAAAGACCTCGCTGTCACTAAATGCCACCAGAGACATGGCTGCATGATTCAAATCCAAAGACTCAGTGGTCATACCCAGCACACAGGCTGCAGGTTGCCAACCTCTGTTATAAGAAAGCACTGTTTCCCTGGGCAAATTATTTAAACTATGATACTTTCCTCAAAGGGGATATTAATAAAGGGAACAAGGCTGCCAAGTATTGTGATTTTCACCACAGCACTAATAAAATCGGGTGTTTTCCTTAAAGCTCAAGCTCCTAGAAACCATAAGATAAAACAAGACTGAGTTCCAATTTAAATGACTGTTTTAGCCTTCACAATTATAATGAAAGACTCAAAAATATTAATTTAATAGATTTATATATTCATAGATGTTAGGGGCTAGAAGGGACCTCATGAGATCATCGGGTCCAGGCCCCCTGCACTTGGGCAGGAAAAACTGCTGGGGGCAGATGAGCCCAGCAAGGTGCGTATCAAGTTGTTTTTTTAAAATCATCAGGGTATATGATTTTACCACCTGTGGGGAGAGTCTGTTCCAGTCTCTAAGCACTCAAATGTAAAGAAATTTCTCCTTATGTACAAACTGAAGTGATGTTCAAGCTGTTTGTGTCCATTGTTTCTTGTCTTCCCCTGGGGTGCCTTGGTGAACACATGCACCCTCAGGCCCTGATGTATACCCCTTATATACTTATAGGCTGCTACCAAGTCCCCTCTAAGTATTCTTTTCTCCAGGCTGAACAGTCCCATGTCTTTCAGCCTCTCCTCATATGACCTGCTCTCCAGACCTCTAATCATGTGCGTGATCCTCCTTTGGATTCTCTCAAGCTTCTTCACATCCTTCCTGAAATGCAGTACTCAGAACTTGACACAGTACTCCAGCTGCAGTCTCACCAAGGCCGAGTAGAGCAGGAGGATGATATCTACGGCTGTGCAAAACTTCTGGTGCTGATTCAGTTTGGAGGAGATTCAGCCTGATTTGATGCCTGAATTGTTGAATCCAAGTTGAATTGGGAGACCAATATAAAGGTCCAAATCAATTCGAAACCTCTGAATCGATTCGGATGGGGGAGGGGACCATGGGAGGCCCCTGCCAGGCCCCATCCCCTGCCTGCTTCCCCAGCCCCCCCTGAGTGCCCCTCAATCTCTGCCCACTCTCCCAGCCATGTCAATGGCTGCCCTGCTCAGCCCCAGTGTCCTGATGCTTTAAAAAAAATGTTTTTAAAATCCCCGCACTCACCGGTTGCTGCCAAGCAGGGGGACAATCCCCACTACCCCCCACTGCTGTGTACTGCGTGAGGGGCTCTGCCACAAGCCACCATCCCCTGCCTGCTCTCTCAGCCCCATTGATAGCTGCCCCACTCAGCCTCAGCTTCCGGTTCTTAAAAAAAAAAGCCCCTCACTCACCAGCTGCTGCAGCAGCCTTCAGGGCTTCTGGGGGCTCAGGGCAGAGCCCTGCCATGCAATGCAGGGCAGTGGGGGGCAGTGGCAATGCCCCCCCCCCACCTGGCAGCAGCTAGTGAATGCAGGGATTTTTATTTTTAAAGAGCTGCGATGCTCCGGCTGGGCAGGGCAGCCATGGGGTGGGCTGGGAGACTGGGCAGGGTATGGGGGCTTGTGGCAGAGCTCCCCAAGCAATGTGGGGCAGTGCGGGGCAGCAGGGATCTCCCTTCCCACCTGCAGCAGCCAGTGAGTATGGGGCTTTTTGCTGGTTTTTTTTTTTTAAGAGCTGGGATACGGGGGCTAGGTGGGGCAGCCATTGATGGGGCTGGGAGAGCAGGTGGGGAATGGGGCCCGTTTGATTTTGAGATTCGGCCATTTTGGCGGTGGCTAAATCTCTGAATCAGATTTGACCAAATCAATTTGGGACAGCAATTTGAATCACCGAATTGAATCACTGTCCCCCAAATCAGCCGAATCCGAAGCCAATACTAGCCAGTTCAGATAGGCCTAATGACATCCGAAGTCTTGCTTGAGATACGTCAGCAGATGAATATCAGTGTTTTATTTGCTGTGCCAGCTATAGCATCACAGTGGTGGCTCATGTTCATTCTGTGGCCTATCACAACCCCTAGGTCTCTTTCAGTTGTGGTTCTGGCAAGTGTAGCACTGCCAAGCCTGTAAGTGTGTTGCAGATTATTTCTTCCCAGATGGAGCACTTTACATTTCTCCATGTTAAACATCGTCAGGTTTTGATCCACCACTTTGCAAGCCTGTCCAGGTCAGCCTGTTCTCAAGTGTGTAGCCTATATCCCCAGCCTGTCCTCAAGTTCAAAGGCTCAACAATTGGAAGACCACTAAAAAAGATCTCCAAATAATATTTTATTTAAATCTCATAATTTCTGATGTCTCACTTATGATTTCTGAATTCTTGAGGATGAGTCTTGAATAATTGTAATTTCTAAGTTCACCATGGAATGGAACTGATTATTTAATGTTTGAAAAGACTTTTGGGATCACTAGAGGCAAGGTGCTCTCCAGATATATTTTATATATACCTGGTAAGAATCCATTAAAGTCCACAAAAGAGGCTCCATTACATTCTGGCAGCCTCTATACATCATTTTCATATACCCACCCAAACATTCCAGCAGTAGTTGAACAGAAAGACATTCTCCCTATCCTCCTTGCATACTTCTTCCTTAGTGAGTAGTGGAAAAGAAGAAAGGATGATTTTTTCTAGAAAACTATAATGTAATTTTCAAGATTCAGAACCTAATTGATATCCACAGCCAGAGGGGGCTGCAAATGACAATTGAGTCCCTTGTGCCCAGGAGTGCAGCTGTATCTATAGCAGATTCAGTCACGAAGGAAGGAAAATGGTAGTACTACCGAATATGGTCTTCTCATGGACCTACACGAGGCCAAGGCAGGAAATGTTCATAAAACCTTTACTGCAGGGGCCAGCAACATTTTATAGTCCACAGGCCAGAACAACCCAGAGCTGGCCCAATGTGGGTCATGTGGTTTTAGCTTTTTAGGGCTTTCCCTGTGCCCACAATGAAGCCAGGCAGATGGGGATGGAGTCTGTTCTGCCATGTATCCCAGCCTCTGCTCTTCAGGTGCAGCACAGGCACAGCTTCCAGTTGCTGGGAACCTGTACTGGGACCAGGCATCTAAAATACTACATCTGTGCTGATGCCTACTTTCCCAGACTCCCATCACTTGGATGCTGTGTGGGAACAGTTTCTAGACAGTGGGGAGCTGCACTGGGACCAGGGATTTGCAAACTGTGTCTGTGCTACTGCAGCTTCCCTCCACTTCTCTTCTCCCACACCCCTGGCTGAAGGGCAGGCACAGCTGGAAGCTGCTCAGTTCCAGTGTAGCTCCTCACTGGCTGGAAGCTGCACCCACATCACAGTGGGGAGGGTGTGGCAGACCACAGGTTGTGCCTGAGCAGGTGGCAAGCAGCCTGCAGATGGGTCTGAGCAGGGTCTGAGCAGGTGGCAAGCAGTCTGCAGATGGGAGCAGACCCAATCAGGCAGTCACATGTTAGGCAGGAGGCTGCCCAATTGTTGGAGAACCTGGAAGCTTGGGCATAAGGCTAGGCCCCAAGAGCAGAACTGGCAGTTGCTTCCGGCCAGAGGAATAACATCACCCAGCCAGAGATCTACTGCTCCCAGGACAACTTGGAGCTTCAGGGTAGGAACTATTGGGATAGAGGAGGTTCCTCGACTTGGGGCATGACTTAAAACTACACCCTGCTGGGGAGGATGGTGTGGTGGGGCTGCTTGTGGCAGGGCAGTTTCCAGAAAATGCCACACCTGTGCCTCCCCAGTGAAGAGCATGTATGGAGCACCAGAAAGCCTCAGCTGCCTTGCGGGTCACCCTGTGGAGGAGAAAGGCTAAGGGAGCACACCTCAAAAGAAAAGCACAGGGCCAAGGCCCACTGAGTGGGGCCTGATGTGGGGAGTTTGTGGATATGGATGCCATCTGCGAGGCATGGGACATGGTATAAGGGGAGGTTCAGGGCCATGTTTTCACCCTTGGCATAAGGGCAGCCTCCTGCCTGGGGACAACTTAAGTTACATCAAAGGCATGGCAGAAGAGGCAGGTGGACAGACTGCCCTAGACAAGTTGCCAGGCCAAAATTCAGACTGGCCCAAGGATGACCCACTTGTTACAGAGGGGAAAGGAAGCAATGGCCACATGGATGCAGTTTGCAGGTTCCTGGTCCCTCCACGTTCCCTATAGGCTAGAAGATGCACCTCTATCCCAGCCAGGTAGCTGGGGGCTAGGACAAGTGTCAAAATTGGCAACACTCCCAGCTGCCTGGCCCTGGTGTGGGTGCAGGAAAAGCCCCCTGCTGCTGATGGACTGCTGAAATTACCTGACCCATGTAAGACCAGAGCTGGGAAAGCAGAAAGAAGTGGATATAGTGTGGGTGCAGCTGGAAACTACCAAGCCTGAGCATAATTCCTCACTGCTCAGCCCCAGTATAGGCATTGGCATGGGCATGGGCACAGGCAGAGCCTGAGGCCCTACAGGCCAGATCTGACCCACAGGCTGTATGTTGTCAATACTTGCTTATTGGATCCCCACCTGCTAACACTGGAGATGTGTTGAATCTGTCCCTGCTTTCTCTTCAGGTTTCAGTTTGATAACTCTAAGCTCTTTGCAGTTTGGCAATTGCAGATACCCATTCCCCACTGCTAGCTGCAAACAACGCTTTCTACTTTTATCTCATATTAAACCCCTTACAAAATTAGTTACTATGTATTATGGCTGGTTGAACTTTAACAAGATGACACCTTCCTAGGAACAATGACTAGGAATTATCACTTTTTAATTAAAAAATCCTTTTGTGTTTTATTGTTTTTGCATTATAATCTGACTTCTAACGGAGCTGTAAAACATACAGCCCAGTACTGGTTTTAGTAGAGACTGTCTTAAAAGTGTTACTAATAAGACCAAAGCACTTAAAAATGTGGAGTTCATTAATTCTTTAATCTTCTGTCCTAGTAAGTTAAAAATTTCCCCTCGACTTCATTGCATTGATGGCTACAAGCATGAGGTATACAATTCTCTTTTGAAAGAGGAGTGATGGACAGAAATAAAACAGTTAAAAATACAGGGTGGTAAACTTTTTATAAAATATAGTATTAGATAAACTGCAAAATGGAGTGATATTTTTCATTAATGAATATGACTCCACCTATTACCAAGTCTTGCTTTAAATTCTGATTTTTTACATATTAACTTTAAAATTCTATGAATTCTGACTCATAAGAAGTATCTTTGACTACCAGGGTCTACTCACAAGAGACAGTCTTCCACTTTAGCCAAGTATTTGAGGCACCATTGGGAATGGCACCAAGATCAGATTTTCCATAACCATTGCACAGGTTCCTTTTGATTCACAGTATTGAAAGGAAGCCAGGTAGACTAGTGCTGTCCAACAGGAGGGAAAAGAACAGCTTTAATGCTAGGACGTTTTCTCATTTAGAAATATTTTCCATTTCTGTCAACTCCAAGAAAGGGAAACCAATAGGGAAGATACAGAATTGGTAATTAACTTACCCTGTTTCATTCACTTAAAACATTCACTCAGAACTTAGAACAAGAAAACAAACTTGTTTATGGGACCATTAGTTAATTTCAAACTAAAATAGGCTACAATGTCATCTAAGACCATCACTAAGAAGAAACATGCAAAGATGCCAATTGTCTGAATTTTAATTTAAAATATGCCCATGTTACCACTTAAGTAATAAACACATTGCTGCATGATTAAAGATGCACCAGGAAGAAAATTCAGCCACAATTATGTACTACACCACTAACAAATGTAGGTATGCTTAGAAGGAAACTATCTATAACAATAGATTTAATCCTGGGTCATTAAGATAATTTATTCATAATTTTGTCATATTTAAAACAAGTGAGCCTACTTTGGCTGACTTGTTTGAAATATGGTGAAACCTTTTGAAAAAGAAATTAGTTTAGTGGGCAATACAAAAAAAAGCATAGCTAATAAAGATAAAATAATCCTCCTCTTCATCACTGTCACCATCGCTGCTACCTTAAGAACTTTGGTGACCATATTATTTATTTCTAATGTATAGTACAGACATAGAACATCCTGAATTTGAGCAGGACCTTGGACTAGATAGCCCATGAGGTCTCTTCCAACCCGGTTATTTTAACCATTCTAACCATAATGTTGGATTCTAATAATCTAACCATAGGCATTTTGTTGTACACCAGGCTATCCAACTTTGAATTGGCCAGGGCCACATGTGGCTCCTGTGTGCAGCCCTGGACTGAAACCTGCAGAGACAGCTCCCCTGAAATCCCTGCACCGCATAAGCTGCAGCAGTGACACCCAATCTTCCAGCCAATGAAGTGTGGTCCTCCTCACTCTGCCACACAACAGTGGGCTTACAGACTCCCCAGTGGACAGTCCTGGTATATTATGAAAAAATGATCCCAGATGTACAGGCCACATAATCTAAATAAAAAGCTGATATTTCTTATTTGATTTTATCAGTATGATTTTAGCAACTGTATTAACACATACTCTGTAAAAGCTGGGCATTACTATTATTATTAGGTTAGTGACAGCTCATTTCATGTGAATGGATACGATCTCTAAATACCTACATGCTTGTATGGGCCCCATCAATGAATATCTGAAAACATTACAATCAGATATAAATTCATAGTCCCTTGAGGGATAGGGAAATAGAATTTCCTTGACTTAGCATAAGGAAAAGCGGGACAGCAAGATTAAATGACACCCCTGACACTCACAGGTTTCGTTAATTATATTCCCTCTCTTTTATACAGTGTTTTTCACCCAGAGATCTTAAAAGTATTTTACAAAGGAGAGCATCATTATGGTTTAGTCAGGGATGATCCCACCTTCAGCCAGGGGCTGGACCAGCCCTACTAGCCCTTCCAGCCCTACTAGCCTATGATCCTGTGCCCATTTCATGGAAGAATGAACCATAGCATCACACGACTAGTGTATTAAATAAACAATTAGCCCTCTGTATTCCAGGACCATAAGTGTTCCTTGCTCACATGCAGAAATGCAAATGGGACCCTTCTTATGCTCATACATGTCACATCTTTGTGTGAAGACAGTCTAGTATTTTACATCAGTGAATACCATGTCTCAGAAAGTTGTGAACATCTGGTCTCTCCTGGCCAGACAATTTGTAGAGCAGACATGCAGTGGAGATACCTATGCATGAAATGTGTGTCTTTTTCAGGTTTGTTAACTAGACTCAATTCAGCAACCACCTACATGCTTATGATATTTATGATCCATAATGAAAGCCATTACAAGGTCAATAGTGTAGGACACACTACCTCTAGATTTGTGCTAGAATTTGAGTGCCAACTGCAACCCACTTGTTATTATTTAGTAAATCTAACAAAATGAGACAGGTCTCATTTGTATTAAATTTCTCTCTCTCTGGCAGGCCTACAAAAGCTGTCAAGCATTTATATTTGGTACTGAACTACAGACAAACTTTAAATCTATTATATGTATTAATTCATGATAAATAGACGTTATTCCAAATGATATATACACAACTCCAAGGTATGGGTATCAAGTTGTTAAAGCTTATGCTAGTGATAAAATGAACAATAACATTCAGACAACCTAGACTGAGTTTTGTTCTCTAGGTTAATTATTAAATCTTTTTCTTATGAAAATTGTAACTTGCAAGACATCATGACACAGTAATCAACTCCGTCTCTCATTTGTTTAAAATCTTCACCTTTTTGCCAAAAAAAGGTTGCAGTCTGAATTCATGCAACTGTCCCTCATTTCACAAGAGAAAAGAATATGTGCTTCAACTGGCATGGAAAGACTTTGCATATTAAGGAATGGGCCAAAATATAAATTTTGGTAAGGAACTGTGTGAACTCTGACAGATTTATTAATAACTAGGATTACTTAGTCTCAGGTTATCTGCTGTTCTGTTATCAGACACCTCCATCTGCACATCACAGGGGAAAAATGTAGTTTCTTGTTTTTCAGTTCATCCTAGGGAAGCTCTGCTATTGAAAGTAATGAATGCCAGGTTTGGCTGTGGAACAGTAGTCATTATCTCTGACCCCTTTCTATAGCAGGCACAGGATTTGTACTAGCACATAGATAAACCACCTCCCCCCTGATTTGTTGCTTTCAATTACTGTAAGGTAACGGGATAATATGGTCTCTACTGAATCCACACTATACCTACAGCACATTCATTCATAATATCCTTACTAAAATTACACCAAATTGTATAATCATTGTAACTGCATGAAGAAATATAATTGGAAATGCATAATTATGTAAGATAACAAAATTAAGTTTAATGAAGTCATATAATGAAGTAATTATGGTGGTAATGACATTACAAAATGCGTTTAGGATGTGTACCTGGCTTAATTAAAAACAAAACATTTTAATGAAGTATATATAAAAAGGCACAGTGAATTGCAAAGAATACGAGAGGAGAGGAGACTTATTAAAGGAAGAGTATTCCAACATTATGGTTGAATGACTATGAAGTTCACATTTTGATCATTGCCAAAAAACTGGGCAAAAAGTTTATCTTTTAAACATAACAAATGCATATATTCAAATTCTCCTAATTTCTGTTGAATATGGTTTAAAAGTCACTCAAAATTCTCCAAGTTATTTTATTTTATTTTATTTTGCATATATGCAGAGAGAGAGAGAGAAGCAACAATATTTTGTGCTTACAAAACTCAGGGAAGTTAGTGGAAAACGTGCTCTATCTTACATAGGGGTTGGATCAGGACCACATAGCACCTTTTATCCCTAGACTGCAAAGTACTTTGCTCACATTAGTTAAGCCTCACAAAGCTTAGCTGTAGGTATGTTATGTTCTTATTACATATGAGGAAATGGAAGTACAGAGAAATTCAGTAATTTACACAAGATTGCACAAAGGAGTTCAATCTGATCCCATAAAAATCAATAGGAGCTGGATCTTATCCAAGGAAGGAGAGTTCACCTAGTCATTCTGACTCCCACTCTCCTACTCTTCCTTCTAACACAATCTTTCTGCAACTGTGCTGTATTTGAATTAAGTATCTGAAGAGCTAAATTCTGTAACTACTTGAGAGAATGCCATCAGACTGGATTATATTGTTTATGCAAAACAGGTAATTGGTAGCAGTTCATATATTTATATCTCAATTTCCCTTTAACTTGTTTGCACAGTTTTCCTATTGGGCTGACAGCACCCCAGTCTCCATCTGTTCCCCTGTGGGTATGCCAAAGGCTCACTTAGTGACAGCACCAGTGCTCCTCAGGGGCAGGCAGCTCCTTCTCTGGCTGTCAGAGCCCAGGCCCAGCAGGGCAAACATCCAGTCCCAATGCTGCTCCAGGAAGCTCCAGCTCTACGTCCATGTGGAGATGGGGTGATCAGTGGGTCTAGGCCCAGGCAGGTGGTGGCAGACCCAGGGTGTAGGCTAGGCCAGGGGTTCCTGGGAGGGGGGTGGGGTCTGGAGGACCTCATCTCAGACCCAGGTGAGGGCCTTCTGTGGGGTGGCAGGTGGCTGTCAGGGGGCCTGTGGAGCTAGGGAGAGGGTGCTGGGCAGTGGTGGGCATGAACAAGACCTCCAGGCCCAAGACAGTGTCCAGGGTCTGATGTTAATTGCTTGTGGCCTCCACAGCCTGGCCCAGGATCCTATTTTGCTCCTGCAGGATCTGGAGCTGATTCTGCTCCAGGGCCAGGAGCTCAGCCTGGAATGCCTCCTCCTGGATGATATCTTCCCCCTCCACCCCCGCTTTTCCTCCTGGGCCAAGTCCACCTGTTGCCAGGCCTGTGTGTCATCTGCGTACACCTCAGCCACTGCCACCAGCAACTGGAGGAGGAGGGTCCTGTATTGTGTATGCCTCTGGCACAGCTGGCGGGCCCCAGCAGTAAGCCACAGTATCCCAGAGTCTGCATTCCCACTGGCCACTCAGGACTCTCTCCCATGTCCAGATGCTGGGCCTCAAGAACCAGGAGAGAGAAACCTTTTGTGAGAGTTTGCTGAGCTACCCATCCCCACACGCTTCCCTGGGGCTGGTGTGCCACTGTTTGCTGGTCACAGGTATCCTGCCTTACCCAGCCCATCCCCAGAGTGGGACAGGCCAGGAGCCTGGCAGCACCTGCTGCCATGAGTCCAGACCCCACTTCTCCCTCTCTCCTCCTATAGGCCAACCACTCTGCTGCACTACTGCCCAGCCCACAACCCCAAGGCTCAGTGTGCACGTGGCTCCTGGACAACTGGGACTCGGAACTGCCCACACCCCCACTCTCCCCACTGAGGACCTCTTTGAAGGCACCCCAGAGCCAGCCCTCACTACATCTGGCATGTGCCCCTGCTGCATGTGCTCTAAGTGGTGTGTGATGAGCTGTTTGTGCAGGCTGAGGAGTGCCCGAGCCACTACTTTCTGCTGTTGCTGATCCTCCTGTTGCTCTGGGCACACCTGTGCCCCTAGTTTTGGACCATGAGTTACGATGGTGTGGGAGTCAAGTGCAGGCTGTCCCGCAACCTCTGCCACCACCTGGAGGGCTACCTATGGCAGAGATGCACATCCCTGCCCCCTGCTGCAAAGGAGGACATTGTCACTGGCATCAGTACTTTCCTCGGTGTGTGAGAGGCTCATGCCCACTTAGCTGTGGGGGTACAGGCTGCTCAATAAAGTTTTGCACTGTGTCCTACCTCTCTTCATGCTGTGGGGGTGGGCCAGGGGACAGCAGGTGAGCCATGCAGGGAAGGGGGGGCAGAGGCATGGGCTAGGGCTGGGGCTGAGCTGGGGACTGTGGATTATGTATCCAGGACTGGCATGGCTGGCAGCTCAGTGAGGTCCTCCCTTGGCAATGGTGTCCAGCTGTGCCTGGTGAGTTAGGAGGGTCTCCCCTAGGGAGGAGCTGGTGCTTCTGACAGCCAGTGGTGACATGGATGGCTGTTCCTCATGGCAGGGTCTGGGGCTCTGAAGATGCCAAGGCAGGTGCTGGTCAGGGCTCCCCAAGCAGCTGGAGAGCTGGGTGGGAAGGGAAACAGAATGCCTCCTCCTGTGACACTGATAAAGGAAGGGAAGAGCAGCAGGGGAGCTACAGCTGCTGTGGCTGTCCCTAGGTGAAACCAGGGATTTGAGTTTTAGCAAAGCAGGGCGTGTCCAGAACCAGGGTACCCAAGGCTTGAGTGGCTTCCCTGCTACACTGCAAGGGCAGCTCAGGTTCCCATATCATCAACCTGGAGTGGGGCCCTGGGCAGCTACAGCAAAAGTGGCTAGTGGCAGAGGTGCCTGACCACACACACTTTGGAGAGCATGTCAGCTTTGAAGGTGAGCCCTAGGGTGGCTAACATTGCGCAGTAAATTAGGCAACTGCACAATAATGCATCTCGCATAGATACACCAAGTCTTGCTTATGCTCCACTTTGAGGGTTTAAAAGGAATTCAGAGAAAGTGTTGGCCTCATTCTGGCTTCTGCTCTGGAGTACATTTCCTTGCATATGAACACATATTATTATTCAATAAATATGTATTATGATTTTTTATTTTCACTGTAGTTAACTGTTTCCATGCAGAACACAACTCTCCATGAAATTATTTTAGTAAACCTAACTATAATATTAATAAATATCCACCTTAAAAACTGATACAAGATGAGATTAAGAAATATGCATTATTGTTCCCATACAAATTCACCTAAAAGACAATATCTATTATTTGGAAAGATATTTACATTGCTTAAATAATACAGACATAACAGTTTGAATGGGGGGTTATGCACTAATAAACAAACCCCTTAATAATTTAATATCTCCAACATAGCAGCATTGCTAAACCAGAAATACTGCAAAATGTGTAGAATGTGATCCATCTCAATGACATTTACTCCATTTTAAAATTACAGCTGCACTATGTGTTCAACAGTAGAATATAAGCCTACTTGCCACAAACTAATCAATATAAGAAGTACAACTGAGGTTCTAATTTACCTAACAAAATTAAATGCATCACTAAATGACAGTACCTCCATCATTTTTAATTATTCTATGGTTAATTCTAGATTTTTAATGGCAATTACACAGTGAAACAATGCCCATCAACTAGATTAACAAATTTGTTTGCCGATTAGCCTTTGCTTTGCTTTAGTTATCTTCATTGTTAGCCTTACCACTTTTTCTGTTCCATTTACTTAATTAATACCTTACATCCTATAATTAATGAATTGCTAAATTCTCACATTTAAATCCAACACCTTCATGTGTTTTCTCTCATATAGACAAGCACCTGGCATCTTAATCACAGTAAGCTGCTTCTACAAATAGCCCACAGAAGACTGAGCAAGCCTATCAGAACTTGACTCTATATATTTGTGGTCATGCTCTAGATTTTTTTTTAAAGAGTAGGAGAAAAAAAAGAGAGAGAGAACAAGAAAAGGGAAAAATGGACCTTAATTTCAGGACAGAATGTCACAACAGGTAAAAGCAACCCATTATTTTAGATGTTGGTTTTAAATACCAGCATGGAAAAATAGTTCATTAGGTATGAAAAATAGTTCATGAGTATAAGGGTTGGTAGGGAGACCAATAGAACTCATATTAATGAAATAATATTCACTATAGCTGCATTTCCAAAAAGAGTAATCCAATATCATTTGTAATTTGGGAATAAACCAATTTCATATTCATAATGCAAAAAATGTGGTGCATGGAACAAAAAAAGCCCTCCCCAAACCATTTTTTATGTTCACTGTTACAGTTTGGAAGTCTACACACCATGTGGTTATTCAGAAATAACTTTGCAGTCATTTTGTCACTGAAATCTGCTAATCAGATTATAGAAACCAAATAAGTGAAAGACAAGTATACAGTTATGGGACAGTGTTCTGAGTAAATGGAACAACTATACTTCAGCAGAAAAAACATCTGAAAAAATAAAAGAAATAAAGAAATAAGTAAAAACTCCACTAGTTCAAAATCCTTTCCCATGGCTACAAATGCTTTCTAGAATCAGGCAGAAAATATATGCCTTTTTCAATTAACATTATTGAATGTTAGCCTATGAGTACAAGAGATTTCAAATTGGTCAGCAGCTATCAGATTATATGCTGTCAGAGTTAAAAACAAAAAAATATATATTTTTGTCCACCCAATAACTGCATTAGAGAATGCAAATTAGAAAGTTAAAATATTTCAGGCCAGTTTTCACTGACAAATTAGATAGCAAATAACTTGTCTTAGACATTATGTTGTGGAAGAGAGCTGAGCAAAAATGTAAAAAAAAAAAATGCCTGTATCTATGGGCCTCTTGATACTGCACTTCAACAGCTACCCAAATTATTTTCAGGCATTTCAGCATATCTCATCGAGGTTTTCCGATTAAATTTGAAATGTAGTTCCTGAAGTGAAAGGAGAGTATTTTATGCACAAACCACTGAGTACTTGGTCTCTTGTTGCACTGATTTCTGGAGAAATCATCATGCATTAGTAACAGGCAATTCAAAACTGAAAGTCCAAAAATTATAGTTCAGAAAATGTCCTATACAAACATAAAATACTATATAAGCAGGAAAAGTTTCTATACACAAACAATTTTAGATTTCCTAAAAACTTCTAGAAGAAGGTGACCCTACCACATGGAGAAAATTGCTCTTGCTGTCAATAATACCTTGCTGCTTGCTGGCAGTCCAACAGACATTTAGATAGAAGGCAACCTTAATTCAGTACCAACATAGGCCTTGGCTTTATACTACCATTTAGGCGCTGTGCCAGAACTAAAATATTTGTTTTTATTTTATACTTGAAGTTGGCAAATTAGAAGACCAAGACTCACAGGATTCAAGCATTTAATAAATGTAAATGATTTTTAAAAAGCAACAACAAAACTATATTATTTTTCACAAGTCCTCAAAATGAGGAAACTTTACAAAATACAGGTAATCTCCTTGTCTCTTGTCACTGTACTTTCTTCTGCTTTCTCCTGGGCTGGGGACAGACATTACACATAAACTGGTTTAAGTGATCAGAAACTGGTTTAAACCTGTAACAGAACAGATGTTCAATGCACATAAACCAGTTTGAGAAAAGCTGAAATGGGTTTGAGATAAACCTAATTGAGTGTAGTATCAGACTTAACTGATTTGGGTCAAACCAGTTTATGCAATGTCTGTCCTACACCCCTTACTGGTTTAAATTAAATTAGGCTCCCCCACCATCCCAACATGCTCTCTGGTTGGGTGGGGCTCCCTGCTCTACAGCAGGGCTGAACCCTCCCCTCTCTTCCCTGGCTGCAGCTCCAGCAGTCTGTTCAGGTATCTGCCTGGCTTCTGCTTCCTCCCTCCCCTCTCCACACTCTGCTAAGCAGGCATTCCCCTGTCTCTCATAGACACCTCTCAGCTTTAGCTAGCAGACCACATGCTGGCTACCTCCAAGCTGTGGCACACAGAACAAAGGTAGAATCAACAAATAGCTGGTAATGTCCCTCTGTTTTCCTAATGGGATGATAAACACTGAGTTAGGAGTGGTAAACATTCCCTGCTGGGCTGTTTAGGGGGCAGGGGAATCCCTCCCTAAACAGAGCATCCTGCTGGGGCCTAGCCATGCCCACCCTCCCCCTTCCGCCCCCCTAGCTCAGCTCTGTGGAAGGAAGGGAGGGCTGTCTTAACATCCTCTGGCTTCTAGCCTGAGCCACTGCAGAGATGTGCCTGCATTTCTGGAATGTCTGTCTGGTTACAAATTGATTTAGCATAGCCAGGTTAGACTAACCTGCAAAGATTGAATCAATTCAGACTCAGGCTTTTTGAATGTCTGTCCCTAGCCCTGGTGATCTATCAGTTTCTGAATTATCTCTCTTTCTATCACCTAACTTTTCTATAATGTAGCTCTGAGATTCAATTACCCCTCCCCCCCCACCACACAATACACACACACACACACACACACACACACACACGGGATAATAATGCTTTACTAGATAGAGGGGTGACAGGAAGGTGAGGCACAGTGAAAAAGAAAAAAATATCACTAAATTTAACTTGCTCAGATGGGAGGTCATATTCCAGATACTTAGAGGCTTACTCTAAATACTCAAAAAGTCAAAGCTCAGTCATCATTGAAGTTACCTGTATAAAATGCATCCTTTATTATATTTCCTAATAAAATTTGTGAATAAAAATTAAATTTATGTTAACACTTGGTAAAAGGAAAACTTATATGTATTCCCTTATACCAATGTTGTAGATCTAATTTTACATTAATTTTTCTGAAGTGTGTGTGTGGGGAAAAAAGCATGGATATGTTACATGGTCTTCTCTTCACTATTTTACTCTCTACTAGATTCAAACTATAATACTCACCAGGCTTATTTAACCAGTAGAGGAGGCAGAAGCTGACAGGCATTGTTCTTAATAGATGGTATTATTTAGTTAAAAGTAAAAAGGTATATAATTTTAAATTCAGGGGAAAAACCCATAAGAAATGACATGAACATTGATTGAATAAAACATATCAACACCAGCAGACTTTTCGGTTTCTATGGTTTGGTTATTTTCTTTTTGTTGCCAAGGACACCAGAATGAAATAACAGTTAGAGGTGCTTTTCAATAGCTACCTCCAGCACATATTCAGTGAAATTCGTCTCCTAGGAACAATTAATTTCAAAGAGCCTATGATGTATACAGATGCACATTTATCTCAAAGAAAAACAATTTCCAATACTGCTCTCTAGCTAACTGAAGAGTGGGCAAGTGGGCAGATTTTATTAGAAATATGGGATAAACTTTGTTGTTGTGCAGCGTTTATTTTGGCATTCTCTGCAAAGCCATTCGTCACAGCAGGAAAGGTGCTAACCCCATCGTGTTAGAAAATAATTTGATTCATGGCACTTGATATGGAATAATCTTAAAGTGAAAAATCAAGCTTTAGGCGCTGCATCAAAAGCTGTAAATGGTGAAAAATGTATTCTGAAGCATGAACTCCATCTTGTTGGGCAATAATACAAAACAAGTCCCATATTAAAAACACAATACTCTTAGTGACAGGAAAGTGTGTAAACTGAGTGGTTTTGACATTGGTCTGTCGACTTAAAGACCCTGATTCCTGAGAGCTACAATTTTTTTCCAAACTGAGGATCTAGAAAAATACTCATGGCAACATAATCCACTGTGAATATTTAATTGATCAGTAATGTAACTAAGAGGAGAGAGGTACCAAAATAGCAACTGCCACCATTGGTATCCTAGCAGCTGTGCCACTGCTATCCATATAACTTCCCAAATATGCCTCTGTAACTGATATCTCACAAACTGGGGTTGACGTTTGCTAATTGTCCAGCAGTAGCTATTTTTTTCCCCATCGCCCCCACTTTCATGTAGATAGATAATCCCTATTACAAATCTTTGCTGCTCAAGCCAGAATCAGTCCTCTCATTCAATTTCCTCAACCTCAGTCACTGTAAGTAATCTCTAAAGGTCAAAGAAACTCTGCAGAGTATTATAATAAGCACTGCAGTTTTGGGTGATGGGAGAAGTCCACCTCAGTGTACACTCACATTTAAGAATAGTCTTTCCCTTTCCAGGTGCCTCGCTAGTCATAACTGCTTTTTAGCATAAGCCCCTTATTTATAATTACTTCCTTAGAGTGGAATGCCTCTCCTTGGACTATTTCTGAAGTCTTTGAAGGGGAACTGTGATGACCTCCTTCTAGAAAGGTCTTTGAATGGAACATTTTATAATGCAGCAGCTGATAAAAAAGGTGATGGGAAAAGTGGTAGGAAAAGGGATACTCCTTCTGCCACCCTAACTGGTACAACTGCAACTGTACTGTCAACTGCTTTTTTTCCTCACTAGATGCACAGTAGGGAATGATGAAACTTGTTTTCTCAAGCACAGGGAACCTCCAGTTGAGATTGACAGGAGCTCTGCCGTTGTTTCCAGTAAAGTCAGGAGCAAGTATATACATATGCTTTCTTTGAGAAGGGTAAGAAAGGACTATGGTCATCAGAAGAATGCATATGAATCAAAGGATTTGTGGTCCATACAATAACTTATTTAATGACTGTATTTGCTGGAGATAGCAGTCACTCAGTGACCATGGAAAACTTGAAGGAGAGTGAAAGGAGGTGACAGCTGCTGTACAACAACAAGAAGTTGTACATTCTCAAAGGTATTAGGGTTAATGATATCAAAATATCATAATGTGGGATGAATGTCATAAATAAAAAAAGCCTAAATCCATATTATGTGGGCTGGCACTGGACTCTGAAAAAGCATTTGCAACTACCCAGTTACTATCAGATTGTTTCACTCTCCTATAAACTACAGTGAAAGCTCATTTCAGATAGAACTGGGAAAACATGAACTGTGTTATCAACTTGTTTTCCATTATA
Source organism: Alligator mississippiensis (assembly GCF_030867095.1). Taxonomy (NCBI): domain Eukaryota; kingdom Metazoa; phylum Chordata; order Crocodylia; family Alligatoridae; genus Alligator; species Alligator mississippiensis. The sequence continues at coordinate 49,872,021 of NC_081831.1, forward strand.
TAAATAACTGATTTAATAGAAAAGGGGAAAAATCTGTTATTACTCAATGGCTTCTTAATATTAACTGAGAATATGATAATTTTAGTTAGAATTTAATTCATTATTTTATATTTAGATAGTGTTAGAATGATGTTGTAGCTGTGATGGTCCAGAAATTAAGCAAGAGGCAAGGATTTCTTAAGGTGATATCTTAGGCAGGCTTTCAAATCCAAGACATTGTGCTGGCTTTCACTCCTTAGACCTGATGAAGAATATCTTTCATTAAAAAGCTTGTTTAAATCTATCCGAACTATGCAGCTGGTCCAATAAAATGTATCACCTTAAGAAAATCTTGCCCCTCACATTTATATTAAGAACACTTTTACCTTAAACCCTTTTACAATAACCAATAAACAGATACACATTTAACCATATATACCAATAGCTTCAGAACATGTTTTCCCGGATAGCCCCCATAGTCAGTAGCTAAAATAGCCAAAGATAACATTTCAGATGTATGGTACTCCTTTCTCACTCCTGATTCAGCCAAACTCTTAAGCATATGGTTGACTTTAAATGCCTATGGCTTAAAAACTTTTATTTTCTTGAACATAAGCATGAATAGTTAAGCAGATCAGGCCTTGACTAACTTGTATTTAATGACCTAATTTTATAGGCTATTGCAACCACTGAGGACACTGTGAAATATTTATGGCTATTAACTTTCTTCTTTGTCATGTTCCCTTTTCCAAGCTATTTTAGTCATAGAAAAAGAGAAGTGAATGCAGAAACAATATTTCTTCAACCAATGTATGTCATACACCATACAAATATTAAAAAAGCCAGAGGAGGAATCAATCTAATTTACACAGTTTTCTGTAAGCAGTGTATTTTAGATTGGTAGCAAACAGAATAAACATTTGCTCTTTGGTGGAAGCAGCAAATCTTAGACCAGGTTCCATCATTTTTAAACTAGTCTGCATGAGCTGAATTCCTGTTTTGTTATGGGCATAGATTGATTTTGTGTACTGAACTTCTGTTCTGTTATGAGTAATAGACCAGTTTCAGATCACTTATACTAGTAAAAGTATAAAGTTTGTACCTGGCCTATGAAAACATGGCAAACAGTTCAAGGGCTGCATTAGTGCTTTAGACTCTACGTTGAACTGAGAGAAGCAGTAATATACATGGAAATATATATTTTAGTTATTTAACATTATGTGCATTATGTACCTTTTTGCACATTTCTTGTGCACCTAAATCTCCTTTGGAAGACTAGGCCCTTTATTTTTCTGTTTTTCAAGGTGGTGAGGAGGACACTTAAAAGTGCTTGCAGGTTATATTGCCACACATTTTCTTCACACTTCTTTAATTTGTTTTCACATTAGGGTTGTGCAAAGCTTTGGGTGCTGATTCGATACAGAGTAGATTCAGCCCAAGTCAGCGGCCAAATCTCCGAATCTGAACTGGGAGACCAATAAAATGGTCCAAATCAATCATAGATTTCATAGACATTAGGGCTGGAAGGGACCTCGGAAGATCATCGAGTCCAGCCCCCTGCCCAAAGGGCAGGAAGTCAGCTGGGATCATAGGATCCCAGCAAGATAAGCATCCAGTTTGCTCTTGAAGGTGTTCAATGTAGGCACTTGAACCACCTCCGGTGGCAGGCTGTTCCAGACCTTGGGGGCTCGGACAGTAAAGAAATTCTTCCTTATGTCCAGCCTGAAACGGTCTTGTAGTAGTTTATGACCATTCGACCTAGTCGTCATCCCTTGGGGCACTCTGGTGAACAAATGTTCCCCCAGATACTGGTGGTCACCCCTGATAAACTTATAGATGCCCATCAGATCACCCCTGAGCCTGCGCTTTTCCAGGCTAAAGAGCCCCATGGCTCTCAGCCTGTCATCGTAGGGTCTGCTCCCCTGACTGATCATGTGCATGGCTCTTCTCTGGACTCTCTCAAGCTTTTCCACATCCTTTTTTAATTGTGGGGCCCAAAACCGGATGCAGTACTCCAGCTGCGGCCTCACCAAGGCTGAGTACAAGGGGAGAATGACATCCCGGGATTTGCTTGAGAAGCATCTATGGATGCAAGCCAGCGTTTTGGTTGCTTTATTAGCCACAGCATCGCATTGCAGGCTCATGTTCATCTTGTGGTCAATGATAACACCCAAGTCTCTTTCTTCCATAGCGCTAGCCAGCGTAGCACTGCCGAGGCTATAAGGATGCTGCGAGTTTTTCTTTCCAAGGTGGAGAACCTTGCATTTATCGGCGTTGAACACCATCAGATTCTCGTCCGCCCACTTGCTGAGCCTGTCCAGGCCAGCCTGTCTTCTGGTGTGGATGCTTTGCCCCAAAGTTTGGTGTTATCGGCAAACTTGGCCAGTCCACTTCTGACTCCAGTGTCCACATCATTAATGAAGATGTTGAACAATATGGGTCCAAGGACAGAGCCTTGGGGGACCCCACTGGTCACAGGACACCATGATGAGTGACTTCCATCAATTACTACACTCTGGGTCCGAACACGGAGCCAATTTTCCAGCCAGTGGATCGTGGCGGACCCAAGGCGACAATTGGTCAGTTTCACCAAGAGGTGATCATGGGATACCAGATCGAAGGCTTTTTTGAAGTCAAGATATATGACATCAAACTCTTCTCCCTTGTCCAGGTGATAGGTCACCTGGTCATAGAAGGAAATGAGATTGGTCAAGCAAGACCTACCCACCACAAACCTGTGCTGGCTATTCCTTAAGATGTTGGTGTCGGCCAGTCCATTAAGGATGGCCTCTTTAATAAACTTTTCTAAGATCTTCCCTGGGATAGAAGTCAGGCTGATGGGCCTATAGTTAGCCGGATCCAGTTTCCACCCTTTCTTGAAGATAGGCACCACATTGGCCAACTTCCAGTCTTCGGGCACTACACCAGAGTGCCAAGAGTTTTCAAAGATCTGTGCTAGAGGCTGAGCTATGATGCTCGCCAGCTCCTTGAGTACCCTGGGGTGTAGATTGTCAGGGCCGGCTGACTTGAAGGTATCCAGCTTCTCAAGATGTTCCTTCACGAGGTCAGCATTAATGGAGGGCAGGGAATCACCCTCACCCGGACTTCCCTGTCCCGTAGCGGGCATCCAAAACCTCCTAATTGATTCAGAAAAGATTCAGAGGAGATTCAGAGATTTGGGCAGTCCCCACTCACTGCTGCAGGGAACTGGACCTGGAGGGAGGAGGAGGCCATGGGGGGACCCCCACAAGGCCCCATCCCCTGCCTGCTCCCTCAGCCCACCTGAGCACCCCCTGACTGTTCTCCCAGCCCCATGAATGGCTGTCCCAACCTGCCCCAGCATCCTGGCACTTAAAAAAAAACTCAAAAAAAATCTGCAATCATTGGCCACTGCAATGGCCATTGGATCCTCTGGGGGCTTGGGGCAGAACCCCACTATGCAGTGTGGAGCAATGGGAGGCAGCAGGGATTGCCCTGCTTGGCAGGATCCGGTGGGTGCAGGGCTTTTTTTTTTTTTTTACGTGCCAGGATGCTGGGGCTGGGCGGGGCAGCCATTGACAGGGCTGGGAGAGCAGGCAGGGGATGGAGCCTGTTTGATTCAGAGATTCAACCAATTCAGCGGCAAACAAATCTCTGAATCAGATTCGGCTGAATTAATTCAGGACACTGATTTAAATTACTGAATCAAATCACTGTCCCCTGAATTGGCCAAATCCAAATCCAAAGCAAATACTAGCTACTTCGCACAGGCCTAATTCACATACTAAATAAATTACTAAGATTTTCAACTGGATATATTCACAAGATGGTACAGCCCATTGTGACTTTCACTCCTAGGTAGTAGCACTAGTCTAGTTACAGCATTCACCAGAACAATACAATAAAGTGAACAATAGCAATTATATATAACAACATAAAATATATATCATTTATATCTTTTGCTAAAAACGTACATTAAGATTATCCATGTTACCAGTTTACACAAAATTAAAGCCGAACATAGTATATGATGATATAAAATAAAATAGAAAATGGACAAGAAAACAAGATAGGAGGATTCTCTTTCATTCTGGTTCTTACTCTTAGTGTAACTAATGTAAAGATACCTAAGAAGTACAGGACAAGCTCCAAATTGTTAGAGAAAAAAAAAAAAAAGATATTTAGTTCTTCAGTAGACCAGTGCTTAAAATTTCCCATTAATGGAGAGATACATTTTCTACTTATTTCTTCAAAGAACAAACAAGACCACAAATGGTGATTTACGTCATCTACCTCATTCTTCCCACAAGAGCATATTCTGTCTGAATATGGGATCCAACACCACTTGTCCATGAAAACTGCAGATTTCATTAGAGTAAATCAGTCCTAAGTACTGCAACTCAACCTGCTTATATTTGATAGGACCTCAGCATTTCTTGTGACCTACAGGAAAAAAGTAGTCTGTTTTCACATTCATAATGAAGCAAAGCCCAGTAGGTAAACGATTGTGAACTCAAATTAAAAATAAAACTGAATTAAAAAATAAGTTAAATTTAAACATTTTGACTTCTATTAGAATACCTACCCTCTTCATCAATTAAAAATGTTCAATATGAAAATATAAAGTAAAAAAATGTATAGTCTCTCCTTACAAATCCATAACTCACACCTACATTAATTTAATATCTCATATTAACAAAAGCATTAAATATGCCTTCCTTTAAATAAATCAAAGGACTAAATTCAGCCTCAGTATAATTCACAAACTGAATTTCAGTCAACAGAATCACATTATAGCTCAACTTGCAATATCATGTCAGAACAATCCAATGTGGGAGAAAAAGGGTAAACCATGCACTGCAACTGTTACTGTGGTTTTAAAATAATTATAGACCTCTGCAAATTAAAGCATCCTGTGTAATAACTGAACACTGCATCTTTCAATCAACCAATATAGTACTAGGACAAACCAGGACCTGTGTATGCCTGGGTGGCACCCTTCAGGCCATTGTGAGGCTTATTCCTTGGGAACAAACTAAGGGCCATGCTGCATGTTATATTTACAACACATTAACCACACTTAAAATGAAAGTGTCTGTACGTTCAAGCACCAAAATGTGCTATGTACAACTATACTGTAGAAAAGTTATGATTTTTGGTAGAAGGACTATCTCTAGATCATATTAGGTAATGCATGTTCAGCTACTGTCAGAATGCTGCATGGAGCTAATGCCAGTTCAATATTCTGTCATGGTGTTCGAGCTGGACCCAGCCCCAGCTCACCCCATGGATCCAGCAGCAAGTGCAACCCCAGAGGCAATAGCAGCATCCTCCCCTGTGTTCGGCTCCTCATGACTCCTTCTGCCCACCACCAGCAGCAGATACCTAGCTTGTCCTAAAGTGCCAGGGGCAGGCACTCCCAAGCTGAACATGTGGTAGGGAAGGAATGGGTTCAAGGTGTGGTGAGTGCATGCCCTCATGGGCAAAACTGCAGGCTAAAGGACCTGGTGCCAAGGTCAACATCAGGGGGGAGGGCAGTGGGGCACAGTCAGCTCCAGCCCAGTCCAGAGTGGGTAGAGTAGGTAGACACTAATGCTTAGTGACAAGGCCTCAGATACAATGCTGAGGCAATTTCTTATCCCCAGTAAATCTCAGGCTACAAGCAGTTGTTGCATTTGTCCTGGGATAAAATGATTTATCCCAAGATATTGCAAAGTTGCATCTAATTGGAATCACATAATTAGGATAACATATCTTGGGACTGCATAGGTGAATCAATGGCAGAAAAGCAGCTATGTATTCAGCCACTCAATGAACCCTGGTTTGAAGAGCAATGTATGTACATGCCAATCCCAAGATAGTTCAGGTCTGGAACAAACAGAGGCACAACTTGTCCAGGGACAAATGCCTCAGCTTCCCTCTATCAGTCCACGTCCTTGCAGCTCCAACAGAGGCTTTGCCACACTCTTATGAGTCAGTATAAATTTATAGAACCTCACCCCCTTAGTGTAGCAAAGCCCTCAGTTTCTCTTTTTTTGATTTATTTATTTATTTTAAAATGCATTTCCTCCCCTTCCCCAATCATTTCTGACTTTTTCTCTCCCTCTCTTTTCCCTATAGATAAGTATAATGTAAGCTAAGACGAAGGATAAGCTTTAAACATTTTTATTTTGGTAGCAAGTTTTTGGTTTTGGATATCCACTGTTGTATATTGTATTATTATTATTATTAGGTTTGTATTGATTTTTACTGTTGTATATTGTATTATTATCATTTTAGCACTGATTTTTATTGTTTCATATGGATAGTGTATGGTTTAGGCCTGTGTTTGTAAGTGAACCAAAGCAATGTCAAGTTTCTATTTTCATAGATTCATAGATGCTAGGGTCAGAAGGGACCTCAATAGATCATCAAGTCTGACCCCCTGCATAGGTAGGAAAGAGTGCTGGGTTCAGAATGCTGGTTTTATATGTCAAGCCTCCATCTTCTGTCTCTGCCTGGGCATCCCCTGTGTTGCAACTGTATGAGTCACGTACCCCTCCCATGTAAATTGGTTCCCCAATGAATGAGTGTGACTAGAAATGATTGAAATACAATGGTAGCAGGCCTCTACTGAATGGCCTCTAATGACTGGGCCATCACCTCGCATTGATTCACCCAGGAACAGAGACAAGACCCGCACTTGAAAGACAAAGGACCCTGCAAAACCAGCAACTCTCACCATTACAGACACCTGAAACTGCACATCCCTGCATGGAGCACACATGCTCAGTACGCCAGGGGCTGACCCTTCCCTGGGCATGCCTCCTGTCACTAGGGTCACACAAGGTCTGCCTCTATAAAAAGGGGCAGTGAAAACAGACCCAGTGGGAATGCCATTTCCATCTGGACCAGCACCATGTCACACCACCTATCCACCCAGAAGCTCTGCTGACGATCCCCCTCTGGAGAACCCTACTGGACAAGTACCCCTTCCAGCCTGGGTAGGTAGATATTACCTGCGTGCCTCCTCCTAAAATTTGGACTCTCTGTATCTCTCTCTTTCTCCTCCTGGACTTCAGTGGACTTCAGCCCCTGCACCAAACCTTTTTAACCTCTGCTGCCATTGTGGGTGGGTGCATGCAAGGGACCCAATTTGGCATTGTGTCACCATCTCCCCTGTTCAATAAAACCACTGCCATTTGCAACCCCGAGTTGGGTCATGTTTTACTGAATCCCAGTCCCTTCCTTATCTTAAATTCCAGCCTCATTTTCTCTCTCTCTCAATTCCAGCCCCCACCCCTCTCCACTAGTTTCCCAATCTCCTCTCAATTCCTACTGCCTTTTCCCTGTGACTTTCTGCTGCCTTTCAGACTTTCCTGCCGCTTTTCCTGTGTTTTTCTGCTGTCTGTCTGTTTTCAGGCTCCCCCCGCCCCAGCTTCCCAGCTCCTGCGGTTTTCTCCAGCAACTGGAGTCTTTCTCCAGATCCCAGCACCTACTGCCCCTCCCTGCAACTTCTCCAGAGCCATCCTCTGGCTCCCCCACACACAGAGCCCTTCTTTAACACCTACACTGTCCCTTATTCCCACTTTCCCTCTTCAGCACCTACCTTTTCAGCTCCCGTGTAACTCTGGCTCCAGTCCCAGACTCTGTGCCAGCATGCTTCCCTGTTCTGCAGGCTTTGGGCGTTGTCTTTTAATTAATTAAGATCAATTAACCTAAAGTTACCCCGGAGCCTCAGTTCTTCAGTAAACTGCAGGGGCCTGGGCTGATTCTAATCCCGGTCCTAGTAACTTTAACTTCCTACACTTCTACTTTCTTACCTTAACCTTTCCCCAGGTATCCTAAGTACACCAAGCACATGCATATATACACACATCACAACACCCAATTTAGGAACTCATCTGTGTGTATGTGTAGGTGGGTGCTATGTGTGTGAATTAGTGAATACACACATATATATACACATATATAGATATCATTGTGTGCATGTGTGGTATATGAATTAGTAATCCATATATCTGTATTGGATGTGCAGGTGTTGGTAACTGATTCTGTCTCAATGTGGTATGTGCAGCGTAAATGGGCTTATACTGGTGATAAGTGTGCATAAACCTAAACTGGTTGTTTTGAACGTGTGTATCTGAGTTGCTAGTGTGTGTGTGTGTGTATCTTTGTGTGCATGATATATGAATTAGTGATCTGTGTCTAACTTTTGGGGTGTCTAGTGCATGTGCTTGAATTGGTGATAAGTATGCATATGCCTAGGCTGGTTTGGATGTGTATATGCCTGAGCTGGTAGTGTGTGTGTGTGTGCGCGCGCGCACCTAATTGATTTGTGTGTGTTTTGTATATGTGCAATTGTGTCACACCCTCCTGTCTAACAGTGTAATATTGAGATCCTGAGAGTTGGCCTGACACCCCCCCCCCCCCCCCCCGCGCCCCAGGACAACAATAGAAGCGATAAGCCTATAGTTATCATTTGCTTTGAAATCACACTTAAAAACAGAAAATCAGTAAGGGATAAGAACTAGCAAAAAGATTTTTATGCAAGCAAGAAAAAAATCTCATAAACAGTTGAAATAAACAGAGATATGGGGAAATAAACATAAAGGACAGGATTATAATTTTATCCTCCACTTCTCACTAAAATGGAACTTCAATGTTTGAACAAAGATCTGTCTGAAGCAGCTTCTCCTATTATAGAAGCTCTGCAAGCAGCTTCTCAGCTTGCAGTATTCAACTTCTGTCAGCTAGGAGAATAAATCAACCAGTACCTCATGATCTTTAGACAATCATTTGCCTAACATCCTGCACTTAAATATCTAACCTTTTCCAGTTATCTGCATGCATCTATTTAATTCTAAGGAAGTTTGTGTATAGTATACAGATAACATCCTCCCCCCAGTTATGCATTTTTCTGTCAGGCCAGATGTTTATAATTTACAAGGAGAGGAGAAATATTTACATCTTCTTAGATGTATAGATGGCTAAACCAATATCCTTAGCTATTAGTTATTCAAGATAGTTCCTCACTTACTTTCTTCAGAGGTGAAAAATAGATTCATAGATGTTAGGGTCGGAAGGGACCTCAATAGATCATCGAGTCCGACCCCCTGCATAAGCAGGAAAGAGTGCTGGGTCTAGATGACCCCAGCTAGATGCTCATCTAACCTCCTCTTGAAGACCCCCAGGGTAGGGGAGAGCACCACCTCCCTTGGGAGCCCGTTCCAGGCCTTGGCCACTCCAACTGTGAACAAGTTCTTCCTAATGTCCAATCTAAATCTGCTCACTGCTAGCTTGTAGCCATTGTTTCTTGTAACCCCCGGGGGTGCCTTGGTGAATAAATACTCACCAATTCCCTTCTGTGCCCCCGGGATGAACTTATAGGCAGCCACAAGGTTGCCTCTCAACCTTCTCTTGTGGAGGCTGAAAAGGTCCAGTTTCTCTAGTCTCTCCTCGTAGGGCTTGGTCTGCAGGCCCTTAACCATACGAGTGGCCCTTCTCTGGACCCTCTCCAGGTTATCCGCATCCTTCTTCAAGTGTGGCGCCCAGAATTGCACGCAGTACTTCAACTGCGGTCTGACCAGTGCCCGATAGAGGGGAAGCATCACCTCCTTGGACCTATTCATCATGCATCTACTGATGCACGATAAAGTGCCATTGGCTTTTTTGATGGCTTCGTCACACTGCCGACTCATGTTCATCTTGGAGTCCACTAGGGCTCCAAGATCCCTTTCCACCTCTGTGCCACCCAGCAGGTCATTTCCTAGGCTGTAGGTATGCTGGACATTTTTCCTCCCTAGGTGCAGCACTTTGCATTTCTCCTTGTTGAACTGCATCCTGTTGTTTTCTGCCCACTTGTCCAACCTGTCCAGGTCTGCTTGCAGCTGTTCCCTGCCCTCCGGCGTGTCCACATCTCCCCATAGCTTTGTGTCATCTGCAAACTTGGACAGGGTACATTTCACTCCCTCGTCCAAGTCACTGATGAAGACATTAAAGAGTATCAGTCCAAGGACCGAGCCCTGCGGGACCCCACTGCCCACACCCTTCCAGGTCGAAACCGACCCATCTACCACAACTCTCTGGGTGCGACCCTCCAGCCAATTCGCCACCCACCGGACTGTGTAGTCATCCACATCACAGCCTCTTAGCTTGTTCACCAGTATGGGGTGGGATACCGTATCGAAGGCCTTCCTGAAGTCTAAGTATACGACATCCACCCCTCCTCCTGTGTCCAGGCGTTTCGTAACCTGGTCATAAAAAGAGATTAGATTGGTCAGGCACGATCTGCCTGCCATGAACCCGTGCTGGTTTCCCCTCAGGATAATTTGTCCTGCTGGGCTCTTACAAATGTGAGCCTTGATAATTTTTTCAAAGACTTTACCAAGGATGGAGGTGAGACTGACTGGCCTATAGTTGCCCGGGTCCTCCTTCCTCCCCTTTTTGAAAGTGGGGACCACGTTGGCCCTTTTCCAGTCGTCCGGGACTTGGCCCGTGCGCCACGAGCGTTCGGATATTCCCGCCAGTGGCTCTGCAATGATGTCGGCCAGTGCCTTCAGCACCCTCAGATGGAGCTCATCTGGGCCTGCCGACTTAAAGGCATCCAGTTCTTCCAAGTGACTCTGCACCATCTCAGGGTCTACGTATGGAAGTCTGGTGCTGTGCTGCTGCCTCTCTACAACCCCAGTGAGAGACTTGTCGTGTCCCTCGCTTAGGAACACTGAGGCAAAGAACTCATTGAGGAGTTCAGCCTTGTCCCCCCTGTCCATCACCAATTGTTTCTGCCCATTTAGCAGGGGTCCTATTCCTCCCTGGGCCTTCCTTTTACTCCCTATATATCTAAAAAACAATTTCTTGTTGTCTTTTACTTGGGTTGCATTCCTCAGCTCCATGGTAGCTTTGGCCAGTCTAACTGCCTCCCTACAAGCACGAGCAGAGGAGGTATATTCGTCTTTGAGGTAAATAGCAGCAATAACTAGTATTGTCTGGAAAGGAACACTTAATTCAACAAACACAACACTGCCTGTTGCAAGTCAAACATAGATTGACATTACAGTTTGTCACGGCGGGGTCCTCGCGGAGGGCCGTGATCTCCTTGAGGCCCTCTCACCGCGCTACTTCGGCCCGAGGGCACCCTCCATTCTCGCCCGCCACGTCTTTGCTTTTAAGGAAAATGTAATAGGGAGGCTGCCTTGTGTTTCCTCGGGCACGTAAGCTCCTGGACCCCTCATGGGTCTCCCCGTATGATGGGCGCTACCCAAGCACCCCAGCCTTATGGGCTATGCGTGGCTCCTACCAGCCCCTGATACCATGCCCCAAGCCTCGCAGATGTAATAGACGTTGTTAGGTCTGTAGGCCCGCTTCCCGGGCCTCCTCTAAAGTGTAGCCCACTCTGGGCTCTCTCTCTCGCACCCACCCTTTCGCTGGGACTCTCCTGATGGTGCGGTCCCGCTCCGGGACTCCCTAGCGGGCCCCGGCCCTTCCCTGGCCAACCGCACGGATACCCTCTTGGACCCTGGCGCACCGCGCTGCTACTCCCTGTCTTCTCGGGGCAACCGCAGCGCCCTGCCTCGGTCTGAGGGGTGTTGCCGCACTAGCCTGCGGCCGGGCTCGCTATGCCCGTCTCAGGCTCCTCGATAATTGCCCCTCTCTCTAGGGCTCCTCAGTATGGCGCTCCCCCTCTTTGGGGCTCACCGTGCCCCTACGGGGCTTCTCAATCAGATCGCCCCTCTCCCTGGGGCTGGGGTCTATGTACCCCTACACGCAATCCAGGGTCTAGGTCCCCGTCTGCAACCTACCGGTTGCGCCCGCGACCCACTGGCCACGCTCCTCGCCGCCAGTTGCTCACACACTGGCGTGCGAGCTGCACCTTCCCTGGCGCTATGACAATAATGCACCCTCGTGGCGCTAGGGCACCCCACACTCTCTGGGGTCCCTGTGATTGAGCCCTCCTCCAACCCCTATAGCCTCACCCAAGTCTCCGGGTGTAATATCACAATGTCAAAGCAAACCCACAAGCCCCTAGGCTGTAACACAAATGCAAGCTCAAGCCGTCTGGCTATAACTCAAACCCGAAGCCCTATGGCCATAACAACATTGCTCCATATGATCATGGTACTTGCTGCTAGGCTCCTTTCCACATCCTCACTCCCAGAGCTCCTGCCTCCCAGGCTGCTGGCAGAGAACTGCTAGCCTGGCTTCAGCCCTGGGCTTCATAAGGGCCAGGCCCTGCCCCCTACAGGCAGCTGGCTCCGCTTAGTTGCTCCGGCAACCCGCAGCTGTGCTCAATTGGCCCTGCCAGGGCTCTCTCCCTGGCAGTTTCTCCTCTCTAGGAGCAGGCACTGGGGTGCCCTGCGACACAGTTATACCCCAAATCATGATTCATACAAGTATAGAAATGATAATACTAAACATGGATTAACATTACCTGTAAATAGAGACCACTGTGAAAAATTCAGCCTTTCCTCTCCCACTCAAGGCAATTTGGCCCATGCCAGAGTGCATGTGCAGGGGCATTCCCCAGGGATAACTAGCAGCAGCACAAGTATGTGCCACTGCTATCTGCCCCTGGCAAAAGGCACATGCACACTCACTTGGAAGTTCCCACCGACTCCTAAGCTAACCCCGCTCGTGTGCGAGTTTGTGACAAGTACAAACACAGAAAAGGATCACGCAGCTTATCTTCAAACCTCACAATCAATAAGAGAGAGTTTATTTAAAACAGAAATGGCATAAGACCCTACGAAAGTTTTCACAGAAATATTCACCTCACATGTCCTAATAAATGGGAGATTGTGCAGATACAACAGCATGCCAACAAGGGGCACTTGTACACATGATGAAATTGCCCTTTTTAGTGGTTTAATTGCCCTTTTTAGCAGTTTAATTGTAGCACATTTTACACATGCAGTGGCGTATTGCATTTTCATTTTGTCACACTGTATGCATGCAGCCATGTATTGCAAATTGAATTACTTTATTTTAATTTGCCACGTAACAAATTGCAGTGGTACATCCATCCCTGGGGCCCCCCACAACTCAAGGGCCTCTCAGCCCACAGGCAGCTCACTTCCCAGCTGTGGGCAGGCTCCACAGGGAAAAAAAAGTGGCAAGAGGCTTGGCAGGTTTCCAGTGCCCTGTGCACCATCAATGCCACCTTCCCACCACTGGGGACCATCCGCGGATGCCCCTGTGGCAGTGCGGGAAGGTGGCAGGAGGGTGGCTGGGCATGCTGGCAGCCAGAGAAGATGGTAGGGATGGTGCACAGGGCACTGGATGCCCACCAAGCCCAAGCTTCCCTGGACCCACCTAGGCTTCCAGCACCTCATGCATCTTCCCTGCCATCTTCTCCAGCCACCAGCACACCCCAGATTGGAGCCAGCACCTGGCCCGCTAGCAGCCTGCCCAGGCAACCCCAGGAGGTGCCACAGCTGCCGAGGGAAGAACGAGAGCCCAACACAACTCAGGGGATACTTGGCCTGCCAGCAGCTCACCCCTTGGCCATGGGCAGGATATGCTAGGGGCGGGGAAGAAAGCAGCAAGGGTCCCAATCTTTTTTTTATTTTTTTCTGGTGGAACCTGCCTGATACCAGGGACGTGAGCAGCTGGTGGCGCCTGAATTACGGGGGGCCCAATCCTTCCCTCCAGAGGCGGCACCCTGCGGGGCTGCCTTGGCAGGCTGCTAGTGGGTTGGGGGCTGGCTCTAAGCAGCGTGGGACCCTCTGGCAGCTCACCTCCCAGCCACAAGCAGGCTCCACCAAAATAAAATAAGGATTAGGCCCCTCACTGTAACAGTGACAGAGCCCCTAATTTGAAGAAGTGTTTTTTTAATTGTCACAATTCAAAACCCACCAGTTAAAAACCCACCGTTTCAATTTTAGGGGGAAGTAAACCCCTGTCGTGTACAAACAGCCAAGGATTCCTTTTCATGGTCAGGATCTAAATTTGAGGACTATAATGACAGTACACAAATGTTCATACCAAAAAAAACCTGACTACCACAACTGCCATACTCATGCTGGCATGGCAACTGAACTACTACTTCCATCCAAGATATTGACTCAGACCAGGCCTTATATCAAGGTTCAGACATAGCTTGGGACAATGAATGGAGCCATAATGCTACCACGTATCTGTACCACTTCTGAGCCATAACAGACAACCTAAATACATCAGCCTGTTCCATCTAGATTTAACACTCTTAAAAATATATATTAAAAGTTAATCTCATCCACATCTGACAACCTTCCATCCATTTTTGTTGTTTCTTATCAATTTAAATATTGAGATTTTATTTCAGCACCATAAGACATCTAGCATCACTGAATTATTCCTGTATGCAAATGCCTAATAAACGAATTGTTGCAAGAAGGAATTTAGGGGCTCATTTGTTCCAAGGGCAAACTCAATTGTTTTCACATAGCATCTTCTTGGAGATCACAGTATATATGATGCCTCATATTACTAATGGAAACACTTTTGATAGATCCAAAGACTGTAACAGGGTGAGTGTGTTATACAGAATCATTAGTCTGAATGTAACTGATAAATCTGCTTCAGCCTCTAATAAGTTTAATACCTAGACTAGAGTGTCAGAGTTGCTTTCATACTCTGTCTTCTTTGATCACAAGTACCCTTTTGCTACTAACCTTGAAGGTACCACATATAGATTAAATTCAGACAGAAATACTTACTGTAAGTTGCTGTTATCAATGCACTATCCTATGACACTTAAGTCTGAATTCTTTTATTTGTCAATGAAAGCTGAGTGATACTTTTCCTTCATCTCAGCTGTATCATCATTCTGAAGCACTTTATAATGTCATTTGCTTTTAGTTTCATAAAGTGGCACTAAATACAGTTAAACAAAAATGAGCATATTTCTTTAAGGATCACTTGCCACAGCATTTTCATAACAGACAATGAAACAGAAGATTTTTACTGGTTGCTTTAAAAAAGCATAAGTAAATCCTTCTGAAAAGATATATCAGGGATGGTCTAGTATACTTGTTCTGATCTCAGTACAGGAGATAGGACTAGATGATCTCTTTAATTCCCTTTCAGCCTTATATTTCTATGTTTTATGAAAAAGGAACTGTTAGAAAGAGCTAATAGTATGTATATTTTGAGTCTGAAAGTCAACAGATTGATCACATACCTGAAGGTTGATTCTACCTTTAAGTTGAGGGAGATTTTGCAAGTCACATCAATATCCTTCTAATCAGAAAACTGAGAAGAATGCTGAATGAGATGTGTTGATTTTTTTTTAAACTGATACCAAATCATAACACCACTGTCATAACAAAATATGGCTTCTATTAGGCTGATTCAATGTGGTCAACCTGACCCAGAAATGGAGCTATTTTCTAAGCAGGCTAATGCCAAGTAATGTAAAAGAAACAATGAACAAATTGCTCAATGGAATGCATAAGACACTTAATTTCTCTGTATTATGGGAAAAGGAGAAACATAAAATTATATAGCTTACTGTCCTGGGAGAACAGATGAGTAACCAGCATCCTGCAGCTTGTGATACATGGTTAGTTATTTTACAAAGTGATCCCATGAGGGTGAACTTGGTGCTTTACCATTAAAGAGCTGAAAATAGCAATAAATATCCTCTGCCAGCAAAACAAAAATATTAGTCATGGAGATATATATTACAATTTAGTGCACAATAAATATATTCTTTGAACTAATCTGTGGGACCCTATATAAGAGTGGTTCATCTTCTGTAGAGAAGATATTGTGAAAAAAATGTTAACAGCCCATTTATCAAAGGGACTCAATAATGCCACTTTCTTATTTATCATGCCTTATATCTTTATCAAGAATTCAAGTGGTCTTTTTGTTTACTTGTCCATGTGCTCTATTTCATGAGGCCACAACCTCTGCCTGACCAGAAGATGGTGGGCCTGCACCACTATCAATTTGATCTACAATCACTGTAGCCAAAACCGCTCAGATGGAGTGCTCTCTCCTGGCACAACTTGATGTTATTACATAAATAACAGCTTGGGAACTGGAGGAAATGGACCCACGGTAATCCCAGTAACTGTACACCAATCTTCTCGTGGAGCTCCAACCTCCCCTTTACCCCACCCTAACCACATCAGATGTATTTTTCAAGACTGTTCAGTGTCTCTGACTCTCTTCAATTTCTGTGAGCTCCACACAGCTCTTAGTTTGGGTGCAGGCTGATTACGAAGGGACAACTGCACACAAAACTCTCAAAAATGGCTGATCCTTGGGCATAACTTCAATACCAGACAAAAGAAAAAAAACATATAGCAGACTAAGAAAACACAGTCCATGGCCTCCTGCTGCTAATGAGATGATGCTCCCACACCTCTTGTACTCTTCAGTTTGCTTACCTTTGACACAGCTTAGTTGGGACAATAACTGAGTCCTTGATACAGCCCCAGGAAGAAAATCTCCTCCCTCAAAAATGGGCCTCACAAATACTTAATGAACACAAGGCAGAAAAAAAGGAAAGTACAACCCCCCCCCCAAAAAACAAATAAACAAACAAACAAACAAAAAAAACCTTAAGTACTCATCCAGTTTCCTTGCTTTCTGGTCTGGCATAAGGCCAATGATCCTCACAGTCCACTTTCCACACGTCAGTAGCTGGAAACACCTGCTTCCCTCCGGCAACTCTCAACTTGCAGGCTTGCAGCTCTAGCCTGCTACAGGACTGTCTCACTTCCGGGTTCCAGCTACCCCAGAAGTGGGAGCACACCACGCTCTGACTGCATCCTCCCTGCTCTGCCCCTTACCATGACCCTAAGTAGCCCTACCCGGTGTCTGTCCTCCAATTTGGAGGGAAAGGCTGATTTTAAAACACGGTGCCTTGGGTGGCACAATGTGTCACCTCTGGGATCTGGTGAGTGCAGGGCTGCTGCACCTCTATTCCCGGTATCTCTTCTCTGTTCCCCATGGCTCTTACATTAAGACATGTAGAAAGTGTGTACCAGATTAGAACAGAACCATGATCTCCTGATAATGCTTCTACACCTAAATCACAAAGGCATCACTTTTCCATCATGTATTCACACAGGAGAAGAATGTCTCTGTGGTTACAGCTCAGGCATGTTGTCAGAAAGCTTAGGTTTTACTCTCCACTGTGCTGGAGACTTCCTGGGTCACCTTGGGGAAATTTCTATGCCTCAATTCATTCACCCGTGACACATAGATAGTTGTTAGGGATTTTGTGAGGATAAATCCATTAATGTGAGGTGCTCAGATACTATGAAGACAAATACCAAAAAAGCTTCTATCTAAATAAAACATGAAACACTTACATAAATCACTCAAAACTAATTTTATTTTGTAACTAGTGTAATATTTCTTCTTCTGCAGGCAGAAGAATTACGTATTATCTGTTTCCTATTATAGGAAATGGATAATACACAATGGGTTTCTCTACATATGCACTTAATATGACTGAACATACTCTGGCTCAGTCTGAGCTGTAATAAACTAATCCCAACATCACTGTCTACATGTATATTTAAGTGCAGTAATTTACCAGGGTACCACTTGTATCTGATGGGACTATCCGGCAGCACACTAAATTTATCTACTGTACCCTAATTGCCACATACATATAGATGGCAACACTTTACTGCACAGCAAATTAGTCTGCTGTGCATTAAAGCATCTCATGTAGATGCACAGACTTTGTATTAAAGGCAAGGGCTTTAGCTTTTCAAACAAACATCACTTATAAAAAAAAAGAAAACAATAAAGAACAATAAGCACACTCAGAACAATAAGCACACTCACACTTAGTTTATAATTTGAATATTTCTGAAAGAACTTTGCCTATCACAAACAAAAGGTAATCAAAATCCATTATGTTTGCCATCTTAGCCAATGAAATGTAGTGTAACTTGATATCAACCCCTGAAAAAGTTACGTATACCAGTCTAAATCTGCTCTCTGCCAACTTATGGCCATTATTTCTTGTGACCCCCAGGGGTGCCTTGGTGAGCCTCACCAATTCCAATTCTCTTCTGTGCCCCCATGATGAATTCATAGGCAGCCACAAGGTCGCCTCTCAACCTTTTCTTACAGAGGCTGAAGAGATCCAAGTGCCCTAGTCTCTTTTCATAGGGCTTGGCCTGCAAGCCCTTAACCATATGAGTGGCCCTTCTCTGGAACGTCTCCAGGTTATCCACATCACTCTTGAAGTGTGGCACCCAAAACCGGATGCAGTATTCCAACTGCGGTCTGACCAGTGCCTGATAGAGGGGAAGTATCACCTCCTTGGTTCTGTTTGTCATGCATCTGCTGATGCATGATAAAGTGCAGTTAGCTTTTCTGATATCTTAGGCACACTGATGACTCATGTTCATCTTGGAGTCCACTAGGACTCTGAGATCCCTTTCTGCTTCTGTGCTACCGAGCAGGTCATTTCCTAGGCAGTAGGTGTGCTGGACATTTTTCCTCACTAGGTGCAGCACTCTGCATTTCTCCTTGTTAAACTGCATTCTATTGTTTTCTGCCCATTTGTCCAACCTGTCTAGGTCTACCCCTGTAGTTGTTCCCTGCCTTCCGGTTTGTCCACTTCTCCCCACAGTTTTGTATCATCCTCAGACTTGGACAAAGTACACTTCACTCCCTCATCCAAGTCACTGATGAAGACATTGAAGAGTATCAGTCAAAGGACCAAGCCCTGCGGGACCCCACTGCCCACGTCCTTTCAAGTTGATACTGACCCATCCACCGCCACTCTCTAGGTACAACCCTCTAGCCAATTTGCCACCCACCGGACTGTGTTGATTGAAAGTAGGACAAGTTGATTGAGAGTAGGTTCAGGCTAGAGGCACTACTTCACAGGAGGGCACATCAGGAGGCACTATTTCACAGTCAGGGCGGCTAGGAGCTGGAACCAACTTCCAAGGGAAGTGGTGTTCACTCCTACTCTGGGGGACTTCAAAGGAGGCTAGATAATCACCTAGCCAGGGTCATTTCATCCCAGCATTCTTTCCAGTCCATGGCAGGGGGTCGGACTTGATGATGAGGTGGAAAGGGATCTTGGTCAGAGGTGGAAAGGGATCTTGGAGTCCTAGTGGACTCCAAGATGAACATGAGCCGGCAGTGTGACGAAGCCATCAGAAAAGCCAATGGCACTTTATCGTGCATCAGCAGATGCATGATGAATAGGTCCAGGCAGGTGATACTTCCCCTCTATAGGGCGCTGGTCAGACCGCAGTTGGTGTACTGCGTGCAATTCTGGGCGCCACACTTCAAGAAGGATGCGGATAACCTGGAGAGGGTACAGCGAAGGGCAACTCGTATGGTCAAGGGCCTGCAGACCAAGCCCTACGAGGAGAGACTAGAGAAACTGGACCTTTTCAGCCTCCGCAAGAGAAGGTTGAGAGGCGACCTTGTAGCTGCCTATTTTTCACGGGGGCACAGAAGGGAATTGGTGAGGATTTATTCACCAAGGCGCCCCCGGGGATTACAAGAAACAATGGCCACAAGCTAGCAGAGAGCAGATTTAGACTGGACATAAGGAAGAACTTCTTCACAGTTCGAGTGGCCAAGGTCTGGAACGGGCTCCCAAGGGAGGTGGTGCTCTCCCCTACCCTGGGGGTCTTCAAGAGGAGGTTAGACGAGTATCTAGCTGGGGTCATCTAGACCCAGCACTCTTTCCTGCTTATGCAGGGGGTCGGACTTGATGATCTATTGCGGTCTCTTCCGACCCTAACATCTATGAATCTATGATCTGCTCAGGTCCCTTCCGACCCTATCAACTATGGAACTATGAAGCCACTTGGGTGATGTAACAAGAACCAAGGCCCCTGTCACCTTAAGAGGGGTGAGCAGCTAGATGTTGCAGGAAGCAAAGGTGGGCAGGCTGGCCATCAGCCCCTGCCCCTGAGGCTGGGGATCTATGGAACAGTAAAGGGGTGGGGTTTTAGGGCACATAGGTCCCATGTCTGCGCACAGGCAGGCCCTTGCTCAGTGTAGAGAGAACAGCTCCAAGGAGAGAAGAGCTGCTGGAAACAAGACAGGCAAGCATCCAAGCCACTCCTGCATTTCTCAGAGGCTGCACAGGTGGATGTATCCAGCACAGTGGGGCCTCGATCTCTGTAGTCAGTACCACTCTCACTGGGTGTGAAACACATCACACACGGCAAAATCAAATGGGAAATGGTAGCATTTATCCTCCCCCAGAAAAAAATCTAAAGGTTTGTATTTAAAGGGAAAAAAACTGAAGAAAACCTAGACACTTACTAGTTTGACATTGAAATTACCTCTAATTCACAGAAATTTGATATTCCATAACATTTTTTTTCCCTTTTTCCTCACCTACCACACCTTGATGGTATAATTATGATGGTAAGAGAGGTTGCCACAGAGTGAGCCCTTGTACTTTAGCAACCTGGTACTCTTGTACCCAGCTGGTCCCAGTCTTGCTCCTCAGGCACCAAGTCATGGCCCTCTGGCCCTTTCAGTACCTTTAGAGTCTATATTCATGGCCTGCTTCTACCCCTGTAGCCACACCCATGTCTTGCATGCCTCTCCACACTTTCTCAGTGGGTTGTATAGGCTCTGACCCTTTTGGCCTTGTCCTACCAGTTACTCTAGCTGTGGACTTCTAAGCCTCAGCCCACTTTTGTTGCCCTGTAGGGTCAGGCCAAATCTCAGGATCTCAATTTTGTGCTGTTAGACAGGCAGGTGTGACACAATTGCACATATACAAACACACAAGTCAATTACACATTGCACATATACAAACACACAATTGCATATATACAAACACACACCAGTGTGTGTGCATACACACACACACACACTACCAGCTCAGGCACGTATACATCCAAACCAGCCTAGGCACATGCATACATATCACCAATAAAAGCACATACACACTACACACTAAAAATTAGACAAAAATCAATTGTCAATACCCACACACTCAGTACACATACACAGATCACTAATTTGTATATCATGCACACAATGATATATATATATATATATATATACACACACACACACACACACACTCACTCACCAGTTCACGCACATACAACCTACACACACATAGTTAAGTTCCTAACTTGGATGGTATGGTATGTATGTGTGTGCTTGGGGTACTTGAGGGAAGCGAGATAGAGAGACAGTTAAAGTGTAGGGAGTGAAACTTGCCAGAACCAGGATTAAAACCGGTGGACTACAGAGAAGCTGACTGAGGCTTGGGTTTACTTAAGATCAAGTGGCCCCAGGGTTACTTGAGGTCACTGGTGCATGGCAGGGGGAAAAAAAAAGAGAAGTCTGGTGGCAAGGAAGAGACAGCCAGGAAAAAAACTGAGGTAGAAACCTGGTTGCTCAGGGGAAAAGGAAGTAGGGATAAGACAGTGGCAAAGAAGCAGGGGGCTTGGAGGCAGAGAGGAGCTCAGGACGGGTGTTGGAGGTGGCAGTGAGCCAGAAGCAGGAGAGGGAGAAATGAGACAGAAGTTAGAGGGACGAGGAGCAGAGATTGGAGCAGGGCTGAACCATAGTAAATCAAAACCCAACTCAGGGGTCCAAATAACAGGTTTATTAAACAGACTACATGCTACACAGCCCCATGAAGTTATTGGTTCACACACACACACACACACACACACACAAGCACTCATAATGGTAGCAGGAAAAAGAGACTCAGTGGAAGGGTTGGAGTCCAGGTAGGGAAGAGAAGCAGAGTCCAAGTCCTTAGTTGAAGAGGGGATAGGGGGTGATAGCTACCTATCCAGGCTGGAAAGGGGTCTTTGTCCAGCAGGTGTTGTCCAGAGGGGGATCGCTGGCAGGGCCTCTGGGTGGATAGGTGGTGTGGCCTGGTGCTGGTCCAGATGGAGAGGGCGCCCCAAAGAGTCAGTTTTCACTACCCCTTCTATGAGTCAGATTACCTCTAAACCCTTATGGGTAGGGCCTGTCTAGGCAAGGTCAGTCCTGTTCCAGAGGGCTTCAGGTGTTCTTACTGAGCATGTGCACCCTTGGCACAATGATGGGTTGCCTCATCTTTAGTTTCTTGAATGCTGAGGGTGGTTCCAATGTCTGGGTCATTGGTCCGGGTATTGGTGTTGATGGTGGTCATTCACAGGGAGCTATTTTTAGACCTATTTCCATTGTCTCTCAAGCACCTTCTTTCATCCCCATTCATTTAGGAACCAAGTTACATAGGAGGGGTAGGTGTGAGTCATGGGTTACACAACTGGGCCTGGGGATAAGATGGAGGCTTGACATTACAAGATGGAAACTTGACATGATTTATGCTAACTTACATATATAGGCCTAAAACACTATGACACTATATAAAAGCAGTAAAAAAAAATCAATGCAAAACATAATAATTATCACTTATAAAACAGTGGATATCTATATCAAAATAGCAGGGCACTTATTTGCAAAGAGGGGAGAGAAAAAATAAAACTTACTACCTAAAATAAGATGTTAAAGCTTATCTTACATCTTAGCTTACTTATACTTATCTAGGGAATAGAGGGGGAGAGAAAAAGTCAGAAATGGTTGGGGAAGGGGAGGGAATGCATTTTAAAATAAATAAAAAAAAAGAAAAACTGGGGGTTTTGCTACACTTTCAGTGGCCTGACTCCTCAGACCCAGCTTTATATTTCCCTTGCATATTCTGGGTCCCTGGTCCCTGTTTTATATACCCCTGGCCTTGCCCCCACTGCCCTTACTGTCTCTACCCTTGGACCTCTGGCTCCCTGATTCCAGCCTAGGTTGTCTGTTGCAGAGTGCCTCCCCAAGAAATCCTCTGTGGCCTCTATACCTCCCCCATAGCCACAACTCAGTCCTCCAGTTTGAACTCAAAATGGAACATAAGCACAAGCAAGCTGCTTCAAAACAAAAAGTCTCCTTCACCCAGAGTTAATGTTGCCTGCAGGCCCTTGGAGCCCTCTCATACCAGGTTCCACCCAGGGGTGGCTTGGGTGCTTGCCTGTCTTGTTTCCAGCAGCTCTTCTCTCCTCTGAGCTTTTCAGATACTTCCTTGGATACTTTCAATTCTAATCAAAATCACTGACAGCTGTCAGTATTTCTAAGATTTGGACCTCAAGGGTTAGTGAAAATTTTATCTGATATAGACAAAAATTCTGTCCATTCCCAAATTGACCCCTTTGGAATGCCAAAGTTGAGCTCCAGATTTTAGGTATGAATATGGTGTTGTTGTTACATAAATCTTTGGCAATTGACAGCACTGTTGAGATCTGTTTTATACTCAATAATAAAGGAGGTGTCTGGGAATTGTTTGTTGAATAACCCCAGAGTGTACTGCGTATCATTTTTATTGATGCTCAGATGCTATCTATGTAATATCTGCACAAAGTTGGCTGGACATTACATTGATTTAAAACCTTATGCCCCAGATTAACCATAATGATTTCAGCAACTATTGCAGAAACATGAAACTCAGTTCTACACTGAATCCAAACATTTTAAGGCAGGCATAGCAGATTGAACTGAAAGAGAAGCTTGGAAACCAGAAACTGGTCACTCGGTATGTCAAGATATATGTAGTTTTCAGTGCATAGGCAGTGGAACTATGAAAAATGGAACCTAGAGTAATTCATAAAATGAGATGAAGACATACCCAGGTAACCATTAAATAATACTTGCAATTTTATTTTTTGGTTGGAATTGAAAGTATCCAATGCCAGATACATCTTACATTTATAGCCTATGTGATGTGACATGACCTACAAAGACAGAAATTAAAAAGAGGACCAGATAACCATATTTGAAATTAGCAAAAATAAAATAAAATAAAATACAAAACAGCTGTCTACTCAAAAGTTTAAATTGCCAAACTCCAAATCTAATGCAAAAATTGTTTTCAAGGACAGAATACTAGAGAAATAGATATTACATTTAGATTGGCTTATATAGCATGTTACAAGCTACATCCCCTTAAAATGTATTGCTAATGATATTTTTAACAACCAGTTTTCTGATTCTTTCTGGTAACTAACTTTCCTTTTCCCCATCAGTTTTGAGAGGGAGAACCACTTGCCTACAATGTTTTTACCAGCTGCTTGTTTTACTCTCCTCATTTGGTCTTATTCCTTATAGCAGTACTACCCAACTGGTGGCCCGTGGGCCACTACCAGCCCCTGAGGGTTTAACCCGCAGTCCCTAGACTTCCAGTCTAGGTACCAAGCCCTCTACTGCTCTCCTTCCACGGGAGTCTTCAGGCTCCCCTCCCTCCTCTGCTGCCTACCCCTGCTCCTGAGGATATAATGGAACAGTGTGGTCCATAGGGCTGCAAAAGCTTACATCCAGAGGAGTTCAGTGGGTATCTAGAGACCCAGTGAGGCAAAGAGGCACATAATATGGTGTGGCACAAAGCAGAGCAGATAGGGAGCAAGACAGGGAGTCATGTAGCAGGGGATGGGGGCACTGGTATGATGCAATGGGGATGTCTGTGGTGGGGGACCCTCATGGTGCAGTGAGAGAGAGGCATGTGTTGTGGTATAGTGAAGAAGCTGGACAGGGGATTTGCATATTCATTTGACATCAAAACCATAGTAGAACCCACAGCGATGGAAAGATTGGGTCTCTATGTTTCCGCATCAACTAAGGCCCTTGTCTAAAAGAGCCTCGCCCTGTTACTGGAGGTGTGGAGGATCCTGAATGGCCCCACACCCTGGAAGCATTCCCCGTGCACACCCCAGATTTCATAGATTTCATAGACATTAGGGCTGGAAGGGACCTCAGAAGATCATCGAGTCCAGCCTCCTGCCCGAAGGGCAGGAAGTCAGCTGGGGTGATAGGATCCCAGCAAGATAAGCATCCAATTTACTTTTGAAGGTGTTCAATGTAGGTGCTTGAACCACCTCCGATGGCAGGCTATTCCAGACCTTGGGGGGCTCAGATAGTGAAGAAATTCTTCCTTATGTGCAGCCCAAAATGGTCTTGCAGTAGTTTATAACCATTTGACCTCGTCATCCCTTGGGGAGCTCTGGTGAACAAACGTTCCCCCAGATACTGATGGTCACCCCTGATAAACTTATAGGTGGCCATCAGATCATGCCTGAGCCTGTGCTTTTCCAAGCTAAAGAGCACCATAGCTCTCAGCCTGGTGTTGTAAGGTCTGTTTTCCTGACCTCTGATCATGCGCGTGGCTCTTCTCTGGACTCTCTCAAGCTTCTCCACATCCTTCTTGAATTGTGGGGCCCAAAACTGGACACAGTACTCCAGCTGTGGCCTCACCAAAGCTGAGTACAAGTGGATAATGACATCCCAGGATTTGCTTGAGAAGCATCTATGGATGCAAGCCAGTGTTTTGGTTGCTTTACTAGCTGCAGCATCGCAATGCAGGCTCATGTTCATCTTGTGGTCAATGATGACCCCCAAGTCTCTTTCTTCTGTAGTATTAGCCAGTGTAGCACTGCCAAGCCTATAAGGATACTGCAGGTTTTTCCTCCCAAGGTGGAGAACCTTGCATTTTTCAGTGTTAAATACCATCAGGTTCTCGTCCGCCCATTTGCTGAGCCTGTCAAAGTCAGCCTGGATCACCCTCCTGTCTTCAGGTGTGGATGCTTTGTCCCAAAGTTTCATGTCATCAGTGAACTTTGCCAGTCCGCTTCTGACTCCAATGTCCACATCATTAATGAAGATGTTGAACAATATGGGTCCAAGGACAGAGCCTTGGGGGACCTCACTAGTCACAGGGCACCATGACGATTGACTTCCATCAATTACCACCCTCTGGTTGGGCTCATCAGAAGCTGAGGATCCAGGTCTAGGAATGCAGCAAGCCTACCAAGGAAGGGAGCTAACCCAGGTGTGGGGAATGAAGAAGAACCATCCCATGTGAATCAGCAGAGGAGAAGCATCCAGGAACATCTCAAAGCAAAAAACAATGGAAGGGAGGGGCCATCACCAAGGAGGATTATACCTCCATTGCTCAAGATTGTAGGGGGGCTGTTAGGATGGCTAAGATGGAAATGGAACTGGGACTAGCAACCCAGATCAAAGATAACAAGAAGTCCTTTTTTAAATACATAGGAGGTAAAAAGAACCCCCCTCCCCTACCCCTGGTGGTCGCACGAGACAAGAAAGCTAACCCTTTAACAGATTCTTTGCTTTCATTTTTCTGAGCAGGGACAGGGACATCCCGCCCACTGGGATCCTGGACAGACCCATGGGAGGTGCAGCCAGGCCCAGGATAAGTGAGGACCTAGTCAGGGAACTTCTGGTGGGACTAGACATGTTCAAATCAGCAGGTCCTGATGATCTCCACCCCAGAGTTCTGAGGGAATTGGCAGATGTCATTGCGGGACCCCGGCACAGCTTTACGAGCACTTGTGGCGCTCTGGCAAGTGCCAGAGGACTAGAAAAGGGCCAATGTGTTCCCCATTTTTAAAAAAGGGAGGAAAGGGGACCCAGGAAACTATAGGCCCATTAGTCTTACCTCAGTCCTGGGAAAGCTCTTTGAGAAAATTATCCAGGAGCACATCTGCATGGGACCAGCAGGGGAGATTATTCTTAGGGGCAATCAAATGGGTTCATTAGAGACAGGACCTGTCAGACCAACCTGGTTGCCTTCTATGACCAGGTCACAAAATCCTTGGATACAGGTGTCACCATGGACATAGTCTTTCTGGACTTTGGGAAGGCCTTCGACTCTGTCTCTCACCCCATTCTCATAAAAAAAAAAAAAATTAGGAGACTTGGTGTCAATGCGTACAGTCAGATGGGTCGCAAATTGGCTGGGGGGCCACACCCAGAGAGTGGCGGTGGATGGATCATTTTCGACTTGGAGGGATGTGGGCAGTGGGGTTCCCCAGGACTTGGTCCTTGGGGCTGCACTGTTCAACATCTTCATTAGCGACTTGGACAAGGGGGTGAAAAGCACCTTGTTCAAATTTGCTGATGACACTAAGATGTGAGGCGAAGTGGACATGCTAGAAGAGACGGATAGGCTACAACTAGATCTGGACAGGTTACAGAGGTAGGTGGATAGAATAGGATGGGCTTCAATACTGACAAGTGCAAGGATGGAAGAACCAGCAGCATACCTATAGGCTGGAGAACTCCCTTCTTGTCAGCACAGAGGCAGAAAAGGATCTTGGAGTCACTATTGTTTCCAAGATGAACATGGGCCGCCAATGTGGGGACATGGTCAGGAAGGCTAACCGCATCTTGCATCCATAGATGCATCATGAGATGGTCCAAGGAGGTGATCCTTCCCCTCCATGCGACATCAGTTAGGCCACAGTTGGAGTACTGTGTCCAGTTCTGGGCACCACACTTCAGAAGGGATGTGGCCAGCATCAAAAGGGTTCAGAGGAGGGCCACTGGCATGATCAGGGGGCAGCAGGGCAGGCCCTACAAGGAGAGGCTACGGGACCTGAACCTGTTCAGCCTCTACAAGAGAAGGCGGAGAGGGAATCTGGTGGCCATCTATAAACTTGCCAAGGGGGACCAGCAGGCAATGGGAGAGTCCCTGTTCCCCCAACACTACAGGGAGTAACAAGGAATAACGGCCATAAGTTGACCGAAAGTAGATTCAGGCTAGACATCAGGAGGCACTACTTCACAGTCAGGGTGGCTAGGAGCTGGAACTAACTTCCAAGGGAAGTGGTGCTTGCCCCTACCCTGGGGGTCTTCAAAAGGAGGCTAGACAATCCCCTAGCCGGGTTCGTTTGACCCCAGCATTCTTTCCAGCCCATGGCAGGGGATTGGACTTGATGATCTGCTTAAGTCCCTTCTGACCCTACCAACTACGAAACTATGAAGATAAAAAGGACACTGAAAATAGCCTTGAGGTGGCTGCACCAGTAGAGACATAGAACAGGGCTGCCCTGAGCCTGGAGACAGTCCAGGTCAAGTAGCCACTGGGAAGGGGCTGTGAGCAAGGCTTCTCTTTTGCTTGTTTATTTGTCTGTGTTATTTTCACAGAGCTCTCTTCAAAGCCTCTGAGAGATAATAGACGAGGTGAGGAATGAAGCCTGGCAAAGTCTAGCAGGGTAGGGACTTGGAACCAGTGAAAAGCTAAGTGGCATTTTGTTAAACTTTTTTTGTTTTGCATTTCTTACAAAGCCAGGGTGGCCTTGTGGTGCTACAGACTAACTCAGGAGCAGCAGAGTTGAGGACTCTGAACAGTAGGTCCTTAGCTAAAACCAGCCATGAAAGTAAAAGTGGCTGGCTCAGGGTGCTTGACCAAACATGCCTAGCTCTGCTCTGCCTGAAAGCTACCTGTAACAGTGTACACCCTGGAAGTCATTATACTTCAGCCAAGATTAAACTATTCATTGCATCTTAAATAGTTCAGGTGTGATAAAGGGGCCATGACAAAATACATGTAATAATTTTGTGCCTGGTTTCCATTGTGCCTGAAACTGAACATGTGTGTTCAGTTTCAGGCACAATGGAAACCGAGCACAAAATTATTACAGGCTGCCCACCATGCAGTCTGATGCTAGCTGCCTGACAGGGCTTGGTTGACAGCTTCCCCCTACACTAGGATTGCACCAGAATCTTGATTGGTTCTCACATGGTCCTGAGGCCAAGACTGACAATCTACATGTTGATGGCTAGAAAATGGTATTTAGAGGTTTGCTTTTGGGAATTGGCTTATAAGTAAATTAGATATGCATTAGCATAATGGTCCAGGGTAACAGCAAGGGTTAACTGATTTCTAAGAAGCCTGTCTGTGACAAATTTTCCTTAAGGCCCATTGGTCTGATACAGGCAAGCAGAAAGCAGACACTCAAGCTGGGAAATTGAAGGCATGTTCCACATTGTTCTATAGCATGAGATAGTAAGATGGCATTAGGTTACAGTGCCCAGGTGCAGAGCCCTGAGATATATGGTTTTGGGGGAACAGACCAAATTAGGAGGACACTGGAAAAGCCCAAATTAGGATATGTGCATGTGATGGGTTTCTGAAACAAACTAATATGCTGACAGGACAGAATGTGGACAGTCTGAAAACCACAGAGAGATCAATTAGATGTGATTATTGGGATGGGAGATCAGATCCCAACATGCCTGTGTTAGTGGCCTAAATGTATACCAAAGGCCATGCTGCTTGTTTGCCTATACTTAGCAAACCATTCCCTTTCTTTTTCAAATGCAATACTTATTAAAGAGATCATTAGAAAAGCTAGAGACAGAAGTTACACATACACTGGTATAAGTGATCAAAAACTGGTTCAAATCTAACACAACAGAAGTTCAGTGCACGTAAACCTCTTTCAAAATGGCCCACACTGGTTTAAGATAAATAGTTTAAGATAAACCAGATCCCTTCCACATTCAAGTTAGGCCACAGTCCCCCAGAATCCCAGGATAAGTTTCCCCTCACAGGGTGGGCAGGCTAGTCTTGGCTCAGGCTGTCTGCACCAGCCAAGCAGGGAGGCATGCTCTAGTACCCCCCAGCTTTGGGCCTGGGCCATTGCAGTCATGTGGCTGCATTTTAGGAATCAAAAGTGAATGTCTGCTCATTTGCTTATTGGTTCAATCTACATAGCTTAGACTAACCTGACAAAACTGAATCAATTCAGCCCTGGGCTTTTTGACTGTCTGTACTTAGTCTAAACGTTTATTCAATTATTTTAATAGGCAAACAATATATATACATATATATAAATTTTGTTCTTTTGGTCCATAATAATGAACATGTCAAGCTTCATTGGAACTCATCTCACATTAAGAAAGTATCACAATGTTAATCAGATTGGGAACTTTATTATATAGTTCTTAGATAATATTTTCTTCACTATTTGTGCGGGAGGGATATCCATCTTAACAGTATAGCTTCTAGATTCACATATTCTGTTCATTGACCATTCCCTTCACCATACATTTAGAAAATGTCTCCCCCTCCTCTCTCCCTCCTTTTCTTCCTTATCAAGTTAACATCTGTGGTATAACATGTTACTGCTATATTTAAATCTATCAGTAATTATGGTCCAAGGACACTGTTTCTTGGCTTCTTTCCCCTTCCTTCTTTTTGCCTTTCCACTCCAATTTAAATCACTGTTTGCTGAAATAAGAAACATTTTCAGGATGTGATGATCTTACAGTGCAGCAGCCCCTCTGGCAAACAACACTTCAACACTTCAGAGTGAATTTTAGCAGTTGCTTCTACACTTAAAAAATGCAGAATTCCACAGGGATATATGAGGGTGTACTCTCCTCTCAATGTGCATTCATAATACATTTGGCTGTAAGGCAAGTTTCATCATCTTAGTTATTATCAGGGTTTAAACTAGGGACTTTCAGAGCTGAAAAACCTCTACAGCATTAGATTTATATGATTAAATCCCTTGACTAGGGGCTAATGCAGATTCCTATTCTTTCTGAATCAGGCATAAAAAAGGGCACATAAAACATATTTTAGTCAGAAATTTAAACATCAAGCAAGAAAGGGGAAGGAGAGCTATGTACAAACTTTGGAGATCAGGCAAATGCCAAAACCTTGCAAACTTACAGTAGGAAACTTTTAAACGTGAGCCACTGCAGGCCTAAACAAATGAACAAAATTATTTCATTGATGTAATATACACTAACCATGTCCAAATAAGAAATTCATCACTGTCACTTTTTAAAAGCTAATACATATTACACCTGTTACATTAAAAGGCATGTCCCAGAGCACCTGTGGTTTTAAGTGTGCAAAATCTGCCTGTAGCAGTGGAATGCAGTGGACCCTGTGGAAAAGCTTTTTCCAACAACAATTATTATAGAGGAAAAAGCAATTACTATGTGGATCTTGTGAGTTTTGGTGGAATAACTCCTGTGTCCCAAAGTGGGATTTCTAGAACCTCTCTCACTCTCTTTGCAACAGCCACCTGTATCACATTCTTCAGGATTACTTTTCAGCATACATGGATGATGACTGAAGACAGTGAAAACTGAACATTGCTGGCCACATGCTAAGAGGAGTCACAGATGAGGTGGCAAGAATTACTTCTTCAAATATCCATTCAATGTTACTTAAAGAGTTCCCAGCTGCTAAGGTATCTTACAAAGATAAATTCAGCACTTAGCTGCCTAAGAAATGAGACATGGTACTGATTTCATTGTGAGACCATCTCCCTCCAGTCATTAGATATTTGGGGACCAGAAACTCTATGGGTATAAGCCAGCAAAGTTTCTTTTAACTGCATTTATAAGCTAAGAATACAAGCCCAGGGTTTCAAACACACACTGATAAAACACTACTTTGATTTAATTACCTCTTAATATTAGGGCTGTGCAAAATTTTAGGAGCCATTTAATTTTGGAGTTGTTCTGGGCCATTTCAGCACCCAAAACACCAAATCCAAATAGAAACAGAAGGCTCAGAAACATCTCTGAAATGAAATGAGGCATCCAAAACATTTTGCAAACTTTCGGAGTTTTGGAGCCGGGTTTGCAGGGAAACAGCTGCTCCCTGCAGGGTCAGGTCACGTGGCAGGGCAGTGCTCATCCCTGCCACATGACCTGCCTCTGCAGGGAGCAGAGGTCTGGGTCAGCATGGAGTTGGCAGCGGTGGCAGGAGTCCCTAGCATGAACCTCTGCTCCCTGTGGAGCCAGGTCACACAGCATGGTGACGCTGGTCCCTGCCATGTGACCTGGCTCTGCAGGGAGCAGAGATCCGGGGCTGCATGAGACAGGCAGTGGCAGTGAAGTGACCCCAGCGTGGATCTCTGCTCCCTGCGGAGCCAGGTTGCGCGGCAGGGACCAGCAGGTTTGCTCACCAATCTGTGCTGCTTCCCTGCCCCACGACCTGGTGTGATAGGAATCGGAGACCCATGAGGGGGTCTCCTCACCTGCATGGAGGGCAGCGGCCCCAAGCCCCTGACCCCAAGCCCTGCCCGGCTGGGCAATAGGGTTGTGTGAAGCTTGCAGCCCATTCAAAACAGATTTGGAGGAGATTCAGCCAAAATCAAACAGGACAGTGATCCGAAACACTGAAATGAATCACTGTCCTCCAAAATGGCCAAATCCAAAACCAAATTAAAACACACGCATTTTGCACAGCTCTAGTGAATATGGCCCACTGTTACTAAGAAACATGTATCAGTGTATTCCTCAATTTTATTTTCCATGTCTCTATAATGTTCATTTGGGGTATATTTTAAAGCGGGGAGTGGGTTGGCTTAATTTATCCCACAAAATGGTTGCATTCCACAGGTTAGAATTTAAATTTCCATTTGCAATTGAACTGCATTCAGAACGACTGTGGTAAGGGCAGGCAAAAATGGCGGTATGGAATCCTTACCCCAGACTTTGACTAGTGTCTGTATTAACTCCCTGCCACAGTCTGTTGGAAGCTCAGTGCTGCACTGCAAGGTAAGAGCCCATGTTTGGTCATTCTGCCATTCAGATATCTTCAGACTACAGCAGCATTTTTGGCCATGTGATTTTTTGCTACTGGAGTGAAACAAAGCAGGAGGAACTCATGATCTGCCCCTCCTGTCTCTCAACCATATGTATGAGGGTTCATAATCTCATTCCCATGATTTCTTTATGTTTCCAATACTCAAATGAAGTTCATTGTAAATAGATCCCTGAATGATTTTCCCATATCTTCAGGCTACCCTTTTGCATCCTCCCTTCAGCATTGAAAGACTGCCTCACATTCCCTTATAGCAAAGTTTGTTTAGTCAGGATGCTTTTGGATAGATTTTCATGTTCCTTGGTGCTAGTAACAACTATTCCTAGCAAAGTCAAGCCTGAACTCTCAAAAATGGCATTCAACAGCAAGTTCAAGCACTGTATGTTTGGGTGGCCTGGGATTTCTGTCAAATATATATATTAAACAAGACAGAAGTCAGAGAAGCCTTTTGTTTTCTTGCTTATGAATCACATGTGAAAGTATGATTTTAAACAAGCTAACCATATAACAGATCTGACTGATAAAATAAAAGTACTTCCTGGCAAGTAAAACCAGTTGTGCCTGAAATTAGACTAATATTACTCAGTTGAGTTTATGTTTTGGAAAGAAAAAATAGAATGCAGATATGCACCCAATTTTTTTCTTTCATGTTAACTGGAAAAAGAGTCCACAAATGCAAATTTCTACCATTTTCAAAATTCTACACAGACTCACTGAGGTCATCTGAGAATTACTTAGGAAAACCCTTGTTGCATCAAAAACATATACTATATATACAGTATATACATATAGTCCTACATATACACTATAGATTTAACTCAGTTCTTCACTGAATTCCAACACTGTATTGTATAAGCATTCATACAGTAAAAAGTGTAGGATGATCTTCATGTGTATAAAGACTTATACCATGCTATCGCCCATTTAAGTAATTTATCTAATTGAATAAGCATAGATAAGAGAAGTGCAGAGAAAAATGAATACTACTGTACATAGACTTCATCAATCTGACAAAGGCCTTCAATATATTCAACAGATGGGATCTTTTTATGATTCTGAAGAAACTGGATTGCCCTCTCAAACTGTTGAACATCATGCAATTAT
This sequence comes from Alligator mississippiensis, assembly GCF_030867095.1. Lineage (NCBI taxonomy): Eukaryota > Metazoa > Chordata > Crocodylia > Alligatoridae > Alligator > Alligator mississippiensis. The sequence continues at coordinate 49,905,415 of NC_081831.1, forward strand.
TACATCAAGGTACGGAGGCAAATGTAGTATATGAAAATAAAGAAATAAAAGCCTTTGACATCAACAACAGGGTGAAACAGGGTTGTGTATTAGCCCCCATCATTGGCAACACGTAGTGGGTGCATGTGCACCCCCTAAGATTGGCCAAGCAGCCCCTGAGATTAGCTGCTGGAAGTGGAGCACCAGCATGCCCCCCCTGTGGCAAGAGAAGTGCTGGCATGCCGCCTCCCCACTCACGCCCCCCTGGTCAGCAATCTACTTTTCATTCTGACTTCTTCATGCATTCAAGGGCAGCACTGATGGCATTCCTCTTCAAACCAGATTATATGGAAGCTTGTTCAACACTGCACGGTTTAGAGTAAAAACCAAGGTGAAAGAACTGGTTCTGAGAGATTTACTGTTTGCAGTAACATGACCTTAGTTACCTGCAGTGAATTTTCTCTGCAAAATCTCTTGGGCAGATTTTCTGAATCATGCAAGAGCTTCAGGATGGCAATTAGTCCAAGTTACTTCTAAGCAATCTAAGTCAGGCACTGTATTGGTATATCTCTATTAAGGCAGCATTATGCCTGGGCTAATATCCCGTTTCTCTGCATGGCACCCTGTGCCACAACCAACCCCATCTTCCAACCCTGCAGCACATGGAGCCTGGCCAGGAGCTGGGAGGAGCTGGGCACAGACCTCAACAAAGGACACATGAAGGGGTGTGCGCTAAAGCAGAAAGCAGTGGCACAAATTTGTGCCACTGCATGTGCACACCCCTACTCATTTGGACATGGCTTAACCATCTCCCTAAGTTCTGTGCTTAACAACTGAAAATCAGAGAGTGTATATATGTGGCCAGAACTACAGACTCCCCCACTGATAACAGGTAGGTTTGTACATAGGCTACTCAGAAGATCAGGACAATCATCATGGCTGATCTTTAACATGTAGAAACACTGAAATACAAAAATTATAAGTGTTATACTGAAATTGTGCTACCATGAGTTATTCTGTTAAATGTAATGCTTCCTTCCTGATAGAAAAAAAGACACAATTCTGACACCCTTTTTCATTTTGAGTAGTGCTTTGCTTTGTAATTTCATCAGGACTATATGAGAAGCAAAAGGTGAGTAAAAGCAATACTTACATCTCAGTACTCAAAGCAGAAAGGCTACTTTAATTACAGTAAAACCTGGGAATGTGCCAATTCATCATCCGTTTTGCAATAATTTAACACAGTATATAGTTATGAATCATGGCACCCTGTAGAACAGGACAGTATATCTCCTGTACTTGGGGAATACTACAGTGAAGTTTTGGCAGTTCTGTAAGTATTATTTTTTCTCTTCAGGTCAGAAATGAACCAATGACAATGAACTGCCTGACAATGGGTCATCAGATAAATGAGACATAAAAAATTGTGGTCCTGACCCAATGTATTTATTAAAAAATCCAGGAACCTTTCTGAAATGGTGGGAGCTGGAGCCATAGCTGAGATCTGGTTAAGTAATATAATGTCAGTTACAATAAATAAATAAATAAATAAATAAATAAATAAACCCCACTATATAATTTCAGCTCACATTCTACCTTAGTCTGTTCTGCAGAATTTTGATGTGCTGTTCATAATGACTGCTTCCTCTCGAAGGGAGAATGATTCTAGGGTACATTGGAATCTTGTAATAAAAAAGCTAAGAAATTGTAATTTATCATCAGTCCACACATTGTATAAAAACTGGGCCACACACTGGCGACTGATAGAGGAGGCATGGGACAGGGGGGGGCACATGCCTACCCTGACAGGGCAGTCCCCACCGGCTTCTGCAGTGCTCGCCATCCTCATTCCTGCTACCACTGGTGGCTTCTGCATTGCCAGCCCCATCCCCACCACTGGTTTCTGCAGGTGCTCACCTGGCCCATCCTTGCTGCCACTGCCGGTTTTTGTGAGTGCTCGCCAGCCCTGTCCCCACTACCATTGCTGGCTTCTGCAGGTACCCCCCTAGACTCAGGAGGCACCAGTCACCCATGCAGCTGCACCAAGCTAGCAATCTTCCCCCCAGGACAGAGAAGATGTGCAACTCCCACAATACATTTTCAGGGTGCACAAAGCTGAGTGCTTGCTTTCAGTCACACCAGACAAGGTTCCTATTGCAAACAACTGATGAAGAAGTGGAGTACTGGTCAGGATCAAGAGCTGTTAAGAACTTTGGGAGGGAAGGTACAGAAACATCCTGAGACTTTCTGAGAGGGTGTTAATGTGCCATATTATCATCCTCTGAGCTAGATTTTGGCATTTTTTGCATGGGGGTGTTGCCACAGACATTAACATCTTCTCCCCACTATGGCAGTACAGTGAATAAATTGTTCCAAGGAAATGGAAAGAATAATAATCCTCTACTTGTCTGATACTAATTTAGACTTTGTTTGATAACATTGGTCTGGTCACCTGTTAGCATCACAGTTAAATATAAGATCAAACTGCTCTATTAAGTAGTCCCCAACGTAATAATTCTTGTAAGCAAGGGAAATATGAACTGTACTGTGCCTTATGGTAGAATTTTTATGTTAGATATAAATATAAATCCATTTAACTACAATTCTGGTACATCCCAGTATCAGATTTTGGCACTGTGCTGCAAATTTGCAGTGCAGCACACAGTTGCATATTCACCACATGCAGTTTGCAGTACCACAAGCAGGTTTGAGGCACTGCAAACCGCACATATGCTCTCATTTTGATGTACCCACAGCGGTTAAGTGACTTGCTTAAGATCACATTTGCCCTTGACAAAGCCAGGATAAAAATTACCTTGACCTTGACTTCTATATATTCTACCTTACAAAAATACAATATTTTCTGTCCATTCATTATTTGACCACATGAATTATTAAAGATTAATTTTGTGACTCACAGAACTACAACAATTTGATGAAGAGGCAAACAGATATATGAGTTCCATACAGAGCTTCATAGCTTGAGATGATCAATTTTACTATAGCATAGTAATTGAGCTAGTTACAGACACTAACATACAAGGTTTCCAGATATTCTGCCACAGATCAGAGTAAATCATTAGCTGCCAGAAAAAAAAAAAAAAACTGCTGGAGAAAAAACACCTGGAAAATTGCCCATATCCATGACAACAGACACAATTAACACACAGTAAAATAATTTTAAATTAGTAAATATGCAAGGAGAGGGAGAAGAGAAGTTAATTCAGAATATTTATTAAACACTAAAGGAATTCTGTCAATTAATACTTGACTGTAATTTTTTTCCATCTGTTCTTGTGTGTTTGCAGCACTCACACATAAAAAAGAAGATAGCATCTCAGATCATTCCATTATGGAGACTGCCCCTGTGTTCCATCCAGACAGAGCTGAACATTAGTAATGGCTGCTTTTATACAACCTCTTTTCCAATCAGTATAACATCATGTTTGGTTATCATTTTTTTCTATACACCAACACTACTAACCACATGACAAGAGAAACTGTAGATGAAATTCTGTCTGAAATCTCTAGTCACACGGGTTAACTAAGAATAGGAGTCATTCCCACAGCTCTAATACATCCTCCTTATGATCTGATCAGGGTTAGAACCCCTGCTTTTTCTCATCATTTTATTAGAAAACAATAAGACAACAAGGTCCAGTTCCAACACAAGACTGATCCTCCTCAGACAATCCTCTCTACCCAAATCAAACGTGTTGTTAAAGAGTTTAGCTATGAAATGGAGCTTCAGAATGGAGCTAGTTAGAGTTGTCCCATTGTCTTATTCCTTATTAACAGAACAGAAAGAAATTGTTGAGTTTAAATCCTATCTGGATCACACGGACTGAATTCGAGCAATAGAGAATGACTCCTGCAGAATCAAGCTCAAGTCTCTAGAAAGGCCAGACTACCAACTTACAAGTACATATGCATAGACACATCATGCATCTTGATTTAATGGAGCAGGTGGAAAGTCTGGGGCACAAATCTGTTCTTAATTCCTGGCTATTCAGCTTTCCCACTAAATTTTCTTTACTCAAATCCACGATTCTTCCAATTAGCCTGCTTCCTAACTTTTTCCTCACACTAAACAGGGATCCATTTTATTATCATGTCTGTGTCTATTTACTTGCTAGTGTGGATAAATAGTTCATTTTGTTAATAGTGAAGAAGTGAATATTATGTATACATCAAAATAAATAACATCTATTATTATAATAAATAGATCCAAAGAGGTGATACTTCCCCTCTATCGGACGCTGGTCAGACCGCAGTTGGAGTACTGCGTGCAATTCTGGGCACTGCACTTCAAGAGGGATGCGGATAACCTGGAGAGGGTCCAGAGAAGGGCCACTCGTATGGTTAAGGGCTTGCAGACCAAGCCCTATGAGGAGAGACTAGAGAACCTGGACCTTTTCAGCCTCCGCAAGAGAAGGTTGAGAGGCGACCTTGTGGCTGCCTATAAGTTCATCACGGGGGCACAGAAGGGAATTGGTGAGCTTTTATTCACCAAGGCGCCCCCGGGGGTTACAAGAAATAATGGCCACAAGCTAGCAGAGAGCAGATTTAGACTGGACATTAGGAAGAACTTCTTCACAGTTCGAGTGGCCAAGGTCTGGAACAGGCTCCCAAAGGAAGTGGTACTCTCCCCTACCCTGGGGGTCTTCAAGAGGAGGTTGGATATGCATCTAGCTGGGGTCATCTAGACCCAGCACTCTTTCCTGCCTATGCAGGGGGTCGGACTCGATGATCTATTGAGGTCCCTTCTGACCCTAACATCTATGAATCTATGAATCTATTAAGACCACTACTCATCTGCCTGAAATGTGCTTACTTTGCATAATATTCTCAGACACATACACACACACTTCCCTTTTTTCTCTATCCTGCAAACTCATTCTTGGATACAAAAGTAAATCTGAGTCATGAAACATAATCAGTAACATAGTCCTTGCAAACTGAAATAAAGTAACAACAACCTACATCTAAAAGGCTGCAGGTGGCAGCCTGGAGCAATTAGCTAGCTGGTAACAAACCACCTGCTTAAGGGGCTACAGCTGGCTCAGTTAATCAGTAAATGAGAGGAAGTTGATTGGCTGACCTGGAAATAAAATGAGGCAGCAAGAAGAAGTGAGCCCAGAGAGAAGAATGTCTGTATGAAAAAGAAGGGCTCTCAAAAGGAAAATCAGTGGGTGAGTGAGCCTTAATCCATGCTGGGAGTGTTTATTTTGGGATTGTTGTATATTTGTAACTGAGCCCTGCAGTGCAGATTAGCAGGTTACCTGCAACAGGAGTTTCAAAGCATTGAGTTAAAGGTGTGTTCATTTGGATTGTCTTACTCTTGTCTCAGCCTTGAGAAGCAGAAGAACCCAGGGTATTAAACTTCGTGTTTCTAAACCCAGAAAAACACTGTTGCTGGGATCAGATTCAAGGACTCAAAGCCTAATTTGAGCTAGGCTAGCTGCCAGCCTATTACACTACACAAGAAGCCTACTTGTTCTGTCATAGCAGTGTTTTGATAATGGTGGTTAGAAGTGAAGATGTGATATTTATAGAAAAAACCAAACAACCTGCCCAAGCACAACTCTTGCACGCTTTTATTGGCTAGGGGCAGACATTACACACAAACCAGCTTGAATGAGTAGAAACCAGCTGACATCTGTAACAAAAGAAATTCAGTGTGTATATAAACTGGCTTCAAAATGGCTGAAACCAGTTTACTACACTACTGAATGAGTATAGTATTAAAATTAACTAATTTAGGCTAAACAGGTCTATCCCACATACCCTCCCAGTCCCCCAGCATCCCAGGATGCTTTGCACCTCCTCTGCAAACCACTCCTCTCAAGGTAGGCAGGCTAGCCTTGGACCATGCTGCCTCCCCTGGGCTGTCATAGAATGGAGGCAGGAAATCCTCTGTTCTACAGCCTGGCCCCTGCCTGCACCTGTCTGCCAAGGGGGGGGGGGAGGGAGGGAGGTGGAGAAACAGAGCCCTGCTCCCCAGCACTACCCCTAGCCCTGATTCTGGTGTGCAAGGGTTTCCCAACCACCTGCCCATGAAATACTCTGATACACAGGTGGGAAGGGAGGGACAGCAGTCCCTCCAAGCCAGGGCCAACCCAGATCCCCATGCTTCAATGAGAGTTACCTTCATGCCCCTACCATCAGTGTCCCCAGAGCCCTGCTGCAGAAGTGGAATTCTCCACTTTCATCTGTCATCATGGTCCAGCACTGGCTTATCTCCCCCCTCCCCCCCCCCCCCAGGTACAGGGTGGGGGAACAGTCCCTCCAGCCTGGGGCCAAGCTGGTGCCAGACTGCATGGAGGTGTGGGATGGGGGAATTCCCCCTCTACACTGGTGCCAGGAGTCAGGAACCCTGCCCAGGGCAGGAAAAATCCACTGAGGCACAGGGATCCAGGCTAGCTCTGGGCTGCAGGGACTGCCTCCCTCCCCACCCCTTGTTGCACCTGTGGGTGTTGGGCTAAGTTGGTGCAGGACCATGCTGAGGCGTGGGCTTGGGAGACCCTGCCCAAGGTGGGGAACTCCTGCTAAATCACAGGGTGTCTGTCCCACACCCCCCCCCCCCCGCATGTGGGCTGATGCCCAGTGCCAGCTGGGCCCTGAGGTAAAGGGACCGTTTTCCCCCCCCCCCCCCCGCCCCTGCAGAGGAATAGCAAGGTGTGGGCAGTGTGTGCTGGGCAGCCAATCCGGGATCTGCTGGCTGCACTGGGGTGCCCTAGGTAGTGGCAGAGAGTCTGGAAAGCATGTTCTAGCATGTACCAGTTTCTGCTCTGGGCCACTGCTAGCATCTGACTGCCTTTCTGGATTTAAAAGTGAATGTCAGTTCACTTCATTATCAGTCCAATGTACTCAGCTTAAAAACCTGTGAAGATTGAATTAATTCAGCCTTATGCTTTTTGACTGTCTGTACTTAGGACCTTTTCTGCACTGGTATTCAACCATATGCAAACCTTTCAAACTGTGTTTTCAAAAAGTCCCTAAAAATAATGGAAGAGCTTTAATTAAAAATAAATTATATTATAATCTGCTGTTTAAGAAAAATGGGTGGCCCCTATGCCTGTCAGCAACTAAATAACAAAGGTAGATAAAGAAGATGATGTGAAATAGGGTTTATGTAGATCTGTCTGACTAATAATTTATGAACAGAGTACAAAAGTTGTTTAGGGTGACATGAGGAGAGGGAGCTGGTAGTTTCATGTTTTATTTTTGCTTTGTTTTGGTATGTTCTGGTTTTATTTCCTTTCCTTTGCATTGTTTTCATTAGTCATCAGATACATAGACAAAAAGGATTATCTATAAAATGAAAAACTGCATTTAAACAGCAGTGGCAGAAGGGACAGTCAATGCGGGGAAACAAATTTTTCCAGGAGATTTTGCTTAGAATTACAATTAAATAACCAAATAGTCACCATCTTAAGAAAAAATGTATTGTAAAAGAATTATGCCAGCATCAAAGACATTATGGAGATCTGTCTAGCATGAAACCCAATTATATGTTCAACTGGCTGTCCAACACCCCTCTGGAGTATTTTTTTTTTTCTGGTATTTCCTGTTGACAGCAGTGGATTTCTCTTCTAGGTTCTCTAATTCTCATAGATTCATAGATATAGGGTCAGAAGGGACCTTGCAGATCTTCTAGTCCAACCCCCTGCCCTGGGCAGGAGAGAGAACTGGGCTCAAATGATCCCAACTAGGTAATCGTCAAGTCTTCTCTTAAAGACCCCCAAGGTAGGAGCCAGCAGTACTACTTTCCTTGGAAGTTGGTTCCAGATCCTAGCCACCCTGACTGTGAAGTAGTGCCTTCTAATGTCTAGTCTGAACCTACTCTCTAACAACTTATGTTATTCCTTGTTACCCTGGGAGGCTCTTGGGGGAACAAGGTCTCTCCCATTCCCTGCTGGTCCCCCCCCAGTAAGTTTATAGATGACCACCAAGTCCCCTCTCCGCTTCCTCTTGTGAAGGCTGAACAGGTTAAGGTCCCGTAGCCTCTCCTCGTAGGGTCTGCCCTGCTGTCCCCAGATCATGCGAGTGGCCCTGCTTTGGACCCTCTCAATGCCATCCACATCCCTCCTGAAGTGCGGCACCCAGAACTGGATGCAGTACTCCAACTGCAGCCTGACCAATGTCACAGACAGGGAAGATCACCTCCTTGGTCCTGCTTGTGATGCATCTGTGGATGCACGACAAGGTGCGGTTAGCCCTACTGACCATGTCCTCGCCTTGGCGGCCCGTGTTCATCTTGGAATCGATAACGACTCCAAGATCTATTTCTGCCTCTTTCTCAGCCAATAAGGAAAGAGGGGACATACAGGCAGGAAGTTCATTCTGTCTTGTTTTTACAAATAGAATAAAAAATCATCTCTATTTCATGCACTAGGTTGTTTTGGCAATTAAAAATACTACCTGGTGTTTTGTGCATACTTTTTATAATGTTACCTAGCCATTAACCTGCATTCAGACAGAGGCAATCTGACAATGTGGTCTGTTTTCTGAATCTATACAGAGTGCAAATATAACATGATGCACTTGACAGGGAAATGCTTTCATATTGGTTCTTCCCTTTCACAGGATCATTTCTGAAGCAGAACAACTCTTTTTGATGTGCTTCATTGGCCAAGTATATCTGTACCTTCACTTTTTAGATCTCCTCAAGGCTCTTTGAATGCTTCAAATGTAACATCTATCTATGCCCTCTAAGGGAAATCAAATGAAAAAGCAGGTCCTCCAAAGAATTTGCAAAACTTTGAGGAATCTATCAGCTGTTTCCCCACTACCTTAAATAATAAGTTAAGGCCATGGACTTGGGTTACATTTGTAGCCATATGTATGCCCTTGCAGCACTATAGCACTTATAGGGACAGACATACACATCTCCTGTAGCACTGCAAAAATGGCAGAAGCACTATAGAAACGTTCCTGGATGATTTGGAAACTTCTCAGTAGTGCTACATATAACATCCATATAGTGTACCATAATGGTAAGGGGTGAGGAGACTGGCAAAGACTCCCAGGCCTGCAGCATGAGGATGACGGGCCATCAGTGAGCATGTTACACCTCCCAGGGCAGCAAGCTATCAGTTAGCAGGCTTACTTACAAGCTCCCCTCTCTTGGTGTGGTGGGGAAGGGGCTCTCAAGTCCAAGCAACTCCCTATCAGGCCCTGGCTGAATGCCTTTGCAATGACTTTGTAGTACTCCAGCTTGGGGCTCTGCATATCTGTCTCCATCTGTAGTGCTACAAATGTAGACCATATTTTGGTAGTGCTACGGATGTAATGCCTGTCCATGGGCACTAGGAAAACAGTATAAGAAAAATAAGTTGCTGAAAGACATCAAAGGGTGTCCCCCCAAAGGACAGTGCCCTGGAGTGATGCATCTAAAGAAAAGTTCAGGGATAGTACACAAGTATTCCCATGCATATTCATTGTGATCCCATAATTGTGGCAGACAGCACAATTATGGGATCACACATTAGATCTAATCACACCTTATGCTAGTTTGGGGAAGCCCTATCCTGGGTTCCCCCTGCATTGGGAAGAAGCAGGCTCCCATGGCTAGGACCCCGCTTTGCTGAGAGGTCTCCCAGCCATGGGGGTAATGTGCAGCTAGGACCAAGAATCCCATGCCTGATGGGGCTCTCAGTCCCAGCTGTCCCACACAAGCAGCCTGGACAGTCCCACATCTGATGGGACTCTTGGTCCTGGCTGCACCCCATGAGCAACTGGGATCAAGCAGCTGATCAGATGTCAGGATTTTCAGTCCCAGCTCCACCCCACAGGTGTGGAGCACAGCTACATGGAGCAGCCCCATACCTCTGCAGCTGGGAGAGAACATTGGCTGCGATCTCCCAGCCGCATGCTGCCAACGCATGCAACTTAAAGTTGGAAAGAAACCATCTATAAAGTTATTACACATTTTCAAGCAATAACTTTACAGCTGGTTGGAAATTTTTAAGGCAGGATAGTTAATTTGCACATGTAGCCAGTCTAAATTTATTGCACAATTAACATGTAGAAGAGGTCTTATTCACAATTAAGTTCAATAACTGCCTTTCCCAACTTCTTCACTTTACTTTCTCCATTTTGCCCCTTTGCTGTTGGTATGTTAGCTCAATAAATTTCCTTATTTAATGGTGTCAAAATGAAGAATAACCAGTAAACAAATAGTCTTTTGGCCCACAAGCTTCTATCAAAAATTCTATGTAAATGAGGACTTACTTCATACGTATTATGAACAGTCTTGGACAATCTTTAACATCTTTAGATAGTATACACAAAATATACTACTTTCTACAAATCGGAATGACCTACTCGGTAACACATTTTTCTTCACTAATAATCCTTCCTTAATGTTTTCCTTCCTAACCTCATGTCAATCTGCTTAAACATGGAAAAGTCCCTTGGATTTTTTTGAGAAATGGATGAAAGTGTTATAGGATCAGCTATATAATTCTACCTGCTTTATTTAAGTTGAATAGCACCCAATTTTATGAGTATCCTGTTGGCTTTGTTGAGACAATTCATGAAACAATGCACTACTTTGTCAAGGTGTAAAGGGAGTCAAGTTGAGCAGCCACTCGTATGATGCTGAAGAGCAAGTCATAGGAGGAACGGCTGATAAATATGGGACTGTTCAGCCTAGAAAAAGAGAAGACTTCAGGGGGATTTGGTGGCAGCTTACAAATATATCGGGGGAGAGCATCAGGGGTTAGGTGAACAACTATTCACCAAAGCTCCTCAGGGGAAAACAAGGAGCAACAGGCATAAACTCCTAGAAGGAGGATTCAGACCAGATACTAGGAAAAATGTCTTTATGGTTCGTGTGACCAGACTCTAGAATAGACTCCCAGCAGGGGTGGTGCAGACACCTACCCTGGAGATATTCAAAAGAAGACTGGATGCACACCTTACTGGGGTTATTTGACCCCAGCAGTCTTCCTTGCACAGAGGAGAGCTGGACCTGATGATCTCTCAAGGTACCTTCCAGCTCTAAACTTCTGTGAATTTAATACACAAGAGAAAATTCAGAATAAAAACTAACTTCTTTCCCTGCACTGAAGACATGAAACGTGTAGACAGGAACACATATTTTTTTTAAAGTGCAGCATGGCACTTGCAGGCAAGCAGGAAAGTGCATTCGAACACATGTTCCCTCACGTTCACATGGTCCTGCACACCTTCATGTTTGACATGAATACACTGACTGCACCAGTGACAGCTGTTTTGAAGAAGACTGGCCAGAGGCAGGCAGTGGCTTTTACGTTTACAGTTACTGTAGCTAGTATTTCGATTACCTGCTTGCCTTGCCTGATAAAGCCACTTTTTAAATTCACCTCAGGCAAATATGGAAAAATAAGTAATGTGCTCCTCTGAGAATCCCAGTCAGTTCAGCTCCTGCCACCTTTAGTTTAGCACTTTGGTGAACATACTCTTTTACAAGGCTAGCCATTTGCTCACAGCCTGCAGGCAACTTAGTTTTAGACATTAGTAAGGAAAAAAAGACTGTGCTGAGTAGAAACCTGTTCACATGGGGATCTCTAGGCCAGCTTTAACTAAGTAATAGACCTCACTTCTGAACTAAGAGATTCTGCCATTAGAACAGCATTAAACAAAGAAAAGGAAGCACTCTATTTTTCGTAAGAGTACTCCAAATCTTTGAGCATTAATGTATGTTTGCATGCACACATAATTAGTTATCAATTGATTTGTGTAATAGATGAAAAGTAGTGAAATAGTTTGTGGTAAAAATCCTGTATTTAAGAGGTAAAGAAGTGACCAGCATCAGCTTATGTGACTGATATACACTGTTCTTTGCTACAATGCCACTGCTTCAAGAAAATTGAAGCTCAGAGTAATTAAGAGAGGTCTAGTAGTTCAATGAATAAATTAACCTTTTTTGGAGAAAAAAAAAAAAGTATGCTGAACAAATTAATCAGCTCTCTGAAACCCAGCTACTTAACAGCTATAGCCTTTTTGAAAATGGTTTAAAAATGTAACCAACAGAAGTGTGGGGAAAAAAGTTAGAGAACTGTTTTTCCATGCACTTCATTTTATATATATATATAAATAATATTATATTTGTGATTTTTTTTTTTTAAGGCACCACTTTGATGACCCATATCTCCTATATATAAAGTTGATGTATTATGTAATTCAAAGAACAGATCAATTCAAGCCAGAACATATTGATCTGAAACTAGATTTGCAAATTCCCTTGATTGTGGGACTATTAATTTTCATGTACATATTTACTATAATTTTTTTAATCCAATTTTGGTTTGGGCCAGTGATTGAATTTATACCTGAATGGAGGCTCAGATCTGAAACAAGCTGGAAGTTCAAGTGTAACTGGAGGCTTTACTCTCAAACAAAGTATACACAATGGTGTTTGCATTGACAGTTATAAAGTTACTTAGCATTTCTAATTTATAAACACTTGTAAATTGGTTCTGAAACTTTGCCAGAATAAGAAAATTAAACTGAAATTCCTATGCTGTGTCTTAAACTTCTATACAGCCAAGGGAAAAAACAAAAACCAGTAACTTTATAACACCCCACAATAAAACAAGATGGAAAAAAGTCCTTTAGCAGCTCCATGCTTTTGAATATTGACATATAGTCAATATTCAAAAGCAATATAGTGTCCCTTTAAAAATCCAGCCAAATTATTAACTTGTTTTCAGTTGAGGGAAGGGGTGGAAATCACATTTCCTACATCTTTTGTAATAGCTGTATTACTGAAGGAGGGTTTTGCGGGATTTTTTGCGATTGGTCTTTTCCTGGCTGGAGCAGCATAGGGCCTTCCCTACAACTGCAGCACTAGTCTTGCATGCTGTGTTGGATATAGTTTTGGGCACCTAAACAGAAAGTGGGAAACCTACCTCTCCTGTGTTCTCTCACAGCTACCTTACCACTGGGGTCAAGGAACAGGAAGGATAAAACTAACTGATTCAAAAGCAATGGGTACCAGGGCCAGACCTGCAAGTGGAGGGTTCTTCTCTTTTCCAAAACCTAAATTAACAAGTTTTGCCATTCCCTTGCAGTCTACCAGTCTCTATGAACACTGCTGTCCACGTTTTCTCATTTCCTTCTAGTGCTGTGCCACACGTGCTAAGAACTTGGGCTACTATATTAAAGCAAACGAAGGTCCCTGGTAGATCTAAAGGTTCCAAATCAGATCTGGGTATCATAGCATGATGTTGCACAATGGTCCCACTACTCTTATATTTTTGGTTTCTTGGAGTTTTTTTTTTTTTTTTTTCAATTTACGTTGAAACAAAAGTATTACAGTTAAAGGGCTAGAATTATGGCCACAGGGAATGAAGTAACAATGGTAAGAAAAAAAAAAATAGTATGTGTTCATGTATTTAAATTTTAACACGATGCATATATGCATAGGGCATAGAATTCAAGTTTCACAAGAATCCTTTAACTTGAAGAGATCTAATTTTTTTTTTTTAGTGTTTAACATTGCATATAAATAAAAATTATCATTTTTCCTGTGCATCTATATAGCCATATCAACAGATGTCTTTAAGAGATACCATATCATATACAATTTACAGCCTACTAAAAATCCTCAATCTTGACTGGAAAGAAAGACAGATTCCTGGTATTTGCCAAGGATTGTTATAACCAATTCTTTTATAAAGTTTAAGCAAGTATGATTTATCTTGAGCAGAGAGCTGGGGATGCTCCTGCCTTGAGCCACAGGTGGTTAGACTGAATAAATTTGTGAGGTCTAGCCCACTCTTAGCCTCACCAGCCCCACTCCCTACATCCTGGCGAACATCCACCTACTGTCTCAGTCGCACCAACTCCCTCCTTGGACTGATGGTAAGAGCAACTGCTAGAGGCAGGGGACAGCCTAAGGAACTCAGCAAAAGCATGTGCCTAGGAAACGAGTGGAGAGCTATGCTTCATGGTCCATTACGCCTGACAGGAGCTCCCCTGCAAGTTGCTGTGCTTCCACTCAGACACCAGGTGGCACTGCTGTCCTCAATCTGTCTATATCACTGTTAGCTTTTTGTAGACGGCTCCACTTTTCTGTGGCTAAGCACTTTTGCCTCACTTTTATGGGCTGTCCATAAATTTATAGACAGTTGGCAACCCTGCAAACAAGACATTTCTTGTAGATCTAAAAATGTATATCATTTGCATATCATTTTTTGTGTGTTTGTTTGGGGGTTTTTTTGTTTGTTTTGTTTTTTAGCCCTTGAAGGATTACAAAAGGTGATCATATTTTCTGGATATCTGAATATCAATGGTTAACAACATTAAAATAAAGTTTAGAAGAAATCTGTGTAGGGTACAGATAGTTCATTAGCAAATAGCAAGCTTTCTACCCTGATATTGAGTAATCCATCATGTCTTAACTACCCCCAGATTTTTGTTCACTCAATATTGTGGAATTGACATGAAAATGTTGCCCTGTGGGGTCAGGCCAACTCTCAGGATCTCAGTATTACATGGTTAGACAGGAGGGTGTTACACAATTGCACATATACAAACACACATCAGTTAGGTGCATACACACACAAACTACCAGCTCAGGCACATACACATCCAAACCAGCCTAGGCACATGCATACCTATCACCAATTCAAGCACATGCACTATACAAATATGTAGCAAAACTCAGTTTTTCTTTTTTTCATTTACTTTAAAATGCATCCCCTCCCCTTCCCCAAGCACTTCTGACTTGTTGTCTCCCTCTCTTCCCTATAGATAAGTATAAGTAAGTTAAGATATAGGATAAGCTTTAACATTTTATTTTAGGTAGTAAGTTTTATTTTTCTCTCCCCTCTTTGCAAATAAGTTCCCTGCTATTTTGATATCGATACCCACTGTTTTATAAGTGATGATTATGTTTGTATTGCTTTTATATTGTGCGATTACTGTTTTATGCCTACATATGTAAGTTAGCGTAAGTCATGTCAAGTTTCCATTTTGTATGTCAAGCCTCCATCTTGCGTCCTCTGCCCCAGGCATCCCCTGTGTTGCAAGTGTATGATTCATGTACCTTCCCCCCCCCCCCCCTCTAAATTTGGTTCCCAGATGAATGAGAGTGATTGGGAATGATTGAAATACAATGGTAGCAGGCCTCTACTGAATGGCCTATAACGACCAAGCCATAACCTCGTGTTTGATTCATCCAGGAACCATGGACCTCACCCAGGAACAGAGACAAGAACCCAGCACTTGAAAGACAAAAGACCACACAGAACCAGCAACTCTACCATTGTATCCCACCACTACAGACACCCAGAACTGCACATCCCTGCTTGGAGCACACATGCTCAATACACCAGGGGCTGACCCTTGCCTGGGCATGCCTCCTGTCACTAGGGTCACACAAGGTCTGCCCCTATAAAAAGAGGCAGTGAAGACAGACCCAGGGAGACGCCCTCTCCATCTGGACCAGCACCATGCCATACCACCTATCCACCAGGAGACCCTGCCAGTAACCACCTACTGGACAAGGACCCCTTTCCAGCCTGGATAGATAGCTATCACCCGCTCTTCAACCAAGAACTTGGACTCTGCTTCTCTTCCCTACCTGACCTCCAGCCCTTCCACTGAGAGTTGTGTGTGTGTTGTTTGGACCTGTAGCCGCCGGGCCTCATACATCTTGCCTTGGGCTTCCTTTCCCCGAGTGCTCACTGGTGCTCACTGTCACAGGTGGCCTTCTGGGAAGTCTTTCCATGCGCTGCAGTCCGCCCCTTCTTGCCTGCCACAACTTGGATATTTCAGTGGGTGGGACTTCGTGTAGCACGGTTTACCCTCGTCAGGTACCTATGTCGTACATGTCTTCTGTGAGGCTCCTCCTCCCCTGCACCTCACCCTTACCCAGCCCGGCGGATCTTGGCTGTTTCTGTGGGTGCTCAAATAATTCCCCAGATACACAACGACCAAGCTCATTCCTCACTCCCACTCCCTGCTGTTGCACCCTTAGCCCCTTCTAACCCGGGGAAACGCAAAAAGGAACCTTTCAAAACTCAACTAAAACACTGTGGGCCTAACGAGGCATCACCCTGCCCCTATTATGCTTCCTAGTGGAGCCAGTCACCTCTCTGCTCCCCTGCTTAACAACCGGGTCACAC
Source organism: Alligator mississippiensis (assembly GCF_030867095.1). Taxonomy (NCBI): domain Eukaryota; kingdom Metazoa; phylum Chordata; order Crocodylia; family Alligatoridae; genus Alligator; species Alligator mississippiensis. Next base: position 49,921,515 of record NC_081831.1, read on the forward strand.
GCTTATGGCTCAGTTCAGTAGCCCTCTCTTTCTATATCCGATTCCTGCCACTCCTTGCCTGGTATCTCCCAGGGCGACCTTCTCTCTAGGTCCTCCTTGGTCTGCTGACCCCTCCGTGCCGCCAAGGCTCTTACCGGTCTCTCCCAGCTCACCCACCTCTGCCATGCTGTCCTTGGGCATTGGCTCATCCCTGGGCTTCTTTACGTCTCTGTAGGGAGCGCCGGCAGTCAGTTCTGGCGTTCCGCGCCTGCAATTGACTCTGCCGGCCAGGCTCCCTCCCGGCAGCCATATGCGCGCCCCACTCCTCTCCACCGCCGGCTCTTTTATTGCCGCAGGCCGGCAATTACGAGTGACGTCACCCGCCAGTCGCAAGTGACTTAAGGCATCGTCCAGGCTGTGCGCGGGCTTCTCTGGCCGTCCCTGCTCTTCCTCACCTCCTGTGGTGAGTAATTTTTTTTTTTCTTTGCTTTTCCCTCCTTTCCGCTCTCTGGCTCTGGGGCTCCCTCCATGAGCTCAGGAGTCTCCCCAGTCTTTCTCCGCCTGTGACAGGACCCCTAAATGGGGTTTTGCTTCACTATGGTTTGGCTCTGCTCCTCGCCCCTCTAATTTCTGTCTCATTTCTCCCTCTCCTGCTTCTGGCTCTCTGCCACCTCCAACATCTGTCCTGAGCTCCTCTCTGCCTCCAAACCCCCTGTTTCTTTGCCACTGTCTTATCCCCACTGCCTTTTCCTTTTCCCCTGAGCAACCAGGTTTCTGCCTCAGTTTCTTTCCTGGCTGTCTCCTCCTTGCCACCACTTATCTGCCCTCCCTCCCCAAATCTCAGTTGTCTGCCTCAGTTTCCTGTTTACCTTAAGTAAATGCAAGCCTCAGTTCCTCAGCCAGCTTCTCTGTAGTCTGCTGGCTCTAATCCTGGTTCTGGCAACTTTCACTCCCTACACTTTAACTCTCTTGCTCTCTCACCTGAACCTTCCCTCATGTATCCCAGGTACCCCAAGCGTGCGCGCGCACACACTGTAGCATCCAAGTTGGAAACTTACCTGTGTGTATGTGTAGGTGGGTTGTGTGTGTGTGATGGATAGGTATAGATATATTGCATTGTGTGCATGAACTACAAATTAGTGTGTCTAACTTTTGGGGTGTATAGAGTATGTGCTTGAATTGGTGATAGGTATGCATGTGCCTGAGCTGGGTGGGTGGGGGTGTGTGTGTGTGTGTACCTAACTGATTTGTGTGCTTGTATATGTGCAATTGTCACACCCTCCTGTCTAACAGCGCAATATTGAGATCCTGAGAGTTGGCCTGACCCCACAGGGCAACAAAACCAATGGAAATAAGTGAAAGGTTATGTATATTATCTATACAGAAGGATCTTTCTACAGGGATTCTATTCCTAATTCATACTGGTGGTTTAAAAAAAAAAAAAAAAGGGAGAGGTAGGTAGCTAGCAAGCATAAAATGTGTCAAAAAATAAAGATGAACCTGAACATTTTGGTAATGTTGTTTTAATAACTCCAGTACATCTTAAATATACATTCTGACTTTTCATCATGTTAATATTTTTGAGAATTCCCTCCATTCCTAAAATTTCCTGTGGAACAGAATTTGAACCACCTCATGTTACAAAATATAGTATATACAGCAGCAACAACTTGCCCTGAACATTGAAAAGAAACAAATGTTCTCAAATATGCATTTTCACAATAAACAGGCATTAGTTGTACTAAACTGAAAGTGGCATCCAGCTACAATATGGACAACAATATTGCTGTAGTGCTGAACATCACTAATCATTATGTGTTAGTGCAAAGATCATTTGCTAGCAACTGTAGATTTATTACTGTAGGCTCAGAGTAGTTAAATGCCTGAATGGCTCAGGACAGTTACAGTTTGTCACTAAGGAACAAGTTCTACGCTGAAATAGGATAACCTGAAAGGCATTGATGATACTTTATTTTTTCTTCTCTTGACTAGATGCTTTGAAAGATTGTCACCATCTCTATTTCATAGATCGCAATGTAACTAAATGCTGACTAGCATGAAACCTAAAAGAACCATTCCAACAACATATATTGTGATATATAAACTATCAGTGTTATGACCTGCACAAAACATGTAATACAGAAAACACTTGAAGGAAGAAAGTATCATTATGGATTGTAGTTTATATTATTTTAACATACAAATAAAATGACTTTACTCAAGGTCACAGAGCAGGCAAAACTCAAGAGAACTTAAGTGCCCTGATGTCTGATCTGCTAACCGCTAGAAAACAGAATTATATTGATAAAGCTGGATCACCTCCCTGTCCTTTTTCCTTTCTTTCCTTTTTAGTGCACTTACTTTATCCAGTATTTCTCTAGCTGCACGTGTGTTTTCAAAAACAATTATAGTGGAGTAGTATGTTCAATTACTACTTCATTTAATGCCCTGGAATACTTCTGGTCTGGACCATCCAATTAGTATAGGTTCCAATTTTCTTTGGATTCCCTCATTTTCCATTTATTAATAGTAGTTTTTAAAATATTTTCTCCTCACTAACTGCTCAAGCTTCTTTCTTTTTAAATCTGTATTTATCAAGGGGAAAACAACAAAAATTGTGTGTGTGTGGGGGGGGGGGGAGTTTCCCCCCTGAAACAGCATTGATTTCAGATAACAACAAACTAGCAAGAGAGGAACAGAATAGGTTATATGAAATGGATGACACGCTAGAAATTACAGGAGACAGAGAAATCTACAGCATTTTGTGGGAGCAGATACAGTACTTCTGTTACTATGAAACAACAATCCAGACAAAGTTATCAAGAATGACATTGGTCCCTTTTCCTCATATTAGATTAGACCTCCCATGGTGGGGTGAAATAGTAGGAAGAAGGAGGATATAGATATATATTTAGATTATTCTTTAAATATTTGAAGTTCTTCTTCAAGAAACAAATTCACTTTAAAGAAAAATCTTTAAAACTTATAGAACCTATGAAGCATTTTTCCTCTCTTCTAAAGAAACTGATCGTCTATATTTATGCAAAAATGATTGCGCAATAAAATGTGCTAAAGGAAGGTAGATATAGACGACTAGGGTCCCAGATAACAAAAGAAAATTGTTACCATGTTCTGTTCCAGGATTTCTCTGCATATTCTCTCCCATCTCTACAACTCCCGTTTACTAACTTTTTTTGTCATGCCTAAACAATGAATTGACAACAAAGTAGTCCCTTTTTATTGCTAGAATTTATCATAACATAACTGCATTACAGGAACATTCAAAAAGTGATGCTGTCAGCAATGTGTTGTTTTTATACAGCATGAAAAACAATATGGGGGAAAAATAAAAATCAAAACTAGAAAGCTGCTTACAGCACTGTGAATATGGCACAAAATGCATGTAAGACTTGCTGAAATCTTTTACCATAATACAATGATATTATTCTAAATGCTTATTTTATGGTGTTTACCACTAATGTGCACTACACAAGGATTATATAATAAAAGTAGTTTATATAGATAGACACTTTTTAGAGTTTTTCATTTTCTATATTAAACTTTCAAGTTGAAAAAGTATAAAGTAACTTTATCAAAGTATAGATTCAGACAAGAAAGTTGGAGACCTTAGTGTTTAGACATGTGGCATGTTTATGCTGGTGTAATCTGCCTTTACCTCAATTTAAAATTGGAAGGATACAAACCAGAGTCCTACACTGGAGTAAGTCACTGCATTTCAGTAAAATAAACCTGATCATCTTCCTCTACTTAGGCATAAAGTTACCCCAAAAAACTGCAATAACTGACTGATGTAGGTGTTAGGCCTGTGCAAAGTGGCTAGTATTCGCTCTGGATTAAGATTCAGGGGACAGTGATGCGATTCGGTGATTCGAATCGCTGTCCCAAATCGATTTATTTCGATTTTATTTTTTGAATCACGTTTAGGTTTTGGAACATCCAACAGTGCTAATTATTTTTATCCTATTGCATAAAAGGATGTCATGGCACCCCAGGATGTCACAGCATCTTGGTGGAGTAGCACCTGCTCTAAATGTCCAAAACAAAATGCAGATATGAGTTTGTATTTAGGTGATGATTATTGTTGCCAATAGCAGTAGAGTCCTCCAAATTCTATAGTCTTGAAACACAGAGATCAACACAATGCTGAGGAAGAGGAAAGGCTCACTTCATTTTTTTTTCCCCTCAAAACATTCTTTGTCCATCCAAATAGGGTAAAAAACTATTTGCTGCAATGGTGAACACAGAAGAAAACATACATGTTTTCAAGCAGTAGGAATCAACTTTTTGGCAGGCAATGCCACAAATTAGTCCCATGCTGCTCCCAAGTGCCATTCTAATCCCTTCCCCTGCCTAATTGGCTGCTCACTTTCTGCTCCTTGCCCTGTTGAATATGCTGTTCTGTTTTCTGCTTCTTGCCCCATTTGCTATTCTTCTGCTTGTCCCCTCCCCAGTCTGCTATGTGCCACAGAGGCTGCCTATGGCCTGCATGCCAGAGGCTGGCCACCCCTTTTCTAAAATGTGGTTTGCATCTAAAAATAATGAATAGTAAATGTGTGCTCTAAATATAAAATACAACTCTACAAAAAGAACTAGGATGAAAGCTGATATCAACTCCCAGAAGAAAATAGGACGTTTCCACATTCAGTTCTATAATACTGTATTAACATATAACAGTGCTCTTTAAACTCTAAATAGTCTTTTTTAAACCACATTATAAATGGTCAGAGTTATTTAGCAAATATTACTGTTTCTCTAAAAGAAGGCATAGGGTATTAGACAAACATTAATGATTTTTTTTTTTTTTTTAATCTGAACACAAGTTAAGGGATAACACCATGAAGCATAAGGCTTTGATCCAGCAAACCACTAGTGACTTAAATAGGGCTACTCAAGGGCTTAAGCTTTTTGCTCAATCAGGCCCCTCCTAAGCTGAATAAATAGTTTAGTTTTGATTATACTGATCACTAATGCCATGTATTCACATATTAGGTATAAAAACAGTGCATAGCCAACTTGGCATTATAACTTTTGAAAGTATTCATCTATCAGAATGAAGCAGCTAGTGTGCTAACAATGCTGAGATTTTATTATTTTTCTTTAAAAAGTGATAAAGATTATCCAAATATATTATAGACATGATGTACATTTCTCCTTTCTTTAAAACTCCTGGCAAAGCTTTTTTTCCAAATAAAATAGTAAGTTCTATGCCTGGCAGCATAGTTGTAGGATCATGTTCTTTATATGTAAATAAACTGTTAATGCATAAAATTTACAACAGTGAGGAAATGAAATTCTGATCTTAATTAGTGAGAAGGTACTATAAGACATGCATGTAATTTAATAAGTAGCTTTAAAATACATATTTTTAAAGTACCACAGGGCATCTATCATCATATTCAGACTCATGTGATAGACAAACAGTGAGATAAGTTCAAAGTAGAAGACTTAAGTGTACTAAAGAGACATACGCCTAAGTGCCAAAATCTACATTCATGGGAAGTCAGTGAGAATGTCAGCAAAATACCAGCAAGGGGATACGTGTCAGCAAAATGTGGCTCTTAACTTTTCTCCCTCTCCATTCACCATCAGTTGACAGATTTGCCATTATATGAAGTTCTCCTCTACCCCTCTTTGTCTATGAATCTGTAGAGCAATCTGTGCTAACTATATTTTGTTTTCCTTAGGGACCCTGAACTCTACTCTACGTGCTCTCGTTTAATAGAAATAGTGGATACCACATCCCCAGAGAAGCTTGGAAACATGAAGTTAAACGGAAAGTTTAGTCCACTTGACTTTATTTCTCAGTGTCTGAAAGGTATCTCTTACACCTAATATAATAAAATATTAATTGTAATGTAATGGAAAAGTGCTTCCTAAATTTTATTTTTCTTTCCATAAAGTCAGGATTTCCTTACAGAAACAAACACACAAAAACCCTGAAAATGTCAGTTTCTTAATGCAAACTAATAAAAATATGAAATATAAAAACATATCTCATCTCAAATCTGTAAAGATATTTAGGCACCCAATTCCTATCAAAACTGATGGAGGTTAGGCACCTAAATACTTCCCAGAGATGGGCCTCAGTTACTAATTCTTTATTACTGATGAACAGACTCATTTACAGTAAAGCAAAGAGTTTTAATGGAAAGCATTAAAAATGAAACAAGAGTTATGGACAAACCAGAGTTAAAATATTTTCATAGCAGGCTACAGAAATAAATTGCATACATGGTAGATACATAGAATTAAAATGCATAAGCATAAAATTCTCTACAAATCTGATATTCTAGCTGCTGATATTCATATACTATATTTTTGTTGACATACATAAGTATGACACCTACAGTCAGAATACTGGCATAATTTTAATTAATTAAAATGTATTAAAATTGTGTCCATGTATATGTATAAATGCAATCTACAAAGAGGGAACAATGTAGTGCAAACTGTAATTTTTAGTCAAACTTCTGGGGTATGTGATTTACCACAGTGTTCTTATATAAATATATAATAAATATATCTATAACTGATTTCACTGAGGTTATGCTCCAAGGCAAAATTGTACCATATTACAGTAAACCAATATTAGAGCATATTAAATCAATACTGTTTTTTCATATTAACTAGTAAATTACAGGATATAAAGTATGCCACAAGGCCATCTTCTCAAAGTGCATCATTGCAACTTACAGAGATCAGACTGTTTGTCATTCTGCTTTGAATGTGTATATTTTGATCCAGTCAGGATTACGTTCACCTTCCAATTCCGATTTAATATTTTGCTAATATATTGACACACATTGTCCTCTGTACCAACAAGTGAATTAATAGGTAAAAAAAAAGAAGTGCATCTCCATCTTGCAGTGTTCCTGTACACATCTCTCCATGGAAAAGGAATAGATGAGTCAGATTTATAATGGACTGTTTACACAGGAATATTCTTGTTCAGATGGTGAAAGAATTCACTGTATGAGTTAATGCAGTCACCTGAGAAATAGGATTGTTGTCATTTGTATGTTTCTTGTATAATTCACATGAAGAATGTGCACCAAACCATGCTAATATGTTCTAGCTGTAATGGTGAGACCTAGTTATATACTGCTTCTAGAATTTGTTCCATTCCTTGGTTTTAATATCTTTATTTGATATAATAAACTGCAGACATCAACTTTAGCCAGATCAATGTGTTATCTCAGTTATGCACTATCTCTGAAGCATGAATTGCAAAGTTGGAGCTAAAGCAGCTACTGTTGCCTGCTGTTCCTAGTACAAATTCTCAAATATAATACCCATTGTGCAATCTGCCAACATTTAATTTTGTATTTTTTCTTCCTCATCTTCCCACTGTGGATCATAATTTCTGATAGAGTCCAGCTGCCCCATACTTACCATACACAATACTTTGGGAATACATTGCAGGGTCTTTTGAAATGCATGCTGCATATGGGCATTAATGGCATAACCTATTTATAATTAATGGTATAATATATTTATAAACATACTTGTACATCTGCATCACTTTCCATCTAAGGATCTAGTTAAGTTTAAGAACACTCCTTTGAAGTCAGTAAAAGTATAAAATAATTTCACTTCAGCCACCCAGAAACATCATGGATATGTAAAAGGGCACTATACCGCAGTTTTAAAGTGAAGAAGAAAAAAAGAATAGCCCAGCAGAAAGTACTAAGGAAGTGACAGAAGGCAAAAATAAATTACCTATGTTGGAATGCAGACAAGACACCTAGATTCAGGCCTCTATTGTGGTCACAGATTTCATGGCATCTTGACAAACAAGTTATACTTCTGAAAGGGTTTGTCAAAATGAAAATGATTAATTTGTATTGTTTTTAACTATGTTTTAAAGCATTAGTACTTGAAACAAGAATGCTGGAGGTTATATAAATTAAAGAGTTTGATCATTTTAACCAGAAAGCATATTTTTTAGAGAGAAATTATTTTAAAAATATCTGAAGGTAGGAGTGAGGAAACAGAAATGTTGAGAAGTGTGTACACATCACCCATGTATCAGTTATCTTTGTAAGAGCTCACATTTTATCATCAGTGGTTTTAAACATCCTTTCCTTCATGATAATTCTTGAGGAAAAGGCAATAAAATTAAACAAATAATAAAATGTATATCAGTGCCATCAGCTGTCACCACCTACAGAAACCAAAGGTTATGACTTAGGTTCTGATTCAGCATGGCACTTAAATACATGCCCCACTTTAAACACGTACAATTCCTTTTAATTCTCACTGGTCCTCAAATGATTTGAAGCAAGGCACCGGCTGAAATTGTGGAATAAACTGGGGATTTAATTAAGTGCTTTGCCACCTTTATTTTGCAATTTGTCACCACAACTTGTACTGCTTCAGGCAAGAACTTATTTTATATATATAAATTCTGAAATATTGACATTAATAAAATATGCTTCTAAACAATATAATGCAAGAAAAATGAAACCAAAATAAGGGATCTAGACATCAGAGAAACTCATGATGCAAACGTGTCTGATACTGCCTTTTCCCACTTGACTTTGAAGTCTGTTACTCAAAATAGCTAGGAAAACAGTGTGATTAAGTATAGCTTAAATGTTGAAGTGTCCTGAAAGATTACATAGAATACTAGTGTGTGTGTGTGTGTGTGTGTGTGTGTTTATAAATAAAAGCAAGCATAAGCATTTAGATTCCCATTCTGAGACATCTAATCTCATCACAAAATCTGCATTAAAAGGTAACATAAATGGCATGCCTTCTAAGCAAAAATCTAAGCCAGGCATATTTCTCCCCAAGAGAGTTATATATCTCAAGTTATTTAACTATAGGAAGTACTACCAGACTTTATTTTTATATTAAAAAAGAGACTAAACTCCCCAAGAAAATACAATAGAAGTGTGTTTGTTTGTTTTTTAAAGAAATTACACAATGGTACATGTGTGCTAACAGTTGAAAAGAAAAACATTAAGCTAGTAGTTCTGAAAGGATCAACAATCAGCTAATTTGTTAAAGACCTAGCATATGGTTTTACCTGTTCTAGAAAAAATGTCTCATTTAAATTAGTACTTCCTTATTAACCTCCTGGTGTGAACAGAACCTAACTCTCGGCACCAAAGGGTGAATCTGTTTTCTGCTGTATTTACTAATTTATTTGCTTGATAGAACTAAAAAGCTGTAGTTAATTGATGAAGGAGGGAAGAGAACAGAGGGTGCAGACAGAAGTGACAATTTTTGCCCAATCTGGTCATAGAAATTGGTCTATAGCCCTGACCAAACACAAGTGCATAGCTTCAAACCGCTTCAAAAATGGCCAATCTGGTGAAAATCTGACCCCTCATTGCAAGAGGGTCAAATGAAGATGTTTCAAAACAGTGTCTACCGTAATTTCTGTCTGCACTGTCTGCCAGCCTTGTGCTCTTTTCAGGATGGGAGGGGGGAAAGGGAATGGAGGGTCTGGGGGGGGGTTTAGCCCCTGCTGCAGGGTAGGGAAATGTGGAAATGTACTGAAGCCTCCACCCCCTAAAGTGAGGACTCCCCCACTCCACTGGCTGAGGAAACATGCTCCCTCTTCCCTTCCCCCTCCCATTCTGAAACAGTGTCAGGTTGGGAGAGAGGAGGGTCCATTGCTAGGGGAAACCAGCTGCAGGGTCCGAGACAGCAGCTAGAGTCCCCTCACTCCTGGAATTAACATTGAACTTCTGTTTGGTCGGGGGGGTTACTGTAACTCAGAGCGCTTCTCACAAAGCGTTCTCAGGTATAGCGGAGTGTAACTGTTTGTACCCAGAGTGTGTTGTGTGATAGATATACATAATGCCATGTTTATTAATACACAAAGAAAATCTTAACTGACACCTCAGCAGGGATACCCATTGACAAACTACAAAGGCATAAACGGCATATCTTGAAAAGACATGATTAAAATACATGGTCATTTTAAATGAATTAAAGTAATAAGAAATCATGCCATATACACAGGCATCAAAGTAATCCCATAAAGGACCCAGCTCTATATTTTTTGTTCAATGCTTGCCTCACAACTGCAGGAAATAGATGCAGTGACTTTGAGCAAATCAGTTAGAGTATTATGAAGTTTCAGGTATCTATAAAGAAACAAATTAAACAGTTCATGCCCTTAAACAGAGCCAGCCTCAGGGAAAATGGCAGCCTGGGTGAACTTGTATTTTGGCACCACTCCTAACACCTGCCCTCTACTGCCCCCCACAATTCATCGGGGGGGGGGCAGTAGGGAAGATGTGCATGAGGGGTACATGTGTCCCAGCACCTGAGGGTGGTAGAGGACCCTGTGGGCTATTGCAGGACAGCATGTATCAATTCGGCCCAGATGCTAGTCTGGTCTTGGGTGGTGCAGTTGGGGGGCAGTGCGGTCTTGGTGTGGGGTGGCAGGACAGGCAAGTGAGCAAGCAGCAGGCAGGGATGCCTGCAGAGGAAACCCAGCCCCAGTGGCAAGATGCTATCATCCAGTGCTGTTTGTGTCCTTGGCAGCATTGGTGATGGTGACTAGGGGGGGAGGGCTGCAGCCCCAGGAGGTCGGTGATGGTGAAATCCTAGGTGTACAAGCTGGTGCCACCCAGCCATGCCATTTTCTCACTGGGTACCACCATGTTGCCCTTGGCCCCAGCCTTTGGAGCCCTCCTTCTGGTCCATCATGCTGCCTGGCAGCTTCCATTTCTCCTGGGAGCTTTTTATCTTTTTGCCCCAGCAAAGCTGGGAGGTAGGGGCAGGCCCTGCTGCCCAGCCCTTGGGATTAGTTGCCACTGAAGTCCTGCCTGGCATGAGCAGAAGGTCAGGGCAGGACATGTGTGTCTGTGTGTGTCCTCCTGACAGTGACACCCTGGGTAGTCACTCATGCTGCCTACCCCAAAGTCTGGCTCTGCCCTCAAATTCACTACTTCTGGCTAATCAACAAGCTTTCAAGAGGCACTGTTTTCACTGTTAATGGTGATGATAAATTCAAACATTTTAAGCCAGTGGTTTTCAATCTTTTTTCATTTGCAGACCTCTAAATATTTTTTAATGGAAGTGTGGACCCCTTTGGAAATTTCAAATGGAGGTGCAGACCCCTCTGGATTGCAAGTGCGGGTATACACATAACTTTAATTGATCATATTCATCTTTCATGGACCAGATAGAAATAATCTGCAGAACCCCAGGGATCCATGGACTACAGGTTGAAAACCACTGTTTTAATTGTAAATACTCTCCAGAGTCTCTCTCTCTTTTTTTTTTTTTTTACTGACTTTGTTATTTCAATCTTTATGACACTCAGTTTTATCATCTCCTAAGTTATTCAATAGCAATTATTTATCATTATTATTCGTACTGTGCTAGTATTCACATATCTAAGTTACTTACTTGCCCCTATTATTGCAGTATACCACAATCTCTTATGCATTCATCCTTCCAATCTCCCTGTGAGGTGGGAAGGTATTATTGTCTCCATTTTAAAAAGGAGAACATTGAGACATTGAGGTCAGATTGTAAAGCTGCCTAACTGATCTGCAGAAGAACATGGAGGCATGTAAGGATGTGTCAGATTGCAGAATATAATTGTGCAGAGATAAATTAGGACAAAACACACTTGCTCATGGACTGAGTTCCATGCACTAGCCATGGAATAGGAAACAAGGCTGTGTATAGATGAAATGACGGGTGTGTGTGCATGACACTTTAAAGCAGGCTTTTGCACTACTTTAATGGTGTTTGTGCTTGCATGCCTCGGTGGCATATCGTGCATTAATTCCAGCCACTGTAGGAAATTCAGCGGTGTAATGCGCCTTAAATGACTTGGGGCACAGCAAACTAAAACTCCTCACACAAGTCTTAGTTTGCTGCCCCTACAGCTATAGAACAAAGCACCAGGCTCCATGCAGCTCCACATCTCTGAAGGACGTCCTACAGGCAGCCTGGCAGCAGCCCGGGAAAGCAGTGAGCCTGATCTCCCTCCCCCCCCCCCCCAAGCCTGCCTGCCTGCCTGCCTGAGGTGCTTCTTTCTGTGGCTGTGGTGCCCCCAGGAATGCCTGAGCTGGCTGCTTGTGGGTGGGTACCATTGGGGGGGGGGGCACCACCACCGTGAAGGGAAGCACAAGCCTCCTCCCCACAGCCCAGGGACCACTCTGTCTGCTGGCAGCTCACCCTCCCCTCCCAGCTGCTGGAGAAGCAGGCAAGTCAGCAGAGTGTGTGCACAACATGGGAGTCTAAATCGGCCCTAAATTGCAGTGTTGTTTTTAAAAACCCACCGCTACAATTTAGGGCCCCATTTCATCTACACATGTCCCAATATAGTGATGTTATTATGCTGTTATACCTGGGCAAGTAAACATGAGCTCTTAGCAGAGATAAATGAGCCAGGGTGCAGTGCCATGCTAACAGAGCTGTTTCTTCTCATACAGGAGCTTGCCTGTATCCAGCCAGTTTTGGGTCTGTCTCCATGGCCCTACCTTGCATTGTACAAACAGGTCCTGAGGTGCTTAAAGGTGCAGAATCCCACTAGTGGGTTTTTCAAAAGCATCTATGCAAGTTGCATTTATTACCTTAAATACAGAAACCTGGCAACCCAGGTATCCTATAGTGTCTGACACTGGCATCATCATGGAAGGAGTGTCTGGCTACATTGGCTCAATCCTATGGGGCCTGCTAGCTACTTGAAAGATACCACAGATTTCCTAAAGAAACTAGCTTCTACTGACAAGCTTTCACATAATACCATTTAAGCTACCATGGATGTTACATCTCTGTATATCAACGTCTCTTATGACTATGGATTAGAAGCCATAAAAAAAAATATCCCCATTGAGGACACTGCTTCTGTTTCCATCACATTCTTCAATTTTGTCCATGCACACAACTACTTCAGATGTGGGGCCTCCCTGTACCAGCACCAGTATGGGCACACATATGGGCCCCCAATATGTCAACATATATATGACAGACATTGAAGTCTGCTTCCTCCACAGCTTCCCCCTCATCCCCTTGGGTATACTTAAGATGCACTGATAACATATTCATAATATGGGATGTATGTGAAGGAATCGCTAGACTGGGGTGTCAAATGTACAACCCACATCTGGCCAGTGGAGCCCAGCTAACTGGCCCCTCGTGCTGTCCCTGGGTCTGATCAGATCTGCATTGTCCACACCTGCCAGCACTGGTTCTCAGGCCAGATCCAGCCCATAGACTTCTCTCTTCTACCCCAGCATATCTGATCCGGTGGCTGCTCCAGTTAGTCTGGGACCTGAACTCCATGCAGCACAGATTCCAGAGCAGCTGGAATGGACTCCACATGTGGTGCAGTCTGACTACAGCAGCAGCCATGCTGCATGTGGTTGCTGCCTTGGCCAGACTGTGCCTGCTCCAGCTGGTCTGGGACCCATGCTGCACCTGGAACTCGCATGCACCTTGTGTAGTGTGTCCCCCAAACTGGCTGGAGCAGTCCTAGAACTCTTGGGTAGGGTGTTCCATGTGCTGCAATCTACATGCAGCAGTCCCCTACTAGAAAAGAACAACCATTTGAAGGTAGCCTTTGGGGACAAACACGCCCTGACTCGCAGGCAGCCCCCAACCTCAATGTCCCATTGCTGCTTGGACTGGCTCTCTCTGCCTGGTGAGATCAGCAAGCTGGTCTGAACAGCAGCAAGAGGCACCCCCAACCTCCACCCCCATGGCACTCTGCCCAGCAGGAGCAGTGAGGCTGTCCAGGCAGCAGTGGGTTGTAACACTCACTCAGCCCAATGTACCCAGGGGCAAAGCACCATGACCAGCCCTGCTGGGCCCTGGCATCCCCACTTGCCCTGACTCAGGCAGTGCCACAGCATCCAAGGATCCTGGAGGACTTCAACTTGGGTGGAATAGTTGTGGGGAGTGGCCACACTGTAATGGAACAAGAGCAAAACTTGGCAAATTAAAGATATTCCTGCCCTCAAGTGGCATAACTTTAAGCCAAATAACAAGTGCTTTAACTCATTTAAAAGGTGTTTACATGCAGCCAATCCAGGGAGTAAGAGCTCTAGAAGATACAAATTACCATGCAACAAGGCCTAAGGGTCTCAGGCCCATCTAAGGGTGTGTCTATAGAGCACAATAAAGTAGCAAGCAAAAATAACCAGGACAGGTAAAATATCAGAAGTAGAAGAGCTGCATTTGGAGAGCACTCCACCTGGGCTAATTTGGACTTTTCAGGACTGAAAAATTAATACAAGCCAAGTGCCACTCTAATTAAGCTCCATGGTCTCTTGTGCCCATGAAAACATCCCCTCAGTAGCTGAACTAACTGCAACAAATGAAATTCTAGCTACTCTTCATTTAGGCCCTCACATCCCAGGTGTTGGAAAGGTCACTGGCACATGAGAAGCCTGCATCTGACTCTTCATACGTTATTATAATATATATATATATATATATATACACCAAATATGTCCAGAGACTTGGGTATCACAGAGAAAAATGTATCACAGGTCAGAATCTGAGGATGAGAAAAGAATGTCAAAATTCACTAACCTACACCCCTGCAAAATTCACTAAATCATCTACTGGATTAATATCTGAACTGTTCTACTGAATCCTACAAATAGCTAACAGAAGAGAAAAAGAGTATGCATGGCTCTATAATTCAGGCTGGTACTGCATGATATAAACAAGATGCTCTTTGACCATGATGGCTTGTTTCTTAGTTTATTTTCTTAGATTTCAGGAGCTCAATTGCTGTTTTAATAAAAACAATAACAAAATCTATATTTTATTAGAAATATTTGAAAGCTTTAATTAAATTATATTTATATGTACCAAAGTTCAATATTGAATTCCTATTTAAACAGCACATTTAAAGAAAAAAATGTTTTCTTTTATGTTAAGGATCAAAATTAAACACCTGATTGGGAATGTGAGAGCTATGGCTGGACTGGAAAGACTTTGGCAGGCTTTGCCATAACATACACATTTTATATGCTACATGATAAAAATGCTGTTGAGTATCTTACATTTTTACAAATCAACCATGATGATTTGTGTCATGATGCTTATGTCAAAGTCTTAAGAGAACAAATGCTATGCATCACATAGTCACTGGGGGTGGGGATGGGGGAGGAGATGCAGAAACCTTTCAATAAAAGGACTGTTTTCAGATACCAACTATACTGTATTTTGGCTAGCAGTGAAGTAAAATATATAATATAAAATATATAATCTTGACTACTGTTTCAAGTATAATTGAAATAGAGTAAACTAGGGGGAGAACATTATTTTATACATACAGATGTTTATTGCTTCTATATAGCAGTGACAAAGCTAAAAATGTATTAGTTTAGTGTCTCTTTTTGAATATAAAAATAAAGTCTTGTAGTACTTTCTATGGTTAAATAACTTGGGATATATAACTCTCTTGGGGAGAAATATACCTGACTTAGATTTTTGCTTAGAAGGCATGCCATTTATGTTACCTTTTAATGCAGGTTTTGTAATGAGATCAGATGTCTCAGAATGGGAATCTAAATTCTTATAGTTCTTGCTTTTATTTATAAGCATACGCACATACACACACACACACACACGTCAGCATTCCATGTGATCTCACAGGACATTTTAAAATTCAAGTTATACTTAATCATACTGTTTTCCTTGATATTTTGAGTAATAATCTTCAACAAAAGCATGGTGGCCTGCATGCAGAAGCACAGCCATGAATGGTCTTGGCAGCAGTGTTGTTTTCAGGAGAAGGCTCTGCGGGCTCAGTGAGTCTGCATCACAGACCATAACCACTGGTCCAGGGTTGCCTGCAGGACCATGCTCTGCATGCAGGAGCTGGACTGCATCCTGGCTCCAAGGGACCCAGGCAATGAACATCACATGTACTGAAGCATAGATGGACTGCCAAAGCTTGTGCCACAAGCTAGCCTTGATGAGGACTCTCTAGAGAAGGGCCCCTTAAGCCAGCAGCAGCAGGAACCAATGCACTCCCCACCCTTGGCCTCATCCTCCAGCTTGGGCAGCCTAGGCCAGCACCTGTCCCAGCAGCTCTGGGTGAACACCTGCAATGGGGAAGACAGGCGAGGGATGGCCCCATCCACAGATAGCTCCAGCTCCTCATCACAGGGGGACACAGCCCATGTAGCCAGGCACTGGACTTCCACACCTCAGGACCCCACAGGCAGTGGAACCACACTTCTATTGCCACAGTCAGAGTCTGTCCACCAGGACCTCCTGCCACACCCATCCAGTAAGCCCCACATGAAGAGAAGGGGGCACACTGGCCATCCATGCCAACACCACCTCACCTGCCCACCTCTGGGCTACATACCTGGGCCCACCCGTGCCTGGGTGAGCTCCTCTTTGCCTACCATTGTTCCCCTTCCCAGGATGCAGGGAGGCAGGAGGTAGTGCAGGACTTTATTGAGCAGCCAGCACCCTCCCTGATAGGCAGCCAAGGGTCTGTCACATGCAGAGAAACGTGGCAATGGCAATCTCCTTGGTTATGGGGGCCAGAGACTCATAGTATAGGCAAAGATACCTCCAGGCAGTGGCACACATTGTGGAGAAGCACAGGCTTGTTTGGGGTACTGTCAAAGTTTAGCACCCCACACCAAGTTTTCAGCTGTGCCTGGGGTACTGTGGTGATTAGCAGTAGCAGGGCATAGCGGGTCAGGCACTGGGACTAAGTCTGCTCCTGACAAGGTGCACGTATAGACGCAGTCCCAGGCCAAATTTAATGCACCTTAAGTTACTGTGCAGTAACCTTAAGGTGCATTAATTCCATGTGTAGATGCACCCAGTGTGAGGTACAAACATCCAAGAACTCTCGAATTCTGGCTCTCAGTCCCATACATGAAGTAACAAGATGTATTTTCTAGTGGTACCTACTGTATGAAGTTCACTCTTTCTCCAGCATGAGATCTATCCAGGTGTGGGAGATCTTAGCCCCTCCTCCCCAGCCCCATACACAGCCTGCCAAGTGTCATTCAGGCAGCCCCTTTATCCTAGTGGTATTCCCTATGATCAGTTCTACTTTCTATAAAGACACTTTATTCTGCTAAAGCACTGCAATGAGGTGAAGCACAATACAAATTGGCACAGAATCCTCAAAATAATGACCTAACTGAAAATGTTTGGGCTAGGACTGTCTGGACGGTGCTCTTTTATGCATTCTGTTCTGTGTTGGATCACTACCACCACCACCACAGGGTCCGAATCCAAAGTTAAGACTCCTAGGTGGCACAGTACTATCATTATCCAAATTTAGGAAAATCTGAAGGCAAAGGATTTTGTACCACAATATCATTAATTTTAGCAGTGTCTGCAGTCAAAAAGATTTATTTTTTTCTTGTGACTTTTTTGCATGGCAAAACATACTTGACCTTGAAAAGGAATATTAATAAAATTACAAATGAAGAATGAAGATTTAAATTTAAGAGAATGTCCTTGATTGTTACTTAGGCAGAGCTAAAAACTCAAAGAATAATTAGAAAGGGAAAGGGGGAAGGAGGAGGAAAGGCCAAGCTCTTTCTTTCTCAGAGTAAAAATTATGGAACTAATGGTTTAAGCAATGGCTAAGCAATTACTTTGCTCACCACCAAGGAATTGCACAAACCAGCAAGTAAAATCTGGCAAAGGTTAGCAGTATAATCAAATTTACAACCTATGACAAGCCCAAAGTCTTTACATAAAAAGTATTTTTCTTGAAATCACTCTTCTTTCAATCCTACATTGAAGCCAACTTATTCAAGAGATGGCACCTGCAGATAATAAAAAATAAAACTGAGATAAAATGTTACAATTTCAACATTAAAAGGGAAAAATCAGACAGAAGAAATAGAAGTTAAAATATCTATTTCTAGGAGCCATTTAACAAAACAACGTGTGTACAACTCTGTAGAGCTAATATCATACAGAGAGGACACTGAATCTATAGGCACACAACCAAATACAATCATTCCCAAAATGGAAATCAAAGTAATGGAACAGTATCATCCTAGGAAAAAGAGCTAGAGCTGAAGATGCAAGTCACAACTTTGAATTACAGAAACCATGAAAAAGAAACCCAAAAGACCATGGACAGACCACAGTGTTAAGAACCATACAAAGTACATCTTCTTAAAGATAGGAAGGGAATGATGGTGCAGGATGCCTCAATTATCTTTGTAAAACTGGGAGACCAAAGAAGAAATTTTGAACATTTTGTTAAACAAGATCTACTATCTAAGTGTGAATTACTGGTTATAGCTATGTGAATAATAAGAGTTTTTCAGATCTCACATACTGTCATTGTAATATTGTAAATAGAATGTGTTGCAAAAAAGAGCAAGATCCTGTGAAAAAGAATTCTGCACCTTTCACAATTAGTAATCAAGCATACAAATCAGACTATATTTATATATATGTTCTATGCAGAACAAAAAATACCTTAAGACCTGATCCTACAAGAATAGATGCCCATTCTTCACTTCACACACTGAAAGTTGTCCCATGAACTTCAGTGGGACTACTCACGATGTGTAAAGGCATTTGTCCAAATCTCTTAATGACTGGGCCTTACAGATGCTGTAATACAAGAAGAGATGACATAGACAAATCTCTGGGTAACACTGAACCTTTCAAACACTTCAAATATATTATAGTTCATTTCTGCTTCTGGGCTATAACTATAATATCAGAAGTGAAATAAAAGAAAGAGAAACTGTGAAAGGAAGTAAAGAGATGTTACGTCTATAGTAGTGGTTTTCATCCTGTGGTCCGCAGACCCCCGGAGGTCTGCAGACTATGTCTAAGGCAGGGGCAGGCAAAAAATGGCTTGTGGGCTGGATACAGCCCATCAGGCCATTCTATACAGCCAGCAGGGCCCCTAACGAATTTAGAAAATTAATTATTAACTGCTCCTGGCTGCCTGTCAAAGATGACAAGATACCAGCAGCAGCAGGACGCAGGCCCAGGGCTGGGTGGCAGGAGCATGAAGCCCAGGCTGGCAGGGGCTCTATGGAGCCAGGCTAGCTCCACCACTCTTCCTGCTGGTGGCCCAGCCACATGGGGCTCACTGGGACTGTGCACTACTGGGGTCTCTGTCTGCTGCAGGCCATAAGTATCCCAGAGCCTTGCCATCTGCTGCTACCGTTGGTGTCAGGGGCTGTGCAAAATGAGGGAGGAGGGTGTGTTTGTACGGAGGGGTCCTTCATGATACCTCACCATACACATGCACCTACACCCCCCCCTCCCACCACCATACATATGCACCCATAATCCCCATGTCCTACACCTGCCTTGCACCACCATACACACACACGCCCATGCATACCCCACACCCACAGCCCCCCATACACCACAGCCATCCTCCCCCTCCACGCAAGCCACAACCCCTGAAGCCACCCTCCCCCCACATACTCACAGCCTCCCACACCCTACACACCCCAAAACACCCACAAACACCCCCACACCTAGACCTACCCATTCTACACATTCACACACACCCACACCACACCATATAGCATACCCACACAGCCTCATACAATTCTAATACTGCTGGCGTACCATTTCCTGTAGAAATCGTAATGCCTTTTTTGAAAATATATAATCACTCAGGTGGGAATGTGCACAAATACAAGACATAACTATCCAGTGGTAGAAAAGGTTAAGTGTATTGAGCATTCTAAGTATTTATACATTGGGCTTGCCCCACCATTTTCACTGCTCTTTTGCCTGCTTCAGTGTTTGGAAGTCCAAGAAAGTCCATAATTTAGATGTTGCTTTCAGATACCTTTTTTTTGGAACAACAACAACAGCAGTTATTGTTATTATGCCAATTAGTACTGCAAGTGTTATTATTTTGTAATTAATATTATATGAGAACTATTACACTGTATTATTATTATTGTTGCTGCTATGTCCTTGTTTTACATGAATGGAATCTTGAAAGTATTAGATGTAATATACATTGCTTTGATCATTTCTGATCTGTTTTGTATATCTGGGGAACTAACAGGATACAAAATCAGACTGGAATGAATATGCATGTCCTATAGGTCAAAGTTAGGTTGTACTGTTCTTCAGTGCTCTTCCTATTAGAGGATGACCATCTAAGTACTCATTCAGCAATCATCTAAGAATGTCTCCATAATACCATCATGTAATTGTAATAAGCCTTTTTGGTTTAAGTTTCATATATGATAGTCTTGATTAGTTTTATTGGTAATAAGCTTTAAGGATGAGTTACCAATATGTTCTAACCAACAGAGTGTTCTGGAGGTCACATATGAATACGCAGCTCTATAAACTTAAAGAATGAATACTAAATATAACCAACACATACTTGGCAGGCAAAATATAATCTTCAATATAAATTCAATCTGTCCAGACTGCTATAGAAAAAAAAAAAAAAAAAACAAGCAGAATTCTAAATAATTCAATACCTACTAATAGCTATGTGAAAATAAATCTCTAATGAGAAGGAAATATCTCAAACTGAGACCTTCAGAAGAGTACAGATTTAAAGTAACTGTCATTTTAGAAAGAGTATAATCAAACAACTAAAATAAATCATGTAGCGTTTGCAGTTTCTTTAGCAGGCTGCACATCATTGCATTAACAACAAGTTCTTGTTTGTTTCAGTACTGACCTCACATATGCATACCATAACATTCATTTTCATTCCACCTAAGGGAACGATGTCTGCTGAGTGATGTCTTAGCTACGGCCCAGAAAAGTAGTTTAATAATCTGACCTGAGTTAATGAAAAGGGAATGCTAGGATCAAAAGCAAAAGACAAGTTTTCCTTAAAATAAGTTCAAGCCACAATAAGTAGATGAGAGAAATACAAAAAGTAGCAGTAAGTTTGGGGAAATTCACAGCAGACAGGAAAGCCCACTATTTTTAACCTTTTCACCTACAATATAAATTACTCCAGAACATTAAACACATGACTATGTAAACACATTTTTCACCACAGCTCAGTACTCAAAATTATGAATCTGCCCACTTGTAACACTAAACAAACAGCTCAAGAATTCATTTATGTTTTCAGAAATATTTGATGTCTGCATGACAGATTTTTCATTTTTAATTGTTCCCATTGTCGTTGTATACATCTATCTTTGTTATTTGTTCTGTTTTGAGAGAGTGTTAAAATTAGCAGTAAAATTTAAAATGATAGATCTCCTTGGAGTGACTTCATTTCTGACTGGCTCAAAATTTATGCTGCAATGTCTCCCTGAAAACAACCAGCAAGGATTTCAGCTTTGTCTTTAACAGGACCAAATGCCTACTTGGGAGAGCTGCTGGATAGGCTTTTGGGCACTGAATGAGGAATGGCACTTGATTCTGCAAAGCTTATTGAATGGCTCTGCAAACTATACAGTTGGTTCAATAAAACATATCTCAAAATATCTACCAGATAAAGATATTACCAAAAATCCTTGCCCCTCATACATTTCCTAGATCATCGTGACTACAACACTCCACCCCTACTCAAAACAAAAAGACACTTGCTATAAAATGGTAAGCAATAAGTGAACAGTAAGAACACGATTTTTTTTCCAATTTACTCCCACTAAAATGTTCCTTTTCAATCAACAGTAGCATAAGTGCATGGATTATGGATTTTCCTACACTTATGCTCTACAATAGGGGGTGTCAACAGGGGCATGTGTACCCCTGGGGATACTTGGTAGGGGTGTATGAAATGGGCTGTATTTGATTCAGATTCAGCCCAAACTGGGGACAGTGATTTGATTCATTGATTTGAATCACTGTCCCCAATTCGATTTGGCCGAATCTGAAACTGAAGATTCAATGCTGATTCGGAGAATCAGCGATTCGGCCATAGACACAGCTTTACATGTTTTTTTAACATATCTCAAGGTACCAGGCATGGCTTATGAATGCTGAGATTCTGGGGTGGATGGAGCATCCCACAGGAGTGGGGGGGGGGGGCGCGTGCTCAGAGATGAACCTGGAAGTGGATCGGAAATACTTCCGGTCCACCTCTGGGTCTGCTGGGGAATGTGCAGTGGCCCTCCCCCTCCATGCTCCCTGGCTCAGGAATTGGCCATGGGGAGATCCCAGGTGCCCCCGCAGGCCCAGGAGGCACCAGTCACTGAGCCAGGGGGGCACGGGGGAGGGCTGTGTGCTCCTCAGCAGACCTGGAAGCACTTCTGGCCCACTTCTGGGTCTGCTGCCGAGTGCGCTGGGGATAGCCCTGTGCTCCTGTTGGATGCTCCATCTGCCCCACCATCTCAGCATTCATAAGCCATCTGGTACCTTAAGGTATGTAGAAAAAACATTTAAAGCTGTGTTTATGTCCAAATCTCCAAATCTTTCCGAATCTGTCTGAATGAATTTGGAGGGTTCCAATTCAATTCAGAGAGATTAAAGGGTCTCATGATTCGATTTGGATTTGGAGATTTGGCCACCAAATTGGGCTCAATCTCCACTGCATTGAATCAGGGTCCAAAGCTTTGCACAGCCCTAGTACTTGGCAAGGCCTTAGGGGGTATGCATGGGTAGGTGGAGACAGAGTGCTGCCACCTATCACACCATGCCACTGCGTCCCAGGAGCAGGGCCAAGGGGGCGAGGGCAATGTTGCCTGTCCGCAGGCCACACAGGTGCTGCCTGGATGCAGGGGGGGAGGGGAAGCTTGCACATGGCAGCCACCGCCATTACCTACCACCTTTAGCTGCCACCTCTCTGCATCTCGCTAAATGCCATGCCATTCCATTCCCCACCCTGCTCCACATTTGGCTGCCAGGGGTACACTTATTAAAAAAGGTTGAAAAAACCCTGCTCTATAAGACTACTAAACAGTTAAAAATAAAAATTTAAAATAGAACGTTCTGCTCCATAATGAAGGAGAAAAGGTAAAAATAATATATACATATACTTATAGTAGCTGTTTTCACATCTGTGCTTCTCAAAAGATTTATTTATATTTATAACATACTATAAAGTACCTTTTGCCATATGCTGTGAGCCCAAGTCATTACTCAGACATATAACACAAAACAACCAAAATGCAACAGTACAGATGAATATAAACCACTACACAATATTGTGTTCTCCCCTACCACTCGCTACCCTGGCTTTACACACACACTTTCAGATTTTTGGGTGAAAAGATGATTTTGCAGTGTACTATTCTGAGCTAGTATACTTTTCTGGACCTTAGTGGCTAATTTACATAGGTAAAAGTTGAGATATATTTAATTCAATATTTCCCATGCTATTTAGATAAGTGAAAGTTTATCATTAGAACTAGATGAATATTGCTTAAACACTCCAAATTATTCACTTGAATTTAAAACTCCATTTGCTCCAGTTTTCAGTTTCCCTCCTTCACACTTTCAAACAGTTGAGTTTTATGTGAACACATACTTCTGGAATGCAAAATGTAACCTAACTCATTACACGTGTACTATTAAAGAAGAAACATGACAATCCTTGCCATATCAAAGAAACAGTCTGCTTCAAAGAGCAGTGCACCTCTCTGGAGGCTCACATTGGCTCCAAAGATAAGCAACTTGAAACCCTCTGAGTGAAGCTACGGGGGGTGGTGGGAGGGTGGCGAGGTGAGAGAAACCTAACTGTAGTCATTTATTACAGGCCACTGAACAAAGGGAAGGAGCTGGATCTGGAGTCCTCTCAAGAACTGGCAGAGAGCGCGTGTGCAAGGGACTTGGTTGTCATGGGTGACTTCAATTACCCAGACATAGGTTGGGAGGAACACTTGGCTAGGTCAGATTGTTCATGCAGTTTCATAACTGTGATCAAAGAGCTCTTTCTGAACCAGGAAGTGCAAAGGCCAACCAAAGGTAATGCTCTCCTAGACTTGCTCTTGGCCAAGGGAGATGATCTGGTGTGTGGCTTGAACACTGAAGGTAACCTGGGCAACAGCGACCATGAAATTAATTGGGTTCACCGTCTGCCACAAGGTCAACAAATCAACAAGCAGGACTGAAGTCCTTCAAACATGCTGACTTTGACAGGCTCAGAGCATTAGTAGGGGAAGCAATGCAGGACCAGGAAGGGAAGGCGAATGGGGTGCATGAAGAATGGCCATTGCTCAAAGATATTATCTTTGAAGCACAAAAGAAAACCATTCCTGCAAAGAGGAAAGGTAGCAGAAGGGCTGGCAAGCCCTCCTGGCTTAATAGGGACATTGCAGTCCTCTTAAAAAAGAAACAAAGGTGTACACGCAGTGGAAGCAAGGGATGGTCCTCAAGGAGGACTATGCAATAGTGGCCAGCACTTGTAGGGAAATGATCAGGAAAGCCAAGGCAGCAACTGAGTTTAGGTTAGCCACAGGAGTCAAGGACAATAAGAAGCCCTTCTTTAGGTATGTAGGCAGTAGAAGGAAAACAAATGGAAGTGTGGGGCCCCTGTTTAACACCTCAGGACAGCTGGTAACCAACATTCAGAAAGAAAACTGAATTCCTGAATGACCGTTTTGCTTCAGTATTTCACTGGACCAAGGGGAAAGACAAGCGAGATAAGGCTCATAGGGGGCATGCTGGGAATGACAGCCTCCCCACTGGATGCTGAGTGCATGCCATACTAACTAGAAAAGCTAGACATTTATAAGTCAGCAGGACTGGATGGACTTCATCCAAGAGTGCTGAAGGAGCTGGCTGAGATCGTCGCGGAACCCCTGGCAAAACTCTTTCAGAATTTGTGGTGCGCAGGGGAAATCCCTGAGGATTGGAAGAGGGCCAACACTGTGCCCATCTTCAAGAAAGAGAAGAGGGAGGACCCAGGGAACTATAAGCCAGTCAGTCTAACCTCTATCCCAGGGAAAATCCTGGAAAAGGTCATTAAAGAATCTGTGTGCGATATGCTCGTGGAAGGTAAGATTCTGAACAAAAGCCAGCATGGCTTTATTGCGGGTGTGTCTTTTCTTACCAATCTCATCTCCTTCTATGACCAGGTCTCTCACCACCTGGACATGGGAGACAAGGTAGATGTTGTATACCTAGACTTCCAAAAGGCTTTTGATCTAGTATCCCATGATATCCTTGTGGGAAAACTGGAAGATCGCGGGCTCAGCTGCTCAACGGTTCAGTGGGTGGGAAACTGGCTACAGGGTAGGACCCAGAGAGTTCTCATGAATGGATTTGTGTTGTCCTGGCATGAAGTGGCCAGTGGTGTCTCTCAGGGGTCCGTGCTTGGACCAGTGCTTTTCAACATCTTTATCAATTATTTGGATGGAGGAGTGAAAAGCTCACTGGTCAAGTTCACAGATGACACAAAGTTATGGAACAGTGTGGTCATGTCAGAAGACAGGTTGCAGATACAGGCAGACCTAGACCAGCTCAAGAGTCAGACCAGAGCCAGAGGAAGTTTAACACTTCCAAGTGTAAGGTGCTCCATCTGGGGGCAAACAACCCTCAACATCCATACAGGCTCGGTGGTGACAGCTTGACTTGCACCACGGCTGAAAGGGACCTAGTCCCCAACCCCCGCCTGCTCCCTAAGCCCCCCCCAACCCCTGCCTGCTCCCCCAGCCCCTCCATGGGTGCCCCACCTGCCCAAGCTCCTGGGGCTTTAAAGAAAAGCCCTGGGACTCACCGCTCCTGCAGCAGCCTCAGGGCATGTAACGCAGGGCAGCGCAAGGCATCAGAGATTGCCCATCACTGCCAGTAGGAACGGTGAATCTGGGGGGGTTCAGGGTTTTTTTTCTTACAGGGCCAGAGCTAGGGTGGGAGGGGCTGGGATGGGAGGGGTTGGGGGGCTTGTGGCAGAGCCCCACACACAGTGTGGGGCAGTGCAGACAGCAGGGATCACCCCCATGCCTGACAGCACCTGGTAAGTCGGGGCTTTTTTTTTTTCTTCAAAGTGCCAGGAGGGAAGCCATTGCCAGGCTGGGACAGTGGGCAGGGCATGGGCCTGGCCAATTCAGAAATTCGGTAGCAGGTGAATCTCTGAATCATATTCAGGCTAATTGATTTGGGACAGTGATTTGAATCACCAAATTGAATCACTGTCCCCCCGAATCAGCCGAATCCAAATCCGAAACAAATACTAACTACTTCACACAAGCCTAACACATACACATATATAAAACTACACACACACAAATATACACACATACACACACAGTCACATATATATAACTACAAAGTTTTGCAAATATGATGGAAGACCTTTTTCTGTTTTGCAAATATTTTGAAAGCAGAAAAGAAAGTTAAATTTAATAACGTGAACTATTTGCAACATATATTCTTAGAGCTCAATTCTAATAATAAGCTTGGTAATATTCTACTGGTTTCACCTCAGAGCATTAACTTAAACTGCTTTCACCCACCTCAATCATTTTTGATTTACCTAATCAAAGGATCAAAATTTTAATTAAGTCCCTTATTTAAAATACCTACTCTGTTGATGAGCATTTATGCAATAAAGTAATACCATTAACTTCAACAGAACTATTCATTTAACTGCTTAACACTAGGGAGTAAAGATGCCTTTCAACTGAACCCAAAGAATATGATGCCTTTAGCCACTTATTTATATTGCCAGTTAAAGAATTAATAAAAGCCAGTCAAGAAGGACATTATCTTAGGTTAGTTCCAAATGACTTTGTAGTTAAATATATGGCTAAATCCCCTTATCAGATTTAATGTTTCAAGTATGGTTATCTGCACTAAATATTATGGCAACACCTAGGCAAACACCGACTGTTTGTTTGAATCTCTCTGTTCCTTTAGAATCTTTGGGCCCCTATATACAAGCACATAGGCTGCTCCGACATGCTGGTATTCCAGTGTGTTGGAGCAGACTCAATTAATCGAGTCTGCTGGAGAGTGGCAATTACCACACTCCACCAGTCTCAGGTGTCTCATATATCAGTGTCCCTGCACTTAAAAATGGCAGCAGGGGTGCTTGAACTAAAGCTCATCGAACAAGTTTTAGTTCAAGCACCCCTGCTGTCATTTTAAAGTCCAGGGACACTTATTAGGGCTCTGAAAAGCTTTGGTCCCCGATTCAATTTGGTGGAGATTCATCCTGATTTAGCAGCCAAATCTCCAAATCTGAATCAAATCAGGTGACCCTTTATTCTCTCCAAATTGAATCAGAACCCTCCAAATCGATTTGGTGACATTCAGAAAGATTCGGAGATAGACACAGCTTTAAATGTTTTTTCTACATAACAGGCAGCTCATGAATGCTGCGATGCCAGGGCAGATGGAGCATCCCACAGGAGTGTGGGGGGCTCCCCAACACACTCAGCAGCAGACCTAGAAGTGGAGCAGTAGCACTTCTGGTCCACTTCCAGATCCACTGGGGAGCATGCGGGGGGAGTCCCCTGCATCCCCCTAGCTTGGTGACCAGTGCCTCCTGGGTCTAGGGGGGCATCTGGGGTCCCCCACAGCCAATCACCAAGATGTAGTACAGGGGCATCCCCCTAGCTTGGTGACCAGTGCCTCCTGGGTCTAGGGGGGCATCTGGGGTCCCCCACAGCCAATCACCAAGATGTAGTACAGGGGTGTTTGGAGCTGCATACATAGGCCCAGGAGAACAGGGCATTCAAAGGGCAGCCTCCTGCCTAATTAAGGCCATAATTATCTATGGCATGGCAGGTGAGAGAGGCAGGCGGAATGCCCAGAGGCAGGTGGGAGACTAGCACTGTGGCTGGTCAGGGAGTCCCCACATTGCAAAAGGCATGTCTACATGAGACACTACTGCATAGTGGTTACTGCACGCTTATTCAGTATTTGTATAATCAAGTACTAAATAAATGCTCAGTAACCTGAATTATTGTGCATTAGTGCTGTCAAACACCTTTTTAGTGATGCTATAGTGCAGTAGCCTAATAATACTGTGGGGTAGTGTATACAGAGAGTCATGTTTGTAGGCTTAACAGCTTCAAAAATTAGTGCAATTTGGAAGGAATTCTTGGAGCATTTTGGTAACTAGACTTTGGTAGCTCATTGCACACTCTTCTATCACTCCTTGTCCCCTCCTTTTTTTTTTTCCTTTTTCCTTATATTGTTTATTGTTTTTTATAGTTCAGATTTACATATACAGTTAATATGTTTGTACTGATTTTTTTTAAACCAATACAATTTATAAAAAGTATGATAATGCTAAAGACAACACTAGAAGGGTACTTGTATGGATGGGAAAGATTGTTAATACCCTGTTGTTATTATTATTAAAATGCAATTCTATATGTAACTGTCAACTGATCTAAAGAGTACTTGTTTAGAGAACTGTCTGCACAACCACACAGAGGGCATTTACTCCTATTTTACCAAAAACTCCTTTTTAAAAATGACTCTGATTGTCTCTGCATGTTCTCTTCCCACTACTTTTTCTTACCTTTATACTAATACCCCTAATTAATGTTCTAATGCTATTTTACCCCAGGTAGAGTGGGGTTTTCAGACACGAAGAGTATTGGTCCTTTAAATCCCACTGTATTTTACTGGGAGTTGGGTAACTGCCATTTTTACGTTTGAAGTTTTGCATTATTTTTGGACAAAGGCTTCTATTTTGAATAAAATCACTGCCAAAGGTTTATCATCAACATTATATATGAATGATAATTATCATAGATTTTCACATCTCTGCCAAATTTTATTACCACAAAAATAAGAACACCCTTAAGTGAGAGCTAGCTTGCAAATACCAAAGACAACACTGTAAACTTAGAGTCCAATATTCCTTTACAGAATGTATAGAACTCCCTAGAAGCTCATTGAAACCAGGTATTTCCCAGAGTTAAATACTCCAATTACTTCAGTCTTGTGTAAGTGTTTCTATAGTTTATCCCTTTGTGTATTCAATATGTAGATTTCGAAGAAGCCTATTAATTCTCCAAGCATCACAGTGTTTATTTTCAGAGTGCAGCTTGGCATAAAGCTGGTTGATGACTTCATTTATCTCTTCAGCAGCATTTACTCTCTCTGTTTTGTATCTGCATTCAGGTTACCTTATTGTTGTCATTCAGTCTTTGAAACCATAAAGACGGAAACACCTCTCCTATCTCTTATTCCCCATGCTACAAAATATGCACTACTTACTCAAATTTTTGAAGCATCTGAAATCATAATGAGATATTGCAATATTTTAGTTGTTCATAAGAAATAGATTTCTCTCAGAATTTTAAACGTTATTACTGTTATTTTCATTTTCTGAACAACTATCTCCGCAGAAAGATTACACAATAACAGACCAACTTGCTTCCTCACATACTCCAGAAGTCAAGTTCAGTTTATTAAAGGCTTTAAACAGTTATACATCTCCAGAGAGACATGACTTTAATGCATGGCATTTAAAGTTAAACCAGTGGTGTAATAGAGAGCTCCTTGTTGTAGTCTCCTGGGACCAGAACGTTGGCCCAGATGATGAGCTCCTTTATCATACTCACTCTAATTGTAGCACATCTTGAAATGATTAGATCTATTGTTAGAAACAGGCCTTGTCAGCAGTAAGGACACTGTGATTAATAGAAATTTCTCCTTAATTCCTTTGGATGTGAAAGTCTGAAGTCACAATTGAGCCCTGGACCCCAATTATTAAGTGATTAATGAAATTGTAATTGCCACCCTTTTGTTCACATTCATCACCTGGTTCAGTATTAATCATTACAGGCAAAGCACAGCAGAAAGGAAAATATTTTACAACTTCTGTATCATGGATGGATGGGGGAAGCGTAAGCGGGTCAGGGAAATGATCTCCGATGGAACAGGACAGAGCAGAAGTAAATCATTAAAGCTGACTTAACAGTAACTTACTTAGGCTCAAATGAAGGACAAACTTGCAATTAGGCACATCAAGGCTATCTTCTTCAGGGGGATGACAACCTCAGCTACTGCCCTGTCCTATGATTTGAAGAGGCAGATAAATTTGCATAGAAAAACATGGCTGAACTGAACACTTCTGTACAGAAAGCATGCACATGAAATCTTTCTGACAGTTAAAGGTGGTGTATCCATTCTAATAGTAAAAATCCTTTCTTCATTCTAAGGTTTTTTCTTAAAAAATAACTTTCATACTAATTATATACATTAAAAGCAGCTTAGCTGAATCACTAGTGACAGCTGAAGTGAAAGATGCACAAGTTTCCACTCCACCATCCTCCTCGCTTTCCCTCAACACCTTCATTCATCCATATTCTGGTGAAACAATCACTTATACCCTTCTAAAAATTATTGGTCTCAAGTTCTCATGGCCAGGTCTTTTCTCAAAGATTAATACAATTTTTAAGTGTGAGCCAAGGACACTTGAGAACTCTCTCATTGAATAAAGGATTATCTATAAAAGGTGCACTTGCATCTTTTTAAAATTGTGTTGTTATTGGAGTGACTGTGAAAAGACAACTGAGGTGTAATAATTAAAATTTTCCTCCTTAACTGATAAGACCTTAGTAGAAAAAAAAAATACTGGTAAGCTTTGTAGAAGTAACTCTTCCCATCCCCTCCCCAGCAAAAGAAAATGAAATGCATCTAAAGTGACTAAAGAAAATAGCAAAGCACGTCATTTTTTTAATGACATGGAGAGGCCCTTCTAAAAGATGTGGGGCCAACTCATAATCTTCCCATGCTTTGCATATCTATTTACACTGGACCAAATAGGTAAAAATATTACCAAATCAGAACAGTGGTACTGGCACCCACTTTGCACTGATGAAAATGTTTATACTAGATGAAGGGAAGGAATGATTTGCAACCTGTTTACTCAAAAATACCATTTGTTTCTACTGAAATTTCACCCTTTGCCTCTGGCACATGGAACTGATTAAATTACAAACTGACCTTGAGATTTTTTTCAAGTTATCACAGAGTGAATGAAAGGGGGGCAGTCTGACCAATTCAATCTCTACATCTCAAAAATCACAAACATGCAAACACATACAAATAATCACCATGTACTCATTTTAAAGGCTTCAAAGAAATAAATGCATGCATTCATATCAGGTAGGTTTGAAGTTTTCCTTTTGTGGTGGTGGTTTGTGTTTTTTCAAACAATTCCGCTTATTTTTTCCATGTCTCTTCAGCACCATCTGAATGCTGCTAAACTTCAGAACAGAATTTTGTGCGTTAGAAACCATTAGGAACGTCATTATCATCACAGGAACATGATACATGTACAGTACGTACCGCTCTGGCCTTTCAAGCGGCACTTCCTGCTTCTCCCTGTTACAAATTCTCTTCTCTGGCTGAAAGGGTCAAAATCCTACCACCTCCCCAGGCCATTTAGCATGGTTATTAGCTTCAAGTCATAGTTCTGTACAGATCTAGCACTCACAGGAGTATAAATGGAAATGCTAATTAGCTCCTGGGGGACAAAAAAGAAAAAGGACCATTCTTGAGAGCAGAGGCCACACTTGATGTAGGTCCTACGTCCCCACTGGAATGTGAAGAGTTGGTTCTATACAGGAGGCAGTGGCATCAGAGTCTGAATATAAAAATCAAGGAATGGGTTCTTCATGTGTACAGGAAAAGGCAGTAAGATGAGGTTGAAAATGTGAAGTAGTAATCAATTTTCTTATTACCTTATACAGGATGAGCTCTGTGAATGGGGATAGAGCATTTCAGCTGCAGTTTATTTTTCCTTCCATTAGCAGTCAGCAACCTTTTCAGGATACAGGCCAAAATGCCCCAACTTGGGGTAAAGGCAGACAGGTGGCAAGTGTTAAAACCCAACACCTGCTGCTGCTTCTCCCAACTGCAGCACAGGGACAGCACTACAGTACTACTACTATGTCTCCGTGTAGTAACATTGGTGAAGCATGGGAAAAACCCTTCCTGCCTAACACTGCTCAAGCTCCACATACAGCAGCGTGATCCAATGGCTTAATGGGCTGTAGATTGCTAATCCCTGACCCTAGTAATAGAAATCACCTGAACCTGACTATGCTCAGACTGAAATGCAAGACCCACTTCTTCAGTAATGACTTCTCACAAGATTAATTTACCACTTAAGAACTTGCAAGGGGAAAGAAAGGAATGAAAGTGAAAAAATAAAACCACCACCAACAATCCTATAAAGAAACAGGTGGTGAGTCTATGGTGAATATTATTTTTAATTGGTTGTACAACAGAATAAATCATACAGAATTAAAGGGACATCAGCTCCCTGTACAGATGTAAAATTTGTCTATATCACTGGTTCTCAACCTCATTAAAATTAAGCCACCACTCAGAAAATGTCAGTGCTTAAGTTTCACTCATTTCTTGACTACGGAAATATAAAAGAATCATAGAAAATTACAGTTGGAAGGGACCCCAGGAGGTCATCTAGTTCAACACCCTGCTCAAAGCAGGACCATCCTCAATTAGACCATCCCAGCCAAAGCTTTGTCTAGCTGGGTCTTAAAAACCTTCAAGGACAGAGCTTCTACCACCTCTCTGGGTAACCTGTTGCAGCATTTTACTACCCTTCTAGTAAGAATTTTTCTCAAATATCCAGCTTAAATTTCCATTGCTGCAACTTGAAATTTTTGTTCCTTGCTCTGTCATCTGCCACCACTGAGAACAGTCTAGATCCATCCTCTTTTGAACCACTTCAAGTAATTGAAGGCTGCTATTAAATCCCCTCAGTCTCCTCTTCTCTACACTAAATAAGCCCAGTTCCATCAGCCTGTCCTCATAAGTCATGTGCCCCTGCCCCTTACCATTTGTGTTTTCCTCCACTGGACTCTCTCCAATTTGTCCACATCCTTTCTGTAGTGGGGGAACCCAAACTGAACACAGTACTGCAGATGTGGCCTCACCAATGCTGAATAGAGGGGAATAATTACTTCCCTTGACACCTACAAATGCAGCCCAGTATGCTATTAGCCTTCTTGGCAACTAGGACACACTTCCGGCTCATATATTCATCTTATTGTCCACAGTAACCCCCAGGTCCTTTTCTGCAGAGCGGATTCCCAGCCAGTCAGCCCCCAGCCTGTACTGGTGCGTGAGATTGTCCTGTCCTCAGTGCAGGACTTTGCACTTGTCCTGGTTAAACCTCATGAGATTCCTTTTGGCCTCCAATTTGTCTAGGTCACTCTGAACCTTAGCCCTACCCTCTGGCATATCTACTCCTCCCCCCAGCTTGGTGTCTTCTGCAAACATGCTGAGGGTGCACTTTAAGCCATCTTCCAGGATGTTGAAGAAGACATTAAACCAAACCCGCCCCAGGACTGACCCCTGAGGCACTCCACTTGATACTGGTTGCCAAATAGACATCAGGTCATTGATTAGTACTACACGGATTTTCAACAGAGCCATTCCTCTGTTGAAAAGAACTCTGAAAGACTCAAAAACTCAAACTAAAAAAGTCAGAATGTTTTTTGACTCTGTGGATTTCCATCTGAAATCTCTGGGTTTATTTTGTGAATCATATACAGGCACTTATATGCTTAAGAGTGCTAATATTGTGGGGCATCCTGCATAACCCTTATAAGTACCTCACAGCACCCTGATTGATAATTGGTGATTTGTACTGAAATCATCTGAGAGAGATGATTATACAGCCTTAAAGAATAGGGCAGTGCTGCCCTCATGTCTGAGAGTACCTGTGGCTTGGGGTAGCAGGGGAACTAGTGACACAGTGGGGGATGCATGCAGCCCAGAGGCCCACAGTCCCTCTTTAAAGTTGTACAATCCTGAAACAACAAAAACTCCAATATTTATATTCACCACGATAAAGATGTAGAAGCAGGTGATATCTCAGTTAGAAATAAGAGATAGCATGATGTAGGGGCCCTACATATATTTGCATGATCTTTACTTAAATAAGTTCATATTGCCTAATGAACTGAACAATGAAGTCCTATAATATAATGAACTGAAGAGTTGTGCAAGAACCCCAGGTTAAACTGGAATGGCATTATGCTTCAATACACCATTAACACATCCTTCATTTTTTTCTCCCAACTGAAGAATAAACATTTTTAATTTTCTGTATGTCAAGATGTAGAAAAGGTGCTACCAGACTGTCAAACTGTGGTTGCAATTGGTAACTAAAAGAATTATGTGTTCACAGAGATAATTATTCTGAAGAGAAACATAATGAAAAAGTAACAAGAAAGAAATTTGCACTTAAATGATAATATCTGAGCGGCAAAGGTAAAAAATTGATACATGAGCAAAAAGAAACATCTGAAAACTGATCAAAACACTAATATCAAGTTGCAAATGTGAGCTTTAAATATTGATAGGGTAGGGGAAGGCATGCATGTTAATTTTCACAACCAAAAGTTTCAGTCTCACAGGAAAGATAAAAGACTTTACTTGTTAATCTGTGATGTAATTCATCTGAGCATGTGCCAAAGGGTGCTAAATTGTGTAAGAGAGGATAATAAATAACTACAGTGCATGATGAAGTAGGAATAAAGTGTTAACGGGTTACATTATACTGTTCAATCAAAGAGTTGGGTCAGTTAATGTATGAGCTTAAAGCTTGAACATCAATCTTTCCAGCTACCTAGAAATTCAGTAATATGTATGGCAAGTAATTCACTATTGCTCGACTGAATGGAGATGATAAAAAAAAAGTCTGATAACCTAAGAAAATGAGCAGTATTACCTCAGCTGAACTGCCCAACAGTTTCTGTAACATTGCAATTAAATTTCATACGATTTGCTAACTTTGGGATCAAATGAAATTTGCCACTGGAATTATTAAGAATGTGTAATTTTCATTTAGAAACCAATGGAGTTAGAAGCTTGACACCTGGGCCAGGTTCAGACATTACACTTTACCAATGTAAGTAATTAGAAACTGGTCTATACCTGTAAAAGAACATAGGTACAGACAGAAGTGCAGGTCCCTGCTGTAACTGAGAATGCTTTTCAGGAAGTTTTCTAGGTTACAACAATGCCCTGGAACAAATAGAAGTTCACTATTGGTTCCAGGCAGGAAGGGGAATCTAGTTGTTGGGTATTTGTACATGTCTGTGCCTGTGCCGGGCACTTTTCAAAGTGCCCAGCACCACGGTGCATGCATTTGTGTAAATCAGCAAAATGCATGTTAGTGCTGAGAAAATAGTGGTGGCACACTTTTGAACTAAAATACAAAGGTTTTTTTAGTTCAAAACACACTGCCACCATTTTATGCATACTGATGCACGTCCCTCAGTTTAGACAACTGCACGTGACACAGAGCAATGCGCATCAGCTCACATGCAGAGCAGACTCAATTAATCAAGTCTGCTCTGAAGTGCCCACAAAAATGTATGTGTATAAATGCTTGTTGTGTGCAAGCCAGCCGTCAGTTTCCCATAGCGATGACCCATCCACTCTCTCAACCTGTCCCTGTTTCAGAATAGGAGGGGGGAAAGGGAACAGAGGGTGCTTGTTCCAGGGGTTCCCCAACCAGTAATGGAAGGTGGGGTGGATGTATTGAAGCCCTCCTCACCTCAGGGAACACCAATACACCTACCCCACCCTCTAGTGGGGGCTAAACCCTCCCCCAAATCAAACTCCCTCTGTTCCCTTTCTTCCCTCCCATCCTGAAAATAGTGATAGGTTGGCAGGCAGAGATATGCAAGTTACAGAACATTCTCTGTTTTTAAATGTCTTCATCTAACCCGTCATGCAATGGGGGCCAGATTTTTATTAGATCAGCCATTATTTTAAGCTATCTGCAGTCATGCATTTCTGTTTGCTCACAGCTATAAACCACTTTTTGTGGCCAGATTGGGTGAAAAATGTCACTTCTAGCTGCGCCCAAAGTTTGGCGCACACAGACTGGTTTAAAAACGGAGGAAGCCAATCTAAGATTTGCCCCCGCCACTGAAGGGTAAATGTGTGTTCTGATCACTACCAGTCTAAACTGTGCCGCTTACGGAAAACCAAACAACTTAGATTAATTCCCCCTTGGGTTTTCTGAATGTCTGTACCTAGCTGAAATGTGTATGCAAAGTGGATGCAGACCTACCATCTAACTTTATTAAAATCAGGCTCTTAATTTTAACATTTTTGATACCGTACAATTTATCCCCTTCTTACTTCCCCAGCCCTCCCTCCTTCCCCCTCCCGCCACAACCTGCACAAAACTATAGCAAGCTCTTGGACTCATACAAAGCTCAAACTATCTTATATTACACATAATCTGTACTAATGGGAATATTTTCTTATTTTTAAAAAGTTCTCAAGTTATTATCCATCAAACATTTCTCTCATATATAAAACACCCTCTCTTCCTAACTGCCTCATATACACATACAGAAGTTTCAGTAATTTTTCAAATAAACAAGAATAGGAATAAAGTACATAATTATTTTAGAAATTGAGTTGTAAAATGCACTCCCAGTTTGCTTCAAGATAATTCACAGTTTAATTACCAATGTATAAACATGATCTACATAATGCATGTTTCTAGGGATTTTTAACAAGTGCTTGCCAATTTATAAAACATGATTGTTTGAATTATTAATTGCATGAAAGATATATAGCTTTGCTACCTATAGTTGATCTGTAAAATTACTGAGTGATTAAATTCTTCACAACTATTTCAAAAGAGAAACCATTTAAACAACTGAATTGAAATGATGCAGTTGAACTTCATCAAGTTGAGTGGTTGTGGAGAAAAAGAGTCAGTGGAATATACCTACAAAAGTAGCTTGGTCAAACCCAATTTAAAAATAAACCCAAATATAATAATTTCTTTGAACAGACTTACTCTTGGGAAACCAGGACATTTTTTGAGCTGTATGTTATTAAAGGGTCACAATTGTATTAGCCTTAGTGGACTCAGGAGGGAAAATAAAGTACTTTTCTTTTATCAATTGGCCTATATTACACAGCAATATAAGGCATGGGAAATGTCCTACATTGCTCCTGGAAGACATGTATGCAAATTTTTAGATAGAAAGGGGTTTTTTTGCCTTGCCTTATGGCACAATATTAAATGGTAAGGATTAGAAAAAAGAAAGGAGGAAAGAAAATCTGGCAGCAGACAAAGGCAAGTATGCTGCATCCCTGATAATGATGAGAATCACTAATTACATTTCTGTCAAGGTTTGTGCTTGATGGAACTGCTGTGCATCAGAGTTCCCACTTCACTATGAAATGAAAATGTTCTGATTTCTGCCATGGAAGCAAATGAAAGAGGTGCAAAGTAGGTAACTCCCACTTCAAAACCCAGCTTGTAACACTGTTGCAGGGCACCTCGGTGCCCCTGCTCCTAAAAAGGAGAAACTGCCAGGGAGTGAGTGAGCGCGCCCTGGCCTGACATAACGAGCCCAGCTGAGGCTTGCTCAGGTAATGAGCGCAGCTGCGGGTTGCCGGAGCAACCAAGGGGAACCAGCTGCCTGTAGGAGGCAGGGCCTGGCCCTTATAAAGCTCAGAGCTGAGGCCAGGCTGGCAGTTCTCTGCCAGCAGCTGGAGAGGCAGGAGCTCCCTCCGCTGAGATATGGGGAGAAGCCCGACGGGCAAGTACAGCTCATGATAGTCCTGAGAGGATTGGGTACTAAAGGTTTAGCCAGGGGGCTTTATGTTTGCGTTACAGCCAGGAGGCTTGAGTTTGTTTGGCTCTGTTATTACACCCAGAGGCTTGGGTGAGGCTGTAGGGGTTGGAGGAGGCCTCAATCACAGGGACCCAAAGAGTGTGGGGTGCCCTAGTGCCAAAAGGGCACATTATTTTCATAGCGCCAGGGAAGGCGCAGCTCGCACGCCAGTGCATGAGCAACTGGTGGCGAGGAGAGCGGCCAGTGGGTCATGGGCACAACCGGTAGGTTGCAGACGGGGACCTAGACCCTGGATTGCGTATGGGGGAACATAGACCCTGGCCCCAGGAAGAGGGGTGATCTGATTGAGAAGCCCCGCGGGGGGCACGGCGAGCCCCAAAGAGGGGGAGCACCATAGTACATGATTGAGAAGCCCCGTGTGGGCACAGCAAGCCCCAAAGAGGGGGAGCACCATAGTATAGGATTGAGAAGCCTGAGACGGGCATAGCGAGCCCGGCCGCAGGCTAGTGTGGTAACACCCCTCAGACCAAGGCAGGGCGCTGCGGTTGCCCCGAGAAGACAGGGAGTAGCAGCGTGGTGAGCCAGGGTCAGAGAGTGTGCCCGTACAGTTGGCCCATAGGACCGGAGGCCTGCTAGAGTCCCTGAGCGGAACCACACCGGTAGGGGAGACCCAGAGTGGGCAAGACGAGAGTTCCAGCAAGAGGCTGGGCATGAGAGGGGGAGCCCAGAGTGGGCCACATTAGAGAGGAGGCCCGGGAAGCGGGCATACAGACCGAACAACGTCTATTACATCTGCGAGGCTTGGGGCGTGGTATTGGGGGCTCGTAGGAGCCATGCATAGCCCATAAGGCTAGGGTCTCCGGGGAACACCCACCGTATCGGGAGACCCCAGGGGTCCAGAAAAACCGAGGGGACAGAGGTCCCAAGTAGCCGTGCCCAGGGAGTCATAGGCAGCCTCCCTAATATATTTCCAACAAGACGTGGCGGGCGAGAATTAGAGGGTGCCTTGGGCCGGCCTGTACACGGAGCGAGGGACCTTGAGGAGATCACGGCCCTCTGTGAGGACCCCGCTGTGACAAACACATAAAATGGTATTTAGCAATAGACAAAAATTGTTGTGGGTGATATATTTCTTGGACCAACTGCATGGTTCAGATAGGCTTTGGGGTGTCAGAGTATCCATCTATCCCAACCATACAGTTGGTCCAATAAAATATATCATCTATAACAAATCTTGCCCCTCATTTCCTGGACCGTGAAAGCTACAATATTATTTCAACACTACCATTTAGCAATAGGGCATCTAAGTATAGATAGCAGTACAGACAATAATGGGACAAATATATTGTCATTCCTTTTAGGATATCTCCTCAAAAACCATCTGTTGCTCCTGAATCATGGGGACAATTTGCACAATTAACCACTACCAAGGGTGGTATAATATTTAAAGCAAGGACACCTGCCTTTAGTCAAGCAGAATATTGCCTTACTAGAAACTTTCTATAGATCGCTGTATTGGAGAGATGAATGTTCTATAAAAGGAAAAGAATGCCATAGAGCATGTTGTAGAATACTATTCAATGATATCTGCAAAATCCTTACATTCTTGTGTCTGGCAGTAATGTGTTCAAGAATATACTGAAATCGTCTCTGTTACAGCTGTGTGTTAAACTGTGTAGAGTCTATTCCACAATGCCCCTCTCCAAGGTTAGAAAGCTCCACTTTTATGCTTATTCTGGGGTTCTTTTATAGGCAGTTAAAAAGGCATAAAAAGCCCTTGAAAACATTCAAATAATTGTGGGCTTGCACTCAACCTCAAATAATAAAGATGTATGACCATTTCTGATGACAAAAAATATATCAGAAACAGCACAAAATGTATTTTATATTGCATGCACTAAAACTGGCTTAATTTTCCCTCCTTTGTTACATATAACCTATATTGTAATATCACAGACTGTACCACAAGTTGGTTTACATTGCCTTATCTCAAGACACCTGTGCATTTATTACTAATCAGAAAATTTAATAATTTTCTATCAATGGAACCAGCTTGCATTCTGCAATCACATTATTTCTATGAATGAAAACTGAACATTTTGTCCCTGGACGGATGTAGTCATGGACATGAATAGCAGTATAACAACTCCTGTCTGCTTACAAAAAACATATCCCTTGGTACCAGATGGAATTTTAATCAGAGTTCCTCCACAACACAGATATTGTAGGTGTGCTGTGCTAGTCATTTCTGTTACTATGAATGACCTTTCAGGAATTGGAAAAACTGCAGCTTGTCTGTTGAGACTTGTAATCGTTATCTGTTCAGTTAGAGCATTTGCTAGTCCTGCTTGTCTTCACCAACAGAAATAAAACAAAATATATCCCCTTCTGGCTAATCTCCAGAAGACCTGAAGACTCCAAAATAAAAATTCACTTTAGACAATGTGGGTGATTTCTAATAAAAAGTGCTTATAATGGAATCTTGTATTTCCCTATAGTAACTTAATACTTTCCACCAAAATGTGCATCTGAAAAGGAAACCTCTGCAGTAGCAGCAGTTTGATTAAGTAAGACCACAGTCTTACTTGCTTCTGCTCAAGCACTATCCTGAGGCTTCTAGTTATGCTTCCTATTAGAGGGCTAATTGTGCACTGTATTTTACCCTGGAGGCAGGTAACCTCTGAAAGAGGCAGGGTAAAATGACACAAAAATGCGCACTTCTAAGTCAGTTTATGGTATCAGGTAAACATCTAGGTAATCCAAATTGGGAAGGCTATAACACACTTTGGCTGCTCTGAGAAAGCTAAACCAAGGTCATACAGTGGTATACTATCCTACAGTACTAGCATTCAGGTCTTAGGTGGGAAATTATAATAATTTTATCCTTAACAATGTACACCTTTCTAATGTTAACCCACTGTTTGGGGTTTGAGTTATAAGCAACTGCAAACATGGTTGTATAATGGGAAGTGTTAGTCAACCTTAATAATAGGCAATGCTATCTATAGTATGAAATGTACAACTTCGTTCTGATAAAAGAAAGTTTGATATTAAAACACACATTTTAAATAAATAGGTTGATGTTTTGTGAGAAATACTGTGGGGAATTAGTCAGGTAATTTAAGTGAATAAGCTCTCAGGCAAGTACTTTGCAAAAAAAGAACTGTACATTACAGTCTGGCATCCAAATAAAGGCACACTTACTCCCACAGTCCATAAGTATGACAAGCCCTAGAATTTGATGAAATCTCTCTGAAGGTATACTGTAAACTAGGATTACTTGTTCAGCAATCAATTCTTCCTTAGTTGGCAGCTACTTGAGGCTGTAGTTTGTACTGATTCAGTATGAACTTTAGTTCCCACTACGCACATGGCAGAATTAGTTGTTGAAATAGTTGGCCCCTTGCTCCTTGAGGAGAAGCAAAATCTAAAGTGCACTGTCTAATAGTCTAGTACTGCTCTGGAGGCACTGACAAGGCTGGGTGGCTACATATTAGGGGAAGTACAGATAGTCAAAAAGTCTGAGGCTGAATCAATTTAGTCTTTGGAGGTTAGTCTAAGCTGCACAGATTTACCTGAAACAGAAATGAACAGACATTTACCTTTTGATTCAGGAAATGCAGTCACATCTGCAGTGGCTCAGACCAGAAGCTGGGAGGGCAGAGGGGTGATAAAGCATGGCTCTCTGGCTGTGCATCCACTTTCTCTTTCTGCTGCCCCCAAAATCTGTGGGATTTGCAGACCAGAATTACAGCAGCTGAACTCTGCAGAGTTGTTCATCAATTCCTCTTCCTGCTTCCAGGTGCCTCTGGGATTTGTAGTACATAGTCACAGCCAGCAGTGAGTTTGAGCAAGGGAAGGGGTGTTTAACCATCCCTTTCCTGGCCCTAGCCCCCAGCTGGGGTTTGCCTGGGGGGGGGGGTGTCAGTCCTCCCCCTGTAGACTGGGATGCATTCTCAGCTGGCCTTGTCTCCACTCCTCCCACACCACCTTGTCAGCCAGCCCTCACTGCTCCAGCTAGGGAGCAGATGAGTGAGGCCAGCCCTGCTCTCTGAAGAAGACATCACAGGCTAGCCTAGGGCTGGAAAGCATGCTGGGATGCTGAGGAACTGTGATTTAACTTAAACCAGGAAGGAGTCTGGGACAGAAGTTTCATAAACCAGTTTTGACCCAAATCAGTTAAGTCTGATGCTATATCCATCAGGTTTATTTTAAACCAGTTTCAGCCATTTTGAAACTGGTTTTTGTGCACTGAATTTCTATTCTGTTACAGATTTAAACCAGTTTCTGATCACTTAAACTGGTTTATGTGCAACTTCTGTCCCTAGCCCAGTACATCGGTGCTGGTACTTTCACAATAGTGAAAAAAAAATCAATGGACACATGGACGGAAAAGGAAAGGGGAAAATCTTCTAGAGCTTATAAATAATGATAAATTTGTTCTTTGCAGTGCCAAGAAGTCTGATGCTGATGGAGCTAACTGTATTCATAAACTGTCCATGATTGTGAGTAACCAGTCACAGCCTTGTTCTTAAAAAATATTATTTAAATACTTTGTTTATTTTTACTATGCTATTGCTTCCACAAATCATAGGTGTATCAGCATCTGAAAAAAAGCCTAGACTTCAGTTCAGGAAAGGATTTTTCCTCACGTTCCAAAAAGCACCTAAATGCCTACTGAAGTCCCACTAAAGTCAATGGGACTGAATAACATGCTTACATGCTTCCTAAGTATGGGTTAAGCATGTGCTTAAATGCTTTAATGAATCAGGACCTTATTATGTGCACAGTGTTATAAAAACTATTGTATCTGGTATTTTAGGAATCAATCAAATATTCTACTGAAACATCCCAAACCATTACAATCTACAGTTGCACTTCTGTAGCACTTTACCTGTATTTTTACTTGCATTTTTAGTTTTGTCTTTCTGCAAAAAAAAAAAAAAAAAAAAAAAGACACTGGTGACTTGGAATCAGAACTTAAACAGAATCTTCTAATCCAGAGTCTGTATGAAAAGGTGAAACTTCTTTATACCTCCTCTTCTCTGTATTCATATAGCAGTGAATAGTGAAAAGTAAAGGCAATAAAATATTATCTGCATATCATCATGCAGGACAAAAAAGGTATACACGTTTAATGGCATTTATTGAAGAGCCTCCAGTTTTGAGTTTTCCCATTATTTTTAAATTACTTATGACTGTGTCTTAAAATGCTGCATTGTAGGAAGGTAGTGTGGTTCAGTATATTAGAGTTTGGAATTGCAACTCAGAAAATCTGGAATCTATTCCCAGCTCTGCTTCTAAACTGCTAGGTGATCTGAGCAAATCATTCATCTTGGTGTATCTCAGTTTCTTTCAAGGCTGCAAAATGAAAATATTTTTTCTTACCTCTCTTGTAAAGTGCTTTGAATTGTGTATATGAATAGCTCTACATAAGTGCAAAGTGTTATCATCATCATCATTATTGTTACTGAATGAAAAATAAAACTTTCCTCTTTTATTCTTACAGAATTCATAACAGATTTTATGCTATTAGTACTATTGCAACAATATTTGAAGATCTTGCTAGACATACAAACCTATAATTAAACATATAAATCCCTGCCCTGAGAAGAATTCAAATCTCTTATAATTTATTTGCACAAACAGGTAAAGATAAAACAAGTAAGGACGTCTGAGTAACACTGAATCAATAGTTTGTCTCAGTAGAAAGCAGGCACAATCTAACCACTACTTAAGGGACAATCTAGTTGTCTACTTAAGCTGTATTTCTTGAAATGGTAAATCATCTTAAAAATATAATTTTGTGTAAGTGGTATGTCTGTAACAACATAATTGAATTATCAAAAGCTATCCTTCTCCAAGGAGGCCTCAACTATTAGTCATGGCTAGCAAGAATTTTCTTCTTTTTGCTCCTTTTGTGCTACTCACACTGCTACAACCCCAGTAGTGCTGTCACAGCAAGTTCAAATCACACTGCCCACTTAGTCATAAAAAATCAGAGCTACCTTTCCTTCATGGGAGCCACTTCATACTTCAGTGAACACTACAAAAAGTATGAAGTGTGCTATGAAGAATGGATATGTAATAAAACTATAATTGAAATGGCTCCACTGTTGCTTCATTTCATCACTCACAGCGGCCCTTGCTTGTTAAATTTTAAGATCTCTTGGGAAACCAGGGTAGAGTGTAACTATACTCCAGAGTGTCAAAACAACCACAGCAAAGATTTTTGTCATGTGTGACACCAGTGAATTATTTTTAAATA
Source organism: Alligator mississippiensis (assembly GCF_030867095.1). NCBI lineage: Eukaryota > Metazoa > Chordata > Crocodylia > Alligatoridae > Alligator > Alligator mississippiensis. Next base: position 49,965,174 of record NC_081831.1, read on the forward strand.
GCAACTTTATCACCATAACCCCCCCTTAAATTCTTAAGTTATGGTTTTCCTTAATTTAAGGTCATAAACTTGGATTTTTTTAAGGTACATAATACACCCAGCTTTCATCACTTTTCAGTAGCATCAGACACCTAAACCCCTTAGACCTGTCTGAAAATCCCAGCACAAACTCTTGTACAGAAACACAAAAGAGAAGAAATATAATATTTCTTAGATAAAAGTTTAGAATTAGAAAACAAATTACTGTATTTATTCAAATATAGGGTGAGGTGCTTCCCCTCCTCCCCCATAAGCATTGGGGAAAATAGCTCCTCATTTTATATTTGCATACAAGGAAGCTTTAATAAATACATTGTTTAGCTTTGAACTGCTGCTAAAAGCAGCATGTGCTCAGTAATGGAAATCAATTATAAAGTTGATGAAATGCAACCAACAATGAGCATAACTGAAGTACATGGCCCATATTGGGCAAATGTGCTGATGGATATCTACTACAAGACTAGGTTAGTGCAACCCATCTGAAAAAAAATATAGGGTAGTGCCCATTGACTGCAGACCCCCACCCACTCTTTCATGGTGAGCCACTACATTCTGACTTCTTCACTCCCACAGCTAAGCTGCACCTTTCTTTCTCATTTCCAGAGTCCTGTTTCTTTACCATCCTTAAATATATGGCAACCATCACCAAATGGGGCCCCAAACAGTTCATCCAGAATGCCTGTCACCCTCCCCACCTACCTCTCACATATGATTAGTGTGGCCCCATCCTCCATGAGGTAAAACTGGATCAGGTTTCCCTGTGCCTCATCTACATATACATTTTAGGAGCATTCCAGGACTCATGACAAGAATACCCAGTTCCAGTCATGAGTGGTGGCTAATTACTACATGGACCCATGGATCCTTGGCAGAGGGGGCGGGGGGAGAGTGTCTGGAGTATACACACATACTGAACAGTGCTGAGCTGTGGGACCACCAGGGCTTGACATGCTGTTGACTCTGCTGCAGTCCAACCCAATGAACTGTATGGTAAATCATGAGCCTTTTGGCTTTGAACTAATATGCATAATTTGTTCTATATGTAAGTCGGTTCCAAAGTGCTACTTAAAAGTGTGTTTATGGAGTTCCTATACTAAAACTTGCAGCAGTTTCAAAGAAGGTAAAAAGCATCAATTCTGAATGAACCAAGTCCATGGGTACTATATGCAAATTAAACTACTACAGCTATGTTTATTTTGAGTTCAATTATTTCAACTGTGATCTCACTTCTGTAGACCCAACTATTTCATTACTTCAGCACTGGTGATATAATGTTAAGTTATGCACCTGCACAGTGATGGCTATTCTAAGAATTCTCTGGAAGAAGTAAACTTTTGAACCAGTGACCTATTTAAGAATGATGAGCATGTATGGATGTGTCTACAAGAGTGGTGGCAAGAATCCTGAAGGAAATGTGAGAAACAACTTTGAGTGGCAATGAATGATACAAAGTGAAGACGACCGTGATTGGCTGTTAAATGAGACTGAGTTGCCACGCATCTCTGACCTAAAAGAGACACATAGAAGTGTGTTTGGATGTTCTGTGAGACTGGCTAGACCACTCCAGAACCGAGTTTGTGTAGGTCTGAGCAGGCAGGTTTGGGTCCATGTGTGGCACATCCACAGATCTGTATGCTTACTTAATTCCTGTGAGAGTAGACAAACTACTCCAGGATCAGCCTCAGGAGAATGGTGATCTCTTGGGTGATATGTGCCTTGCTTTTCCATGGTGAAAAGAGCTTCTGCCCATTCATTTGTGGAACTGCTGAACCTTAGGGGGATCCATAGCACTGGTGAGTGAGTGAACTCTTGCATGCATGTCTGTTTGCTTGCACTGCAGTGCGGTTACCATACTTAGAGGAGTCTGGCTCTGCGTAAGGCCGTGGCGTGCTGGCATGCTGTTGAAGCTCCATGTGACCATCTTTTCAAGATTAATTATCATCCCACTAGTTAGTACAGTTAGCATCCTCTCCAGTGTCTCCATAGTTGTTTGCTAAAGTATTTGTCATACTGTCCCCGTATTGTCTCATTATTTTGGTTTGTCCCAATACCTTACTAGAACCCATTGTTGTTGTTCTCCCTCCCTTTCTGTTGTTATTAATACATTCTTATATATTTTATCTTTAATTTTATCATTGTCTTATCTAGATACTAAGAAAGCCAGGTTGGGCCTATAAGCCAGAATTGCTAACTGGCATTGCTGATCAACCGGCTAGCTTTACCCCTTTTGTTCTCCCTTTTTCATGTCTAATAATAGAGGGGTCTAATTCCCTCCAAAACCCAGTCCTCGACACTTTCATGTACTCTAGAAGAGCAGGGTCTGACAGCAAGAAAGAGGGGAAGCGGCTGCAAGGGAAAGAAGGGAGAAGACAAAGGGGCTACTTGACCCCCAGATTGATTTTCCCTGCTGTAGCAGTGGCAGAATGACAAATTCAAAACAAACCCCCAAAACTAGATTCTATACCTAAAAATTTGTATCAAATTTATACATGTTCCATATATAGAATGTGATTATGGTGGGGGATTGTCTTATAATCAGGGTCAATTTATATTCAAGTAAATATGGACAAAAGACAAAGCAGCAGACTAACAGAATAAAACAAGTAAATACAAAAGCACATTAAGGATACTAAGATCAAGTTAAATATATATTTTTTTATATCTCAATGCATATTTATTAGAAATAATTCAAAGAATATTTGTCCATTTCAACATACAAGGTTCATAACTTTCCATAAGAGAAACATAGTAACAGCTCTAATAATGTTTATTGCAGATGCAGAGCAAATATATTTATGAATACAGTCTTCCTCCTCCTCAGGTTTCCCATAATATTGTCACCAGATTCATTTTGCCATTGGATTTGCACTTTTTTTTTGAAGTGGCCAGCAAAGGATACTAAGATGATGCTTGAATCAATATGCTGATCAATAAGCCTTATCAATATGCTGAGGATATTTAGTGTTCTGTTATTTTTTCAACCATCATTTTCCATGCCCAAGTTAAATTCTTATGTAAAAAAAATACATAGAAATTCATCCTTGGTGTATTTTCTTTTTATATCTAACCCTAACAAAGCTGGGCGACCAGAATGAAGACTGATCAGTTCAATCTGATGCTTGGGAAGATGGAAATTATGTATTTTGGAAGAAGGAAGCACCTTAGAAAATGATCAGAGGCAGCTCAGCCTTGTAAAACGTTTACAGCGTCACTTTTATTTTTTTCTCCCATGTAACATTAGTGGTCTACAATGCCTTTTACTCTGCATGGCCAGATACTGTTGGGGGGAGGGGGGGAGGGTTGTTTGATTGTTTGCCTTTACTATACAACTATAATGTTCAATACACAGAGTTATTCTTAAGTATTGCACTTGCCTGTTTTGTACAAGCACAAAAATGTGGACCTGTGCAGAAGTCTCATGTTTGACCTCCTGAATAATTATGTGGAATCGATGAAGAAATCATGACAATCTGTAAAGCTCAGGGCCATACCTTGGAAATTCCTTTTTACCTCACATTTTGTGTAGTTCTGAAGTTCAACTGGAAAACTTTTGCTATTACTTGTTTCTAAGCTAAAACACTCGAGGAACAACAGGAACAGCTTTAGGAAGCCCTCTTCCCTTTTGGAATTCACTCCTCTGAGAAGTCCGTCAGAGCCAAAATGTAATTATCTACACAGCACAGTACTTGGAGTGTTTTCTCTAGGCTTTAAATAATGTTTGTGGGTAGTTCACATCACCCATTGCTTTAGAATCTCTTTTAAAGCCCTTGTGTGCTAGAGTTATAGGCCATATACAATTTAATAATACATTTTTCTTCCCATTCCCATATCTCACTGTGGCAAAATAACTTTACTCGGATTTATAATTTTCTGTGTATTCTTATCCACAGCCATTTCTTCTAAAAGTCACTTGGTAAAGAAACTGTAGGCGATCTGTATGGGAAGTTTCCCCATGGGGATGATGATTAGACTATTGAAATAACTAATAATACCACAAATGTTTACCCAAGCAACAGTGCAGAGAAAAACTACCCCAAGCTGGCTACACAGCTTCAAAGGGTGTCCACCAGAGATTAGTAAAGGCCTTGAGATGACCAAACACAAAGTAGAAAATTAAAAGACTGCCTAGTTCAAGATACTGGACTCAATATTTTGTGCAGTATATTGGACAATCCAATTTAGATTGTGTATTAGAGGCTTAGCTGAAGTATGACTTAATGACACCTTGACATTAAGCCTCAAAGAAATACAGAGTGAGGACACAAGCAGCTACCAGAGGAATGAATTTCTATTTTTGGTAAACTCAGTGACTCTCCTCACAGACATTTGGAGCTATAAAGTAAGAGCCTGATATTACTAGCATGTACGTTTTCCCCTCCAGACTTACGTCTTTATAATTAAGCTTCATAGCTTGCACTAGTACAGTATTTCTCAGATCCTAAGAAAGATTAAATGGTTCTGCAGTTAGTTATAGTGATCCTTAATTCTAGATCTGTAAAATTAAATTCGTATGTTAGAGAAGATTAAATTGTCAATCATTTGGTTATATTCACTCTGGCATATACTAGAGCACTCTCTGCTGCATTTCTCAAAACATTTTTCACAGAACTGGAAAGAAATTACAGGAGTGTAGTATGGTTATAATCTCTCTCTTGGTCTTTTGTGGGATGCCAATAGACAGAAATCATTGCCCAGAGAGTGAACAGAATGGGAGAACTGAGAAAAGTGTCTGTACCAAGGAAATGTCCACATTTAGAGTTTGTCTTCATTACAAGCCTTCTGCCAGCAGTCAGCAGCTGCCATAGGGAAATCACCAAAATGCATCCCACATCCACTCAGCTTCTGGCAGGCTTGTACAGCTCAACTACAGTACCTATGCCAGCAAGGAACACACAACACACTGGGAGACACCAGCTGTTAAAAGGAGCCATGGCAGAAAGAGCAGGAACATCTACTCATGCTTTTTAGTGGCTTTATAGCAGCAGAAGCCTTCTACTATTCACAGAGCAAGCCCTGCTCTGCCAGAAGAAAGAGGGGTCTGCCACCACAAGGAAGTTGTGAGCATGGATGTGTTCACAGCTTTGCTAACAGAAAGTCATGCAGCCAGAAAGTCCCTATGCCCATTGTTACCAAATTTGCCCATTACTTTGGGGTGTGCTCATTTATTAAAGGATCATTTCTAGGGTCTTGGTGATTCTGTCAATGTGCTGCTTGTGTTACTATACGGAGCTGTGTATCTCCCTTCTGCAAGCCCTCACCCCCAGTGGAGCTATCTTGCAGGACTCAATCTCAATGGGACTGGGTTCTTCCAGTCACCAAATCAGTCATACACACAAACACACACAAATTAACATGACACGCCTGACCTGGCCAGGCTGATCAGCATGGACAGGCTGACACCCTCATATGCCAAGAATCAGTTCATAAGAGCAACAATAAAATGCAGTCAGACACAAGCACACAGGTGAACAGAATCCCGCTGGGTATCCAGCTGACACCCTCAGGGGCCAGCATTCAGTTCATAAGGGCACGCCTGAGTCAAACTGGGTCAATCAGCCTGTACAAGCTGATCCCCTTCTGTGTTTCAAACTCAGCACGTCCCAATCTTTGGCCTCTTGATGAGCAGACCCCACAATAATTTGGGCTTCACAGGGATCTTTAGCGTAGGTAAAAGAAGCGTTGCTGCAGAGCACGGGAGGAAAGAGAAGCAGAGAAGGAAAAATATACCCAATTACTACCAGTTTGCCTATAAAAGTTATTTATTGCTAAGCATATGAAATATATAATAGTACTAGTAGTAATAGACATGCAAAAGAAAAACAAACAATGACAATACTACCCTGGTTTCACTAAGCATTTGGGGAAACTTAGCTCAAGCTTAACTAATACAGTTCAGGTTCAGAAGTTTATGCCTAGACAGGAGAGAATGCTGGGGTCTCACCCAGTCCACGGTACTCAGGCTGCAAAGCTGACAGGCACAGTCCATAGCACAATCCTTGAAGAGACAGAGATGATCTGTTCTTCCAGCGTTCCAAGAATGACAGGGGATGGTGTCAGCACAGGAGTTTTCTTCTTCTTTCCTTTTCCTCTCCTTCTCCTTTCCTCCTGCTTCTTCTTTTCTTTCTTTTTTTTCAGCACACACACTTACAGATTTTTATACCCTCAGTTCAGCTGCTTTGAAGCACCCTCAGTAGTGTAAATCATTGTCTTTTCTATTGACAAGGGGTTATCTGGTTTGGACCATCTCAGGAAACTGATTGATAATCAGGAAACACTTAAGATTAGGGAGTAACCCAAATACTTGGGAGCCAGCTTGAGATTCCTATGGATGGCAGATATACTGATGGGATATCTCATGGTTTCTTCAGGAACAATAGATAGTTTGCAGCATCAGGATTTTGGATTTTTACTTGTTGTGCACAAGCCTCAGCTTAGCATGACTTTTCCAGATCTTACTATAGTCTTTTAACAGACTTAAAGCAATTATTGGGGTGCTCATAACCTTTTGTGGAGAGGACTCCCACCAGTTGTCTTGGGAAAGATATGACAACACCTGGGATTAGGGCTCCAGCAGGCTGGATGCTGTGATGAACCCTTAACCATTGTTCCAATGTTGCCCATATCCCCTCTGACTCGGTCTCTTGCCTCAGCATTCCCTAACCCGGCAACCGAGTTTTAGTCAATCAAGTTTAAATAGGTCTCCCATAGTGGGACCGGGGAATGTACGGCCCGAGATGCCTATTAAACTTAGAGCTGTGTGTGTGTGTGTCGGGGGGGGGAGTCCTTAGCAAATCCAGATTAGAACTGGTCTGATAAATGCTGAGCTGGGTGTGTGTGAACATGGGTTGATTAACATTGGAAGCACAGATTCCCCAGCATGCAGTGCTCTCCTGCTTCTCTGGTCCCAGAATTCACTGCAGTCTCTGTTTCAGGCTTTCTGTTTTCCATCTCTCATGTAAATGAATGGTCATCTGGTTCCATCTCGGATGCAAATGAGACTTACGGCAGTTGTTTCACTCTTATCACCCTTATCTGGAGAGTTTTAGGTGCGTCTCTCACTGCATCTTAATCAGTTTCGTTTAGGTAGAGGAGGGGAGGGGAGGGGAGGGGAGGGGAGGGGTGTCCTTGTGAGTCAGACAGACTGCATCCTGTGCCAGGATTGCCCAAGAATACAGAGCTGGAGGCGTAACACCATAACTGATATGTTGCTTACTAATATTTATTAAAAACACAAGGTAACCCTGCACCCAAAATTTTGGTTATCTTTTGAAATTAAGAGTAAACCACACACCACTCTGTTACTTCATAAGGGGAATACACTGGTATCACAGTTCATGCTGCAAAAGTCAACAAACTTGGGGATGGTGAAGCCTTCAAGTGAGGCCACTCTAAAGTATCTCATGTTTCCAGATGATCCTAATCCACAGGCAAAGACCCTCGCTAGTAAATGAGGGTCAAGTATTTCCCAAAAGTTTGTGCATTTCATCCAAAATTACGTAGTATACAGCAGCCATGTCTACACAAGACATTGACTGCGCAGTAGCTCATTACTACTGTGCAGTAACATCATGTGACACAAAGCATGATGCGATGATACTGTGCAGCAATAACCTACTGTGCAGTCAAAGTCACCAAGAAGCCATGCAGAGATACTGCTGTGCAGTCAGCATCTCCTGTAGACGAGGCCACCATGCCTTATTAGTAGTATTTAGCAGCTTCAGTTACTGAAGCTCCTAGCTGGTCAAAAGGAACTTACTTATTCAGTAACTCATCTCTACTAATGGCTCTCCAAAATAGCACCCACTGACCAGTGGAGAGTCGTGAAGTCATCAGAAGTAGTGTGTGGGCTGCAGTGCCCCTTGTCCGTTTTCAATTAGAAGTTTGATATTAAGGGCACATAGCAGTCCATGAGAAATTCTGAGGGCTGAGAGATACACTGGTCCAAAATGTTTTGGTCTCACTTTTCTATACAAAAATAGAAAAAAAAAAAACTTTATCATTTTAGAGCAAATAGTATGGAGATAGTCATGAAGAGAATTCTTGATAATAATTCTTAATAATTAAAGGGAGAGTGGTGAGTGTGCGTGTGGGTTTTTTTTTTTTTTAAAACAATGTTTGACAGGATGTATCAAATTCATATGTTGGATCTCCAGCTCCCATAAATAGCATTAATTATTCCTATTATTAAATTATCCATGTATTAAATTATTTAATACCCTGCTCTGAATGACGGATACTGTAGACTGCCCTGATCAAGATTTCCAGACGAAATAAACAATCCTACTTTAACCTAGTTATGAAACACTGCTTGAATACCTGACTCTTAATAAATGGAAGATAGGAAATAGCAGAATTTTTTCTGATTTTTCAAAGAGTCCAAATTACCTTAAACATGGTTAGCTATCCACCAAAATTTTAGAGCAGAATAACCAGCCTTTGCCACATGTCTGAGTTTAATAACCCAACATCTAGGATTGATTTTGTTCAGTTCTTTCCTCTTCTTTTTTTAAATTGTAACTTACATATTTAACTTTTAGTTGTAGCAGTTGACAACATATCTATCGCACTTAAACAACGTAACTCAGAAGCATTTTTTTTCATAACGATGTTTATTTGGTCTTCTGCCATGTATGTTGTTTTGTTAGTTCTCATGCAGCAAATGCATTATTTTTTTCCCTGGTTAAAATGGTACATTGCTTATTTTGTAACCAGTCTTTATTCTGTTAAGCCATTTTATTATAATTACTTCCTATTCCTCCTCTGCCCCCTGCTCTTTTGCATCCCACTCTTTGTAACACTAAAGATTCTGTTCATGTTAATCTTACATGCAGTCCTATTTTTGTAACTAAATCTAATACCAGCAAAAAACCATAATGATTTTACAAGCCCATTATGGACACACAGGTCCACTCGTGAAGAACTATATTTATATAGCATGGCACCCTTCTTTTTTTTTTTTTTTTTTTTTTTTAAAGTGAGGTCTCTGACACACAAGAAACAATGATAATAAATGTGTTGATTTTTTCATACAATTTGATATCAATATATACAGTAATTATTTTTGGTGATAATTTTCTAATTTATTGAAAGTAAAATTGAAATTAGACAATTTGACATATGTAATGCAATTTGTATGCAATTTGACAAATGCATTAACTACATCAAAGATTATGAAGGTTAAAATATTCTTTGACGTGTAAGTTCAGAAGAAAATCAGATCTGTGTTATACATTTTATTTGCTACAGCACACCCTTGGAATAGTGCACTGAGAAAAAGAAATGTTAGTTTTAAGTATCTAGAAAATGTGCTAGCATTGCTACATTCTGTCACATATTTTGCATGTTAGACTACTAGAAAATGCTCTCTCCAGATAGCTAACACTGGCAAATACATAAATGGAAGCAATAAATGAATAATCAGGGATCCTGGCAACAGATCAGTACACTGACCTGGAAAGGTTAGAGATGTTTTCTCATGACAATGCCTGTGTATTTCTCCTGCGAGAGGTTAATTGCTAGATTAAGTAACCTTAGTTATTTTAGCTGCCAGTACACCAAGATCAAAATACTTTTAAACTTGGATACTGTTGTGACCATAAACTAGGTCAGATTAATTTAAGATATACTTCACAACAAGTTAGAAACAGATACAAACGTATCAATATATTATAACCCCAGTAGTTATCAGAAACAGAAAAACAAACATAGAAAAACATACATTTAAAAATACATACAAACAGGTGTGATGCAAGAGTTAAAATTGTGGGTCCAGAGATTTTGATTCTGTTCTTTATTATGGTCACAGAGTTGAAAGGCCATCTAGGGCCAGATATCTGGAGGGGTTATAGTACCCACAATTGGTAACAGATTTTTCAAAAGAATAAACTTCCATTTAGGCATCTCAATGAGGTTTCAACTTTGTCAAGAGCTCAATAATTAGCAGGTTTCATTATCTGCAATTGTAACTGATGAGTACTGAGTTCAGCTGGTTGGAAAAACTCCGGCAAACCATTTTTCAGTCTGGGTCTCCCTATTGAAAACTTAACGATTCAGAGAGACAAGGTTACTAGGGAACAACGCTGACACCATTGGAAACCACCTTGGTTTCCTGCCGGTTAATCCATCCCATTCTTTGGTAGTCCGCTTCTAAATGTCTAGCTATGGGCCTCAATCCCATGATTTGTTGATTAGGAAAAGCCCCTGAATCCACTCTGAGCTCCACGAACTTCAATGACTAAGATTCTCAGTTAAAGAATGGTTTTAGATTTCTGAAGTGGTTGCACACCTTGACATGACAGAAAATGACATGACAGAAAATGACAGAAATGAATAGACAACCTCCCCCGGTCCATATTTTCCTAGGATGATTTTATTTATTTATTTATTTTGCTTGGAATTTTTTTTGCCTACACATTTTGTCTTATTGCTTTGAACAAAAATGGACATAACTGAAAAAAAACCCAGCAGGAAAACAAAGACATCAACAGTATCTCTTATTCACTTTGAGTCATGCTGCTGTCACATTCACACATTCCAACTACTTAACAGAAAGTGAATTAAAACTCCACATCATGTATAACTACTGTTACTCAACAAATCACTATGCCCTGTTCAAGCCAAATGCCAGTGTATGAGGTGCCCTGTTTTAACAGATAGAGCGCTAACATAGCACTCTATCTATTATAAATGTAACAAAGGATACATTTATAACAACATGGCAATGTGGAAACAACTATCCAAATTACTAGTCGATTACCTTAAAAATGAGTTGTTAACTCCTACACCCAGAATGTATTGACTTCTATATCACTAAGTTTATCTTAAAATATATATATGAGTAGTCACCCTTAAATCATTTAACATTTTTGCTCTTACCATTATTCATTTCAGCTGTGGTCCTAACATGCACACAGGATGGCAGATTACCAAAACATTATGGCAACTGATCAAACACACACATACTTTATACCCTGAATTTATTTATATATCAAGTATATGAATAAAGGTATTGACTTAAGTGCATCTAACTCACCAAGATTTAATGAAGCTTAGCTCATTACTATTTCTTAAATGATTGCAGATCAAGTAAAGTGCTATAAAAATTTTCAGTTCTTGTTTTAATAATAAGATCTTTAAATTTCCTACATTTTTTTCATTTAAGAAGTAGGATCTGCCTTTAAAAATTTTAACAAATCAGAATGGATATCATATTACTTTTGGATTATTTGAGGTTCTAGTGACTCCCTTCCATGGACTTTAATTACCTCTTGCAATCCACAGAACATTAATTCAAACTTATGTATTCATCAACATTCTGAGGTGTCTAAAATCAAAACCTGAAAATGTTTCACACAATTATAATTAACCATTATGTATAAAGGTGATCATAACTATATTTTCCCCCCAAATTTTCCCAGGGTACAAAGTTTTACGATAGGATGGAACCTGACAAATGTTTAAAGGCAGGTGTATAGTAGGACAGTTACCTGTTGCCAAGAGTGGTTGTCGGCAGCAAGTGAAGTTGAATTAGTGCTCAATATAAACCGCGAAAGGTAGGCTATTTTAGCAGCAGTTTTATGAAATGTTTCTAAACACATTTTGTTTTGGTCTACACTTTCATTTAAGTCACATTCAGCTTCTGCTCAGCTGAACCTATTGCTGACACCTGTTGTATTTGTAGCCAAATACCATAATTTTCATTCTGAGTAACAGGATATTTTTGTTTCTGAATAGAGTATTATAAAACTTTTCACAAATTAGCCAAGATTTCTGAAGTCTGAGAAGAAACAGCTCTTGCAGATCATTAACTTTCTGAAACTCAACCAGTAGTTCATTCTTTACCAAGCATTTATGCACATCTACTACATTTTTAAATACCTAACAAGAAAACAAAGACAACAACAACAATCACTTAAGCATTGTGCTCTTAAGACAGCAGGGAAATACAGCAATTCCTAGGGTTCATTTTAAAAGGAATCTGATGAATAATGAAGATGTCTGTATTTGACAGAGAAAAAGGGTAGACCTATTTTGTTTGGAATGTAACGTCTTCAGATTAAGAACCATCTAATTATGTGATGCTAGCACATGGGGGCCATACACTGATTGGAAGAGGAATTTGTAGGGTTTATCTCCAGTTCTCCACCCCAAAATTCAAGACACACTTAAACAAGAAAAGGGTCTCTCTTGCTCTCTCTCCCCAACCTTAACATATTCAGAATAAGCTTGAAAACATGAAAAGATCTAGGAACAACATGTAATAGCCTTGATCTAGGCACAAACATCATTAATAAACATATATCATACATCCACAGATATCATCTAGATTTTTTTTAACTGTTTCTTATTGACTGATTGCGTTTCCTGTGGCCTCTACCATTTCGGAAAATGTGTGTATATGTATGTATGTATATATATATATATATATATATATATATATATAAAAGAAGGGCCTGCTCACAGATCAGACTTCCCAAGTTCATGCAATTTAATTAAGTCAACTACTTTTAAGACTAGCATGCTTTGATTAGTAACAACAATAAACAGAAGAACTGATTATATATGATTCTAACATCTATAATGCAGTGTTCTGCTTACATGGGATAACCAATTCATTTGCACCATGTTATCTGAAAAGTAGGGTGCCAGGTTAGAAGAAATTAAAATAAAACTGAAATAAGAAAAAAATAAAGATTTCTAAAAGCTCCCATGAGCCTGCAGTGGCTTACTGAAGTTACCATTCTTGCCATTTCTCTGGGAAGAACAAGAAAGTTAGTTTTGCTGAAAAACTGCATGGGACTACCAGGGTCTCCTGATTTGAGGCAAACCCACCAGCAAACTTCCTGGGGGACTTCACATGTCCTTGAGGCAGCCAACTAGAAATCTAGGTTTGGTTCCTTCAGATTCAGTGAACCATGGATGTCTCTAGCAACAAATTCTGGTCTCAACAAGCTGACATTTTCCAAGAAATCTGTTTAAAACAGAAAATTTCTTAACAATTTTAATCTTGACATCAACAACAGCTTCCTTATGGAATTTCGGGTCTTCAACTTAGCAGTTATGGCCCTGAAGCAGTTGGTGTCCAGCAATATCAGACATAAGCACTCCATTCTTAAATTCCTGAGGTATTAGAAGATTCAATAATCAAACTGACCAGCATCCACAGTGCAGCAAAGGTACTATTAATTCAGGGACTGCAACTGTGAGAGTTTAAGTCTGACCATTAAAAAAAAAATCTGACTGACTCCCTCTCCCTTTACCCCAATTTCTTAAAAGACGTGCAGAAAAAACAACAGTCACTGCTACATCCATAAAGCACAATAGCCACCAAAACAGGGACTTGGCAAGGATCAGGGTCCTTTACCAAAGCCATTCTAGATATATGTAGGCAAATGTTAGTTAGCATACATGGCGACCCCAGATGAAACACAGTAGCATGTGTTAACCATAGCACAATTAAGATTGTTGGAATCTCAAGATAAATGTAACAAATATTTTGCACGTGCATATGTTTAAAGAATAACGTATGTGTGCACACGTGTGTGTGTTCTTTACACACACGTGTGTGCATACGTTATTCTTCTCACACATTCTTTTTCTTCACACACACACACACACACACACACACACACACACACACACTTTTCTTCTTATAAAAATAAGTTCAATTTGCTTGCATCTACATCCTAGTTCTTTTCATACTATTCCACTCCTTTTTGTGTGAATTATTGTAAAGGCACATTATAATGTGTTTGGGGAAAAGAAAATTAAAACTAATTAAGTAATCAAGTCATTAACAATTTAGGTACACACTTAATTTCTCTTTATTATATTAATTTTAGAGCAAAAGTTGAAAATCAGCTTGGCCTTCACTGCTTTCACTTGCCAAGACAGGATTCTATTTCCCCAGTGCTACAGCAATGGAAGAGAATTTTTTGGATGGGTTAAGGAAGGAATATAGCTTTTGCTCCATTTTAGGCCTTAGGGAAGCTACAGATTAAATTCTTGTCAGATTATAGGGGAAGGGGGCAAGTCCTGCCCCTGTGTTTTTCACTGATAAAGTTCTTTTTGCTCTAAGACGTGCAGCTCTGCTCTGCAATGGAGAACAAGAACATAGGAGACAGCACAGGATATGTGGAAAGCCTCAGATCTGCAGACCTGGATGGCAGCCCAGTGCTTGGTGAAATTGGGGCCAAGTCTGCTACAGAATTAATTCTTATTTTCCTGCTTCTTGGTCTTGGGAAAAAAGAATGAATGCCTTACAGTCACAGGCAGCAGTTGAAAACAGGACACATTTCATTTGAAGTAATTTTGTGGTCTGGTTTTTCAAATTTGGGACCATATTCTGAAGAATTTATTCTTGAAAAATTCTGTAAGAAGTCAATACAGACTCTGCTTTTAAGACATGATTCACTTACTTATTTTACAATGCTTAACGTAAATGATTCTTTGTTTCTAAGGAAACAACACTGTACTTTTCCTATTAGTATAATGCACTAATATTTCTTTGCTTTTGTTGACTGTGTTTCCATCTAAAGCTGTTTGTTCACATTTTCCCAAGTGCTCAATTTAGCTGCCCTTTTTAATACGTTGCATGGCACCAGGCAGGCAACAATGTAAAATAATCAAAGTATAATTATTTTCTCTTCATGTTATCAATGTAACCATGCTACTGTAAACTGTGTTCCAAGTGACAACTTCTCTGTGGTGCTTATCTGAATAACCCCATTAGTATGTAGGGTTGGATTCCTAAGAACTGTCTTGTTTATCTGCATATCACCACTGGTATACCAAGTTTAAGGAATTGGAAACTCTTCTGTGCTTATTTTGACTACAATAATATGTTTTAACCACCTTGAACAATCTGAATATAAGGGGCCAGGTGAGCTGGGTTTGTGCACACTGACCCCATGCCATAAAATTAAACTCAGCCCTTATTACTGTTATCCGGTGCCTGGCAAAAGGGTTACGTTTTGGAGGCTCCTCCAGGATGACAGTACTGGACATTATTGGTTATTTGATAGTTTGGTAAAAATTATTACTGAGCTACAGAGGAAATATTTGTAGTGAACCTGGACATGTATATACTGGAAGATGGCTTGAAGACCCTGATTACTTCCAAAGGGGAAGCATGTCACTCCCTACCCACCCCTGTGTCCAACATGTCATTCTTAAAGAGATCCTCTGAGCCTTTAGAAACAGAGAGGAAGACCATGGTAGATATACTGGGATTTTGGGGCTCTCAACTGGTGGTGCCAACCATGGGGACTCCTGACGTATGGGAAAAGGCCTGAGGTAGACATTAAAAGAGATTTTGCAACCTCATTTTGACTTAGCCCCAGATGGAAAGCTGAAGATGTTTTCTGGAGGGTCACCACCCAAACCTGGTGAAGAGGCTCCTGAGTCCTGGTTTGCTTAGGTCTCTGAAATGTTAGAATAGTGGCTGGTACTGTCAGTGTCAAGGCCAGAAATGGTCGGTGTCAGTGACAGAAAGGGACTGTCTAACGGGGAGTCTCGAAAAAACCAGAAACAGCACTGGATGTGGTCCAGGCTCTAAAACCAATGACCCTAAATTCACTGATAAGGACTGCCCTGATAATCTAGACCTTCTTTTTGATTAGGCAGAGAATGCAGAGATTTATCCTGTCAATTCCACAGTACCATGCCAAATAAAGATAAGAGGATTGTGGTTTGCTTATTGAGGCTGGAAAAATTGTTTCCAAGAATGGTATCTGAAGGAGGTTTGTAAACTATGCTGGGCACACACAAATTTTGAGACCCAGGGAGGTGCTTCTACCTCTCTATTCAGCATTGGTGAGGCCACAGCTGGAGTACAGTACCACACTTCAGGAAGGATATGAATAAGCTTAAGAGGGTACAAAGAAGGACCACCCATATGATTAGGGGCCTGGAGGATAGGCTCTATGAGGAGAGACTCTGGGAACTGGGCCTGTTCAGTCTGAGAAAGAGAAGAGGTGACCTTGTGGCCACCTACAAATTCATTAGGGGGAAGCAGCAAGAGGTCAGAGAGGCTCTGTTCACCAGGGTGCCTCTTGGGGTAACAAGGAACAGTGGTCACAAAATAACAGCGTAAATTTATGCTAGATATCAGGAAAAACTTCTTCACAGTAAGGGTGACCAAAATTTGGACAGGGCTTCCAAGGGAAGTGGTGCTCTCCCTTACTTTGGGAATCTTTAAGAGAAAGCTGGATAGGCATCTGGCTGAGGTCATCTGACCCCAGCACTCTTTCTTACCCAGGCAGGGGGTCAGGCTCAATGATCTGTTGAGGTCCCTTCCAACCCTAGCATCTATGACTCTATGAATCTAAGACCGAGAGGTGACTTGATAGCTGCCTACAAGTACTTCAGGGAGCAACTCTTCAGGAAGGCACCCCTTGGGAGAACAAGGGCCAATGGGCACAAGCTTGAGGGAAAATTTAGGCTAGGCATAAGGGAAAACTTCTTTTCCATAAGGGTAACTAGAATCTGGAACACAATTCCAGCAGATATGGTGCAGTCACCATCCTTGGAGGTGTTCGAGAGGTGACTGGATAAGCACCTTGTTGAGCTCATTTGAGCCCAATAAACTCCTGCCGATAGCAGGGGACCAGACTTAATGATCTTGTAGGTCCCTTCTAATCCTTTGATTCTATGATTCAAAGCCCCACTCACTGGTCCAGCTGGGCAGTGACAGCAGCCTCAGTCTGCCCAACACCCTTTCTCCCTCCCTATGGGGGCTTCAATTCTGCCACCTGCCAGACTTACCTGTGGGAGCTGATCTTCAGGCTGCCTGGCAGCCATGCACATGTATATGCATGAACATGCATATGGCACCTCCTGCTGATCACTAGGGCTGTGTGAAGCTTCGGTCCCCGATTTGATTCAGTGGAGATTTGGCCCAATTCGGTGGCCAAATCTCCGAATCCAAATTTGAGACCCTTTAATCTCTCCATATTGAATTAGAACTCTCTGAATTGATTTGGAGAGATTCAATGATTCAGATATAGACACAACTTTAAATGTTTTTTCTATATACCTTGAGGTACCAGGTGGCTCGTGAATGTTGAGATGCGGATGGAGCGTCCCACAGGAGCTATTGGGCTCCCCAGTGCATGCAGCAGCAGACCAGGAAGTGGATCAGAAGCACTTCTGGTCCACTTCTGGGTCTGCTGGGGAGTGCATCGGGGGGCCTCCCCATTCCCCCCCCAGCTCAGCAACTGGTGCTTCCTGGTTCTGGGGAGGGGGGCACCTGGGGTCCTTCTGCAGCCAATTGCCAAACCAGGGGGTGTGGGTGGCCCCCCTTTATGCTCAGTGATGGACCCAGAAGTAGACCAGAAGTACTTCCGATCCACTTCTGGGTTCACCACTGAGCACACAGGGGGGGCCCCCCCCACACTCCTGTGGGATGCTCCATCTGCCCCAGCATCATAGCATTCACAAGCCAGACCTGGTACCTCAAGGTATGTAGGAAAAAAAAAAAAAGATTTAAAGCTGTATCTATGTCCAAATTGCTGATTCTCCAAATCAACACAGAATCTTCAGATTCGGATTCAGCTGAATCAAATTGGGAACAGTGATCTGAATCAATTAATCGAATCACTATTCCTGATTTGGGCCAAATCCGAATCAAATATGGCCCATTTCACACACCCCTACTGATTACCCACCTCCCGCTACCCCCCAGTCCCTTGCTGGCTGGAACTCTGCCAGCTTACAAGGGGAAACCCACCATTTTCTGTGTTTTTCTTCTTTAAAGGAGAAAATTCAAGTTTAATCATCTTTCCCCCCCCCCCCCCATGGTGAATGGAAAACCCAGATCCCTAGTCAGAAGGCAGGCAATACCCTATAATTTCCACTATTTCAGCAATGCCGCCCCTCCAAAGCAAGGAAACAAAAAAACTTCTATGCATCTCTTGATTTTATTACCTAATATATAAACATGAGGCTGCTGAATCCTGAATTGGAAGAAAGATGGAACAGACTTTAAAGAATAATTATCTCAGACTTTTATTTAAACAGACAGAACTACGCACATGTATGGGCTGTATGCACAAAAAATATCTTTATAGGAAAACCCAGCAGAATTAAGAATGCCAGGCAGAGTTGAGAGCCTTGTCACATTACCTTACAAAACAAATTGCTGAACAGAAAGATAAAATTGGGTGAGTGTAAGTGACTGGAATCCACTGTAATTAGTGGCAAGTTATGGATCTTGACATACCAGGAGTTGCCAAGAAAAATCCAGAGGGAGAGAATTACAGCTAGCATATGCCAGAGGATCAACACAAGGATCAGGTGTTACTACTGGCAATAGAGAAAAACAGGCAGAAATGAGATGGGAAAAGCTAAAGCAACAGAAGAGAATGGAAATGCTGGATATAGTTAGTCATCCAGCATATTTTGTATTAATATCTTTTATCACTCATATCGGATTACGAGACCTAAATAATGTACATTTTTTAATTTAACTGGTTCTTGACATAAGAAACCGACTAGAAAAAATTCGTAACAGCCAAATTAGAAACTATTCCAAGTTTTAAGTACAGCTTTTACATCCAACAACCAGCTGTTTGGGACTAGTTAGTTCATAAGCCTTTTCTGTCCTTTCATGATAGAAGGTACGAAGTAATAGCATAGAACGTGGGATGCAATCCAAGAAGAAATTCTACTTGGATTATTTGAATATAAACCCTAAAATATTATTCTGTACAATCTAATCAACTTCCTAGGCTTCCAGCTTTAACCCATTTTCATGAACAAAAAGTAGAGTTTTAAGGGGGAAAATGATTGCACAGCTTTTTTCCCCCCTATAACTTGTCTCTTTTTTTTTTTTTTTTCTTTTGTACAGCACAAGTGACACTAAACCATACCCTAGGACTATCACCATACTCCAATATCACAAGCTACATAGCTGCAAGCAACTCAGTTGTAGTCAGCTCACTTGTGAAATATTTGATTGCTGGTCAAAATCCATCCATAAAGATATTGTGTTGACAGGCTCCCAAAAGGTAATATTTTCATGGAAACTGAGGACTGTGAATTACAAAGTTGTAGAAACTAATTTTGTGCGAGCCCAGTTTAGTGGGAAATGACTTTCTGAAAGGTCATTTCCCACTACTCGGCAAGAAGTCCTAGGGAGGTGTTTCAAGCTGGATATATAAATGGAGATGTACAAAAATAAACAGGGTACCTTTGAAAATGGCACCACCCTGTGCACACAGACAAGCAAGGAAGTTGAAGTTCAAGTAACACGCGTAAGAAAGTATAAAATAGGCCTGGTTTAAAAACAAACTTTTTCCAACATAAAGTAAATCTATGTTGAGTTTGATTTTTGTTAAACAGCACTGCACCATAAAAAGAGCTTAGCAGATCAAGTTATATTTGCACTTTTGCTGTCTAACTTATTACTCTCAGGGGACAAGGCTTGGAAGTCATTCCAACAAAAGTACACCTAGTTTAGACCTGGCCTAAAACATAGGATAGTATTCTATCAAAGTATTACTGTAGGGTCTGAAAAGCTCACTGTCTTCTTAACATGACTGATGGAGAAGTGAACATAAAACAGCTTATGCATTTTTCCAAGGACACAAAGGAAGTCTGTGGAATAGCAGGGACAGGAGTTTCCTAGCTTTAAGTCTAGTGCTGAAACCAGCGGGCCTTACTTTTTCTTGTTTTTTGTTTTGTTTTTGTTACAGGTAGTATCAGTACAAACATCAGATAGGTCTATTATTCATAAGTAGTAAAGACATGGTTAAAGAGTTAAACTTAGATATACTAACAACATTTTATACAATGCAATGCCCTACTATCATGCATTTTATAGGATTTAAGCAAGTAGCCAAAACAGGTAACAAAACCCCATCCTCTCCTCTAGGAGACATGTTATATAGAGCTCTTGTTTTAAATGGGGCATTTTTAATATTCCTCCATCCATAAAGACCAGCATCAAGACTGAACCATGCTCATCCTAACTGTTGGTTTGGAATATTTTTTTAACTGATGGCAGGACAAGGAAATGTTTGGAGAGAGATGGTATAGTAGTCACTGAGAGAAAAAGTGCATAACAAATTCTGGAGAAATGCAATTAATCTATTATATGAGTCCGGTTTATCCCATTAATGTTGTATTGAAACTTGGCATCTACAAATAATGCAGATACATGTATGTTTCAGTGACAGTGCAAATTATGCTTTCTGCTCTGATGCTAATATATGCATTAAAGCCACACCATATAACAGTATTTCTTCAATATTATACAGCAGTAGATGGTAGAAGAAAGCTTTTTTAATCACACAAAGTACCTCAGTTCCCAGTTACAAGCTGATTATTGACATTTTGTGGCCAACTACATTCATCCTTTCTAGAAGAACTCTGGACTAACCATTCATTTTTTCAAGGTAATTCTTCACTGTTGGGGAGCTCTCCTACTGCTAACAACTCTTTCTCCATTTATACCACTGTTTGAACCTGCTGTCTTCTCCAAGCTTCTGACACACAGAAGTTTTACAAGACTCACAGTGTGCAACACATTAAATTAGCAGAGAACATGGCTGGTGGAAGAGAAGATGATGTTTTATAAAAGTTAGTTATGTAAAAGTACTAAAGGTTCTAAATATTGAAAGAACTGGGGACTGCAACATTTAGTCTCCCAGTTTTCCAAGGCAGGCAGCTGGAATTCAGGTTTTGAACATGAACAGAATAATCTGACAAAGTTTCATGTACAACCCAAAGAAAAAATAAAAGAAAAATAGACCCGTTTTTTCACACTGTGGAGCTACTCATGCCCTTGTAGAGAAAAGTCATATGAGGACTTTCCCAGAGTCATGCAAAAAGTAGGGAATGGAGTGAATAGCTGAGCAAAAGAACAACTGCTCATTCTTAGGCCTCTTTGCATTCTTTCACAATACAGTGCTTTAAGTTTATATCATGGGTTACATCAAAAAAATTGGAGAAGAGGTCTCATAATTGCAAAAGCAGATGCACCATAAGCAAGCTGTATGATGACTGCCTATAGAACACTCATTTATCTTAATTAGCTCATAACAGAACAGTGGCTTAGCTGAAATGGGACAGGTTTTTTCATCATATAAATTATGTGCTGGTCTAAAAAACTGTTAGATAAAAACTTGAACTGAAATAGGGTTCCTCTCCTCTCAATCCCCCACCCACTTAATGGCCTCCCTTGCCAAAATCAATAAGGAGTTAAGTGCTCACAGAAGACTCTTGATTTCATAACTCCCTCCCTCATCTCTTTGTTGCTGGTGTTTTTGCTGATATTGACAGGGACCTATTCAAAATGACCAATTTTTAGTGCTTGCATACAATAGCAAAACTAGTCTCAGAAAAGCCTCTTACACTATAAGAAACTGCACTTCTAGAGTGGATGCTAATTGAGAGTCATTGAGTGCATTTTAAGCAATAATCATGTTGAAAAAAAATAAGTCTGAACTAGTATTCTAGATGTCAACACATCAATTAAATAAGAATACCAGGGGAGGACAGAACACCTGAATAACCACACCATTAGTTAGTGGAAGTCTTTATTTATTTTATTTGTAATTTAAAAAGTGAAAAGTACAAGGACAAAAGCTTTAAATTTTTAGACAGAACAGACTAAAAACACAATGATTAAGGATCAAACCCATCCTTTGACTGAGGTCTGGTGACTCCCCCACCTGCCCCTCTTGTGAGGGTCTTCAGGCTTTAGAGGGGCAGGTGGCAGAGCTCCAGGCCCAGGTAAGCATGCTGAGGGGGATCTGGGCCGCGGAGGATGAAATTGACCTGTATTTCCATTCTCCTCAGGGACAGGAATACACCAGAGAGACCCCGCGTGCACAGTGCTCAACTAATCGGTCGCAGCAGGTTCCTGTCAAGGTCAGGGCAGTTCGTATAACTGCTGTGCCTACTCCCCAGATGCTCCTCGGGAACAGGTATGTGGCCCTGGTCCCCCTGGAGGAGGAGGCAGAAGAGCAGGTCCCCAGAGGAATTGAAGCCGCTCGACCTACATCACCAGCTCAGAAGAGGCATACCCCGAGAAGGAGACACAAAGTTCTGGTCATTGGGGACTCCATCCTGAGGGGAACCAATGGTCCAATCTGTCACCCAGAGTCCTGGTCATGGCAGGTCTGCTGCATGGCCAGAGCGAGGAATCGCAACATCATAGAGACTATCCCTAAAATCATCAAGCCCTCTGACTACTACCAACTGGTTGTGGTCCATGTGGGTACAAACAATGCATCCAAGGGTAAGCCAGATAACATTATGGAGGACTATAAGGCCTTGGGACACCAACTGAAGACGACGGAAGCCCAGGTGGTATTTTCCTCCATTCTCTCAGTAAGTGGACGGGGTAGGCATCATGAGGCCTGCATTGACGTGGTTAACCGGTGGCTTCAGAGCTGGTGCCATGAGGCAGGCTTTCGGTTTTTTGACAAAGACCCATGTTTACGTAAGGAGGGCATGCTGGGGTGGGATGTGCTTCACCTCTCCCCTAAGGGCAGATCTTCTAGGTTGGCTGATCTCATACGGTGGGCTTTAAACTAGCTTCGCTGGGAGAAGAGGCCACTTCAAGTGGAGAGGATGCTTCACCAGCACGCAGGCTGACAAGAGGAAGGGAAGCACAGGTAAGCATCAACGTCTGGGAAGCAAGGGGCCACAACTGTCCTGGGAGTGGGAAGAAGGCACGTGCACCCTCAGCAGGCCTCAGGTGCCTCTACACTAATGCTCGTAGTATGGGGTGTAAGCAGGAGGAGCTGTGCCTCCTGATTGCGAGTAAGAACCCAGACTTAGTAGGGCTCACAGAAACCTGGTGGGACCCTACCTACAACTGGGAGGTGGGCATTCGGGGGTACACCCTATATAGAAGAGACAGGACAGAGAGGAAAGGTGGGGGGGGTTACGCTCTGTGTCAAAGAGCACCTCACATCATCAAGGATTAGCTTTGGGTTAGAGAATGGTTGGGCAGAGACACTGTGGGTCAAACTACAAGTGGGGTGTGGTAAAAGGGACCTTACGGTGGGTGTCTACTACAGGCCACCCAGCCAGGGGGAAGAGCTAGACCAGGACTTCTCCAGTCAACTTATGCAGGCAGTTAGGTCAAGGGATGTTATTGTCATGGGTGACCTAAACTACCCAGACATTTGCTGGGAGGAGCAGACAGCCAGGTCTGACTGCTTGCTTAGGTTCCTGGCTGTATTACAGGACCTTCACCTTATCCAGGAAGTCCACAGCCCCACTAGGGGTAACACCTTGCTGGACCTGGTCCTGGCCATGGGGGATGACCTGGTGACAGGACTGTAGGTCCTTGACCACCTAGGCAATAGCGATCATCACCTGCTGGATTTCATTATACAACGCAGGGCATCTAGGGCTCACACCAAGGCTAAAGCCCTTGACTTCAGAAGGGCCAACTTCAATGAGCTTAGCAGACTAGTGGGGGAGGCACTAAGGGCCCAGAAGATAGAGGAGATGGGAGTCCACAAGGTATGGTCGTACCTTAAGGGGGCAATCCTCCAGGCCCAAAGATAACTGTCCCTGAGAGAAGCAAAGGAGGGGGGGGGTAAGAATGCTCAGAAACCCCCTTGGCTCAGCAAGGGCATACAGGAATGCCTGAGGATTAAAAGGGGGGCATACAACCAGTGTAAAGGAGGAGCTATCACCAAGGAGGAGTACTCCTCCTCAGCCCGGGAGCATAGGAGGGCTATTAGGAAGGCCAAGGCAGAGATGGAACTCAGGCTAGCATCCAGGATTAAGGACAACAAAGAGTCCCTTTTCAAGTACACTGAGAGTAAGAAAAGGGCACCAGGCATTGTAGGGTCCCTGCAAGACAAACGGTAATCTTGTGGCCACGCCAGACAAGAAATCTGATGTTTTTAACAATTTCTTTGCCTCTGTTTTCCTGAACAGGGACCAGGATATCCCACTTACCAGAGGTAGGGACAATCTTGGGGATAGCTCTATCAAGCCTTCAGTCAGCGCAGATGTAGTTAAGGATCTTCTGGAAGGGCTAGACTTTAAATCTGCAGGTCCAGATGCCCTCCACCCAAAGGTGTTGAGGGAGCTGGCAGGGGTCATCATGGAGCCCATGGCTCAGCTGTATGAGCATTCGTGGTCATCTGGCCAGGTGCCAGGGGACTGGAAACTGGCTAATGTGGTCCCTATTTTTAAGAAGGGGAGGAAGGAGGACCCAAGTAATTATAGGCCTGTAAGCCTCACCTCAGTGCTTGGGAAGATCTTGGAGAAAATCATCAAGGAGCACAGCTGTGGGGGTCCTGCAGGGAAGATCATGCTCAGGGGCAATCAGCATGGGTTCATCAAAGGCAGGTCCTGCCTGACCAACCTGATTGCCTTTTATGACCAAGTAACTAAATCCTTGGATGACGGTGTCGCTGTGGACATAGTCTTTCTAGACTTTAAGAAGGCCTTTGACACTGTCTCTCACCCCATCCTCATCAATAAATTAAGCAACTGTGACATTATGCCTGCAGTTGGATGGGTAAAGAATTGGCTGATGGAGCACACCCAGAGAGTAGTGGTGGACGGGTTGTACTCAACCTGGCGAGATGTGAGCAGTGGGGTACCCCACGGCTCGGTCCTCAGGCCCACACTGTTTAACATCATCAGCGAGTTGGACGAGGGGGTGGAAAGCACGCTGTCCAAGTTTGCTGATGACACTAAGATTTGGGGTGAGGTGGACACGCTTGAAGGGAGACAGAGGCTGCAACTAGATTTAGACAGACTACACAAGTGGGCAGATGAGAATAGGACGGGGTTCAACGTAGACAAATGCAGGGTGCTGCACCTGGGGAGAAGGAATCCACAGCATACATACAGGCTGGGGAGTTCCCTTCTTGAAAGCAGAGCCGGAACGGGATCTTGGAGTCATTATTGACTCCAAGATGAACATGAGCTGCCAATGCCAGACTGCAGCCAGCAAGGCCAGCCATACCTTGTCATGCATCCAAAGGTGCATCTCAAGCCGGTCCAGAGAAGTGATACTCCCCCTCTATGTGACTTTGGTCAGGCCAGAGTTGGAGTACTGCATCTAGTACTGGGCTCTGCACTTCAAAAGGGATGTGGCCAGCCTGGAGAGGGTTCAGAGGAGGGCCACCCACTTGGTGAGAGGGCAGCAGGACAGGCCCTATGAGGAGAGACTGAAGGACCTGAACCTGTTCAGCCTCAGCAAGAGGAGGCCGAGGGAGGACCTGGTGGCTGCCTACAAGCTCATCAGGAGAGATCAACAGCAAATAGGTAGAGCCCTTTTCTCCCCAGCACCACCTGGGGTGACAAGGAACAATGGTCATAAGCTGATGGAGAATAGGTTTAAGTTAGAGATCAGAAGGCAATATTTTACAGTTAGGGTGGCCAAAATCTGGAACCAACTTCCCAGGGAAGTGGTCCTCACCCCTACCTTGGGCGAATTCAAGAGGAGGTTGGATGATAACCTGTCTGGGGTCTTGTGAACCCAGCATTCATTCCTGCCTGTGGCAGGGGGTCGGACTAGATGATCTGTTCAGGTCTCTCCTGACCCTAGCTACTATGAAACTTTCCTTATTTAACCGAGTTTAGATGTTACAACATGGTTCTTTTTCACTGTAGCTGTAACTCCAGGTAACAATATAGTAGGATAGGCGTCTCCTCTCGTGGATAGCCAAATATATGTATATTTATAATCACACCAGCTACCATAAGGATGATTAAATACCTATTAAAATTTCTATGATCATGTTCACGATAATATTTAAAATATGGTAATATTAATAAACAGCTTTCCAAATTTATTGTATTTAACTGTAATTTATTAGGCTTTTAATTATTATTATTATTTTCAGTTCTCCCATAAGACTACTGGACTGAATTTTTCAGATTAGCCTCCAATTAGTTTGAATTTCTGGGAGCTATATAAATCAAGCCTTTTTAGACATTTTTCAGAAATGCCTATGCATCTGTGTGCATGCCCTTTGGACCATGCTAGGAAGTCCTACTTTGAAGAATAGCATGCATGCTGCTTGTATGATAAAACCAGAAAAGGATGTAATGTAATAACCTTATTGATATGTGGCTGCTCTAAGTACATGCAAGACAGAGACTGGTATTTTCTGAGAACCTAAGTTTAGCATGCAAGAAGCAGATATGCCATGTTTCACTGAAGCACTCTTTAGCATGGTCAGGAAGTGGGACAGACATGCCTCAGGACAACTACCATAAGATTTCCATGACTAAGGACAGCTCGAATAGGATTTCAATGGAACATAACTTTAACTCATATTGGGTCTCATAAAGCCCCCTTTCCCATGCCCCCCCACAAAAAACCCCTACACACACACCATTCAACAGCTCTTACTTTTTCAAGTTTAAGTAAAGGCCAATTGTCAAAATATGTGCCACTTTGATCCCATCCAGAGCAATGTTTCCTCTAAGGAGTAGCGGTCTATGAGCACGCCACTTTGGTCCTGCCTCCCCCTTTCAGTGCAGTGCGGTTCACCAGTAAATGTCCCGAAGTAAGTTGTCCAGGTGGGAGCGGGCAGGGTTTGGCCACCAGATGAAAGGTAAGCTCCTCATTCTTCATGCAGGGCAAGCAGCAGCTCCTCCCTGAGGCGCAGTGAGGTGAGGTGGGGATGGGGAACTGCTCCACTCCCCTGCATCACCTTGAGGAGTGAGGAGGCACGTAGCATCAGGGCTGGGGAGTGAAGCAGTTCTGCAGAGCCAGCGGAACCTGTGCCAGCCCCAGCCCCACCTTGCCCCACCAGACTGGTATATATTATGACCTTTTACTACCTTTTGTTTCCAAAACAACCATCTTACTTCCAACAGAACCAAAAAAAGCTGAACAAGAGCAGACTCTGGCTCTATCCTGCTGTCTTTTGAAGTCAGAATTGCCACTAAGTTTTAACTACCATGAAAAATTACATAAATTCTGTTTTTAATATGAAAATACTGTTGATTTCTAGATGCATCTTGCATTGCAAGTATGCTAAAGCACCAGCTAAATTATTTTGTGTACTCAAAATATCTAAATAGTGTAAATAGCCAAGTGACATCTAGAAAATATTTATTGTCTTGGATGACTAAGAACACTAATTTATGGGGTACAATACTTAAGCACAAAATAGTGGATTAAGAACAAAGCTTCATCCTTCATTTGTCATTCATTAATTTAGAAATGTAAAGGCTCCAGTAGCCAGCTGAGAAAACAAGGCACATTAGGATTATGTATGTACAGTCTGCAGGTTGAAGGAAACTGAATATAGATTAGGATAACCAAAGCAAGCAGAATTATTGCTAGTCTTTAGAGCAGACAGTTATTATTTTACTTAATGCAATAAGGTCTTTGTTTTTTACCTTTCTATAAAGTACATTTTCTACTTTTTTTTTTTTTTTTTTTTTTTTTTTTTTTTTAAGACTTTGTAGAATAAATGTTTTATTCTGAACCACACAGGCGCCATATCAAATCTAGGACCCAATTGAGAGCAGAACAAAATATCCTGGGTGCACAGAAACACAATATGGTGCTCCATTTTAAAGACTGGAGAAGGTATCAGTACTAATGGTCTGCAATGTGTGGTCTGAAGTAGCATTAGGAGGGCTCATATTTTCCTTTTAGGGAGTATATTTCCCTCTTTGTGTGTTCCAGTGTAGAAGTAGCTAGTCAGGGCACATCCCATCTTCCAAAAACAACACATGCAAACTCCACCCCCCACAATATTGGAGTACCTCTCTGGAAAGACTCAAAGATTCTCTCCCCAAAAACCTTCTACCATGGATTTTAAAAAGGAACTTTTAACCTCAGGTTAGACTGCAAAACTCATAGAAAGAACAAAAATTCTGTGCCTGCATCTGTCTGCAGCTACAGACCATTTAGAGTGCACAAGAATTACGTAAGTTGATTTACTTTATGAAAACTGATTAGTAAAACCCCTGTGGATTTCTTAACTGTACTTTGGCAGAATATAAGATTAGTGTAGCAATTCCCATCATCAAATGTATTTACTGTTAAAATATTGGATTAGCAATGTTGTTATCCATTGCTCCAAGATTACAAAGTGATTCTTTAAAGTTCAGTAGGAAAATACTACACTATCACTTGTAGTTAAGCTTGCAGTTCATGGTTTTTCTCCATCCCCACTTCCTACTAGGAAGTTCAGCCTACCAAAAACCGAGACTGTTGTTTTAACATTTAAAAACAGCTTGAATAAGCTCATGGCAGACTCCTCTTGGCAGGTACCATCCCATTGCCACTTCATGATGTTCTTAACTGTAAAAATTGCTCTTAAAATTATTGTAAAATAAAGCATCTGGCAACATCAGGGAAAGTTCAGCCGTCATTCAGAGAGTTCAGTGAGGGACACACAAAACTATTAGCTGAATTAGAAGCCATGGTGTGGAGTAAAAGATTTTGACCAGTTGTGCAGCAGATACACAAACCTGTGACTATGCTAGCTGTTCCTTTCCAACCTTGCAGCATAGCGTAACATTGAGCTATTAAACATCAAATAATAGTTAAACAAAGTAAATCCCCAGTTGTATTTCAGCTATCCTTTTCAAACTGACAAGTTCTTTGGTCTCTATAAAACTCTATTGTAATTAGCTGGAATCTCTAAGGAAGAGGTTTCAGAGAACAAAACTCATGAGGAAGCATGAAACCACTCAAGACAGTCCCCTAAAAGACCCTATTTTTCCTCAAGCCACACATTGGCTAGGTACAGATATTACACATAACCTGGTATAAGCAATTGGAAATAGAACTGAAGTTTAATGAACATAGCCTGGTTTCAGAATGGAAGAACCTGGTTTGAGAGACTTGGATGAAGGTAGTATATCAGATTTAATCAGTTTAGCTTAGATTGGTCTATTGAACTTCTGCTCCAGATACTCTCCTGACTCAAGTTACATTGCAGTCTCCCAGCATCCCAGGATGCTTTGCAGCCCTCCACTAACCCCCACCCTCTTCCGCCTTTGCAGGGTGGGCTAGTCTCTGCCAGTGTTCCTTTGCTCTGGCTGAGCTGGGCCAGAGACACCAGCAGGTTGTCACAAAGCTGAGGCAGCAAAGCCTCTGCTCCCCAGTCTGTGTCCTGCCTACACCTGTCAGCTCAGTAGGGCAGCAGGGGTGAAGTAGGACAATGGAGTACCCTGCCCTGGCTCCAGGCTTCCCCCAAGCTGGGATCTGCCTCCCTGGGGGAAGCCCAGTACAGCAGGGGTACTCCCTGCCTGACTGGGCTTGGCTGGGTTGCCCAGTCTCGTCCACTGTGAGCCAGTGCCTCTGATGACTGGCAGTGGAATGGAGCCTCCTGCCCAGGTTCCAGCTCCCTGGACCTTAGCTGGACAGACCTCAGTTCATCAAGGCTAGGATCAGGACAGGGAGCTCTGTTCCCCAACCTGTGGGTCAGAGACAGTGCTTCATGATGGGCAAGGCTGGCCAGATTGGCCCAGCCAGGCAAGACTGAAACCCCAGTGGTGTGCAGCTTCCCCCAGATAGGCAGACCCTAGATGTGGGGGATCCCAGGGCCAGGGCAGGAGGATCCATTTCTTTCTCCCCCAACTTTCAATCTGCTGGGGCTAGGGAGAGATTCTGTTCTGTCTCCCACCCTCCCTGAGGCTGACAGCCAAGCATTTTGGGTGTGTGCCATGCAGCCAGTTAGGTATGGCCTCCACTCGGTTGGACTCAGCTGCCCTCAGCAATGGCCAGCAGGTTGAGAGGAGCATGGGAATATCCCCCAACCTTCTGGCCTTGGGCAGTGCAGACATCTGCCTGCCTTTCCCAACCAAAAAGTTAGCATGAGTTCCATTTGCTAATGGTCCAATCTATGTATCCAACAGAAACCTGTGAAGATTAGGTCAATTCCACCTCAGGCTTTTTGACTGCCTGTACTTAGCCATTATTTTCAAAACTCTCTAGTCATCACTATCTGCCTGTACCTCCACTTCCTTATGCTATAGCACAGATGTAGTACTGTTTGCTTCAGTGTCTGTGCATGAAGCCTTGCTCCAGGCTATTTGGTTTAGTTTCTTTTGTTGATAAAACACATTCTGTTAAGTGACTGGCTATGAACTCTGAATAAGAAGCCCAAGTAGATTAGCAAATATTTTGTAGCTATTACAAGGGAATTATGGAGCACCCCATTCAGAAAATAAGCATACACCATATAAATAGTACCCTCCTATAAATGACAGCTGCCTCTTCCCTTTCGCGTTTTTAAAGTGTTCAATTTTAAATATTTCACTTTCTTTTAGAGTTGGATACCAATTTGCATTATGGACACCATTTGTATAATTTGCCTGTTGCTCATACACAAAGTCTTTATCCATACTATGAATTTTTTACTCACTTTATTCATAAGGTCTAGAGAGGGATTTAACAAGGGCCTGAATTACATCCAGGAAAGAATTAAAAACTAATTTAATTTTCTGCTACAATAATGGCCCTAGCAGTTTTATATTTTGTTGATTGAAATTCTTCCATCCATGCAAACACAGAGAAACCACTACCAATAACAACTAAGTCTTAAAAAAAACCCCCACAGTCGCTAAGTAAGGACTATCAGTGCTAAAACCAAGGTAAAACTAATGTTCTTCATTTATTCATGTAGCTATTAAACAAAATAAGATTTTTTTTTCCTAATCTGAGACAAGTAGCTACAGAATCACAAACAGTAAATTTAATGTC
The DNA here is from genome assembly GCF_030867095.1 of Alligator mississippiensis. Taxonomy (NCBI): domain Eukaryota; kingdom Metazoa; phylum Chordata; order Crocodylia; family Alligatoridae; genus Alligator; species Alligator mississippiensis. The sequence continues at coordinate 49,995,874 of NC_081831.1, forward strand.
CCTTGAAGCATATGTGCTAAATTATGGCTGGTGTGTAGGCATACCAGTAGCCCTAGGCACAGATCAATTGTCTGTCAGAGCCTAGATGGTTTATCAGGCTGACATAGCTACAGCTTTTGTCTGAGAATCAATGAAGCTGACCCCACATCCAACCACCTTTGACTCTCCATCCTGAGTGACCCATTTACAGGAAAAGGTAAACTTGGAAAGGCCTTCAGCATCACATCTGGTTAACTATGAGAGAATTTAGATACTCTGCCACTGTCCCCTCAGGTAAATAATAAGAGCCCTTATAAAAATGTGCAAAAATCAGAGGTACCGTTCAGAACACTGCAGTTGAGCTCCACCGCTTAGTTCATATTAGATCTGCTGCACATTCTTGCAATAAGTGTGCCTATAAAGCAAGCATGGGTGCTAGTACTCTATGCTTTCTTATAGAAAATCAAGTCCTCAGTGCAAAGAGATTTTGTGTTAGTAGCATAACAAGTTCCTACAACTATAAAACACAAAGGCTGTTGTGTAGACGGAATGAGAGGCATGTATGCATGACACTTTAAAGCAAGCTAAATGCTTTTGCACCACTTTAATGGTGTCGGTGTTTGCATGCCTCGGTGGCATATTGCGCATTAATTCCAGCCGCTCTAGGAAATTTGGTGGCGTAATGCACCTTAAATGACTTGGGGCAAAGCAAACTAAAACTCCTTGAAGGAGTTTTAGTTTGTTGCCCGTACAGCCATGGAGTAAAGCACTGGGCTCCGTGCAGCTTGGGGGCTTTGTAGGAAGCCCTGCAGGCAGCCTGGCAGCAGCCCAGGAAAGAAGGCTCCGCCCAAGAAAAGCAGTGAGCCTGATCCCCTCCCCCCCGTAGCCTGCCTGAGCTGCATGGGGGCCCAGTGCTTCCCTCCATCTTTCCCTATAAATATTAGTGGTGCCCCCCCTGGGACCACCCAAGCAGGGTGCCTGTAGGTGGGTGCCTCCTGGGGGGTGGGGGGAAGGAGGGCTGCCATTGCTGTGGAGGGAAGCCTAGGTTCCCCCCTGCAACCTGCTCCACCCACCAGCAGCTCGCCCTCCACTCCCTGCCAGAGAGGCAGGTAAGACAGCAGGGTGTGTGCATGACATGGGAGTTTAATCAGCCTTATTGAAGCTATGCTTTTTTTTTTTAAAACCCACCACTTCAATTTAGGGCCCCCATTTCACCTACACGTACCAGAAGACTACAAGATGCCCAGCAGTACTACTGTTATTGAGATTTGTTCTCCCCCCCCCCATTCACATTTAAACATAAATGAAACCAGAATTAACATGCAAGAGAAAGAAAAGAAGCGACTCTAAATTGCTAAGGTTAAAGTAATATACAAATCAGACAGACTGAATTTACCTGAATCCAAAATGACTTTGAATTAAAAACAACTCCCCAATAATTAAATTCTGTACATGTAAAATTATCAATGTGCTGCCCACACCCAGACTTGCACCACCACCCATTCCCAACCTCATACTACAGTCTGTCCCTTGACCAGTACCACTGGCCCTGGACCCAGACCCACCATAGCTGCTACTGACTGCATGGTTGCTAACTCCAGACAGCAGTGGCAACAGTAGCTCTGGCTCTGGTCCAGAGTAAAAGGTGGCTCCAGCTTCAACTCTGGCTCTGGCCTCAGGTCCAGGTTGGAGACAGAGCAGCTACCTGCCTGAGCTGGCACTCAAAACCAAGACAAAGTTTTTTTTTTCCTTTATCAGCATGAGGGTAAAGGGGAAGTCCTGTCTTGGATCTGAGTAAATATGGTAGTTAATTTCCCAAGTAAATGTACCAAAGTAAGATCTACGCCAGGGCGAGCAATTATTTCGGGCAGAGGGCCGCTTACTGAATTTTGGCAAGCCATCGAGGGCTGCATGACAGGAAGCTGGGGGCAGATAAATATTAGTTTTTGAAAAATTTTTAGGGGCCCCACGGGCCAGATAGAATGGCCTGGCGGGCTGCATCTGGCCTGCGGGCCGCATTTTGCCCACCCCCTGATCTACACATTGTATCAAGCAGTCTTGGGTTTGTAAAGGTAAATGTTGTATATCAATATTCCCATTCATCCATCTTCTTGTCTTCCAAATTGACTAAATAATACTTCCTTTCTGGTGAGTCAAAATATTGGACCTTCAAAGTTAATATTTCAAATTCATAAGTCTTCAAGCTGTCATTCTGCTAACTTAAATACAAACTCCTCACAAGCTAACAAGCTGTTCCTAATTGCCTTAGACACCATTCAGATACTGATTTAGTTTTAAATATTTTGTCCCCAGCTTATTTTGAACTCTGTTACAAAGATAGATTTTAGGTACAGAGTAAGTTCATGACTCCCATGAGCCAAAGTTTTTGTCATTCTGGTATTGTTCCTCTGGAAAAAGATATACCAGTTCTTAAGAGGAGTTAATTTAGAAGCAGTACCAATCATAGTATGCATAGGAATTTAAGAACAGAATCTAAAGAATAAGTATTTTAAGGAATGCAGTCCTAAATATAATAGAGCTAGTGCTTCTTTAGAGTTCCAAACCTGATATTAATAAGATTTACAAAAAATAATATTATAGAGGGGGAAAAAAAGCTAGTTACTAGCAACATAGTTCCTGCCTACCTGGGGCTGGGTCCATGGTTCCAGGCTTGTTTCTTTTAAAGGAGTTTGTGGTCTTCCTACTTCTTTTGTGTGCTTTTGGAGGGACGGGAAAAAAAAAGTGTGTCAGATTATCTGCTCAGTAAACATATTGACATTTAATATTTATATTCTTAAAGGTAAAAATAACTATACATATATATACATACTTGAGACATTTGACTGATAACAAATCAGAACTACTCATTCTTCCAGAAAATATTAGGAATATCTTTTATAATTCATTTAACAAACCTCTTTAACAGCCTGACAACAATGAACAATGAGACAACATTAACTAGTTTGCTGGACAACTACCCTTGTTCAAGCCTTTTTATTGTGTTTGAAACTCTCCACTTGATGATACCATAAGCTATAAAGGAAAAATGCTTGATCTTCTAAAGCAATTTTTATCTGTGCAACTCTGTATTTACAGATGGGAAAACTGAGGCAAAGAGGCATAGAAAATTGTGCAACACCACTGCAGTGACACAATTTGTAACAGAATCCAGATGCGCTTGACTTTAAATCCCATGTCCACACTAGAGCATGCAGTCTATGATGCATGTTCTGGCAATCCAGGACATATAATGACTACATGGCAGGTGCAAAAGTTTAAGTGTGATGCTTTAAAAATCTCAAACCCAAAAGGAAAAAAAAAAGTGTTTTTAAATATCATCTTATTGAGGTTTCTTTCATGCTTTTAGCTGATAGAGTTTGATTTTCTTTTAAGCTCTTTACAAGAGGAGCATGGAAGGATGTGCAGTCTAATAACTCATTGACCTTTAAACTCAGAAAATTCTGAAGCAGTGAAAAGACTGACCCAAAATCAAAAGTCTGTTAATCAAATTACTTTAAGGAGTCCTTAAAGAATTATATTTGTGGACTCAAGTTAAATTCCCCAGTGTTATCCAAACCACCTTGCAAACTTGCTAATGTGCATAATTACTCAACTCTGCTGATAAATGCTTAAGATTTTATGAGTATAGGGACTGAGGTACCATTATAGACACCAGAGTGTTATTGCTAAGTTTTTGTGTGAATATATTATGCCTACCCACATATACTTGGTCTTAAGATAAATAGCATACATCATGGTTTTCATAACACTAACATGTCACTACCTATAACATAAATTGGTCACTACCTATTTTGAGCAGCTTCTTGCTTTATACTACAGAATATTAGGTTTGGCAAATTATAAGACATCATCCGACTTCCTGAAGGGCACTTAGCACTTTTTCAATAAAAGTAGAAGAGCCAAGATGAATGTTGGCTAGAAGCATTACATGAAAAAATAAATTTATCTATCCACATACAGTAACTGATATACCAATAATAATTGATAAAAGTATCCCAGGGGTATGCTATTACAACATGAAAAGTAATACACACTTCATTAACAGCAGTTCTATCAATAAATGTTGTGCGTTTTCTCTTTTTACGTTCCTCTGTACAACTGTCCTCGAGCAGGGAATTCTGTTTACACATAGTAATGTTGTTCAAGACAGAGGTCAAATTCAGCAGTACTGCAATGCCAGTGATGATTCATAAATTAACCACAGACTATGCACAGAAGGAAACTGAACTTGATCTGGGAGTGCAAGCAAAAGATTAGGACTCAAGAACCATGACTTCCAAACCAAAATCTTTTGCTCTTGTTACCTCCTTGGAGCCTTGGGGATTACATTTGTTACTGTGAAGCTCACTGAGAAGCTCACTATGAAGCTCACGAATGCGGTGCAGTTTATTATTATATCCATCTTTTGGGAACCTCTGAAAGGTAATGTAATCTGACAGCTTTGTTTATTTATTTTTTGTTTAGACTTATATCCCATCCTATCCAAAAGGCTCAAGCATATCACATAAAGGGAGAGCCTACTGACATATTATAATATACCATAATATTGTCTTCGAGTACTTCAGATCCTGGTGATGAATGAGATTCTGATATATCAGGGTTTTATTTTTTCACTCTGTCTAGACAAGAAGACAACTGGTTATTTAATGGGGTAGTGTCAGACGATAACAAATGATGATTCCACATATTTAATATGGAAATTGTGTTTTCATGACATTCCCAGGTAAACTAGCTACGTAACCAGTCTGCACCAAATTCCTTGTCACCATAGACACTACAAACTGTACCCAAACTGGTTAGTTTATGGCTAACCATACATACCCAGAAACTGTTACATGTCATATTAATGTTTATGTTATTTATTTAGCTAGACATTCCTTGTTTGTCAAACTGGCTGGTCTGTCTGATGCCTTTCAGATTCTTAGTCTGACTATGACCCTGTTCTTGCAAAGGAGAAAATAATGGGTTTCTTAAATCATAAGGAAGAAAAGGGTCTCTTACATGCCAATGGCAAGGAGTCACAGAAAAAGCAGCTTCCCTCCCACACAGATCAACGAACATTTTTAAAGTAAGTATCATTCCCTAACAGCCTGATTCCCCCAGTGTCTCCCAATTTCTTTTTGCCAAGTTTCTGGCAAACTGATTTAAAGAAACAGGATAAATTCCTCCTCAGAGTCCTTTGTTGATTCTCCCTCTACTCCCTTCCTCTGACATTTAAGCTTAATACACAGAAGAAAATTATCTTCATAATGAGATGAAGATACAAGGATTGATTTCATTCTGAATGTTACATTATCATTTCATCGGCACAGTTTAGAGCTCCCTGAGCTCCTATACATGCACCAATTACAATTTCTTTGACAGCCAAGCATGTTTTTAGCATATATTAGGTTCACTGCATGTGTAAAAGAATGCTAGAAACTTCATAGAGATACTTTCTTAAGTATCCAACTATCACCTGAGCTGATTCAGCTTGTACCCTCAGGTGGCATCCTGTACAATACACTGCCAGGGCACCAAACCCAAGAACTGCAATCTCTCCTACACAGCAACAAACAGCAGCAGCCAGAAGAGGTCAGCCAGCTTGTAGAGGTCAGACTGAAGAAGTCTTTGGGCCAGAACAGAGACACAGGCTGAAGGAGTTCTCACCTGAACACAAAAAGGCCTGAATGGCACCAGGCAACCTCTTCTTTATTCTTTCTGAACAACACACAAAAAATTGCAAGGGCAGACTGTGAACACCAGAGGCCAAAAGGGACCTTCTTCAAGGCAAGCAGCTACAGTCAAGCCTAATCACATCTTAATCACTCCCAGCTGATTCTGTGGTCAGAGATCCACTCTCTCTCTCTCTCTATACAAAGAGTAGCAGCAGATATGGCAAACCTTCCCACCTCCTATCATTAACCGCTTGACCCTTAAACCAGTGCTCTCCTCTGTAGCAGTACAGACTACTGGTCTCTTCATCCTGCTTCTCTCCCATTAGCACATCTCTTCAACAGCAGTTTCATTCTTAATCATTCCTCCCCTTCCCTGCTCCAAGCCCAGCTAGAGTCTGCAACTTGGCTTACTTGTACTAATAAAATACAACAAATAACAAACAATTTAGAAATAGCAAACAAGCAGGCTGTACCTGTGCCCTTGACCTGGGGACTGTCTCAGTGCTCCTTCTGTCTGGGTTTTGGCGGGGGGGGGGGTTAATATTCTAGCGACCAAGTTGTGGACAAGGATACCCTTCATAGCAAGGCCACACTCTTGACACCCTTAAGACCAAAAAGTAAAGGCTGTGGTCATAACCATCTGGTTACCCCTTACCACTTAACAGGAAGTAATGGCACTTCCACTCCTGCAAGTCCAAAATCAAGATGCAAAAAGCCAGGAGAGGTCATCTGATGTGTAACCCCTTTAGTGGAGGGCTGACCCTGGCTCCTCAGGTGCATTTCAGGAACCTCATTCAGAAATACACAAAAGAAATTAGGACAGAAGAAATGTACTTCCCCCCACCCCCGCCCAGCAAAAGTGTAGAGCAGGCACAGCCCCTGCCTTGCTTTTTCCACCCCACTACTACCCCAGCACATTCTTCTTCCAGGCTCTGCTTCTTCCCTTCTTGAATCTCCTTCCCTACCCCTCTCCAAGAGACTGGAAGCAGTGCAAGGGCTAAAGAGTAGGGGCATGCGTTGCCCTGGGTCCTGCTACCTTTCACCCCCGTCTTCACCTTCCAGCCTCTCCCCTCCCAAGGGCTAGAGAATGGAATCCCTCATAAGAACAGACAGCTACCTTTGCAGAGCTGGTGGGCTCTGCTGATAGCCACTGGAACTGTAGACCAATCCCAGCTGTTCACTGCTTTAGCTATAAGGTTTCTCCCAGGTGCCATGGGTTTGCTAAAGGGCAATAACACCAGTTGTAGTTCAGCCATGAGTGATGCACTGGCTGAGCATTTAGTAGCAGCAGAAAGCAGGAACTTGGGGGAGAGCTGCAGTTGTAACGTCATTAACAATTTTCAGGTCCTGTAATGGTGAAAGCTCCTAGCAATTAATGCCATGAAGCAACTCTAGTACTGCAACTGTATGAGGGAGGAGACACTACACTGTCTAAAACATCAGCGGTGTCTAATGCAAGTACAGTATAGTTCTGATGCCTGCCATGGGCAGAGCTGGCAAGAGGCAACACGACTTCTCCAACCATCGCTCCTTCAAAACAATCTCAGAGTCTCCTTCTCTTAAATGAGACCTATTGGCAGAAAGGAAGCACATTACACCTATTTTGTAGATCAGTAAACTAAAGCAGAGATCAATGGCCTGTCAAAAGTTACAGACAGTTCATGGCAGCCTGGATTAGCACTGAGGAGTTAGTTACTCCTTCCAATCCCATATTCAATCCCTTACTGCCTCAGTTTAATACTTCTAATTTAGGAAATTTGTACTTGCTTAATTCATTTCACAGCATGTGTCCTGGGATCATAGACACTGAGATTCTACTTCCTACTTTCTGGGCTGTATCAGTATAAAAGAAGGAATGGCCAATCCAAATGGTAATACAGTTTATTCATATGGAGGAAATGATTTAAATGTAATTTAAATGACATTGGGGGTAGATACATGTATTTTGGAAATGTTACACTTTCTCTTAAACATATTGTTTTTGCTTTAATCTTTCTGTGCACTTCAAGCCTTCCCTCTTTAATCACTGTTCTGTCTGCTGGTTTAACCCAAAGTAAGATGATTTAAAAACAAAAGCACTAATAACTAGTGGTAACAATGCCTGGATATGCAACCCAGGTGCAGGGCCATTTATATTTATTTAAGATGGGCCATGTTATTTCCCCTCCCAAATTTCATTATAGTAAATCAGGAATAATTCTTTTGACTAATTTGAAATTGGATACAGGTCTTAAGGTTCTTTTATACACAAAATAGGAAGATGTACACAGCTGGGAGTTGCCTTCTTTTTATCCATCTTCCCTAAGGAGGAATGAATTTCTTGATAAACCTTGATTTATTGATTTATTGGAGGTAAAGAGAAACCTTGCAACATGACAGTTTTTGTTTAATGTATTTTGATTTCTGTAAAAACCCTGAAATTATCCAGAAGGGTTCTATTACCAATAATGTTAATGGTTATTGATTGCTCTAAGGAGACCAAACCAGAATGAAATTCAAAGATAACATGATGCATTTTTCTGGTACCTTTCAAAATTGCTACATCAGCATTAAGAATGCCCGAGTTAAAATGTATCACTCCAGCACATTACAGAAAAACAAAAAAGTAATTGCTTTTTGGACACTTCTTATTTTCAAGCTTAAGTACTGAATGTTAAAAATGAATTTTAAGAAACAAAGGGTACATCTACATGTGTGCTCTACTGCAAAGTTGACTAATTAGCTTTGCAATAAAGTGTTACTATCTATTCTACATGTGTGCCGACATTAGGTTGCAGTAAATTAATTAACTCGACCATAAGATGGTACCAGTGGGGACAGTACCATCCTATGGTGGAGTCATTTACTGTGCAGAAAGCATGTGTGGATGGTGACTGGGACTACAGCAGTCTGAGCTGGGGTAGAGCAGCCCCAGGCTTGCATCAGGCTGAAGACACCATGCTTGGGAACAGCTGACTCCAGCATGAACTGCACCAGAGTTTACTGAAGTGCACTAATTGCACATGTAGATGTACCCAAAGAAATATTTTGAAAGCAGCATATTAATTGGGAGACACTTACAAACACTTGTAGATGTTGTAAAATGTATTTTCCCCACACATTTTAGCTAACACTTTTAAAGTACAGCCTTGCCATCTGCACCTTCAGTCTGAAACTTCACATTGTTTACTAATACTTCCAGCCCAGGGTGTAATCAAGAAATATCTGTACTAATTTTCCTGATCCTCTCTTCTTTATCATCAGATTGAAACAGAAAGACTGCTATAAATCAGAGGAGGAGATTATGCATACTAATAAATTTATATGAAGACTCCTCTTTCAACCTTTTGGAGTCTTTTATGTTCTACACCCTGGGACAAAGAACAAAAATTAAAAACAAAAGAAGAAATCAGTGTTAGTAGGAAAAAGGCATTAAAAAAAGATAAGGACTAGCTGAAATTAAGACTTTACCAGTGAGTCCAGAATCTTTGTTTCTTAAATACTACATTTTGGTCTCTTCAGCAGATCAGGAATGATGGATTATTGACTAATTCCTTAATACTTCAGCTCAAAAATCAGCTACTTTGCCTCACCTTACCCTCCCAAAGGTAGAATGATGTAGAATGGGGTCACAGGCAACTTCCCACACTGACTGGCTATCCAGAATCAGTATCTGGATAACTGGCATCTAGTTACAGACTACAAATGTTACTACCATCCCTTTCCCCCAGGCAAGGACATTCTACATACACGAGTAACAGAATGCCTCCTGACATTGCTTTTGGTGATACACCCCCTGCAGTCATCCCCTCCCTTATGCATCATTGGCCTCAAAAGCCACAATTTAACCCAGCAAGATTCTAATGGTTCTGCCAACAGGTACCTTCTATCTTGCAATTACCTCTTCAAAGATGCAATAAATCACCTGGTGAATATACAGTCAGGCAGCCAGCTTTAGGAATTATTTTCAGAGGCCCTTAGTACCCACAGTCTCCAGTGCTATCAATGTGGTCATTGTGCCCAGTACTTTCGAAAACAGACCTTCAATATATTTATTTTCTTTTTTTTATTTCATTGTCTATGGGTAGTAAAGTGTGTATGCATACACTGAAGGGGATCAGGGGAATGATAGGTACTGAGAGATATTGAAGTCTGGAGGAGAGGTGAATGACTAAAGTATACTAGGACAGCTCAGAGGTTTAAGAAAGCCAGACATGAGATTTGCCAGATGGTTCTATGCTGGATTGTAAAACTTTAAACTAATCTTCATTTAAGAGTTTTAAGGGTTGTATCCCTCTTATAAAGCCTCTTGCTCTTTTGCTAGGTTGATTCTGGTAAATTATAGATCAGATTTTAGAAAACTGCTTCCATGAACAGAGGCTCCTTAAATCTCAGCTAAACTGAGCAAGAAGATTACATGTTATTATGATGTAGCACAGCAGGATTTTTCCACAGCAAACATAATGATGTAGACAAGGATAAAACTATCATTCTGTGTAAGGAGGTCATCCATAGAAGAACAATGCATTTTACACAGGTCTAGCAAATCCCTTCATGGTGAATGTTCATGTGGCACATTCTTTTTCTTAATGGTTCTATAAAGAGACCCAATCATAAGCAGAAACCAAATCTATATTTCAAGATCCAATGATCAAACATCTCATCAGGAGAGGATAGGTCATTTGGGAAAAATGATACCAAATATTACTAGAAAAATGTATCTATTTCACGGGCAATTTTAGCTTAATTGCATCCTACTGGTTTTATGTTGAGAGAGAGGATTTTCTGAGTCCCAAGTGAAATGTCAGATGCTGCATGTGGTATTAAAAATTAAAATGTGCACTAATCTTACAAGTTCACATGTATACTTTTAATTGTAAATCAGAAATACTTATTATAAAAAGAAGCAAAGCCTCACTGAAGTCACTAGACAAGGCTTTATAATTGCTGTCAGTGTTTATGCTCTTATATTGGATTCAGTTAAAATACAATAGTGCAGCAGCCATATTAGACTGCAGTTATACTTTTCAAAGTGCTGCTTTGCCAAAGTTGCACTGGGACAAATGGAAAATAAAAATAATCATATGAAATCTCTAACAGCAAAATTCCAATGACCAAGAGTCTAAAGGCAGCAAGTTCCAAGATTTTACATAGTTCTGAGCATAGCCTGTTGTATTAATGCTGGCTTTCACTGTGTGACCCTAATTTTGAAATTGCTAGACCAGTTTTTATATGCAGGGATAGGAATGTCAAAATATATTCTTTATCGCCTTAACTGTAGCATTATTTAGTGCAAATGAAAGTCGTTGACTTCTAAGAAGTCAGGTGTGCTATTAAAGAATAATTCATAGCCCTGGGCATCTCAAAATGTCATGTATAAGAACTGTTCAGATTTGTCCCACAGTTACCAGTTAAGTGTCTCACTATTTTGAAATAACTAAGCAAATACATTATCTATAAGGCATTTGTTTGGTTTGGTTTTATGTGTTTTTATTGTGCTGTTTTGAGTAAATAGCAGACATTGTTTTTCACTTTGTCCATACTTAGTTACTAACATACTTTATGTACAGATGCCCAGCAATTAAGAGAAATTTGTGATTTTTTAAATCATGGTTTGGGTAGCTTTGATTAATTAGGAATGCGCAAAAGGAAATAAAAAAATTATTCTTAATGGTACAATGTAACGGAGCATTTTTCATCTCTGTGAATGTAAATATTTCAGTGGTGATAGATGATAACCTATTCCCATTTTAAATGCTCTGATTTGAAAGTGTTTGCATATATAAAGTACTTTAATGTGATATTACATGCCAGGGTATTATTACTGTAAGCAAAACAGAGAAAAAAGTAAGTATCAAACAGTCTGTTTCAGCAGCCTTGGCTCTACTGAACCTGTAAAAATGGAATATAAACGTACATAAATCCAACTCATGAATCTGACAAAGTGTCATGTTAAATAATGAAGCACATGCCTGCAAAACTATGAAGCTTTAAAACTCTTGCATATTTTTCTTGATGTTACATTTTGTGTAAAACTTGAATATCTTGTTAATCTCTTCATAGTGTACTTTCTGAGGGGCATGCAGACAGCAGGCTCCTGAGCATCTACACCTATCTGTGTCTGAATATCTAAATAGCTGACTAGCAAAGTAATACCTGTACTGAGGGTGCTTGTCGTGGTTGTCTTCTTTCACCACAGAACAAGTGAATGACATCTTACAGATATCTAGTCTTTTGTGACCTAAAATTGGAATTTACAGTGTCTCTGTCATCAGTACAAAGTTTAAACTGGGTAAAGGTTCAAAACACTAAAAACTGCACATTTTCTTTAATGCCGATAAACTATAATTGAATCATTTGAGCCAGCTGGAACTAGCCAGAAGTTGGCCAGCATGCAGAGGTCTGAATGGGAATCCACAATGTCAGTTATTTCAAGGAAAGAATGGCTTACATGGTTTTCTCTTTCAAGCTTTGGAGTGCAGCAAAACTAAATAAAATGCACCACTGTAAATTCGATTTTTCCAAAAAGTTGATAAATATATTTACTCATTAGGAAGGCAAAACTAATCTGGAATACTCCTGCCATCAAAGGTGACAAACACTGTAGGCAGGCTTTGATGGACCTGAAGCTTTGGTCTTGTTCCTTTTATGAATCTGATCCTATGTGGAGATTTATTTATTTTTTAAGTAAGAAAGTGCAAATGTTCAGTTCTAGAGCAGCCAAGCAGGGCAGCAGTAAATGGTCACATTAGGGCTAGGAATGAAAGAAACTGAGCCAAAAATGTTTTGTCATCAAAATGGTAACTTAACTTGATGTACAAAAACAAGCATAGTAGAAACCTTGTGACATATTGGGAGTTAAGCCTATGCCTTTGTTCCGACTGTGAAAACCAAGTTGTATTTCTTAATGCTACCTTGATAGTGACCTTCAGTGTACAGTAACAGTCATGCTGTAGTGCTATATCACCCTTGTGCTAGGGGTCTGGTGCCTCTGTGTCTGACCCTAACAATGAAAGACATTAAGAACTATCATCTTTGAACAACGCCTGGGAATAATGGGATTGCTACTGGTGTGACATTTGATTTTTAAATGGACTCTGTATATAGAAACCTGTCTGAAATTGAAAGGAAGAGATGGAGCTTGGAATTTCCCCAGATTGAAGCACATAGGGAGAAAGGGATGAGAGTCTGCTTTTAAAAGATAAATCCCCTCTAAGCACGAAAGCCTTTTTATTGCCAGGCACTGAAGAAGGAACTTTGCCTGCTTTTAAATCAGAGACTCACAAAGCCGGGGTGAAGGGGATTGTGCTCAGCAGTGTATTGTTTTCAACAGATCTGAAACCCCCTTGTGACTTTTAATAGGAAAATGTTTTGTTTATTAAATTTCTTTGCTAATTCCCATGCTTCATAACCTTATGTCTCATTGCTTAACTGCCACATAGCCCCTAAAGCATTAACTAGGAAAACAAGAGCTCCCATAGGCTATGGGGACTATGAGAGGAAGCAATGGGAGTCTTAGGAGGATAAGATGCTGACTCAAGGGCTCTACATAGCTGGGCTGTGTGGTCCTGCTGCCCTGAGAAGTCTCAGACATCAGATCTGAGAAACCCCCAGCTACAAAGAGTAATCAGTCACTACTCACATCTAAGGGGCTTAGCAAATAGATCATTTATTATTTGTGGCTGTGCCTGAAGGCATTATCTAGTCCTGTGACTGAAAATTATTTTGCTTGTAGTTGGTACCAAGAAGCAATCAGAAATAATGCTTGTGAACAGTAAAAGTATTTATCTTGTTAACAAGGACCACTTTGCTGATTCTCCAAAGCCTGCAGCTATCCTTAGTTAAAGCAGTGAAATAAATAAGGCAGGCTGCTCTTCAGGTGGTATCAGTTTGCAACAGTGAGCTAGGATGGGCACCCCTCAATGAATAATCCCTCATGCTATACAGAAGTACATTTGGAAGTTTAATTTTCCCTTATCAAAGGCCTCATTGAAACAATGTATCAAGCATGTATTCAAATGTGTTGTATCACATTTATACAGAATGCAAACATATGACCTTGTATAATGTAAAGAAAATACAAATGGGGCAATGCATTGAGGAGCTGACAAGGATGAGTTTCTGCTGCTCATAAATGGAATAGATATATTGCACTACTTAACTTAAAAGTGTCCCATGGGCTCTGTCAGTATAGCTTGTGAAAAATAAAACTAAGCATTTTTTTGCAATAGCTCAGTGAATCTAACCTTATTTACAAATATAAACAGATATACTCACAAGATTCTCCAATCTATTGTTACATTTAACAGAAACACCATGTGTCCAGAATACAGACTGAAAAACACAGCTCAGATAAGTGCCTTGTGAAAAACCCTACACAAATGTACATGAGCAAGTTAACAAAGAAGCAAGTAGTAGTGAAGCAATTATTTTCTCTCCCTCCCTTCTTGTTTTTTCTCCTTTGTTTAAGGATGCAAGTCAGCCTTATGCTGAAAAGAGATGAATAATGGAAGTTCTTCCTGCCATTCCACTGGGGAAAAACAATGCATTTGTACCATGTTCTATTAATTACAGAAATTTAAGTCATTGCCAGGCCATATCAAATGTCATCTATGAAGTTCTAACAGAAATTTCAATTTGATCATCACCACACAACAATGCTAGGAGTGAGTGGCAAAAAGAGGATTTCAAGGTTCTGAAATTTGCCCCCTTCCATCCTCACCAAATATTACAAAACCTAAAGTTTCCATAATTCTTTCCAAATTAAAATTACTGTTTTCTATCCAGCTCTGCCAGTCTGACTGGTGGGATGTCTCAGAGCTGGCTGCTTGGAAATCCCCAGCTCTGAAACTGTTAAGTCAGCTTCCCTTAACCAAGGGAACTGAGGAGCCTGGACTGCTGAAGAGCTGCAAAACTACAAGATTGGATTCCCAGAAACTTCAGGTTCCTATCTTCTCCTTAGTCCCCAACATATGCTGCAGAGGTTAACTGGCAGGAGCTGGGTAGGGTACAGATTTTCCCTGATTTTAAACCATCCTTGCAAAACATTCAATTTTCATGCATCAGGTTATTGCAATAAAAATGCTTTGTCACATTTTTCCCCAGCAGGTTTCCCAACATCTTTATAGAAATTTAAAGCATCTATAGTCATCTTTCTCATTACCACAGCTTTAGGGGGCAGTGTCCTCAAAACTACAGATATCAAAATACCAAAGTATTTCTTCTAAGATTTATTAAAGGCCAATTCCTAATCCTTTTCTATTTTCAAAAGGACATGTAAATTTTGGAAAAATCAGAGAGCTTTCATTTAGAGGAAGGGCTGAGAGTTCTCAGAAATCAGATATCTATATCATGTCTCAGAAATGAAGGCCATCAGAACAACTATCCACTTTTGAAAGACCCAGCTTGTGATTAGTTACCCCAAGCTGCGATTTCTAGAATAGCAATGATGCCATTTCCTAACAGACAATAATGTACCATTCTAAGAACATTTTCCGTAGCATTTAACAAGGCTATAACCTGGGCTGGAGGAGCTCTAAAGTGTTTATCAGTCTTGGATTTTGTTATAAGTGAGTAAAAGAGAACATGTTCTCAAATTTTTTGGAGAGATGTTCTGAACTGATATTATAAAATAATGATGCCTGTTTGGACATGAAAGGAAAAAGCAACACAATACCAAAATTTCTTGTCAAATAGCCATGAAAGACAAATTGTGTGTCTTCAGTTCATTTTGGTTCCTTTTGTTCTATTGTCTTTTCTTAGGATGGAAAGGCTCTAATCCCCAGCAGTCTTCAGCATATTTTTATTCAGATTTTCCTTTATGCAAATTTGCAAAGGAAGAATCTGGGATTCTTCCAATTCTAGCAAACACAGCATTACCTAAGGGAGTAATACTGACCATGTAAAGAAGCCAGGAGAAGTTTAATATGCTGTAAAAGCCCCAGTTCTAGTCAAGGATAGGATTCCTGTACCACAGGGAATGCAGAAGACAAAGGCAAGACTCTCATTCCGGACTCCCTCACAAACCCTCATATGTGCTGGGTACCAGAGTTTGTATGTTAAAGGCAGAGCTGCAGCATGCAGCACAGTACATCATGCAGTAGACTCATATGATATACCCAGGGGCCACATCTACATGAGCACGGGTGTGTGTTTGCAGCAGCACAAACAGTAGAGGCACAAATTTGTGCCACTACTTTTTGCTGCAGTGCACACCCCAACTCATGCAGTTTGCAGTGGGACACATTGTCCTGCTGTTTCATGTGCTGCAGCGGGGTCTGGATGGGGCACAGGGTGCCTCAGTGAAGGGCTAGTCAGGAGGCAGCCCCCATGCTGAGACACCCTGTGCCCCAGCCAGCCAGGGAGCAGCACATGGAAACAGGAGACAACCAGCCCTGGGCTACCAGTTCCCCCGTCTTCATGCGCTGCAGAACCCCTGCACTGAGGCACCCTGCACCACAGCCAGCTGTGCCCCCACAATATACCTCAAGTCAGGAGAGCAGGCAGTCCTGAGCTGGCTGCTCCCTTGTCTCTGAATTTCTCAGCACAAGGGCTCTCTGTGCATGCACCCCTGTGGGCTGGGAGATGCAGCTGCCATGATCTCTGAGCCCTAGGAGTGTATGAACCCCTAGGCACTAGAGCTAGGGACAGACATTACACATAAACCAGTTTAAGTGATCAGAAACTGGTTTAAACATGTATAGAACAGATGTTTAGTGCACATAAACATAAACCAGTTTGAAAATAGCTGAAACCGGTTTGAGATAAACCTGGCTGAATGTAGTATCAGACTTAACTGATTTGGGTCAAACCAGTTTATGCAATGTCTGTCCCAGACCCCTTGCTGGTTTAAGATAAACCAGACACTCCCAGCATCCCAGCATGATCTCTGGACTGGGCAGGGCTCTCTGCTCCTCTCTGCTCCCTGGCTGCAGCTCTGGCAAGACTGCGGGCTGCTCCTCCCCTTCCCCCCACCACTCCCTGCTAAGCAGGAATTACCCTCTCCCCTCCGCCTTGCTGAGGAGATGTATGTATATTAGCTAACACACCACATGCTGATTACAGTCCATGCTGAATTAACAGGCAGAATCAACAGGTAGCTGGTAATGTCCTTCTGTTGTTTTCTTAATGAGGTGATAAACACTGAGTTAGGGGGTGATAGACACTGATCAATTTCCTGCTGGGCTAATCAAAGCATCTTTCTGGGGTCTGGCCATGTCACACCCTCCCCGCCCAGCTCCATGCTGTCGAAGGGATGGAAGGGCTGCTCTAATGCCCCCCCAGCTTCTAGCCTGAGCCACTGCAGGCATGTGCCTGCATGTCTGGGATATCAGTGCAGTTACAAACCAGTTCAGCCTGGCCAGGTTAAACTAACCTGCAATGACTGAATCAATTCACGCTCAGGCTTTTGAAATGTCTGTCCCTAGCCTGGGAGAATGCAGCATCTCCGATCTTCCAGCTGCAGGGGCATAGGGACCCCTGATGCTGGAAGACCACAGCAGCTGTGATCCCTGGGCCTGGAAGATCACAGCTGTGCCCATGGCTGCTAAGACCCAGCTGGGTCCCAGAACTGGAAGGCATATTGCTGGAATCCAGCATCTGCACTTGTGGGACTCTGGATCCCAGCAACTGTGGGGTGTTGCCAGGACCCAGAGTCAGTAGATGCTGGGGCTGAGAGTCCCTTTAGTTGCAGAACTCCCTGCAACTAAAGGGACTCTCAGCCCCAACATATACTGACTCTGGGTCATGGCAGAGCCCCACAGGAGCTAGCGTGGTGTACCCCTGTGGCTGGAAAGCTGTCAGCTGACAGGGTTCCCAGCCACAGGGGAGACCCTGATACATGTGCAAATTAAAATTTGATAGCAACCAGCTATAAAGTTAGTACACATTTTCAAGGTCTAACTTTATAGCTATTTGGGGCTTTTATGGCATAATAGGTACTTTGCCTATGCAGCTGGTCTCAAAGAAATTGTACAATTAACCAGTTAATTGCACAATACCTGTAGCGCGTAGAATGGGCCAGAGATAGCTAGTTTAAAGCTGGATTGTCTGATTACATCTATACCAGTGACTGAAATATACACATAATCTTAAATGCACAGATAGGATGTGACCAGTTTTGTTTATTTTAGGGATGCAAAAATTTTCCAAGGGGGAGGGGGTGGTGGAAATCAGGAGACTAATAACAAAGTAAGAGGCAATTAAATATTTTATTTGTATTTTCACCCCTGTGCGCTCTCTTTGACATTAGACAGAGCCATTTTTTTCATATATTAATTTTCCTTTCAATAGAGCAGTTCTATTTCCCCTAAAATGAGTAAGAAACTGAGGTGTCCCTGTACTAACATCTCAAATCTTCCAAAATAATGAAACAGTCCAAAAATTCACGAGACTAAAATCAGGGTAAAGAATCCTAATTTTAGTACACTCAGCTATGTTCTGGGAGCTGAGCCTTTAAGGTTTGCACTTTCTAGATTTTCTCCACTACTCCCAGAACTAAAAATTACACTTTACAAGCACAAATAGCACTTATCTAGCTGCATAATTGCTGGTTTTGTTGCAAGCACTCAGTTAGTGATCTTATTCCATATGCAGTATGAATATGCAAGCATTTACACAGCTGCTGAGAACCCAAGGAAGGATTCTGTCTTTGCTTTTCTTTTTAAAAATGTATTCTAAGGGTTGGGAGAATCCTAAAAATAAATAAACAAAAAAAATATCCCATCAAATATTGGGAGACTCACAAAAATATAACAACCGTTGGTGATCATTGAACTGTTCTTGCTTCTAATAAATAGCTTAAACAATACAAAAATCAGTCACAATGGAGGCATTATTGCAGCATATTGGAGTAGACTTCATTAATCCGAACAGACAGAAGTGCAGCTCCCCGCTGTAACGTCAGATCACTTTGCAGGAAGCGCTCTGAGTTACAATAATTTCCTGGACCAAACAGACATTCACTGTTGGTGTTAGGGGGGAGGGCAATCTAATTCCTGGCCATGAGCATACAGCCAGTTTCCCCTAGCAACAGCTGCTCCTTCCTCCCAGCCCATGCTGTTTTCAGAATAGGAAGGGGGAAGGGAGCAAAGGGAGATTGTTCTAGGGGTTCCCCAGCTGGCACTGGAGGGTGGGGTGGGGTGGGGTGGGAGAGTTGGAGTTTGGGGGTGTGGGGCTCCAATCTGCCCACCTCACCCTCCAGCATGGGTTGAAAAAAAAGCCCCAGACCCTCCCTTACTCCCCTTTCCATTCTAAAAATAATGACAGGCTAAGAGGCAGTGCAGACAGCAGTATGTTTTGAAATGTCTTAATTTGAACTCTCATGCAATGAGGGCTCTGATTTTTGCAGGACTGGGCCTTTTTAAAGCACATTGCAGCTGCACACTTCTGTTTGGTCATGGCTACAGAGTGCTTTCAAGGGAAAATTGTCACTTCTGTTTGTGCCTCCAGGGTCACTTTACTTACAGAGTTTCTGCCTATGTAAATAAAAGCAGACATACCAAGGTATAACCCGGGCTTCACTTTGAGATGTATTATACTCTAGTTATTTTACCAGTATGAGTAGTGACCAAAAAAAAAAAACTTCAGTAAGGCCTGTGATTTAGAATATGAAATTTACTATTGCCTTCTATTATACAACAATAATTATTCATCCCTGAAAGGCCATTTTCTAGCCCACAGTCATGTGTGTTTTCTGAAGAATAGATGATGGTTTGACTGATACAAGAATCATTCAGCACCCAATATATATTGTTTTTTCATTGAAAAAAAGTGTAATTTATTTTTGAATTTTTATTTCAAAGGGGTTTTTTTGGGGGGGGGGGAGGGGTGTTGTTTTTTCATGGAACATCCCCAGAGATTGTTTATCAGTGTCTTTAGAGGGAAGATTCTATTTCAACAGGCTAACTTCTCTCTCTGAATATAAAGGTACTTCAAATATTGGTGTAACTATTTCATATAATAGACAAGATAGGACCAATGCTTAATAATTACTACTATGAATCAATGTTTTATCAGTCTTAAGAATGTCTTAAGAACAATACTCTATATTACCTATGGCTTTGAAAATCTTCCACTAATGCTACTGAACTTAAGAGTATGATATATATATGAGGTTTATTTTTCTTTAAAGGTTATTTTAATACCTGACTTTCTCTCTCCCTCTCTCTCAAGTGCCATTTCTGCCACTCTCTGTTTATCACATTCCATTTTCTGAAATTGTTTCTTTTATTTTTTTACCTTCAGAAACAAAATAGAAGCCCACAGTCTATTCTTTCTATTTGCAATAAAATCCTTCATCAATATGATATGCAATAAATTAAAATAAAATAGTAGGCAGAGAAGTTGGAGAATATCAAGTCTCTTTCTGCAGACAGCTTCTGTTAATGATCACAGAATTAAACACCCCAACACCTTTTGTCTTTTTATGATGCTTCAGTACTCAACAAACATTTACACATTTATCCTCCCAACAATGTCATGGATGACAAAAGTATATTGTTTGCATATTACAAAATGAAATACTGAAGCACAGAAAAATTAAGAGACTTGTCAAAAGGCACACAGAATATCTGTTCCAGAAGCAAAACATGAACATAAACATCTTATGTCTATTCCTTTGGAGAGTAGTCTGTCTCTTTGTATTTGTAAAGTACAGTACATATCACAATCTACATTACACTAGTCTAAGAAATTCAGAAGCCGATTTTTAAAGTTATACAGAAAATCGTATTTTGGAAGTCATCTTCCAAATTACACATCCATACAAACTGACTTTTCATATATGTGTATTAAAGTGTATAACTAATATTCTGTTACACCATAACCTATTATATTCTAAGGCAGGAACCAGCAACTTTTTCCAAGTTGTGAGCTGGAACAACCTTGTTCCGGTCTCACAAAGGCTGGGTGGTTTCAGTGGGGAGGGGGAGTCGCCTGCATCCATATTGTGGCCAAGCAGCTGGGAGCTGCACCATCACCTCTGTCTCTTTCTCAGTTCCCTGCTCCATGGCTAGGGTCCGAGTGCAGCTTCCAGCCAATTTGGCGCTGTGCCAGGGCTGGGCAGTTGGAAGCTACATCTACACTGCATGCGCTTCTCCTTGCATCTGGTTCTCCAGCACAAACACAGCTGGAAATTACCCAGCCCAAACCTAACTCCCCACCAACTGGAAGCTGTGCTTGTGCTGCAGCCATACAGTAGGGGGTGGGTAAAGCAGCGGTAATGCAGGCACACTTCCCAGCAGCCCAGCCCACAGCATGGATGCAACCAGAGGCAAAGTCTTCTGGATCCAAACCCAGAAGCCATATGTTGCCAAACAATGTTCTAAGGATGTTGCTCTTGGGGGATGTTTCTGCCAATAATTCCTGTTCTATGGCTCATATTTTGAGCAGTTTGTTGCAATACAGGAAATCTGATTGATCAAGCAAAATAATCTGTTAACTCAATTACAAGCTATACTTCTGCTTCCTGATCAGTTCATCATAACAGGTTTATATTTTTTAGAAATTCTGTTCTCAAGGACAGACAAAATCTGTCTACTTTATACTTCAGAAACTAGCTGTCTACATTATACTACTAAAACTAGCTAAACTAAAGTTAGCTCAAATATTCCACAATCAGAAGTATAATTCCAGCCATCATGGACACATCTGAGCTAACTTTAGTTTAACTAGTTTTAGTAATAACAGCAGTGAAAAAAACAATAGCATAGACTAGAATATAGACAAGTACTCAAGGGTCTGTGCAGACCTGAAAAAAAACCTGTGCTGGAGTCTATTCCTTATTCAGAGATCTATTTTAGATTAAGCTAGTTTAACCTTTTAGAGTAAATCATGCTAGATACAATATATCCCAAATTAAACTACTGAATTTAATTATTAAGTCAATTAAATCTCTAGAAAAACTACTATGAAAAACCTGTAGATCATAGGCAATATTTCAAGATGTTAACAAGCCCTTAATAATACTTGCAATATTCCATCTAGTCTACATGTGAAGCCTGAATGAAGTGTAGCTGAAAGAACAGGAACTTCTATTTTCAAGGCACTAAGCAAGAAGCTAGGTAGGTATCTAAGCTGCCTCAGGAATAGAAAGACAACTTGAGACTTTTTTCTTTATTTCAATGGTAAAAATATCCATCATTATGAATTAGCTAGGTTTCCCTATAGACCTGTAACAAAAGTAATGGAAAAATTTGGAGGGGAGCTTTAAAAAGGAACTGTGCTTCCATAAAGGAGAAGTTACCCAAATTTTTTAAATAAATGACAAATTGGCTATTAGGGAGCATAACTTCACCTTCTTCTAGGCTGCATTCTGAGGAAGAATCAATACCTGGTTTAAAAGCAGCTATTTTAAACAAAAATTACTGGAGTTGGTCTCAAAAGTTGAGAAAGCCAAGAATTTTGAAAAGCCCATTTAACAGAAGCGATTTGTTTGGGACAGGTCACATATCGAATGACTGGCAGAAATGAAGCTAATTGCCATCATCAGATTTCTAAACTGTTTGTGCTTAAATGATACCTCACCTACACTACAAACATACCTGTAGTGAAATAAGATGCAACAGGATAACACTCAACTCTCATAGTGGCATTCAGCACCTTTCAGGATAAGGCCCCGTTGACTTCAATAAGAGCAAGTTCAAATCTATTTTTTTCTGAGAAAGATGGTTCAGCGGTCCCTATCTATTTAATAGATACACATTTTCATCCTCAGGGTGAAACTGGCCTTGAATTAGAACCTGCCCTACAGAAGCAATATTCAGATAGAGCTTGTTTAAAATGTAGGTGTTTTTGAAGTAGGTAAGTGAAAATGGCTTTTTTTCTGTAATCCTTTAAATATGCAAGGTATTGCTATTAACATAAATGTTTCACAGCACATAGGGTGTCACTTGCCTGAACCGTTAAAACACTATTAAGAGTACTAAATGGGATAAAGTTACAAAGTTTTAATTTCATTTTTTCCTTAATTGTCTACTTATATCAGAATTGTCTGGTCTTAGAGAACAACAGAAGAAATAGACCCTGTGATATTTGTCTGCTGTGACAGAAAGTAGTAGTCCAAGTGAAAAGTCAACTATTCAAGTACCAAATAGAGGAAGAATATTTCATGAATGCTCAGTTGCATCTTTTCTATTTCAAGCAGTTGACATCTGCACTGCTGTTAGCACCAATGAACTGGAAATGGCTTCACTAGGTCTCAGTAAACAAACACAATATAAATAGTCAATTTGGCCTCAACATCCCTATGCCCAGTGCTGATACAATGGGTACAAGTGCATTTACTTAAAGCAGATTTCACATGGGCCAGCTCAAGACATTTGCTTTTCTCTGACAAAGTTCTAAGGCCACCATGCAAGCCTACATTTCTGTGGCAAACAACAGGAAATCGGATTGATAAAGCTGAGTAAAACAAGAAAAACATCCCCACGGCTCTGGAAGTTAGGTGAAACTGGAGAGAAAGAAAAGAGAGCCCAATGTAAAAGCTAAACCTTTTGAAACTGGAGATGAAAAGACATTTGTTCTCCTTTGTAGTTACACTGATTATACCAAGAGAATGTAAGCACTGAAAATATATAAATCACAGATAAAATGATTAGTAAAAATGGTAAGAGACATGCAAAGAGCAAGACATGAAAGAGTTCTTTCAAACATGGATTTATTTTATAGATAGTCAGCAAAGAGGTGCGAAATGTGATTTTAGAGAAGAGGATGGGGAGGAGTTTCACAATGTTATAAATCATAAGGGAATGAAAAAATGTTAAATATGTGGGAGAACTATATGTTTTTAGACAAAGGGGCTAATTCTCTACTGTCTTACCCCTCACAAGTATTTTGGATCCACATTCCAAAAGTGTGAAAGGACTGTGCAAGCTGGATGACAGTGCAGCAGTATATCTTTGAAATAGCAATATATAATGCAAATTGAATGCAGTAATCCTGTATATAATTCCATGTGAATCTAATGTCAAAGGCTACTGTTCCCTCCAATTGATACAAACTTCCTGTTCCCTTAAACAATAAGGTGGCTTTATACACGCACTGAGACAAGAATATATTCCCCATTGCCAGCTATTTTTATGTGAGTTATTGGCTTAGATCTCTGAAGTTTACAAACAATATGAAAAGGCTTTTAGCCAATCAAGTTAAATTCTAGCAGGAAAACAGGCAGATAATTGATTTGGGAGAAAAGGTGGGAGGGTGGTGCCAGGTTTTGTGATAAGGAATCCCTATATATGTTTAAAATAGGTTTGAGATTGCTGTCATAATTATGTAAGATTAAATTAGATTTATTGTATATGCATTTTATTATTTTTTCTCAGCATCTGATGTATGTAACATTTTAAAATGGAGTTAAAATATTTCCTCTCTTTTTTTTCCTTCAAACTTTCCTCCATTTCAATTAGGGCTCAGGTGATAACCAGTATATTTCATTCAAGCTGAAAAGGTTGAGGTTCCAAGGAGGTTGATTGATTTTTCCTGCCTTCCCTCATTTTTAATTTTCACCTCCCTGTGCACTTATTTGTATCAGCTAGATACAGAATGCAGAGACAAGAAAAGGATGACATTCTTGTAGTATTTCTGTCCCAAACTGAAAACTGTAAAGACCAGATTCTCACAAAAGAACATGTCTATTCATAATCAGCCACTTTTGGACACTCAACAAAATAATTGATCTAATTTTAGTATAAATATCTGAACTTTGGGTAGACTTTTCTGGATCAAACCAAATATTTTAAAATTTGTACATCACTAATCTCTCCATATTCCATCCCTGTATGTTTATTAAATACATAATAGTTAATATATCACTTTAAAAATATTTCCAAAATAAACCTTTACAACATGGGTTTGTAAGTGAGAACTATAAAGTGTCCACTATTTGCAAACAGGAAAATGAAAGCCCAGAAAAGTCAAATCTCACATTAAATGTTATGCATTGTTTCATACCAGTAAGGTCTGATTTTTGGAGGTGCTAGTGTTGGTTAGTCTTGCATGTGCTCAGCACTTAAAAAAGAGTCCTTAATGTCTTAAACTGAACAACACCACGTTAAGGTATCCAAAATTAGTTGACATTGTTCAATAAAAGTAACTTGTTCGAAATAATGCAATGATCCACTAACAGTCAAAATAGGCGCACTCAGGTATTTGTCTCACAGATCTGTGCAGAACCCAAAATACTAAACAGCTCTCTGCAATTAGAAAGTTGAGTATCGAGGTCATAATAAACATATGCCATTCTCTGTCATAGGATGAATAAATTTCAGTGTTCCCCCCCACTTCCTGTGGTGGAGCATTACATGTATGGAAGCATCAGTTACGAATTACTCATAATTTTAAAATTCATCACCCAGTTTGAATTTCTAGTGTTTCACTATGCCGAATCCAACACCTATGGCATAGCTGCATAAACTGGTGTTTTTCTCAGAGATTCATATGGTCATTGATACTTCTTTTCATAACTCAGATTAATTTCTACAGCTTGAACTGTTGAGATTAAAAAAGAAAAAGTATAATGACAATTTGCTTCAAATATTCAAAATTATTTAAGCAGCTACACTGAAGTTTTGGATTGTTTGTTCAACATGGACTTTTATAGAAAGTGACATGACTTTAAATAGAGGGTTTTTTACTATTTTATTCACAGCAATCCCATGAGCCCTCTTATAATATGGGTGAAGTACACAAAGGACATTTAGGGGTTGAGAGGAAAGACTGAAGGCTTAGATATAAAGCAGAGAGGCAAAGGATGTAGTTCTGGGCCTGGGAATTCATAACAGAGATTTGGTTTAAAAACTAGGAGGATTAATGGAAAAAAAATGATTAACAGATTTACAAGTCGGGGATTGTGCCAACTGCACTGAACAAAGTATCTTCTGTCTCAGGGAAGAGGATGTCATAAAACATAAATGTCAAATTTACCCTATGTCCTGGGCCAAGACATTGGGTGTAAGTGGTAGGGCCAGCAACTGCTGCTAGCTGTGGCAGAAGTGACAAGCCATAGCAATGTGAACAGCTACATCCCAACAAAAGTTCTGATAACTAACTTTCCACAATGGATGTGTCAGGAAATGACTACATTTCATTGTTCTGAGTCCTAAATTCCAAAAGCTCAATAAATAATGTGACTGGAACTCCAGTGCCATCCCCACTGTCTGATTGCACTATGTAAAAGCTCATTATTAAAGATCATAGACAGAGCTCGCACAGCATTATGATGTGCACAGTTTGAGAGAAAGTTAGAGAGATAGATATTCAATGAGAAATCATGCAACAGTAACAGGAAGAGGATGCTTGTCTCCAAGCAAAATTCTCCAGCCCATATACCTTTAGGCATAATTAATCTGCATATATATATTTTTCAAGAGGCTATTTCTTTTACATATAAATAGTTCCCTGGTTAATTGACCATATCCAATATAAACCACATCCCTTGTTTTTAGAAACATAATAGTGCTGACTGGAAAAACCCAATACCTGGAAGTTTATTGCAAACTTAAATTGGATTAGCTATATTTGGGAGATCAAAGAAGCCTCATCTTTCTGACAATGCAACACCCGTTTGGAATGTAAGAACTTTGTGCAGTTTCAAAGTATGAATAGGATTTGCTAGCAAAAATGTCAGTCTGTTGAGTACAACAGCATAACAAGAAAATGATACAGGACAGGAGATATCCTACAGAAGTTTTGGATTTCATAAAGCTTTATGACTTTAAACAAAAAGAAAAAAAGTGAAACCTTTTTGAAGAATATTAAGACTCCATAGAAGTTGTATTATAAAAATAAAACTACATTTTAACAAAATATTAGCTATGCAAAGGGAGTCAGACAATCATGGCAGATGCATTTCCCTTTGCTAAATAAGTATCATAATACTTCATTGTCCTTTTTCTGTCCTGTAAATGAACTCACTTTCTGGTCTCTCTCTGCTCTCAGTTATCCCACTATAAATCAGAGAAGTCAATAAATATAAAACCAATGTAAAACTGACATAAGATGAAAATCAGGGCAGCCCTAGTTATAATGTACAGTAGAAAAATATAATGCATATCAGGGAATTTAGCAGAAAAAAAAAATCTAATTAAATGTCCAGGCCATCAAGGTCAGCTCTCTAATGCGGAGGGAGCATTTACTAATATAAAGGTTTTATAGTTGCGAAGGGCTCGACACAAAGTTATTTTCCTACAAAAATGCATTTTTATGCTTTTAGATATTAGCTGCTCTGCATTAACTAGGCCCTTGATATTTTTAAATTGCCCAATTCATTAGCAGCCATTACTGCATTTACAGATGTACATTGGTCTATGTAAGTAAATCTTGAAAAGTTAAAGTGCTGATCTTCTGCACTGTGTATTGAATATGGGTCTCACATTTCTCAAGTCCCCATTTGTGCTAAACATGTAGGAGATGAAGTTGGTGGGTCTATGAAACTACAGACACCACTAACTTGGATTTGGTCAGACTGGTGGCTCTGTTTTGAGGTGCTAAATTGCTTACTTATTGTTGTGGGCTTAGTTGTACAAAATACTAAGCATTAACCTGAAGTATTGAGTGCCCTCACTTGCCACCAACTTAAACAGAGGAGAAAGCACATAAGACAACATTGGAATGATATGCATAATGCAGAATCTTGCTCATAAGAGGCACTGTCAGTCACATGCAAGATCAAGTAGAGGTGGTTTTGCAAAGACTTCTCAGTCAAATTTTAGCATTTAGATCTAGGTTGTATTTAACCTGAGCATCCCTTTTAAGAGAGGACAAAACATTGGAATAAAAGATGAGTTCTGGACCTTCTTTCTGGACCACCTAGTAGAGACCTTCCACAATATATAGACTGCTATCACATGGAAAATTCCAGGAGAATTTTCAAGAGGAAATCATCATTGATATCTTTGTAATCATATATAGTTTTATAATAATTGCAGTAATCAAATAACAACAAAATAACCCTTTGATCTCTTATGGTGTGGATATCAGCAAAGTGCCAACACATTTTTTCCCAGGATTCCCATAAGAAGTATCATACTGAGTCTAACCCAATATTCTGTCTCCGACAGTGGTAGAAGTGGATGCGATAGAAGGAGAGCATAGAGATGGGGTGTCTCAATACTCTCCCTGGCATCCACCACTTATTGGGTTAGAGATGCCATAGGAAACACAATGCTTCAACCATTCTGTTCAATAGTCATTAATAGATCTCTCATCCATTAATTTATCCAGTCCCTTTTTGAACCTGGCAATCTTCCTCCACCACCTCCTGTGGCAACAAATTCCACAAGTTAAGTGTGTGTGGGGTGGGGTGGAGGAGGGCTCCTGCTGCGGGCTGGGGCTCTGTACCCCACTGTCATTGCCCCAAGTGCCACACAACACCATGCGTCTTCTGCTGCTGGGCGAGCAGGGGACATGGCACAGCTAGCATGTGGCTCCCAGGGCAATGGCAACAGGGCACAGAGCCCCAGCTCACAACAGCAGCCCTCCTCTGCTCCAACAGCAATCCCACACACAAATCTGGAGTGGGGTATGTGACCCCCATGCCTCCCCCAGGGTGTGTGCAGCAGCAGAAGCCCCCACCCCATGCCCCTGGATGAGTCACCCAGGGCCCCAACCATCTCATGATCCACCCTGGGGCCCCATTTACCCCAGCACCTGACCCTGCATTTGTAGGGGCTAAGCCCTATTAGCCCCAGCCTTCTACTGCCTATGCCTCAGCCTTCTCTTTTCCAAACTGAAGGCTCCTAACATTTTTAGGCCCTCCTGGTACGGCAACCACTCCAGGCCTCTGATCATTTTAGTTGCCCTCCTCTGTACCTTTTCTAGTTCTACTACATCCTTTTTGAGATGCAGGGATCAGAATTGCACAGAGTATCCAAGATGTGGGTACACTAGGGATTTGTATAATGGCATGATGATGTTGTCTGTTCTGTTTTCAGTTCCCTTTTTAAAGATCTCCTAACTACAGTGACTCCAAGATCTTTTTCTCTAAGTCCTAACAGCTCATTCAGAACCCAACATATAGCTGAGGTTATTTATCCCAGATGTATTACTTTGCATTTGTTGAATCCTTTCTGAAAATCAAAGAACTCTAGAGGTTGGTGAGGTAGGATTTCCCTTTACAAAAAACACATTGACTCTTCCCCAGCAGATCATATTTTTTCATGACTATTAATTTTATTCTTCATCATAGTACTTTATTCTTTATTATAATTCTCCCAGAGTTGGAGTTTCTATCTCAATAGAAGGCCATTGTGGAGGATTAGTGTGACAGGCTTGTTGCCACTGGGGTGACCATGATGTCACCTAGTGGCCCTGTTCCTCCTACCTGGCTCACTCTCTAATGCCACTGTCCCTACATTACTCGCCTTCCATGCCTTATTCTTACATATTAAAGGATGATTCAGGGAAGCTACCAACAGGGAATGAGCCCTAATCCTAATCCTGGTAAGTTTCCTCTGGGTCTCCCTTGATACCCCACTGGCCTTGACTAGACCCCTGTAGGACACCAAGACCCTTAAGGGCAGATTGTGCAGCTCCTTCACCTCCCTTATACCATGCCCCAAGCCTCATGCATGTTCTCTTTGATCTTTCTTCTTTACATACTTGGCCTGTTTTGGGCCCTCAGACCCCCTGGTCCCTTACTTAGT
Source organism: Alligator mississippiensis (assembly GCF_030867095.1). Classification (NCBI taxonomy): domain Eukaryota; kingdom Metazoa; phylum Chordata; order Crocodylia; family Alligatoridae; genus Alligator; species Alligator mississippiensis. The sequence continues at coordinate 50,025,149 of NC_081831.1, forward strand.
CTCCCTCAGCATTGTCAGACTCTTGGTCCTGCATGCAGCCCCTCCACCGCGCTCCTAGACTCTCTAGTCTGGCTTGGCCTGCTTTGTGCTCATGTACCCTCTGATTCAGTTCCACATTCCCTGGGCTCTTTGACCTTTGAGTTTGGGTCCCAGCCTTTTTCTAGGCTCCTGGGACCCAGCCTCAGTCCAAGGCTGCTAGTTTACTGGTCCTCCAAAGAGGCCTTGAGCCTGCCCCAGCAGAGCTCAAGGCTACACAACCAGACTAACTCAAATAAACAAAAAGTATCATCACCCTCTGGTAGATGTCTCTCCCCTCTTGGGGTTTAACATAAACCAAAGGCCACTTGCCTGTAAGCGCAGTCTTTCTTAGCCATGGGGACTTGTCTCAGTTCTCAGACCTGCATGGTTGTCCAGCAATATCCAGTCCCTTCAGGAGCCCTACAGCCAGAAGCTCCTCATTTCTTGGTTGCTGGTGAGAGACTACCTGACCATGCAGGCTCTGGACTTTTATAGATCCATCCAGAGACTCTTCCTGTTAGCTGAGTCCCTCATTAGCTACCCTCTGCCACCTGCAAGCAGTCTCGCAGGCTGCTTGCTCTTGTAAAGGAGCAGGCACATCCCAGTGCCCTGCTACAATTAGGAAGACAGATTTAGATACAGGTCATTGTTGTGCCTACTTCTAAATTGAAATCTTTCCATGATGAGAAGATTTTTTTTCTAACCAATGTATCAAACTGTACTTCCTGAATAGTTGTGGAAAGAGAGAGAATGATGTTAAAAGCTGGATAAAGTCCAAATTTAATATCATCAGTAAATCATTGTGAGCAATTCTAAGATGATGACAAACTATAAAAAGTCAGCCATATGGAGTAAGAGGTGAACATACCTGTCTTCTCAAGTTCTATTCACTAGGGTAATATAGTACTGCTAACTTATCAACAGTGATCTTGGTTGTGTCTGTTTAAAAATCCTAAATTCTCCAATTAAAATCCAAATCCCAAATCCTCATTCTTCTGCCATTAAAATCGAGTGCCATTACACACACATGCACATTCATGCACATATATATATGTGTATGTATGTATCTATGTATTAGTTGAACATAATATTTTATTGATATATTTACAATTTTAAAGCAATTTGGAAGGCTAACAATGCCACAATTATTATAATAAAAAACCCTAAATATATTGGCATTTGATTATTTTTTTTATGATGGAAAATCAGAGCTCTCCATGCCCACTTCACTCACTGGGATGTGGGTCTAGCTGTGGCTATCTCCCTCCCCACTTCTGTAGCTTTGTAGTGCTGAGCAGCCCTGATATGCCAGTTGCCAGCCTCTGCCCATGCTGTTGCCCCTCACTCCCAACCCCTAGCCCTCCCTCAACTCTGTTGGTGCACCTCGCTCCCAACCCGCTTTCCTCCTACATCCAGGCCCAGGTGCGTGAGGAAGCGAAAATCTAAGGGAAAAAATCTTTAAAGGAGAAAATCCATGTTTTTCCATGGCAAATGGAAAATGGGATCCTTGCTTATAAACAGTTATTTTAAAACAGTATTAATGCATAATCTTTGTCCAGGAACCCTAGTACAGACATAGCATGTGTTTCCAATTAGGGTATTTTGTTTGTTTGTGTCACAGGGCACTGAGGTGCCCTGCTCCTAAAGAGGAGAAACTGCTAGAGAAAAAGCCCTAGCAGTGAATAAGGAGCCCAGCTGTTGGTTGCCAGGGCAACTGGAGTCAGCAAACGACCCACACCTGCCAGCGGTCAGCTGGCTGTAAGGGGCAGGGCCTGGCTCTTATAAAGTCCAGGAGCTGAGGCCAGGGCAGTTCCCTGCCAGCAGCCAGAGAGAAAGGAGCTCCTGGAGCAAAGATGCGCAAAGAAGTCTGACCGCAGGTACAGCTCAAGCTGGGTAAAGGATGGCAGCTCTAGGATATCTGAGCCATGTGGTTTTAGCCGGGCGGCTTTTAAGTTATGTTATAGCCTAGGGGCTTGTGTTTTGCTTTGTTGTTGTTTATCACCGGTGGTTTGGGTTAGGCTAGTAGGGGTTGGAGGAGGCCTCATAGGGGACCCACAGTAGCGTAGGGACCCCAGCGCCAGTAAGGGCGTGGCGTACGGGGTGCATAGACCCCAGCCCCAGAGAGGGGGAGCTGTTGAGAAGGCCCAGTGAGGGCGTGGCGAGCCCCAGAGAAGGCCCTGAGACAGGGCAGCTTTACCAAGAAGGCCCAGTGTGGGCACGGAGAACCCCAGGAGAGGGGCGGCATTCCTGAGAAGGCCCCAGGAGAAGGCAGCAGTACTGAGGAGCCCCAGAGAAGGGGGCAGTATTATCGAAAGGGGCAGCATTGTGGAGAAGGCCCTGGAGAGAAGGGTGGCATTATTGCGAAGGCCGCAGAGAGAAGGCGGCACTGCAGAGGATCCCTGAGAGAGGGCAGCGCTACGGAGAGGACCACAGAGAGGGTGAGTGTATATTTGACAGACCAACATCTATTCCAGCTGCGAGGCTTGGGCTGTAGTATAGGGGAGGAAAGGAGCCTCAGAGAGCGACCCCTGGCATCGGGGCACCAAAATGGGTAGTCTCCTGCTTAACTGACATCAATTAATGAATCAATTAACATCAAGGCGTGGTGGACGAGAAAGCAGGTGGTGGGCCCAAGAACAGGTGGGCGGGCCACAGAGATCGGCCCTGAGGACTTCCCCTGTTACAGTCTGTATTTTTAAACACCAGTTTTTTAATAAGATTGATTGTAACTCACTGGGTGCATCTAGACAAGACATTTACTGAATTATAGACTCATTAGCTGCCAGTAAACATCTCACCATCTACATGTGAGCCCCTATTAGGCTAAAGTAAACTTATTTACTCAACAGTAGGATAGTACTTATAAATACAGTCTCTGCAACAGCACATGTGTAGATGCTGCCCCAGCTGGCTGGGGCAGAAGGGTGCTTCAGCGTGGGGGCTGCCTGCCAGCTAACCCCACACTGGAGCTCCCTCATGCCCTAGTCAAACCCCTCCATGGCACACCGAGCCAGAGAGAGCAGCCCTGGGCTGGCAGGCTGGTGCTAGGCCCTCTGCCAGCTGGAATTACTGCAATGCAGCTGTGCATGAATAAATTCTGGATCTTATTGCTCTGGAGTTAATTTTTCCCAGGCACACATTCAAATGGTGCATTAGTAGCACATGTAGAAATGCCCTCTGAGATCAAAGTGAGTTGATCAAGTGTTCATACAGTATTTTTTTATGGGTAGCTTTGAAATGTAGGATGGAACTGCAATATGACTAAAACTGTTGTCCAGTTTTTCTGTCTTACTCTTCCCCTCTAAACAATTTCTGTCTATCCAACAAACTGGGGTAAAAACCCTAAATATCATTAGAAGAATGAATGTTTGATATAATGAGGCAGACAAGGTTCCTTGGGTGAATTTGATATCTCTTATTATCTTCTATTAGACCAACCCATTGATATAATATAGCGTATATATTTGGCATAAAATTTACCCTGCCTTTATCATGTTACAATTGCTCAAGTTTCCTATTAGTCATACAGCTAGTGAAAGTGCAAAGCAGGTGGTGTGGCTGAACACATCCCATAATAAGCATGACCCCTGGTACTCACCAATGCTCCAATTCTGCCAGCTGGTGGATTATAGGGTTACTGCATATAATGCAGAACTGACACATGGCTCACCATGGCATGGATTTTGCAAGGAAAGATTATCTTGTCTGCAGTTTAATTCCTCTACTAAAGTAGGAAATGTTGCAAATAAATTGCAATATAGTGTTGCATTACCACTTTCAGTGACCATGATGTCTTGCTGTGGATAAAGAAATCCAGTGAGCAGCAGTAGTTGTGAAATGCAGTGTCAGATGTACAACTACAACCCTCTACTTTTCTTGAATAGTTAAGTGGTATTTGTAAGTTTAGTACATTGTAGTGCTTTCAGGCTGGAACTAATGTCTGGGAGGGATACTGGACTACAGCTAACTCTATTTAACAACTTCCAGAATTTTCCACTACTGAAAATGGAAGGTGTTATAAAGTAATCATTTGGTTAGTTCCATTTCTAGAAAAAAAATGAACTTGAAATTAGATCTGACATGCAACTAGGGCTGTGCAAAATGGCAGCTTCATTTTGGTTTTGGATTTGGCCACTTCAAAGGACAGTGATTCATTTTTGTGTTTTGGATCACTGTTCTGTTTCAATTTGGCCGAATCTGTTTTGCAGTTTCAACGCTATTTCAGTGATTTGGCCATAGGCTATAATGGGGAATCACTAAAATGCCTATAACTTTGTCATTTCTTGCCTGATTCAGATGAACGTTGCAGAGATGGTAGCCCCTTCTGAGGGCATGACATCTGCCAGGTTTCAAGGAGATAGGTTTAGAGGGTTCTGTGTAACTGCACCTCAAATTGTTCAAAGCAAAACTCATATCACTTGCTGGCAGCGGCAGCATGCTGTCATCCTGCACACAGATCTGGGGGTCTGTGCCCCCCAGGAGGGCTGTGGGGCTGTGACAGACTCCTCCTGGGGGGCACAGGCCCCTAGATCTGTGCAGGGGATGACAACAGGCTGCCATCCCTCCCCCAGATTACTGGGATTGGAAGGGACTTTAGGGACAGATTGTAAACACTAGCCAGCTACAGATCTCAATATCAGAGCTGTCCTTCCCTTCTCTCTTCCCTGTCCCTCTTCTGAGTTTTTCCCTGCAAGCCTACCTCCAAAACATTCCAAAACATTTGAAATGTTTCATATGGCTTCGTTTCCTTTTGGAGATGTTTCAGAGCCTTCCGTTTCATTTTGAATTTGGTGTTTCGGGTGCCAAAACGGACTGAAACACCTCTGAAATGAAATGGCTGCTGAAATTTCATGCAGACCTAATGGTAAAATGTTATTTCCATAACTTACTGAAGGTATTAACCACTGCTGTATAGAATATCTTAAAGAAAAAATTACAGTATCATTGTTCCATATATGTGAATGTTTTATATATAAACATGTTAATTATGTAAGAATCAAAAATGCTTAAATTATTTTTTTATTTAAATATGGAAAAAAGGTGTGCCGATGTAGTTATAGCTCCCCAACACAACTGAATGAATTTCTTCATTACAAATAAAAGTTACCAGTCATTAAGAAAGATAATATGTATGTGCTTATTTGCAAGAACGCTTATCACTGTTATTCCTGCTCAATGTATTACTACCTTACATATCATAGAGGTCAGATTCCCTGATACTCGCTTCTTTTTCTGACCACAGGAGAGGAGGAAAAAGAAAAGGACAGTTTTGAATAACATTTGTCCCTCGGAAGTTTAGGACAGCACCTTTAAGAACACTACAGATCCTACTGCATGGTAAGAGAATATTTAAACAGAGGTGAGAAGGTAGGCAAAGAAGCAATATGCCTACAGGAGTACAACCACTAACAGAGAAGATTTTCTGCTTGCTAATCTCATAAGAACTTTCATGTGCCAGCTACTGACACACAAAATCTTTTATGTTATTGGATAAAAGCTAACAGAAAAATGTCACTTTGGACAGAAAAAACTTCATCCTGTGCTATAGGCAAAATTTTATTCAGCAAAGATTTTATCCACATGCCACTGCTGAGTTCAACTGTCATGAATAACAATTAAAAATTACCTGAAATCCATTTTTAAAATAAAGGTAAACCTTTATGTATTATCAGATCTACTCAGTATAGAGATCTTCCAAATTTGTGCACAAAGATTGTTTATTAAGTTATTAGTCAACAATAATATTGCCAAGGAAAAAAAGAATCTGTAGTATAATTTTCAAAGACTTCCTATTAAATTGTGAAAAGAAAACCAAAAAAGTAGAGCTTTTAAAGCTGTCCCATACCACACCCTAGGTCACCTACTTTAAACATATGCCACACTGAAGCCCATTTTTAACAACCCAACTATGGTGTTGCTAACATCTGCCTCCATGGCATTTATAGGAACCTCTCTCATGTTAAATAATTTGTCCAAGATAACATCACTTACAACAGGCATGTGAAAGTTAAATTGGAATATATCCATGTTTAATAGTGTATGTATATAAATATTGTATGGCAGAATGTAAGAATCCCAAATACAATTACAACTTTTCTACCTTTTTTCTTTCTTTCCTCATGCCTTATGTCATGCTTAAGATTACTGAGTCAAGGCTGTTAGTATAGATAGACTTTCAGTATTACTCCTAGATATCTGCCCTGTGTCAACAATGATTGCTGAAAATATCCATAAATATGCTATTTAATAAATGTGCTACAGTTAATATATAGAATTATGATTTGTATTACCACAACATCAAGGAGCTCTAGACCTGGACTAGGATCATGTTTTGCTGGATGTTACGTAACATAGAACAAAAAGATAGCCCATACCCCAAACTACTTATAATCTGAATGTCTTTACTTCAATTTATGATCATTATAAATGCAAATGAAAGGGATTTGAACTAATTTTCATGGGAGTTATACAATAAGTTGAGTGTGATTATAAGATATTTGTGTCATGTACTCTTTGTTTCCACTTTTTTCCACCTCCATCCTCCCTAAAGAAATCAAGATTTAAAACATGTTTTTTTTTTCTCAGCTTTCTGTAAATTAAAAGTATTAATAACTATTATAAAGCATGTATGTTAACCTGTAGGGCATAGTACAAAATACATCAATTTACTCATGCTTTTCCCTGAGTTATAGCTTGCCTTAACTCCCCCATGAAATCTGCACTATTTATTTCTGCTTTTGCCCAGAAATAAGTGGAAGCCAAATGAGAATAACTAATTCCTCTTCCATTCTGGAATGAGCTACCATGCAGTAGTTTTCATTTACACCAGAGTAATTAATAGTCATGGCACCAGAGAGCAGCTGATATGAGAGAAATTCCTCACTCTCTCTTACTCTGCAGTAAATTGTTAGTAAGCTTACACCCTTTCATCATCTAAATTCTTTGAGAAATGCATTCACACTATTAAATGGATCAGTTCTCCATGTTGTATGGGAATGCTCAACTATAAGGTTGAGCAGGACTTAACAGTTTTCATCTAGGTTTAAGTTGGGACACCTGAACTGAGAGCAAGCAGCCTGTCTTGCTGTGATCCCAGAGCTGTACTTTGCAGTACTCAGACAATGTGGAAGAAGAATTTTGCCTGATTAAAGCAGAGTATGTGTAAGAGCTGGGCCTGTGAATGTGAGGTAGGGAGATGCACTGGAATAAATAACCAGTAGGGTTGGGGAGGTAGGACCAGGATGCCAGAATTACAGTTACTACCTTAATCTGGCCCTCCTTGCCTGCTTGCATTACAACATAGCCTTTAACGTTATAAATAATGCTACAGTACTTTCAGGCCACCCTTCATCAATGCTGCTATGAAGCATGTTCTGCCCACTTGCTCTGGTTCAGTGTGCACCAAAGATGGAAAATTAAGGCACTGTAGTCACCATATAGCATGTGCCCAGAACTACTCTTAGGCTCTCTACTTCAGGCATGTTTATTGGCATGCACCTAGGACTTTACTATAGGTGTCATTACACATTACATGCCTAGGCTCCATGCTTGCTTGTGGGGAGAAAAGGGGTACTGGGAGAGGGCTGCACTGCAGAAAGCCCCCAAGTCAAGGCCAGCCAGCTGGCTCCATGCCAGGTGGCTCCACCAAACACAGCTGATAGTAGCACCACCCCCCCTCCCCCTGGGCAGGGATCAGGTACCCAGCCTTGCCCACAGAGAGTGGTTCCTTGCAGTTAGCTGAAATTTTCCCAAACCACTTGGCCACATTTGCCTTGAGCTCCACCAGCTTCCCCATGGCAGAGTGGCTTGATGGAGGCTTTAGCTTCCCTCCATATCCCCCTATCCCTATCCATATCCCCTATCCATCTAGGGATAGGGATAGGAATGGGGCGTGGAGGTTGGGAAAGTTCTCTGCTTTGGAGAGGCTGCGGCTCAACACTCATAGAGAAAGCCAGAGCATGAACCACCAGGAGACGTGTTGGGGTGGTGGGAGCATGAAGCTTGTTTTTCCACCCCCCAGGTGGCTCCATGCTCTGGCTTCCTTGATGAGTGTGGAGCTGTAGCTACTAGGAGGGGGTCTAACACAGTGGGAGCATGCTCTATGCTCCAATTGTGCTAAACTCTTTCCTGGATGCTGCGGCTCCATGCTTATAGGAGAAGTCAGTCCATGGAAACTCTGGGAAGGGGTTTAGGGAAACTGGAGCATGAAGCTGTGGGGCCACTGTGCCACCATCTGCCTACTGGGCTTGGGGCTACTGTACTGTGCAGGAAACCTTCACTAGCAGTCTCAGCACTGTCAGGACCCTGTTGGGCCCTAGGCAGTACCACTCCCAGGGCAGCAAAGCTGAGGAGGGTGGGCAGAGTCCATAGAGTAGGAGTTGGGGAGGAAGCTTGGGAATGAAGTTTCCTAGAATGTTGGAACACCCAAATTGCTCATTTTATCTCTTTAAGAGCTGAATGACAAAACCACAACACAAGCTGGGTACTGGGACCTAGAAACACTCCTCACCTGAACTGGGATATTTCTGCGACAGTCAGAGCAAGTTTTACCTCCTTAAATCTCCGACACTCACATTTTAAGCACCTTAAGTACAGCCTATGGGGAATGTATAATAAGGGCCTTTAAGGTGATTACATTGTCATGGGATCTGCCCCATGCCATGGGGTAGCAAGTGGGAAGGGGAGGCTTCAGAGCACAGCTTCAAAACACAGCACAATAACAATGTAGATAAGCCCATAATGACCATGTTTTCTGCCGGAGCCATACATAAGAACAATTGGTCTATCTAGACCAGTTTCCTATCTTTGACAGTAGTGGAAGTGGATGCTATTGGCTAGGAACAGACATTACACATAAACTGGTTTAAGTGATCAGAAAGCGGTTTAAACCCATAACAGAACAGACATTCAGTGCACATAAACCAGTTTGAAAATGGCTGAAACTAGTTTGAGATTAAACCTGGTTGAATGTAGTATCAGACTTAACTGATTTGGCTCAAACCAGTTTATGCAATGTCTATCCTAGGCTATAGAGGACATTGGATCAGATATCTCTAGAATGATCTATTCAGTACTCTCACTAGCATCCACCATTTATTGTGTTAGACACATCAGAGAAAGCAACTCCAACCATTTTGTTCAATAGCCATCCATGAATTTAAAATTCAGTCCTCTTTCAAGCCTGGCTATGGCATCTGACTCCACCATCTCCTGTGGCAATGAATTCCACAAGTTAACTACACATTGTGTAAATAAGTACTTTTTTTTTGGTTACTTTAAACATGACGCCTACTAATTTCAGTGGTTGCTCCCTAGTTCTAATATATCTTATTCAATATATCAGATGCTCCTGCTGTAAAGATAAAACAGACTGTTGCCCATAGGGTTTCTACTCCATTTGATGTAAAAGCTAGAAGGGGTGTGTGGACTGCAGGAAGAAAATAGATAATTTTATGCTTAAATCAACTGAATGCTACTCTAGAAAATTCTAGCCCTGCCTCTGATAGAGTTTCTAAAGGATTCTAGTCAAATTCACAAATTGTGAAGCAGTCAAATACTATAGTGATGAGTGCTATAGAAAAGACCATGACAACACTGTTAATTCATTCTTCTGAGAAGGGTTTGAATAATGTGTAGTAAATAGAGCACAGGCCCAAATTTGGAACAGAGAAATGAAAATATTGAACAGGTATTTATTAAATGACTATCATTCATTTTGTGCCCTAAAAGAGGTGGGGCTTCTACACACAAAAATAAAAAAAGATTGTACAATTAAAGACTATTAAAATGCACATACAAAAGGGAACCAAATGAAGACTTATCTGGTGAATACTTAAGTTCATAATTTTAATAATGCTCTTTAATAGATTTTTGATTTCCTATACATTCTGTGTGTGTATAGATGTACACACATTAGTATATATATGTGTGTGACAGTGAAGTGCCCCGGAGGCAGCAACCCCAGCATGGGAGGATATCCCAGGAGGGACAGCAAGTTGTGGGCAGAGGGCAAGGGCAAAACACAGCTTTCACTTACCTGCAGGTGTGGACATGCTGGCACTGGAGCAGCATGAGCAGCCATGGCCTTGTTTTAGGTAGTGTGAGGGCTGGGGGTTCCCTTGCCTGTCCCACATGTGCCCAGATTGAGGCCCTGGAGGGGCAGGTGAGGGAACTCCAGGCAGAGGTGAGCAGGCTGTGGGGGGATCAGGGCTGCAGAGGGTGAGATTGATGGATACTTTCATTCTCTGCAGGACCAGACACCTAGAGCAGAGACATCATGGGAGAGTCCCAGGACAGCTGAATGGAGGGCAGTCACTTCCACACCTAGACAGCATGTGGCTGAGACTGCTTCCTGAATGCAACTGGGAAACGGATACGAAGCCGTGGCAGCTCTGGAGGATGACACAGTAGAGAAAACCTCAGGGGAAGACATGCTTGCAACAAACACCAGGCAGGCTGAGTGACAACCGAGCAGCTGGAGGAAGAGACACTGGGTCATCGTGGTGGGCAACTCCCTCCTGAGAAGCATGCAGGGGCCTATCTGTTGACCAGACCCCATGGCAAGGGAGGTTTGCTGCCTACCCAGAGCCAGGATCTGGGACATCACTGAGAGGATTTCCAACCTCATCCAGCCCTCTGACTAGTACCTCATGGTCCTCGTCCATGTGGGCATGAATGATGTGGCCAGGAGTAATCTAGCCTGTGTCATGAGTGACTACAGGGCTCTGGGTGCCAGGCTTATGAAGTCAGGGGCACAGGTGGTCTTCTCATCCATCATTCCAGTCACTGGTTGCTGTCAGCATCAGGATGCCTGCATCAGGGAAGTCAACCTGTGGCTCTGGAGTTGGTGCCATCATGAGGGTTTTGGCTTCCACAACCACAATCTGCACTTCCATGAGAGAGGCATCCTGGGACGAGATGGTCTTCAAGTCTCTTCTAAAGGTAAGAGTCTGTTCTCTTACAGGTTGGCTGATCTCCTCTGAAGGGCTTTAAACTAGGTTCATCAGGGGACAGGGAAGCAGAGGATAAGGAGAACCTAGTATCAGCGAACCACGAGCAATGCACTGGATCAGTTCAGGTAGGCACTAAGGTAAGCACTAAGGGGCCTGATAGACATCAGGATAGGGGGGTACCAACGGCACCCACTGTGGGGCTTAAATGTCTCTACACTAATGCTAGGAGCATGGGGAACAAGCAGGAGGAATGTACACTCCTGCATGCAAGCAACAACATCGACCTGGTTGAACTAACTTAAACCTGGTGGGACCCTACTCACAACTGGGCAGTAGGCATTGAGGGTTACAAGTTGTACAGATGTGATAGAGTGGGGAAAATAGTGGGGGCGGGGGGGGGGGGCGGGGGTTGGCCTCTATGTTAAGGAACACTATATATCCTTTATAATCAAGATGGGATCAGAGGAGGGCCTAACTGAAGTACTGTGGATCAGGATACAAGGGGGTTGGGGGGGAAAGGGTGGGGGTCTACTATAGAACACCACAGCAGGAGAATGAGCTAGACCTGGAATTCTCTAGACAGCTCTCAGGCCATACAGTCAAGAGATATGGTTGTTGTGGGTGACCTTAACTACCCTGACATCTGCTGCGAGGAGCAGTCAGCCAAATCTAACTGCTCATGTAGGTTCTTCACCTTCATAAAGGCCTCCACCTAATACAGGAGGTATACGATCCCACTACGGGAAATGCCTTGTTGGACTTGGTGTTAGCTACAGGGGATGACCTAGTGGGGAATCTGAAGGTACAAGGTAACCTAGGAGATAGTGACCATCTATTGATTGAATGCACTATCTGGTGAAGGGCTGGTAAACCAACCAGCAGGGCTGAAGTGCTAGACTCCAGAAAGACTAACTTCAGTGTGCTTAGATTAGTTAGTGAGGCATTAAAGCTCAAGAGCACTGGCAAAATGGGGGTCCAGGAAGAGTGGTCATTCCTCGAAAGACTGATCCTAAGGGCACAGAAGGAGACAATCCCAATGCACTTAAAAATGGGCAAAGGGGCCAAGAAGCTCTCTTGGCTGAACAGGGAAGTCCAGGAAAGCCTAAGGACAAAGAAAGAGGTAAACAGGCTGTGGAAACAGGGGGTAGCTACCAAGGAAGAGTATACCTCCCTGGTTCACACTTGCAGGGAATCAGTTAGGAAGGCCAAAGCAGGATTAGAGCTTAGGCTGGAGACAAAAATTAAGGACAACAAAAAGTCCTGCTTCAGGTATATAGAGAGCAAAAGGAAGGCACAGGGTAGCATAGGACCCCTACAAGACAAACTAGGGCAATTTAGTGACGGGGGGGGGGGGGGGGGGACAAAGTTGAGCTCTTTAAGGAGTTCTTTGCATCTGTATTCCTAGACACAGATCAAGCAAATATCCTAATTGGATCATAGATAAACACAGGAGGGACACCAGCCCATCAACTGTAGTGCAGACTTAGTGAAGGGGTACTTGGAAGGGCTGGATGTGTTCTAATTAGTGGGCCCGGCTGAACTTCATCCAAGGGTGCTGAAGGAATTGGCCAGAGTCATAGTAGAGCTGCTGCCATGGCTGCTTGAGCGCTCATGGTGCTCCTGTCACATCCCAAAGGCCTGGAAAAGGGCTAATGTGGTCCCTATTTTCAAGAAGGGGAGGAGGGAGGAACTGGGAAATGATAGGCCAGTTACTCTATCCTTGGGTAAACTCTGGAAAAAAATCATTAAGGATCACATTTGTTGGAGCCCAGCAGGGGAAATAATGCTGAAAGTAAATTGGCATGGATTTATTGCAGGTAGATCTTGTCTGACTAACCTTGTTTCTTTTTGTGACCAGGTGATGCAGGAGTTGAGGTAGATGTCATCTACCTAGACTTTAAGAAGGCTTTCGATATGGTATCTCATTCTGTTCTCATAAATAAAGTGACAGGGTGTGATGTAGATGATTACACGGTCAGGTGGATGGCAAATTGGCTTAGGGGTTGCAACCAGAGTATGGTGGTGGATTGGTCAATATTGACCTAAAAAGATGTGGGCAGTGGAGTCCCACAAGGCTCAGTCCTTGGACCAGTGCTATTCAATGTCTTCATCAGTGACTTGGACAAGGGTGTGGAAAGCACGCTGTCCAAGTTTGCAGATGATACCAAATTATGGGGCAAAGTTAACACACCAGAAGGTAGGGAATGGATCCAGGAGAAACTGGACAGGTTGGAAAAATGGGCAGAATGAAATAAGATGCAGTTCAACAACGACAAGTGCAAAGTTCTGCACCTGGACAAAAAGAACCACTAACACACTTACAGGCTGGGGGATAACCTTCTCAGCAGCACGGCCGTGGAAAGGGATCTTGGAGTCATAGTTGACTCCAAGATGAACATGAGTTGTCAATGTGATGAAGTGATCAACAAAGCTAACCACACTTTATCATGCATTAGCAGGTGCATGACAAACAGGTCCAGGGAGGTGATGCTTCCCCTCTGTGGCACAGGTCGGGCCACAGTTGGAGTACTGTGTCCAATTTTGGGTGCCACACTTCAAGAGGGATGTGGAAAACTTTGAGAGGGTTCAGAGGAGGGCCACCTGTATGGTCAGAGGCCTGCAGGCAAGGCCTTATAAGGAGAGAATGAGGGACCTCAATCTCTTCAGCCTTCACAAGAGAAGACTGAGAGGTGATCCTGTGGCTGACTATAAATTCATCAGGGGAGGGCAGCAAGGAATAGGATATGCTCTATATACTAGGGCACCCCCTGGAGTAATGATGCTTTAAAGGCAACCTAGGGTTGTTTTAAGTGGCATGCAACCAAAGAAAAGTCCTCCCGAGCTGCACTGTTTTGGCGTAACCACTCACAATATGTATGTTTGTATATGTACATAAATCCATACATAAATACTGACAAATTTTAAAATACTAGAATTATGGATGAACCTTTATTTGGCCCCCTTTTGCATGTGCTTAATAATAGCTTTAATATATATATATTTTTGAATTATTATAGATATTATGCAATTATATAATAATATTTTTTAGTATATACATACCATCTCACAGTTAGTCAAAGAGCAATTGGCATATATGATGGAGGAGCTCATATGTCACTCAGGAGAAAGTTATATAGCTATGACAAAAATGTGATCAGTATGTTTTGAACTCTGCATTTCACTAGATCTTTATGATGTCTAAAAAAAAAAAAAAAAAAAACCCTGAACATTTGTTTTAGCTTAACTAAGAGCTGGATTTACTAAACATCCAAGTCTATGACAGCCATTTCATTTTACTTAATTAAGACTTATGATTAATTTTTAAGCTCCCCATAAATTTGTATATTTAACAGTTCTGTAAAAAGGATAAAATCTTCTTCACTCTCAGAAGCTACACTGAAATCACCTTATAGGCTGCAGTGTAATAACAGAAGCTACTGACTCCGAACTACACTAAACTGATATGGCATCATTAGTTCATGCTGTTGTAGGTTTATTTTAAGAAGTGAGAGAAATGTTAGCTTTAACCTTGAAAATCCTAGGTTATTTTCTCTTTGTCAGTTTGTCTTACATTGTGCCATTGTGCCAATTTGTGCTTTTTCAGTTACTTTACTTGCAGATTTCCTTCCTCCCCCTCCATGCCTTTCTTCCTCTCTACTCTAGGCAGGAACATTTCAGCTTAAAATAAAAACCTGTTTTAGAGACAATAGAGCAAGTAGGCCCTCTGCTGAGCCAACAAAGCTTAAGATTGTTTAATCAGCACTTCATACAATAAGAATTGGATTTAACTTATTTCATTTTTTTCACTCATTTTTCAGGACTTTCTATTACTGGGAATTAAGCAGTTAGACTATCAGCCCTGCCAGGACTACTTTGTACTGTAAGATGGGGCCAATGTCTTAATTAAATATATAGAAATGTAGATACATTATGTAACTAGTTTCACAATCACATCAATTCAAAATACTTTTAGCATCTCCCTGTTAATTATAATTTACAATATCCACAGAAATAAAACCATATATATAGGATACTAACAAATATCCATCTAGCTTCTTTGAGATAGGGAATTTGAATGCCTTTGAGGTAGCATCGTGTTACTTTGAGCAATTTAGGTGCCTAAGCCACAAAAAGCAATACAAATTAACCTTACTTGGCCACTAGAAAACCATTTAGCCACCTAGATTCATTAGGCATATATATTTTGTTCTGAAATTATCCCTAGGCTCCTGGAGTTGGACCTACTGAACATGCTCAAAATTAATAAAGACCAGCCATTGAGATATTTCACTCTAGTCCAAGCTCTGTTGTAATCTAAGACAATGCTGGGAAGCACTTAAACTCCACATAAATTCCAATTCCTTAGTGGCACTGAGAATTAAAACCAGAGCCAAAAGAAGACAAGCCTCTGCCTTCTTTCTCAATGATGAGTGGAAAGAATATTTGCCCAGGCAGTTAGATATGTGGTCCTTAGATCTTTTGCTACACTTACAGAACTAAAATCCAAATCTTTTACTTACAAGAAAAGTCCTCTGACCACCAAGTTAGGGCATAAATTGGCCAGCAGCCCAGCCCTACACCTCCTGTTGAATCTAGTCCAATGGTCAGTTAAGACTGGAAGACTAACAGAATCAGAAGGAAAGCAAGCAAGGAGCCTGACTGCAGCCTAATAGGTATGAATTCCTGGGAGTCCTGATACACAAGTTATTTCTGTTTTTAAGCAAACTGTTTATTATGGATAGCAGAGTCTGGAACCCAGAGCTCTCCCCTATGCACGCAATCCTGGGGGAGTGTTAGAGCTACCTTTCCTCATGTTTGCTTGCTTTGTGGCCCCATGAATCTAGTACTTTTGGCTGCCCAATGTGCCAGCTTCATCTGGAGTGTTAAAAGGGCCTTCTCCTGACTCAGCCAAGTCCATAACCTGGTGGTTAGGCACCCTTCTGGGAAGTGGGAGACATGGTTCTGAATCCCTAAGACAGGGAGGGCCTACAATGCAGGGCCAATTTTGATTTTGTAGGCAAATGCCCTAATTTGTAAGAAGGAGGACATTAGCATTCCCCAGCTCCCTGTTTGAGAGCAGATGTACTACATTTTATACTGCTCTCAATTCTGATGTCATATAGGCATTTTTGTTCAGGTAGGCATCTCCTTTCCAAGCAGTTTGACATGGTAGAATGCCTCCCTTGCAGTTCTGCAGCAGGAATCCGACCTCTGTGCCTTGCATGTCCTACTGTCTAGCTGTAGGCATCTAATTTCTGAGCAACTAGCTGGCATAGATGACCTTTAGAAGGTACCTCTAGATCTCCCCATTTATTGAACAAAGCATCTGGGTGCCTAACCTTTTCAATCTGGATCTCCCTCTGGAGATTAGATGCCTAAATCTAACATGTTGTGACACCTAAGTGCATATGTTGTAGAGGTTGATTAGGGTCTGCAGCTGGGACAGAGACACACCCACTAACCCCAGGGTGACCAGAGAAGTACTGTAAGACAGTTTACTAGTTCATGAGACTTTGAGAAGAAATAACAATCTATAATGTTTCTTATGTATGTATTGCGAATTTGCTTTCCTTGACCTGACAATGCTTACTTCTTCTGAGCTGGCCTATTTAAACTTGGCACCGGAGCCACTCTGTTTGTATACCTCGACTCTGTAACCTCTAACCATCATGAGAATCCTGTGCTGCAGACAGCTTTGGACCATCTCTCTGGAGTGACTTATACCCTGTATGGGCTCCTTGTTACACAGATGCACACTAGATGATTTCTCAAATGAGTAAAAGGAAAGAAGCTCATGGTCCTGTTTGAAATGAATAAAGTGACCAGTGAGATCTATTCATAAAGCACTGTCTGGGGAAAAAAATGTGAGATAATTACTAGCTAATGCACCATTTCCATCCTTGAGACTTTCAAGATATCCAGAAACTTGCAGAAAGCACTTGTAGTTATTGCCAGAATGAATGGCTCTGATAAATACATTTTAGAACTTAATGAAAATCAGATCTTTATCTTCTTTTTGTCATGAAAGCTTTGTTTTACATCCCCTTGCTCCTATAATACAAAGACTTAATCTACTTGAAAGCCAAGAATGGTGGCAGTCACAGGCTTAGCTTTGTTTTGTTGCAGGTCTACTTTTATGTGAAGTCTCCTTTTGTAATCTTTGCTTTCTTTTTACACACTTTAGCCACAGAGCTAAGTCTTTGTGGATGAATAATGTATGCATTCCTTTTAAATATCAAATGCTCTGTTGGAACAAAAATGTGAATAGGGACTGTATAAGGACAACATATGTGTGTTTATTATAATTTTAAGTTAACCAGGCTATTAGCTATGATAGGAGGTTTTACTTCATTTCTCCCAAAAGTTATTGAGTTAAAGAATAGTTTAAACTAGAAAATTAGTATTGCCTGGCCTCCAGGAAATGATTGTAAGCATCTCTGTTGATGTTCTCACATGCCCCTTACCTGATATGCATGTCTTTTACTACAGTCACTAGCTAGCTTCACAGTACTTGGCCTGTGGAATGCAGTCTACCCCTTTAAATAGAAAGAGATTCATAATGCCAGCTGTAATTGTTCTCTATCTAAAGAATCTGGAAAATAAAACTGATGAAGTTGGGAGAATAAGCAAATACACAGTAGAGTCATTCTGTTCCTTCTGTTGTTACCCCCAACTCCTATTTATCCTTGCTTACCATTAAATATTAAGCTGGCAATGGTTTAATTACTGTCATTGCTCTCTTCCCACTAGGAATGCTAAGGTAAAGGATATTACTGTAATTTTTGTATACAGCACACACTTCCCGCCCCCCACCCCCCCCAAATCCACCTCCAAAATTGTAGTGTGTGTATTAGACAGAAAAACTCTTTACATCACTGGAAAAGAAGCATATCTGAGGAGACTATGCAGGCTATGCAGCTCCCAAGATGGCTGTTGCTTGTACGGCTCAGCAAGCTGAAGAGGCAGATTCAATACCAACCCCAAGACAAGGACAACAGAATCTCTCTCAGCTTGAACACCTAAGATCATTGCTACACATTACAATGTCTCAGCCAGCAGTGGCAGCCTGCTGTTGTCCCATTCACAGATCCAGGGGCACGTGTCGTCGTCCCCCTGCCCCCCGAAGAGCTCAGCACAGCCCCACAGTCCTTTCCGGGGAGCGTGGAGCAGCAAGAGGCCCCCCCAACACCTACTGATGGTTCCCTCCACAGCTGGTGCCGGCCACTTCTGGGACCGCTGCAGCAGGGGCTAGAGTAAGTGCAGACAAGCTGCACTGCACCCCATGCTGCCTGGGGCTCTGCTTCTTCCCACACACCCCAGCCCCTGCTGCAGTGGCCATAGGAGCAGCTGACACCAGCTGCCTGCACCTGGGCACAGTGCAGCCCAGGAGCTGGGGTGAGTGGAGACAGGCAGAGCCCTGGTGTGGGGGCACAGGTGGAGCATGGTGCAGCACAGTGGCTGCAGGCAGTTGGTGCCAGCTGCTCCTGGGGTCACTGCAGCAAGAGCTGTGGAGTGCTGCTCTGTTCCCTCTGATTTGCTCCCTTGTGCAGCCCTGGGAGCAGCACCCCTCCTCCAGCCCCTTCCCTAGTCCCAGCCTCCCTCCCTCACTGCCATAGGAACCTATCCCTATTTGTTACATTATAAAGTGTTTTCACTTTATGCAAATTAAATTTATGTGCCATTCTCCAGGAATGTATGTACCACATGAATTGAGGGAAACCTGTATCATATATACCTTCACCAGCTTACAATGCCCTTCTGCTGTCTACATTGAACAGACAGGGTGATCTCTATGCATAAGAACAAACAAACATTGATCTGACATCAGTGCAGAGACACAAGGGGACAGGACAGAGTTAATTATTGTTTAAACAGGGGCTATGAAGTCTTATCTCATTACCTGGATTGTGACCCTCTTTGTTTCTGTGGGTTTACTGAACGTTTGCTTTTCTCTCCTAGCACGGACCTCCTCTGCCATATCTCTCTTTCTCCCCACCCCCCTGTATTTGTATTCTAATTTCTCTCTCCTTATACTATGCTTTCTGCATGTCCTTTTTACTTGCATTCACAACAGCTTGTGCTGTCTCTGCATATATAGAATTTATTTAGTTAATCTATAAAGATGTATACACTTCCTTCTGACTGACTTCAGACTACCATGGCTAACTACCTCTCTCAGCCCACTCATAGCCATAGCTATTGGTTGAGCACTGTAGTTTGAGCATGAAGCAGCAAGTGAGCTACCATAGTATCTCAATGAGGCTTGTGATGTGAAGACAACACTTTATTTATAGGAACATGTATAGCTACATGATGGGGCTTGGTTGACAGCTCCTCTTCCTGTGTTAACAAGCAGACAGGCATGTGGTTCAGCCCTGCATGGGACTGCACCCTGCTATTTTCAGGGTGCCAAGTAGAGAGCACCTCACCAGCTGTGCCAGGGTGCCAGGTTGCAGGAAGCTATGGAGCAAAGCACTTGACACGTCCCAGTCAGGGGACACTGGGATCTCTGTGGATCCTGGGGTCACTGTGGACTGGGACCTTTAAAAACCACATGTGATCCCAGGCTCCCCTGTGCCAGCAAGCAGTAATGGTACAATTGGAATCTAATCCCCAATCCCAAAATCACGTGACCTACCACGCATGTGTGGCATGACTGTTGGAATCAGGGATCATATTCCATCATGTCATAAAATAAATGTGTGCTAGGAGCCTGTGTCACAGGGTCAGCCATGACTGGAAAAATCATTTTTTTTTCTACAACCTGCTGTGAGACAGTGAAATTGAGGATGGGTTAAAGGCCCAAATTACCTGCAGCAGAGATACATTCTGCAGGTGTGGAGGCAACTGCAGCCGGAGCAGGAAAGATGCTGGCACACTTCCAGAGTTCCTGCTCCCTCTGGATTAGGAGAGGGAGTCTGAAGAATCATATTTCCAGCCCTGGAGAGGGGCAGTGAGGAGAGGACTGTGGTGGACCAGGAGAAGGAGCATGAGGGTCCTTTCTGGTCAGTAGTACCCAGTGTTCCCATGTGGGGGAAGGGGGCGAGCCCATGGATCAAGAGTGGTTGGAGGAACACTACCAAAGTCCAGGAAATGAAGCATTGAAGAGCTGCTCGATCCATAGGGCTGAGGAATGCAGAGACACCAACAAAAATGGTAAAGGGGAGAGTGAATCCATGCCATGAGTCCAAGGGCTGCTAAAGCCACAATCCCATCTCTTGTGTTGGTGGTTTTCTTTTAGTTTGCACTCCTTTCTGGCTGTATCAGGGAAGGGGACTGAAATGAAACTTCCCCAGCAGGGTCTCTGCTTGCCCAGCCCTGAGGAGCCGAGCCGGGACAGGACTGAGATGGTAAAAGGCTTGCTGTCCTGGCTGGGAGCCAACCTTTAGGGACTCAGAGGCTAAATTGATATAATATGATGATTTCATAGGCTCTTAATGAATTAATTTCAGTTGAAGCATGTATGTCTCATGGAACAATTTAATTTAAGATGTTTTGTTACATATAACTCAGATGAATTGATATAAGTTAATTGGTACCTGATTGAATATTATTCAATGGATTTTATTAATTTAAGTTGATGATTCCTATGGACTTGTTCAATTAATTGATTTGATTTAGATGATCTATAGACTTAAAGCAGGTTGATCCCAGGTAAAGGCATTTGGGAGTCAGAACTAATTGATACAAACGGCTAAATGCATTCATATGACATAATAGAGATTGTCATCTAGTAGTATAGCTGGATGGTGCCTGAAACCATGACCCAGACATGTACCATCTATCTGGATGTGGTAAGGATAGGGTGTAAGGGGAGGAGGAGCCCCATGAAGAAATCCCCATGGCCAGACTCAGTTGCATTTTCCTTCAATCTACAGCCAACTCCCAATAATTAAGTAAGAACCATCAAGATGTGGCAGGTGAGCGGAGAACACCAGTGACGGGTGACAATGATATCTCTTGCATTTTTTTGACGGCACATGCAGGACAAATGCCAGGCTGGTGGGGGCCCTGGGTGTATAATATCACACCTCGATACCTGCCTCCCAAAAATAAGATGCATGCTTTCTTTGGGGGGCATGTTTTATATGAGAATATATGGTATTTGTTTGAAAGCTGGCTGTATTTTTTCTTAAATTTGACTGATAGATTATAAGGGCAGTGAGGACAATGAAAGGGTGTTTAGCAATTCATTGTACTGTTACAGACATGTGTGGGATGGTATTTTTTATTTTTATTTCTTAATACTGTTAACTTTTAAGGCACATCCACATGATCAGAATCTGGATAATTCTTACAGAGCTGGTAAAACATTGTTAAAGCCAGGCTTCAGATGAGGTGGATTAATCTTGTTCTGTGGAAGAAGAATAGTGAACCTTCAAAAAGATTAGTAGATGTTGGCTTAGCGATTGCTTTAATTCTCTATAGCTGAATCATACTGTCTGACTATCTGGCCCACAATATTAAGATAATGAGACGATATTAGACACATTGGGATCAGTTGATTTGTGGTAAAGAGGTTGAAGGAGCTGCCTGTGGTCAGCAAAATGACTTACTTTCCCATTGTTGCAGGGACCAAGTACATTCTGAACCTTGCTCTTCCTTTAAACAAAATGCAATAGCAGTTAGCTTTCCTTAGATCTCTCATATTCCCCCAAATGGAAAGTGTCTTGTTAAAGCATTACTTAAAAGAGGTACATTCCTGGTTTGTCCAGCTGGTCAAAATGCAGTGATAGTATGCATTACTGACCAGACCAAGAACAAATCAATACTCATAAAAGTATCAATTTTCAGATATTTAAAAAAAGCTAAAGTATTCCATTCCTAGCTATGAAAGCCTTCTAATTCTTGCACATCTTGACAGAATGTCTTGTTTTCTGATACCACTAAAAAGGTTTAAAATAAATGGAAGTGTGTGCTTCCTTGCATTTTACAAGATACTGTTACAGTAATGATATTCAAACGTAAATCACCAAGTACCAGAAAAAAGTGGTGACCCTCCTTACACTGAATATCATCTTACTACACAATTAATTCTTCGGTCCGATTGCTGGTAAAGCAAGTTGCTACAGACTATAATTAAGGTAATCAGAATCTGGCCCTAATCGAACTGATGACCCTGCTATCAATTCATAATGTCACTAGCATCATAATTAAGTTGTATGCTTAGCAGTACAAAACTTAATAGCTTCTAATGCCAATAATAGATTCCAGAAAACCAGACCGTCTTAGGGTTCTTATAAATAGATATTGAACAAAATTACTTTTAATAATGTCAAAAATATATTGATAATTTCACCTTCACCTGACCTAACAGCTATTTTTGCATTGGTGAATTTGTTTCTCATAATAATGGATAAATAACATGATTACTAATTATATAATACTTTTCAAAGTACTGTATAAACATTAAATAATCTCCAAAGCACAAAAACTATAAACATATTAATCAATTATCACAGTACATAGAAATACGTATTATCGTATTGTTTCAGTTGTGGGAAGCAAGAACAAATGAGTTATTCAAGGTGACACAGTAAATCATTCTTAACAAAAATACTTTATTAGAACTCTGGGCTTCCTAGCACTGAGTTTTATGATCAGCTGTGACCAGCAAACCACAGCACTCTGAACTATGGCCCCAAGATTTCTACTTGCCTAGACTGCTGCAGCAGCAAGTCCCAGCAAAGATGAGGCTGAGCATGCCCTGCCTGTGCAAGTGCACAGCATGCTGTCATGTACCAGTTGACCAGCAAGGTTGCTCATCCCCAGTAGTTACTCTTGGGCTCTGGGAAACTTCCAGGGAGGAACATGCCAACAAACTAGCGTAGGATGGAGCATGTTCAGAGCCTTCGTCATTGGAAATCACCTCTGAAATGGAACACATAAGGTGCTACACACATATATGTTTGCATATTGTTAGCAGTCCCACTAGCACTGATCACAGTAAGATGGCTGCAGGTAAACGCAGTACAATCATTCAAGCAGGGTGAGACCAACCACTTCCCATCAATTACCCCATGTAGATTTAAACCCTTGTGTTAACTACTAAAGAGCACTGGCATCAAAACATCTCATCCACCTCTTCCATTCAGGATATGATACATATCATACAGACATTTTCATGAGCACCCCTGATATTGGAGGCTTGCCAAAAAGCAGTAATAAAACATTTTTGGTATGTGCTGTGCAGAAAATTGGAGGAAGCAGGAGGGGTTTTAAGAATAGTTCACAGTACAGGCCAGCATGGGGTAGATATGTCCTAAGTTTTAAGGGTAGTTGTATGAGCTATTTTAACTTTGACTAACTTTCTTAGGGGAAAACTACCAAGACCGTATAAATACTGGCATTTTTTTTCATATACATATATATGACATTTTATAGATGCAGTGTGTGTGTGTGTGTGTGTGTGTGTATGTGAGAGAGAGAGAGAGTGTGTGTGTGTGTGTGTGTGTGTGTGTGTGTGTGTGTGTGTGTTTCTATTTATATTTGTATATAGTCTTGTGCTTTGGAGATTATTTAGAATATATTAAAAGTAATATATTTTCTAAATAATTCTAAATATCTCCAAAGCACAAAAACTATAACTTATATATATATATATATATATATATATATATATATATATATATTCCTTACATGTAACACACACACACACACACACACACACACACACACACACACACACACACACACACACACACAGTATATATATATATGTTCAGACCCTTCTTCATTGAAGGGTTTGAACATAAGGAATATATATATTCCTTACAGGTAAGACTCTTGAAATTATCCATTTTAAATGAGATTTTTTTATAATTGTTTAAGACATATATTAGCTGTCTCAAAAAAATTACATTAAAGAAAAAAGAAAAAAAGAATTCAAATTATCCTTTATGAAAAGAGATACCTATGAAAAATAATACTTTGTTAATGTATTTTTCAAGAAATGTACTGAGAGACTGTTTCTCCATTAATAGCATGGATGACTTCTTTGTCATTCCATGACTTCATTTCCAAACTGTACTTGTGAAACAGCTCCAAGGCTGTCAATTGAGCTTGAAAGTTAATGTTCCTGTAAATCACGAACTGCCAAATCAACTTACACCATTTACCTTGTGACTAGTTTTTGAAAGTTACCACCAAAGTATTTAGCTAATCGCACTTCAGACCTTGTTTGTCTTCCAAGCTTGTATGGCCAGCAGCCATCCATGGATTCAAGACTGAAAAAACAGAGCTGCATGCTTGGTTGATAAGCAGTGTTATGACAAGTCATTAGTGTGCCATCCCAGTGATGGATTTCAAAACCAAAAACTGACATGAATCATGTTATTAGCTTGTTTAAGATTTCCTCTTCAACCCAAATGTCTTGTGGCAAGAAACCTTTAATAAGAGTTTGTAAAAACTATTTGTCTTGGAGCTTAAGAGATACAAATCAAATTATTTTGTTCTTTAAATGCAGGGTTACACAATTTTGCTACTGATGCCCCTCATTTTCTTTTTAATAGTACTTTTTAAAACAATATTGTGGCAGGGCACTGGATGTGCCTGCCACTTTGAGGTCAAGCCACCTGTTGAGCCCCTGCAGTTAAGGGTCAGGGCTAATGGTAGAGTCAGCTGACCCAGGGGGTTGGCAGGTGAGGCTAGGCCTGATCAAAGGAGTCACTTGACTGAACAGAATCATCTGAATGGAGGAGGGCTGGACTTAGGGTATAAGCCCAGACCCTGACAGCAGACCTGGCAGTAACATCTTGGGAGCTGGTGGAGGAATGACTTCTGGAGGTTTGGGTAGGAACTAAGGGGATGAAGGAGGTTCCTGGGGGCCCAGTGTGGGGATCCAGAGCCCTGAGAATGGGTCCGAGTGCCCGAGGCCTGTTGAGAGGAGGGCTCAGGACAAGCCCAGAGAGCAGCTGTGTGCACAGGGGCTTTGTGAGAGGCCAGGAGGGTCCCAAGTGAGCTCAGAGAAGGCAGGGGCTACATTGAGGAAGACCTATGGAGGGCTCCAAGCCTGTGGAGAGAAGGAGAGGAAGTGACCTATGGAGGGACCCACAAGAGGGGACCCACAGAGAGTAGAGGGCTGGTGGTTGGAGGACTGACCCTTGAAACATTGACTGGCCTATGCTGGGGCCAGGGCCCAGAAGGGGGCCAAAGGGTGAAAAAGTCCACAGTGGGAGACAGCCAGAGCTGGGAAAGCCTGGAGTCTTGATTGACCTGGAGGAGGGGCCAGAGCCTGGAGTGGTGCCAAAGCCCCTTGTGGTGCCACAGCTGGGAGTGAGGGGTCAGGGAGCATGCAGCCCAGGATAACGATGACTGGTATGGGCCCAAAAGTGAGCTGGGGGCCAGAGATAGAGGACTCAGATGCAAGATGGGGCCAGGGCCAGGCGACCCATTGGTTCGCAGCCCAGGAGGGGCATAGGGCATCTAAGGGACAGACCAGAGAGGGATGTGTAAGACCAGGAAGATTTTGAAAATGGTCCTGGGTAAGACCTGAAACTGCATCCTACTGGAGCTGGTTAGCATGGGAGGGCTGCCTGTGGTGGGACAGCCTCCATGAAATGCCATGCATGGACCACTCCAGGGCAAGGTGAGGCTAGGGTGCCAGAAAGCCTCAGCTCCCACTGCCTTATGGGTTACCCCATGGAGGAGGAATGCTAGGGGAGCACACCTCAACAGAAAAGCACTCAGCAGGGAGACTAGAACCACATGGGTCCAGATGCCCAGTGAAGGGCTAGGGAAGACTGGGACTATGAGGGTCCAGTAGCCCTGAAGGGGCTAGGAATAGAGCATAGTGCCCAGATAGGACCAAGGGCTTGGAGAGTGGCAGGGAAAGCGCAGAGGAGCTGGCACCCCAGAAAGGGGTCAGGAGTGACATTGATGGGCCTTGTAGCCCAGAGAGTGTTTGGTTGAGACCAATGGGTCTGAGGGGCCGAAGGAGAGACCGAGAGGTCTGACAATGAGATTAGGGACTGAGAGAAACAAAGGGATCTGGTGGCCCAGGGAGTAATTGGGTGAAACCAAGGTACCTGAGGGTTCAGAGAGGGGCTGGAGGAGAGATTGAGGGGTCTGGCACCTGGAGAAGGGTCAAGAGAGAGACCCAGATGTTTGAGGGCTGGACTGGGACTGAGAGAGGCTGAGGGGTTCAAAGTCCTAGAAGGGGCTGCATCAGCGACTGGCAGAACTTCTGTAAGGATGCCATCTGCAAGGCATGGGGCATAGTATAGGGGTGGATTTTGAGCCACAAAATTAGCCCTTAAGGATTCAGGTTCTATCTGGGGGAAGAGTTACTGAGTGAAGTCCAGTGAGGGGCCTGGGCACAAAGAGTGGCCAGCAGAGGTTCAGTGGAACCAGGTCACATGAAGGTACACAGGCAGCCTCCCTAATTATTATTTTATTTTCAAGGCATGGCAGGAAAGACAGGAGGGTACCCCTGGAGTGTGGCACAGTCATGGAGCTTCCAGAGGAATGTCACGATCACCCCTGGAACCAGACCTTGTAACAAATATCTATACAGATCTTTTTTGTTTTTAAAGTCCTTCTTAAACATAAAACTCTTAAAAGTTTGTCTCAGTCTCTCTGAATCTTAGCCCTGTGGCAGAATGCCACTTCTATCTCTCCCCAAACTCGGCTATCTGCCTAATCTGACAGTTTGGTTACCATGGTCACTGCAGAGGACAGACACCTCTGGCCCCGTTGGCTTCATGTAACCCTGAGCTGTAACCTGAGCTGGATACATTCCTGATGGAAGGGGAAACCTGCTCCCTCTGCCTACGTGACTGGCCTCACACACCGGGGGGGGGCTTAAACTCCCTATTGTTCTAAGCAATGTCATCATGACTGGGAGGGGGCTAGAGACACTGACAGTCTACTTGGCAACCAGTGACGCATTTCAAATTGGGTGGCTGGCAGCCAACAATTGCTGGCCTTCATTGGATCAGGCAAATGAGGTCATAAGGTCTATATAAGTTAAGAAGTGCTCAGGAAGCGGAACAGCAGCCATGGTGAGAACTCTCAGAGAAGCTGGACCATCTGAAACTGGCTCTCTTTCTTGAAACTCATGTTCAATGAACTGCTTGCCTCCAGAGGGAATCTCCACTTGCCTCTGGATGATACTTGTGAGTAAGCTACTTGAGATCTAACTAAATATATTATTTGCAGTAACTCAGATGCGTGATCAAAGGCTAGCATGCCACTGTTTGCTCTAAGGCTCTGATATTGCTCTAACCTGTACCCTATTCCAAACCTACTCCTTGTAACCAACAATGTTTTCCTCTGTACCTAACATGGGAGACTTATTGGGAGAGGGTCTAGATTATGTGTTGGGGCCCCCTTGGTTCGGCTGATTAAGGGCACTATTTGTGCTTCAGACTGAGGGAAGTACCCCAAGTTCTTGCAGTGGGTCGAGTACCCTGAAGGACTACTGGGCCTGTGTTTCCCAGGGGTCACACTTCCAAGAGCGGCCCAAACCCTGGGTGGTGGCGGCGTTCCCCCCAGGTTTGTGGGTGTACTTTAGGAAGAGGGTCGGCTGGATGTGAGGCACCCTTAGGGGGGGCACTCAGAGCCTGGAAGGCGATCTGGCACATTGAAGTGGGTGGCTCAATGCAGGAGTACTCCCCACTGGCCCACCACACACCCTACCCTCCAATATATCTACTCCCCTAGCTTGGTGTAATCTGCAATCTTGCTGAGGGTGCACTCCATCCCATCTTACAGTTCATTGATGAAAATATTAAACAAAACCAGTCCCAGGACCAACCCCTAGGGCACTTCACTTGATACTGGCTGCCAACTAGACACTGAGCCATTGATTATTACTCTCATATCCCAATGATCCAGACAGTTTTATATCCACCTTCATTCAACCTGTACTTCTTTAACTTGCTTGCAGTAATGTTGGGGGAGACCATATCTAAAGTCAAGGTATATCACATTCCCTGGTCTCCCCACATCCACAGAACCAGTCTTCTCATCATAGAAGGCAATCAGGTTGGTCAAGTATGACTTGCCCTTAGTGAATCCATGCTGACAGTTCCTAATCATCTACTCCTCCAAGTGCTTAGAAATGGATTCCTTGAGGATTTTTCCAGGGATTGAGGTGAGGCTGACTGGTCTGTAGTTACCTGGATCCTCCTCCTTCCCTTTCTTAAAGATGGGCAGTATATTTGCCCTTTTCCAATCATCAAGGACCTCTCCCGACTGCCATGAGTTTTCAGAGATAATGGCCAGAAGCTCTGCAATCACATTGGCCAACTCCCTCAGCACCATCAGGTGCATCACATCCAGCCCCATGGACATGTCCAGCTTTTCTAAATAATCCCTAACTGTTTTTTGCCACTGTTGGCTGCTCACCTTCTCCCCAAACTGTGCTGCCAGGTGCAGTAGGTCTGGGAACTGACTTTGCCTGTGAAGACTGAGGAATCAGATGGAAGGGAAAAACAAAACTAAAAAGCAAAGAATAAACCATATTTTAAACCAGATGGGGAGAGATTGCATCCAAATGAAGACCAGAATGTGATATTGACAAGATAGGTGGCTTTGTCTAGCCAGCTGGCACAAAAGAATTTTGCAGGTGTTCTGCATTGCAAACTCAAGATTTGAACCTGACAAGGAAAGCCATGTACAGATTTTATGCATGACCAAGTTTATTCTGTTTAACTTATACCTATTTGTTCTCTGAGTTATAGTGAATGTTGCTTTATGTAGTATGTCCTAAATTTATCTACAGTCACTTTATTTACTATGTCCTAAATGTATCTTATTATTTTGGGATTCATGTGTTTAAACCCAGTCCCAAAGGGACCAAAAAAAAAACGGAGTTTCAACTGAGACAAGAATACCTGGTTGGTTCATGGGTGTTGGTTATAGCCATGTTGGTCTAAGGGTGTGGGCAGACAAGAGGGGTTTTTTTGGTATTAGACCAATTAGTTGGTTTAATAAAAAGATATGAGATTTACCAAAGGAACCTTGTCTTTCTGGTTGGTTAATGGCAACTTTGTCATTGTCAAATGGCAATTTTTCTCACAAAAATCTATTCACCAAGAGACTCTGACAGAATGCCTAAAGGGAATGTCTGGACTGAGATGACACTCATTATTAATATTCATTGCTTGCTTTAATTTACAGTACAAAAGGAATACTTCCTAACGACACATTTATGAGTTGACTTCTCAGCTGTTTATCTTTCTTTCTATTAAACCAGTGCAGTTTTCCTGTGTCATTTCATCCACATTAACAGTACCTCAGGAAAGAGCAGCTACGTCAGTATTTGTACCTTACATTTTTAATACTTATTGTGGGAGATGCTTCAACCTTGACTTCAAGATAATCGTAACATTTCAGAATGGGAAGGAAAAGTAAAAATAGCAAGTGAAACTATAAGGTTTGTGACTGAAATTAGGGTGTTTGAAGGAAGAAAAATGCAGGTGCAGATTTTAAATGACAGGAAACTGATTATTTTAATGTTCATAATAATGAGACTTGCCAACATAATAATGAATAGAGCCATCAGTTTACAGCCAGTGGTGACATTTCCTGTTGTCATTCAGCAGACTAATTGCCTCTTTTGTCAGGTACGAATTTCTTTTAACAAAGATGTTAAAGGAAATTGTGTCTGGCCAGGGAGATACTTTGATGGTTAGAGGCTTCTTCTATTTAGTAAAAGTGCTTTTCAGGTTTGTCACTGATGTTGAAGTCTGAGGAGCCTATCAGAATTGTGGTTGTTTCCTGTCTGAGTGAGACAGAAAGCAGACAGAAAGCATTATCAAGCAATTACCTAACCCTTGTATAATAAACTAAAGCATGCATTTATTATTCCTTTGGAGGACAGTAGCCATTTAATAATCCCTGATGGTCCTACTTATCAAACTGCATTACTGCAAGCATCTTCTTATGAAGTACAATGAAACCATATTGTATAATGTTTCTCAAATGTAGCTCCTATTATTATGAACACACCAATAAGGAGCAGACTAAATGTACTATGTATTCTTTATCTATTTCAAGTTACTCTAATGGTTAAAATAATCAGGTTCCTATACATTAACATTCCAGTGTTATGACTGAAATACTAAGTGTTCTAACTAAAAGAATTCCCAAATTGATACATACAGTTAATGCCTACTTAGCTCAAGGGAACATATTTGGAATTTCACAACTTTCTGAATGCATGTGTAAAATCATTACAACTTTTGTCATTTGTCATTCTATGCTAGGTTTTTAATCGCCTTGAATTCCTTCTGTGTGGGGTTTTGTTTGTGTGTGTGTATGTTGTGGGGACCTGAACAAAATTCCTTTTAAAAATCAGTTTTAAAGTTGTTGAGCTATTATGTGGTATAGGTCCAGTCTGTTAACAGGAATTATACAAGGCTTATTATTAGTTTTCTCTCTCAAATAGCTGCTGTACTGGTAACAAACAGTGCCCTGGATATTAAAATACCCTCTGTGACTTTTCCCTCAGTAAAAAAAACATTTCCTAAGCACTTAAATATAACACAAATACATTAACAAAGCAATTACATTGTGCATTGGTACTCAAGAGATGGCCAATGCTTTTCTCTAAATTGCTTTAAAATCAATATTATATATCCATGGACATAATAATTACAGCACAGTAGTGAGATGTATGGTTTTATATGATTATATTGCATACATGCCTTTTGGCAAGTCTGTTGGCAAGTAAGTCAACTGTCTCTTGCACTGAATGTCTTTGTACTATGTTATTTTAGTTTGAACATGTGTGACATCATATACATAATGAAGCTAGACCCTAGGAAGAATTTTAAACACTATTTTTAATTATACACATCTTTTGAAGGGGAGAGTAGGCAGTAGGCAAAGTGGTTGAACACATAAGTGCCTAACCATTTTACTCAGAAGAGCCTTTCTATTACCAGCAATATTAGGGAAGATGAAAATCAGAATCATGATCTCAGTCAATTTTGGGTCTCAGCAACTGGGCTGTAACAGGAAGCCTAGGGCTTCTGTTATTTAAGGGGGTAACAGTCCAGATGAATCTCCAAGTGGGGGAAGACTGTGCATGAAGGGTGGCATTAGAGCTGGCCACCAGGGATTTAAAGGCTCTGGATTCCTACTGCAGAAGTAATTGCCCTGCAATAGTGTAAGAAGACAGGGCCTGGGTCAGCAGTAAGAAGCCTTTTACAATGTTAGTGGCTTTGCAATAATGCTATAAGATAGAGCCTTGCACAAGAAACAAAGCAATGCTACAACAGCTAGATCAGCCACTACAGACTATCCTGGGGACCAGAGTAACTAGAGAACACACTTAGCCACCCCAGGGAAGTCACCTGAACAGAAAGAGGCAGGACCTGGGAGACACATAAACCCAGCACTTGAGCCAGGGCAGTCAGTCTGGCCGCGGAGGCAAAAAGGGAAAGAGCACTGCTGGAAGATTACTGTTGCTGGATGACTGACTGAGACCCGGCCAAGCCTGAGAACAGCAAGTAAGGATGTGAGGGCTAGTATGAGACTAAGACCCAGAATGACTAGAGATTTTGAGCAGATAGCCAGCGGGGCTTTGATTTAAGTTATAGCCAGAGTGCTTAGGTTGTATTTGAGTTTTAATTGGTACACTGGATTGGGACTAGTAAGGGATGGTGGAGGTACTAATAGTGCCAGGAAGGCATGAGGAAGCTTGACACCATTGGGGCAGGACATCAACTACAGTAAAGCCCAAGAGGGACATAGATTAGAGATGGCCAGCGACCACACAGCCCAAGAGAGTCAGAGACTTTAGAGGGTTAGATAGCCCACATCCCATGAGACGAGGGCGGGGCCAACAGCACTAAGGGGGTGAGACTGAAGCCCTAGAAAGCTGAGACCAGGGCCAGAGTTCCAGAGTAAATAGGTTGTAGCTAGAGCCCAGAAGCCAGATGTGACACAGTGGGCCTAGGCAGAAGGATCCAACAAAAGAAAAGGGGTGGAGGATGAAAAAGCCAAGGCCCCAACAAGGGACATAAGGCCTACAGAGACCTGAGATGGAACTGGAGCCAAGTGCCATTGAAATGGCTAAGTGGTAACACGTGCAAGGCATGGGCATGG
Source organism: Alligator mississippiensis (assembly GCF_030867095.1). NCBI lineage: Eukaryota > Metazoa > Chordata > Crocodylia > Alligatoridae > Alligator > Alligator mississippiensis. Next base: position 50,057,176 of record NC_081831.1, read on the forward strand.
CTGTAGGGGAGGTTGGAGCTATGAAGAGACATTAAGGTGATTAGTGTCCTGGGAGGCAGAGATGGGTCCAGAGGGCCCAAATTAGCATCTGAGTGCAGAACAGAGGCAGGTGTGGATTTGTAAGGAACCTGCAGACTTGAAGAAGACAAAGGCTTGCTCTGGGACCTTGAGGCAGCTTCCCATTTCTCTAAGTAAAATATTAACAGCAAGGCATGGCAGGTAAGAACAAAGAGGGAGGGTACCAGGAAAGCCAGAGTAGGACAGGATTCACAGGACCACCAGGAGGTGTCAAAGCCACCCCTGGAACTTGGCCCCACTACAAGGACCATTTGCCAGGGGACAAGCACAATACAACAAAAACATTGTGTGGTTTTGTAGTACTGAGCTAGTGTATGTGGTCAAATGTATGGATGACTTAAGGCACACCTTATTAACCTCGGACCCCCACAAAGGCTGGATGTCTCACCAGATCTCTCATGAATCTTAGGTGTTACTGATGGACTTCATGCCATATGGGGACAATGAGAAAATAGAAAACTCTAATCAAGAGGTGCTGAGTACTACTTGAAATTACCCTTGGCCAGCTTAAAACATACCACTAGTATGTAATTAAGGCACTTCAGTCAGAGCAACGGACTCATCTCTGAAGCTGGAGGTGATCAGGGGTAACTGCTTTAATAATATTTCCCTGGAACATCACAACAGAAGCCCCCCAAAATGGCTTCAAATTATCATTAAGTTCCTGCCAGAAAAATTATGTCTGAAAAAAGACACACAAAATTAATTTTGATTCTTAACATATGGCCAATTATGTCATTTACTGGTATAACATAGGATGTTACAAAACTACTCAAAATTTCTGACTCTGATTCAGAAGATTTGTGAGGCTTTACAGGCAAATTTAAACCCTTCCGATTTTGCTTATACTCATAAGGTATGGAAAGACATAATCACCAGTCACTGAAAATTTAGCCTTTATCTCCTAGATCTCATTTCAGCAGTAACTGGCTATTTATCACAATATTTTTGCAAGAACTACTGTATGCTCATTCCTAAATTCTGGTGTAATACAGGCAGTCCTTGACTTGCAATGTTGTAAGTGCAAAATGTTGTAACTTGAAATGTTTATAAATTGACTCCCTGCTTCAACTTTCTGACATCAGTTTCAACTTTACAATGCTTGAGCCGATGAGACACCGGGCCAGCAAACAAGTTCACTGTGTTGCCCATCTCCCTGCAGAACATCTGTCCAAACTTCCTTGGACACTTTATTTAAGAAAGCAGACAAGACTCCAGAAAAACCTGCAGCCATGACTCCTGAGAAGATTCCAGCCAAGAACCCTTCAAAAAGTCCAACCAAGAGCCCTTCAAAAAGTCCAGCAAAGTCACCTCAAAGAAGTCCTTCCAAAGCAATATGTTGCTATTTACAATATAAATACATTAATGTAGCTATATTACTCATCTATAATTGATCGAGAACAACATTCTCAGGTATTTTTGATAAAAATAGGGTATTGGGCCTTGGTTCAGGAACCAATCCCCCATTTATAACACTGTTTCTTATGATAAAATTAGTTCTGAGTTACGTTTCGACTTAAGACGTGGTTTTCAGGAACCAATTGTCTTGTAAATCCAAGGACTGCCTGTAATGTCTTTCCTGTCAACAGATGCTAGCTCCCACTAGGGCACCAAAAAGCAGATGCAAGTAAAGTTCATTCTGAAATCTAAATAAAAATGTAAACACTATCTGAAACTTACTTCTCAAACTATTAAAAAACTAGGTAGATTCAATGTTCACTTGTTGACAAAGGTCTAAATTGTTTGTATTCATTCACTGCAAATTACAGTACACCTAATAAAGTATAAATCACATAAGATAATTTTTCCTAATGATATAAATACATATTTTACATTTTCAAGTTTTCAAAATGAAATACAATCCCCTAAAACAAAGGTAAAAGTTTGCCTTGTGTTTTTGTCATTTTATAACTCAAAATCAAATTAAGTTAATTTTTTCAGGTCATTGGCCTCTAGTGTTAACTCATGCCTTTGGCTATTTGAAACTTATTTCATTAAGAAATACATATGCTATTTATTTTCAGCAAAATAATTCCTATGGATTTTTAACATGAAGACTTAAACCAGCTGTCACTCATAAATACTTATACAATGGACTTGCAATGGCTTTGAAAGAGTTATTATGGTATATAGCATCTATAATCCAAAAATAAGGATTTACATGATAGACCATATAGGTTCCCCTGGGGTTTTATTGCTTTCTGTTCTAAAATCCACTTTTTAACAAATGTCCAAATTTATATTTTATGTGAAAGATGGCAGCAGCTTATTAAGCAGCATCAAGGTCAACTGGATGAAAGTGTGTGTTATTAATTAGTATGTAGACATTTCTAATGTTTCCACAGAAAAGCACCACTTGGAGGGCATGATGATGATTATATGGAGATAGATTCCTGGATCTCAGCAGCGAAACAAAGCTACTACCCTTTGCGTTAGGGTTGAAGCATTTTTAGGCAGGAGCAAGTAATAGAGTATTCCTTCGCTGCAAAGGAGTCACCAGCTCAAGATATTGTTACACCTAATAAATGATCAAATTATACAAGGCAGCAAGGATTTGCAATGAATCCATGTTGGCTATCTCTCAGAATGTTGTCTTCTATTAGCCTGTTGCTGATGGTTTCTTTGATGATTTTTTCCAACTGGTGGAAAACTGATGCAAAATAATTATTGAGGAAATTAACTTTTTTCTGGGTGTCAGTTGTCAGCTGAACTGTTTGGTTCAGCAAAGGTCTGATGTTGCCCTTGTTTTTTTCTGATTTCCCACATATTTGAAGAAGGGCTTTTTATTGTTTTTGATTCCCATAGCCAGTTTGAGCTTGGTTTCAGCCTTGGCTTTTCTGGTCCGCTCCCTACAGGTGTGGGCCAGTGCTGCATAATTCTCCTTAGTGGTAGTTCCTGACTTCCATCCCTTATAAGCTTCTCTTTTCAGATTCAGGAGGTCAATGAGTTCCCTATTGAGCCAAGGGGGTCTCCAAGCCCTTTTGCTACCTTTCCTATGGGCCAGAATGGACTTCCCTTGTGCTTTTAGAATCATGTCCTTAAGGAGCGACCACTCATCATGGACTCCCCTCCCTGTCAGATCATGGGATCTCTCAGGGCCTCAGCAACCAAAATTCCTGAGTTGTGAAAGTCAGCTTTCCTAAGGTCAAGGATTTCTACACTGCTGACTGATTTACCTACTTTGTAATGGGTAAAGTGATGAACTTGTGATCACTGTCACTAAGCTTCCCTTTGATCCTCAGGTCACTGATTAGATCATTCCCTTTGGCCAGTAGCAGATCCAGCAGCGCCTTGCCTCTTGTCAGCCCATAGACTTGTTGAAACAAACATGTAAATGAGAAAGCTTTGCAACTGATCATATTTGGCTGAATGCACTTCCCATGAAATGCCAGAGTGGTTGAAATAGCCCATGATGACCATGCACCAAGAGCATGCATCCTCTGCCAGTTCCCTAGTGAATTTGTGGTCAAGCTCTTCCTCCTGGTTAGGAAGTCTGTAATAGACTCCTACAGTTATATCCCCTTCACCACATTCTCCCCATATTCTAACCCAGAGGGTCTCAAGTTACCCTCCTTGGGTGTCAATCTCAGCTTGTAGGAAAGTGTACTGCTCCTTCACATAGAGAACTGCACCCCCACACTTTCTTGCAACATGATTCCTCCTGTACAAAGTATGAAGTGGTTGGCCAGTACATTCTGCATGACCAGGCACACTTCCTGGATGACCATTTTGGCTGTGGTATTGTCCATGCCACACTGGTTGGTGAGGTAGTGGAGACAGCTTCATGACAGCAATGGCCACTCGCTTCTCCGGAGTGAGGGGTTACCACATGCTGACCTTCTGGTGTGTGATATGGGGGGCCACTTGGGCAATGATTTCCATGAAGGTGGCCCAGTGCATGTGGGAGATCTGGAACCACTGTTCATCATCCCAGGTGTCCAGGACATTCCACTTCCACCAGTTGCTGCTGCTGGCACAGGCACAGAACCGTCACTCAACAGTCTGGAGGTGGTGCCAGAGCACCCCAGTGTCCATGGCATCCTGGGTTGCTTTGTCTTCATCAGCCACATGGAAGAAAGTGGCCCTGTCCAGAATGATTGGCAGGCACAGTGTGCAGTAGGTTGCCTAGTGCGGAATGGCTGGTTGCTAGCTCAGGGGCAGGAAGGTGCATCCCATGGCAACCAGGTGCCGCATCATGTCCAGATGGGTGCATGTGATGTCCTACAGCCTCCTTTGAGAGTTTCACAAAGTGACAACCAGGACACACTGCAGCTCCTGGATCTCCATGCTTGGGCAAAGGCAGTGGGGCACGATGGTGGGGTGCAGACAGGCTGGGACATGGAGGCACAAGACATTCATGAGGGAAGGCACTTGCTTTTGGGCTCTTCTGGAAGCCTCAGGGTAGAGGACAGGGGAAGGTCCACAATGACATGGTAGGAAGCTTGAGGGGCATGTTTGCCTAGGTCGGGAGGCCAATCAGGGGTGACCCAGGTGCTTGGCTCTCCTCAGCAATTTCCAGCAGCCTGAGAAGCCCACAGGGCATGCTGGAAGGCATGCAGGAATGCCCCGCTGCCTGAGTGTCCTGCCCCAAATGGCAAACATATATACTGCTCACTCCCAATCTAAACTAGGCCACTTAAAGAAAATCACATAACTTAGATCAATTCCTCCTTGGGCTTTTTGAATGTCTGTATATAGCCTGAAAGTCAAATCCATACCGCTGTGCCCAGCTAAGATATTCAGCTTGCGAATAAATAGTTCCACTGGAGAAAAGTTAAAGAATCCTGACTTAAACAATGAGTCCTAGTGGAATCACTCTACTGCCCTTACACAAATGGCAGCATTTGCAGCCTAAAAATGCTTTTCTCCTCACCCAGGAGTTGAAGTTAGGTGGGAATGAAAAGGACAACAGGATCTGGTAATTCATCTGCAGATATCTAACTTTTTGCAGGATAAATGCCATTATTTAGCATTTCTCTAGGATTCATGTTCATTTATATAATAAAAACCCAACATTTCAAAACTGAAAATAAAATTACCTGTCAGGAAAATACAGAACCTGGTAAGAATGAGGTAGGTTTATGTCTATGCACTGACTGAGCTCCTGAATATGCTGATTATGTTTAAGAGCAATAATAATAATAATAAAGAATTTGAAATATTTGAGAGTTCAGCAACAATTTTTAATTGCTTTAATATTAGTATTATTTATCCATATCTAAAGAAAAGCTGTAACTGTTGGACACTTTTACATGTGCTCTGACACGTTCTGATTACAATGTGCCAGAGCAAACTTAATTAAACTAATTGATCTAGTTGCGTGCTGTAGTGTCTCATGTATAAAGCCCCATATTTAAAATGGTGACAGAGGCGCTTTAACTATAGCTCATTCAATGCCATTTTAAATTGCAGGACACTCAGTACATGGGATGTTTAAGGAGTTTTAATTCGAGTGGATCCTGAGAGCCTCTCTAATTAAAATCTCCCCTCACTCCTCATCCCAGAGCATGTGTATAGGCATCCATTGACAATACAATAATGCTAGTACATATCATGAACTCTAGAGTAAATCATACTACATGATAAAGCATCAATCTAAAATTAAAAACAAACAGTGCACAGCCTTCCAATCAGCAGCATTACAGTATTCCAACTCCAATGGACTAGTCACCTTTGTTTATAACTATGATCAAAGTATTTATTCACCTTTTCCAGCATGAACCTGCTATTAAATTAGCAAATTACTAGTAGGTGGGGAGGGTGAATGTGTACTTCTATGTTAATAGTTAGACATAATGATGTTCTTTAAATCACAGTAAACTACACTTAAAGCTACCAATTAGGGTGCTGATGATCCAGACAATTAGGCTTAAACCTTGCTAATTCTTAAGTACACATGTAATTTTACATGCATGAGTTATAGTAAAAAGAGATTGTTCACATATATTTGCTTAGTGTATAAAGGAAAAAAGTTTAAGACACCATTTTTCACTGGGCTGTGCTAGAAGAGTCCTGTGAAAATACAGCCAGAATAGAGACTAAAGGAACATTTCACTCTGTAGCGGTGAACACAGGGTTGGATTTTTTTTCTACTAACATTTTGAAAAATTCAAATGTAAAACTCATTTCCCTCTTGAAAAAAATCCATGCCTAACTACATTTGAGACCCCTACATTTCTCTTTTCTACAAGGTCACCAGTCAGCTAAAGTACAACATGATTTCTTAGGCATATGAGATTGTACTTTCCTCATCACAATATAAACAGTGCCCTGATTCTGGCAATGGCAATGTGTAGATAGAGGAAAACAAGACCAACAGCTGTGTTCAAATACTAACCCTGCACTGGAGAAGGATTATTCATATTACTAGTTATTAATGTCCTTCACTTTTATTTTATTTTCAAATATTTTATTTTATTTTTAAGTTTGCAGTGATAATTACTTGCTGGTTGGTAAGCTATGTACATGCCTGGTAGTTATTGCTGTATTGCACGGGATTTGTACCAGTCTTGGTCCATCAGCTGAAGTTGCCACATTCCAATGGTCATGGACTGAGCTTTAAAACAGGACAGCAACATTAGTCTGTCTGTGGCTAACTGTTCTAAATATTTTTGTTCTTGATCTTTGAATTTATCATGATGTAGTACTGCTAGAGACTCAATAATAAGCAGCCCTAACCCTGGACTTCATTTTGGGGTTATACAATTTATTTTTTTCTCTTGTTTATGTTATTATTTTCTTCTAAAAAGTAAGGTCATGCCTGTACAACATTCTCTCTGGAAATTTTTTTGTCTATTATTCTAGAGAATGGCAGCACAGGACAGGTTATTCCTCCACCAGAACGTTAGCTTCATTTAAGGCAAAAGTTTCTCTGTTCCTTTCATTGCTACTTTAATCAAGAAGAGTCAAGGACAAAACAATTAGCTATGTTTCCCAACATCATCTGCCAAACTCCAGTTCATAGCTCTGATGCATTTATTCTTCATGAAAAAAGCTATAGCTGCACTTGAGAGGAACGGCATCTTGAACAAGAGGAATTTACTGGATAACAAATAAAAGTTAGTTATGATTCCAAACAGTGACTGTGTAAGATGCATCTTACAGTGTATTATCCAATGTGACTGTCTCAGTGTGACATGCCTTTTCAAGCACCCCAGAAAATGACAACTGCTATCCGTAACTGTGACTATGTGTACAACTTTGTAGATTTGCATCAGCACATACTTAAAAAAAATATTAACTTCATTAAACATGACATGCTAAATTTCAAAAGCATTTGGTCTTTTATTTAAGGAGCCTGTATAGAGAAACAGAATGCTGAAATGACACATCAGATTCACAAGAGTATCCTTATTACCAAGGGTGATATTTTACATATCAAATATGTATTAAAAATCCATAACCAAAGAAGATAAAAAAAGTTTGAAACAAGCAAAGAAAAATAAACAAACAAACAAAAATCCCCCCACAATCCACCATACTAGAGACTGTCTTTACAGCTGTCCCTAAGCTGCCTAAGACATTTTCTGCATTCAAAGCATTCATGAAGTGTTCATGAGGCATAACAGAAGCTACATAAGCACACACAAATCTTCTATACTATATAACAACCTTGGGGACAAAACAGCTCTTCTGCTTAGAACTCTTTTAGTACAGTATTTGAAAGAGCCAACAAGAGGCTGGTATGGAATTAAATATTCTATATTGCTGGTTCCTAGCAGTGTACTTTTGCAGTGGCAAAATGGGGGTGGGGGTTCTGGGTTCAACATGTATTAGAACAAAAACCTAAATTTCCAGAAAATAGACTTGTTACTCAGAGTGAACACTATGGTTTGGCAGACTCAGTGAGAGGTAGGAGAAACAGACAATTCTGTTACCAACCTAGCAGATACATCATCAGACAGTTCAGCAGCTGAGGTAAAGCAAGGGAACATCACCAGAAGGGCTTGGGGTGGAGTGTAGCAGACAGCCCCCTTTTCCTCTTGCCTGCATTTGCTCTCCTCTCTTTGGATATGTTTCTCTTTTTCTATCTTTTCTTCCTTCCTCTCTCTTTCACTTTAAGATAAGGAATTGTGTTTTAAAATTTGTATGTGTGCATTTTGTATCTCCCCTTGTAGTTTGGTATTTTTATCTATTTGTGTGCCATGGCATTTGTAGCTTATATTTTATACTCCTCACCTTTCAACTTTCAACTAAATGTGTTTTAGTAAGTTATACATTGTAACAATGTTAACGAGGGCAGGAATCAAACTGCCCTTCCTTGTATCAGGCTGGCCCCTAAAAGAGCGAGTGAATCAGTGATTGAATGTGTAACGTGATTGAATGTGTAACATGGAAGCAGGCAGCAATTAACACCTGGGAAGCTGCAGATCAACCAACAGAAGAACTCAATAGAAGACAATGTAACAACCGGGAAATCTCTAAACATCACTGATCAAGGGCTAGAAGCCCTGGCCTGAGTTAATCAATGCAGGGGACCAACTTTTGGGCTGAATATCTTCAGATCGACCACTCCCAGAGCCCTATTCTAAATTCATCAACGGACTCCCAAACCTGCAAGTACATGCGGACGACCCCTGGGGCTGACAGGTGCCGTACAGTAGCCACCGAAGGGGAGGGGGGGAAGTCCCACGAGGGACAATGACCCCTGGACTGGGCAAACCTGAAAACTGGGGAGTCACCAAAGTCTGCCAAGGACAGATAAAAGGCAGTGAAAAGTGACCCTCAGTGGCGCCCTCTTGATCTCCAACTCGACCAGACCTGTCCAGCCAGAAGGACCAGCCGGCAACCCCCTTCTGGAAGATAACACCACACTGAAAGAAGCCTCAACGACAGACTCCAGCGCTTGTAGGATAGGTATACCTGACTCTGTAGCCTGCTACTGTGTGTGTGTGTGTATGTGTGTGCATGTGTGGGGACCAGCTCCAAGGTTTATGATTACAGTGTTTCAATCTGCCTAATAAACTAGAATTTTAAGGATACCGAGTTGGACATTTGTAGCCAACAGGAGGACTTGGGGGTTTGCATTCTGAAAAGATGACAAATATCAGAAGCTGATAGGACAACTAAATAGAGGTACATGGTGCTGGAGCTTGGGCTCATTCCTCAGTGGAGGGGGAGGCTGTTTTATTTTTTATCGTTCTAAATGAATAATGGCAGGGTGGTTGACTGAAAAAGGACCTGAGACTAAGGCAACTCCTGAAAATGTGCCTAGGCTACAAACTGATTTGCTGAGATTCAGCAGAGCAGATGCTCAGCTCCAGCTATGCCAATGTGCAATTGTGGCATCAGTGGAGCTGCCACCATTTGCACTAGCTGAAAACTTTCCCCTTTCCATCCATCACAAGAGTTACAGTCCAGCAGGGCCCATGAACTGACCCCTCCCTCTAAGTACTAGTTTTACATCACCGTGTCAGAGAGCCTGGCTATTATTTATCATGTAGAATAAATTATTTATAAATTAGTGTATTTCCCCACCACAGTTCAGACTCCAGAGTTGTGGGGCTGGCTTGTCTCCCCAATCACAGGGATGGAACTTCTGCAGACTGTTGCTGTGTACATACTGGTTTCCTGGCATGTCTATACTAATGCACATCTGTTAGGATGGCTACATGCCCATTCACAAGGTGGACTGCCAGATTTGAAAAGACTTAGGTGCCAACCACACACAGGTTTAGAATGATAGGCTGTAGAATACAGAAAATGACACCTTCTCTACAAGAAAAGCCTCTTGGCAGTAAGCAATGACCAATTTAGAACACAGGGTTCATTACAAAACAATCATATTTGCCTTTCTTTTAGCACATTATATCCTTAACAAAAGCCTCTCTCTGCTATCTCTTTTTTCTAATCTGCTTTGTTGCGGAATCTGCAAGCTTGCCAGAGAATGGTTTAACGCTCTTAGAAAGACCTCCGATAAGCTCTTTAGCCAATATCTCTTTAGCTATCATCTGGTCAAATTTATGATTTTAGAGTATACCTAGCTGAGCTGTTGTGTTGAGAATCTGAAGCATCTGAGGAAGGGGGAATGCTCAGTGCTGTTTGTGCCCATTTCAGGATGCTTTACACTAGGATTTTGTTCCACAGATCTTCTTAGAGACATTGGAGAAACTACAGATGTCAGCCAAGACTCCAACTTAAAAGCCTGTATAATTCTTGGATTCAATGCTTTCTTGCAATCCATAATATATTTATTTCCTGAGCATTTTTCAAGACATGGTAGACGTTATTATTATTTCAATCTTTTTTAGCATACTAGGGAAAGGATTTTTGTGTATAATGCCTGAGAGTCTTTTTGACCATGGGGAAACTATGGGACTATAAAACCCTATGAATATAAAGGTCATGCATACCTACCTGTACGATTTGTAGTGAGTGGGGCAAATTGATCCATGGTGGTAGGAACCTCAATTCTACTGAAGTCACAAAGATAGCTAAGTTTAATTGGCTAAGTCATAATAAAACTAAAACACTGCAAAAGCAAAATAGTTGAATGAGATTCAGAGGAATGAGGCAGAAAGATTTACCTTTAGGATCAGAGGCAGAGATAAAAATGGAAGACGTTGTCAAACTATACCAGTATGTCATGCCAGATAAAGGCAAGCAATTGTAGCTTATGAATGATTGTGCACATATGTTTATTATCATGAGAGGTATGGAAAAACAACCCTGGACACCTTAGGTCCCTTTGGACTACTAAAGCCATAATCACAGAGCATCTATACATTTATTAATGTGCCATAATTACAGTGCATTAAGTTTAGTACTTGTAATAACAGGTACTAAATGTGCCATAATTGGGGCTACTCTGCATTAGCACAGATTAATGTTTTGTGTGTGATGCTTAATGTGCATTGGACTAAAGATACTGCGCATTAGTACGATTTTTGCCAGCTGCACTAATGCGCAATAAAATTAGTCCAATTAAGCTTCTTGTGTAGACACACCCTCTATGTACTTAATTAGGATAGCACTATTCCTGATGTGTCCAAATATGCTCTATCAAAGAGTGGGCGGGGGTGAGGAATGGGGAGGAAACAGGAGTGGACATCCAAATGAGCATGTACGTGCCTCTTGCCCCGCCTCAAACCCCTTTGAGGTGGAGCAAGAGACACATGCAGGAATGAAAAAATGTTCCCCACACTGCAAACATGGTCTCCATGGTTGGCCCCTCACCCTGGTGCTGAAATACGCAGCCAGCTAGGCAGCCCCGAGGGTGGCAGGGCCTGGCTGGGCCTGGCATGTGGGAACCATGCACTGCACCAGGTCCTGCCACCCTGGACCCAGCCCGGCCTGGTGGCGCAGAGGCCCTGAGGGTGGCAGGGCCTGGCTGGGTCCAGCACACGGTCCCCGTGCACCATGCCGGGTCCTGCTGCCCTGGGCCCAGCCTGGCCAGGCGGCACAGGGGCCCCAAGGGTGGCAGGGCCTGGCTGTGCACAGCACACGGTCCCCTCACACTATGCTGGGTCCTGCTGCCCTTGTCTTGGCCCAGCCGGGCAGTGCACGGGCCCTGAGGGTTGCAGGGTCTGGCTGGGCCTGGCACATGGGAACCATGCACCATGTCAGGTCCTGCTGCCCTGGGCACGGCACAGCCGGGTGGCACAGGGGCCCCATGGGTGGCAGGGACCTACTGGGCCTGGCACACGGGGACTGCATGCTGCACTGGGTCCTGCCACCAATGGCCCAGCCTGGCCAGGTGGCAGAGGGACCCCAAGGGTGGCAGCTCCTGCCACAAAGGACCCGGACGAGCAGCAGAGAGGCCGCAGAACCCGGCTGGGCCTGGTGTGCGGTCCTAGCGTGCCACACCAGGTCTTGCTGCCATGGCTCAGAGTTCCCCACTCCCGCTGCTGCTGCTAAAGGTAAGTTATGGGCCATGGGCAGGTGGGCTGTGGCCCTCCAGGGGGAGCTGGGACCCTGGCCAGGGGGACTGTGGCCCTCCAGGTTGCCTGGGACCCAGGGTGGGGGGGCTGGGGCCCTCCAGGAGGAACTGAGACCCTGAGCAGGGGGGCTGGGACCCTGTGGGGGGAGCATTCCATGTGCTTTGTGCTGTACCCTATGGGGTCAGGGGACTCACCCATCCTGAGTAGCCCCCCTACAAGGTCCCCCACACCCATAGTCCCGCAAGCAATCACCCCACACTGACCCACACACCAACCCACATCCCACCACACACATCCACCCGCCTTCCTCCACTCCCCTTCCCACCCGCTTCCTGCAAACACCACATCCCCCAATCACACATCCACCATGCGCAAATAAAATCAAAATACACATCAACACATATAGGTATATAGAATTTATTTTATCATGATGATAGAGACACTGGTAGACTTCCCCATTGCTTTAACATTGTAAATATACCAATTAAGCATTGCCCAACAGATTGCTGTCTCTCTCTCTCTCTGTCTAGATGTGTGTGTGTGTGTGTGTGCGCGTGTATAGAGTGCTCTTTTCTGTTCATTGTGGAAAAACATGGATTTTGGGATATTTTAAAAAATGGATTTGGGATGCTGCTGCAACAGTCCAACTGGCACAAGGAGTAGTGTCCCCAGGTACCAAGCGATTGAGCCCCAGAAGCTCCGGAGAGTGAGTAGCCCTGTGCTGCTTGCCATGGCAGGTTTTCGTACTGCTGGGGCCAGGACAGGGCAGCTTTTTATACTGCTGGGGACAGCACAGGTGCTGGCCCCAGGCTCTAGCTCCCTCCTGGCTACAGATCCGGGAGGAGCCAGGCAGGGTTATTTTGCCCTAAGTGGCACAATTTGCTCCACAACAAAGTGCATGTCCGAGCATGTGCACTGAGGCAAAAAGCCCTGGCTCAAATTTGCACTGCTTCTATTTGAGCTGCTGCAAGCGCACGTGCTTGTATGTGTGGACACACCCGAGTTGGGTAACACTTCTCTTGCAGAAGAAATTGCTTTGTATGAAAATACCTGGGAACTGTCTTTGCTAACTATTCTTCTTCTATAAACATGCAAAGACCATACTAAAGACTTATGACAGTTGCAACTGTTTTTATCTGAGCTAACCAGGATCATATTTAAGATAGATGACCTGAGTCATCTATAGCTATGCACCAGAAAAAATGGGCATAGCCTAGGAGGAAGAGTATCTGTAGGAACAGTAAGGCAAGGGTACCTGTAGGAAGAGTAAGGAACAATGCTGAAACATGCTGTTAGCACTTGTGAACTTCATTAAAGGAATGTTCCCATGCTGAGACATGTTCTGGATGTGGTGCCTCAGTTCTTGGGTGTCTAATTTGAGATACCACTTTTAAAAATACGGGCCTTGATGCCTGACTGATTGCAGCAAGACAACGTGAAAACTGGCAAGCATCATAGCTCAGCCCCTGGCACAGATTTTTGAGAACTCCTGGTGCTCTGGTGAAGTGCCCAAAGATTGGAAGAAGGCCAATGTAGTGCCTATCTTCAAGAAAGGGAGGAAAGTAGATCTGGCAAACTACAGGCCCATCAGCCTGACCTCTATCCTGGGGAAGGTCTTGGAAAAGATTATCAAAGAGGCCATTCTTAATAGTCTAGCTGACGGCAATATCCTGAGGGATACCCAGCATGGGTTTGTTGCGGGTACGTCTTGCTTGACCAATCTCAATTCCTTTTATAACCAGGTGACCTATCACCTGGACAAGGGAAAAGAGATTGATGTTTTGACTTTAAAAAAGCCTTTGATCTGGTATCCCATGATCACCTCTTGGCTAAACTGGCTAACTGCAGCCTTGACCTCACCATGATCTGCAAGCTGGGGAATTGGCTCCGCGGTAGGACCCAGAGGGTGGTAGTTGATGGAAGCCAATCATCTTGGTGCGTGGTCACCAGTGGGGTCCCAAGGCTCTGTCCTAGGGCCTATACTGTTTAACATCTTCATCAATGATGTGGGCATTGGTGTTAGAAGCGGACTGGCCAAGTTTGCCAATGACACCAAACTCTGAGGTAAAGCATCCACACCTGAGGACAGGAGGGCGTTCCAGGTAGATCTTGACAGGCTCATGAAATGGGAAGATGAGAACCTGATGGTGTTCAACACTGAAAAATGCAAGGTTCTCCACTTTGGGAGGAAAAACCTATAGCATGCTTATAGGCTCAGCAGTGGTTAGCATTACAGATGAAAGGGACTTGGGGGTCATGATTGACCACAAGATGAACATGAGCCTTCAATGTGATGCTGCGGCTAGTAAAGTGAGCAAAATGCTGGCTTGCATCCATAGATGTTTCTCAAGCAAATCACGGGACGTCATTCTCCTGTTGTACTCAGCTGTTGGTGAGGCCACAGCTGAAGTACTGCATCCAGTTTTGGGCTCCACAATTCAAAAAGGATGTTGAGAAGCTTGAGAGAGTGCAGAGAGCCATGCGCATGATCAGAGGTCAGAAAAATAGACCTTATGAGAAGCTGAGAGCCATGAGACTTCAGCCTAGAAAAGCACAGGCTCAGGGGTGATCTGGTGGCTACCTATAAGTTTATCAGGGGTACTCATCAGGATCTGGGGGAATGTCTGTTCACCAGAGTGCCCCAAGGGATGACAAGATTGAAAGGTCACAAACTCCACCACGACCAATTCAGGCTGAACATAAGGAAGAACTTCTTCACTGTCCAAGCCCCCAAGGTTCACCCACTTTGAACGCCTTCAAGACACATTGGGATACTTATTTTGCTGGGATCCTATGATCCCTGCTGAATTCCTGCCTATGGGGCAGGGGACTGGACTCGATGATCCTCCGGGGTCCCTTCCAGCCCAAATGTCTATAAAATCTATGAAAAAATATATTTGCTCAGAAGTGTAAGATCTGTTATAATGGATGAAACCTAACTTCTCCAAAAATGCTCACCTGTCATTTGTACATTGGGGATATTTTTTTCTGAACACTCACAAGGTTCATGTCCTCAATGGTGTGTTCTGATTACCCTTTTTGCTATTTTTTTAAATGATATATTTCCATTTTAAATTATCCTGTGGCTTGCTTTTGTTGATTGTGGCTTACTAACTTTAATAATGTTATGAACATTACCTACATTTGCCAGAGTAAAATTAAGCATTCCTTTGAAAATCAGATATCCAGAATTTTTCTGTTTCTTTTCTAGACAAGAAGATGACACGCTTTTAAACTAATGTCTTTGATGTTGAGTTTTCATCAGTAATATAGAGCCTTCATTTAAAAATTAAAAACCCAAACATCAAAATCCATGGAAAAGCTGTTAGAACTACTCAGAGATGCAATAGTAGAAAGGCACTGGATTCAACGGCTGCATCTGCACATTTAGGATCTGAGGGTGTGGGGAATGAAGCCAATGTATTTGAGAATCAAAGCAGAATCATCTTTGTGAATGTCCTGCCGATATAATTAAGACTAGAAAAAGGGCTGTAAGAAAACAAATGTCCAGATTCAGAAGCTGGTGTCCACTTATAGCTCTAGCCAGTCTTGAAATGCATTTATGTATGTCTAGATCAGTTCTGACTCCTTCTGAAAACTGTTTGTCTTGTCCTATGCTACCACAAAAATTAAATGGTTGGGGCCTCTATTCCTGTGGTAAGGGATTCCTCTGAATACTTCCAAGAGATCAAAATCTGCTTAGTGACTTGCTATATTCCTCTCTACCAATTTAGTCAAGAGAACAGGATTTCATACCAGCACAGAGACTAGTGACACAGACTGCATGTACATTAGCAGCTTATAAAATAAATACCCAGCTTGATGTCAGTAGGAGCATGACAGCAGAATAGTTACAACTATTTTACTGATTAATATGACTTCTCTCTCTTTATTTTTTTAATGAAAAGGATGGAATGAATTTTCCACCCATTCACTATGTTCATCATTTCAATAGAATATTCATCATGGAAGATTTATACTGTTCAGAATATTATTTTTTTCTCTACCTATATTCCCATAAAGTCAACATTTCTTTCCTATCATGATGGGTGCTACTGGGAACATTATGGAAATAAAGGAAATATATTAGAAACAAATATTCATTTACCTACAAAAATATTTCAGTTTTGACAAACTGATATTTTCCAACAACATTTTTTTTGTCAGAAAACTCCTGACCAGTTATAATCATAAGAATACTATCACATTTTAATAAGGGTTTTTTGTGGGTTTTTTTTCCCTTCAGGAGTGAGGCAGTTCACTGAAGAAGCAGACTAAGACAAATTAAGTCATAAGATGTCTGAAGAACTTTGATCTACCCAGGTTATCATAAGGGACTATAAAGCCTTTAGGTAATATGTATATATACAGATTCTTTGTTGTTCAAAAATACATATATCTGAAAGCTTTGCTCCTGTAGCTAAAATAAACAATATTTTGTTTGTTAATAAGCCTATTTTGCCACTAGGTAGCACTGGTCCTAGATTATCAAAGACTGCACTTCCTCATATGATTATGATTACACCGCATCCAGAACCAACCAAGAAGTGGAAGAATGGCAGAGTGGCAGAGTTCCACTCCAAATCAGGTAAACTCGTCAGGCCTATCACTTGAATGGTTTGTTCAGACAGACTACAAGAACAAAGCATAACTAGCCTTAAAACCATATTATACTGCCATTGCATAGTGCCACTTGGAAGATTCTTAAACTATTAAATAAACTGTTAAATAGAAACTTTCGGGGTGGGGGGCAGGCAGGAGCACTGTTGCCCCCCCCCCCCCCCAAGCACTGGTTGATTGCTGCAGCCACTCCCAGAAGTGGCCACAGCCACTCCCAGAAGCAGCTGCAGTGATCACCCGCATGATCGGCTGTTGTGGGCAGTGAGATCAGCCACGGGGGGAGGGGACCCAACCACCCCAGTCAGCGGGACCGGTCGCAGGGCGGGGGCACATACCCCCCCTCCCCCGACTAAGGTGGCACCAGTCACCATGGTCAGGAGTGAGGGTGCTTCATTACATCATTATACTCTAATTACTTACCATAGTGGTTGCATTTTTTGTGATCATCCCCTTTTGTACCATGCAGTAGAAGTAGCCCACCCATCACCTAAATAATGAGCACGGCTGGCCAGAGGGTGCACTGGCACTCTCAGGGGGTGCACGTGCACCCCCGTGCATCCCCTATGCATTGCCACTGCTCCTGACATGGAGTGGAAATGCATTTTATCTCTTTCAAAGGCAGTGGTTCTATTCAACATTCTGCCACCCCTCCAAAAACCTTAACATTTCTTTAAATTCTTAAAGTTTCTAAAACCCACTTCCATATTGGAAAGGAAGTTAATCAGCACCCAGTAGCTAGGGTTTGTTCAACCCAACTGGAAGGAAAGAGAAGCATTCACTCTTTCTGCAGGTCTTAAAGAGATGGAAACTTGAGGACAGCATCCTTACAAACTTCTGCCTCTTCTCAATTACAATTCCACGCCCTCTGCTCCCTTCCAAAACATCACAAACCACTTATGGAGGTAACATAGTTGCTTTTTTTGCGTGTCCTAATTCCTGGTGCTTCTGGATTACTTTTTACCATCTGCATGCTTATGCCTAAAAGGGAGTTTAATGACTCTATCATATTTATGAATCACTTCACATACCTCCAGGGTGAAACACAGAAGCTGCTTAACAGTGCGTAGCAAGCTACCCCACAGTTCTCAAAAGGGAGTGAACAATATCTCATTCAATTAAAAGTACAGGGAGATCTTAGGTAAGCAAAATGTAAGCTTATTATCTTACATCAATGCAAACAAGAGAAAAAAGGTGAAAATTGTAGTTACATGAGTCTAGTAAGGCTTGCCTTTTTTTCTAGGCCTATTTAGTGAGTCCATAAACACCTTCCCATGCTTGTGATTTTGAAATTACAAGGAAAAATATAACTTCAAACAGCAGCAAAAATCCACATGGAATAAAAATAAAATTAATTAAATATTCTACATTTGAGATGGCTTGCTGGAAATTCAGTTCAAATACAAAGTCACTAAATTAATGCCTTAAGTAAATCTAGGTGGGTATTTTAAACCAAACGGCTGATTCAATAAAGGGTCACATTGTTTGTGTCTAAAAAATAACTACTGAATACACACAGTGGAAAACTTTGTTTATAACTTTTAAGGAAGGTCAGTCCTTATGGGTATTAATAACTATGTAGCTATATAAAATATATATTTTATATATAAAACTACACATTATAAATCTAATTAAGTAGACAAATTAATAGAAATGTAGTATTACATTTTATATTCAAATTTCTTTTTTTTAGTTTAAAGTATAAAAATGAAATATTCTAAGAGGCTTGTATAGTAAATATGTGTTTTATTATCTAGGCACAATCTTATTTATTTAACATCTCTTTAGGGCAAGGAATAGTCTTACTTATTCAGTCACCCTAAGAGTAATGGTAAAGTTAACAAGGCACAAGCTTTTGCATCCCAGCCAATGGTATATCAGCTTTTGGCCAGTTAGATTTCTTGTACAGTTCACACACAAAGCCATTTTTTTCTGTCCAACATGGGAGATGTTGCTGTGTTTTTGTTTAAGTCTCTTGGGACCAATGCTATTCTTGCATTGTCAGGCAGTCACCTTGAAGGCTACAATTCTGTCTTATAGCTCCTTGCTCAATACCATGAAAAGCCAAATAAATAAAATGAAACTTAAAAACAAAATAAAAATAACTCCAAATGCAGCTCTAGATTAGTCAGGTTCAGAAATATTTGACAAGTGATTCTAGTAGCGTAATGTTAGTATAGAAAAATCATCACCAAGTTCAAATACATTGTAATTTGTTCCAGACACATCCTTTATTTTCCTTTGCACTCCTTGCCTTATTCACTCAACACTAAAAATGGTTTGCTCGTGCCTGTAGGACAAACAATTACTTGCTTGTTTATTCACTTTATACACTCAATCTGCAATATGAAGGTTACATTTGTTAAACTGTACGGCAAACCCCACTGGGCTAAGACATGTTATAGCGATGATGCTAAATGTTTTGTGGGAACAAGGCACAGCTTCCTCAAATAGCAAGATCAATAGCTAAAATCAACAACTAATTAATTTCAGAAACCAAGACAGAGCAGCTGCAACTCCACAGGAGCTCTATTTCTGAATCTCACTCAAAATATTTTAAAAATCTGTGTTGCTTAAAAAAATTAAAACAACAACAAAAAAAACAACTTTCCCTGAATTATATATAAGGATGACATCAAGTTATTTTTTGTATTTTCCTGGCCTACAGAGTGAGTTACAACCATTCCAGTGCTACTTTGATTTATAATCAGGCTGCCCATGAGTCATCTAGGGTCCCTGGACAGCCAGAATACAATGGCTCTCTGACCCTTCTCCTTATCTTCCACAGTTCATGTGGAACTTGTATAGGACTATTCTACCTACACTTATTAAGAAGGCTGAGACTAGATTAGCTAGATAGCAAAGCAGAATTCAGCCCTGCTGAGTACTAATGTGATGCAACTAATACTATTTTACCATCTACCCTCATTTTTTAATCAACCAAGATCTGACTTGTAACACATACATAGCAGGCACACTAAGGAACGTGCCACATAATTACTATCTCAGTTTTCTCTATACAGTTACATAAACAGTACATTAAAATAGGACTTGATTGATGCTCTCTCTTAGATGTGTTTCGTTACAAAGTGTTGATGGTGCTGTCTCTTAGGTGTGTTGCTTGCAAAGTGTTGTATTCTGTTGGACATCATTGCTTAAATGAACAACAATAATAAAACTGTGAGTAATTCTGGTGATTCTTATTCCTTAGCATTTAACATAGTTTCCTATCACAGGCCCGTTTATCCATCCTACACATTCATACACAGTAGGTGAGTCTACACGTGCAATTAATTTTGTGCACAGAACATTCAGGCACATTAAAAGGCACCCAGGCATGTGTCTATATGTGTGTCCAGGTTGGTAGCAAACTGAGCCTGACAGGAGCAGCTTACTCCAGAGCTGTTACTGTCCTTCTCTGGCCCCCTGCAGCCAGGGGGAGCTCCAGGTTCCCCCACCCCATGGAGCCAGGCCCAGGCTGACAACGGGTACTGGGGGGCAGCCTTGGGCTGCCAGGGAGCACAGGGGGTCAGACCCAAGCTCTGGGGGATGGGAGAGGAGCTGTCCCCAGCTCCAAGAGCAGCTCCAAGAGGTGGGAAGTTTGGGGCCAGGCATGCAGGGCAGGACAGTGACAGTCCAGTGTCCTGGTCTGGTGGCAGGGAACTGCTCCATGCCTCTGGGGGGCTTCCCCTCATGCTGCCCTGGGTGCCTTGGAGCATCGCGGCAAGGGAAAGAGGTGTTGGGGAGGAAGTGTTTTGCAGGTGGCCAGTGCAAAGAAAGAGCAGAGTTGACCAGGCTTTATTCACTCAATCTCCAGGAGCCAGGCAGCTACAGCTACCAGGGTCCTGCCTCTACCTCTGTCCAGCTGTTTCCTCCCACTCTGCATCCCACGGGGGTGAAAAATCCCTTCTGGGGGGTACCACTTGTCCTGTGACTGGAGGATGGGGGAGGGTAGGCAAGGTAGACAAGAGGATCCCAGGGGAGGCAAGCTAGTGAAGGTGATCATGGCTCATGACAGACTGGGGTGAGGGATGTATCCCCAAGCAATAGAGCCACTTTAGAGGGATGCACCCCTATTCAATGGAGCCACCTAAAGGGAGTGCAGACTGGCGGGGGGGGGGCACCCCGCTATCCCCCACAGGTAGAGCTTCGCTGACCTGTGTGTGGCATTGCAGCTGCTGGCCATGCACCTAGGGCAGTACGAGGGCATAGCCCCAGAGGCAAAGAGCAGGGGACATGGTTCCCCCCTGCCAGCCTGGGAAACTGGGTTGTCCCTCCCCTGCCCTGCTCACTTGGCCTTGAGCTCCCTGCCATTCAGAGCTGCCCCCAGAGCCACGGACAACTTCTCCTCCCCACCCCCCAGCCAATTAAATGGCCTATGGGTAGTAGTGGGCATGTCTACATGTGCACATTTACCGCACAGTAACATAAGTTACTGTTCAGTAATCAAAAATTACTGTGCAATATCTGCATGTATCTAGATGTGCACGCCCATACTGCACAGTAACTATGGTGAGTCATGCCCAATTAGTTACCGCACAGTAATGCATGTGTAGACACATTACTGTGCTGTAACACTGCATCTGTTGACTCACTTGAGACTAACTTTGCTCTCAAGTGAGTCCATATACAGTGTTACTGCGCTTTAGCACGTGCATGTGTAGATGCTGGCCTAAATCTGCTTACTGTGCAGTAATTTACTTTGTAGTAAATTTACTAAGCAGTAAATGCATGTGTAGACATGCCCAGTGTGTTCCATGGTCTTCTCACATAGGCTGATCAGCTAGGTGAGGGACAGACATTACACATAAACCGGTTTAAGTGATCAGAAACTGGTTTAAACCTGTAACAGAACAGAAGTTCAGTGCACATAATCCAGCTTGAGAAAGGCTGAAATAGGCTTGAGATAAACCTAGATGAATGTAGTATCAAACCGGTTTATGCAATGTCTGTCTGAGACCCCTTACTGGTTTAAGATAAACCAGACACCCCCGGCATCTTGGCATGCTCTCTGGGCTGGGCAGAGCTCTCTGCTCCACAACAGGGCTTGTCCCTCCCCTCTGCTCCCTGGCTGCAGCTGCAGCTGCAGCTGCAGATGCAGCTCCAGCTCCAGCTCCAGCTCCAGCACAGACTGTGGACTGCACCCCCCCCACTCACCATTCCCTGCTAAGAAGGAATTCCCCCCTCCCCTCTGCTTTGCTGAGGAGGTGTCTGTGTATTAGCTAACAGATCACATGCTGGCTATGGTCCTTACTGAATCAACAGGTAGAATCAACAGGTAGCTGATAATGCCCCTCTGTTATTTTCCTAATTGGATGATAAACACTTCATTGGGGGTGGTAAACACTATTATCAATTCCCTGCTGGGCTAATGAAAGTGTCCTGCCACGGTCCTGCCACTGTCTGGCCACGCTCCCCACCACCCCCAGCTCAGTCCTGTGCAGGGGACGGAAGGGCTGCTCTAGCACCCCCCCCAGCTTCTGGCCTGAGCCACTGCAGGCATGTGCCTGCTTTTCTGGGATGTCTGTCTGGTTACAAAACTGATTTAACCTAGCCAGTTTAGACTAACCTACAAAAATTGGATCAATTCAGGCTCAGACTTTTTGAATGTCTGTCCCTAGCCCTAGGGATATGAATATCAGTTCACATGCATTAGGAGTGAGAGAAAACAACTTCAAAAGACCAAAGGAACTTCAGAAAATGAAGACATAATAATAGTGCAAACAGTTATACAGTATTTTACTGGAAATGTTTAGTTTGGTACCACACTACTCAAGTCAGGGGAAAAATAATCAAACCACCTAATTAGATCAGAGAGAAGGGAAGATTTATCTTTGAATGTGTCTTATGGATTCACTTTTCTAAATTAAAATACTGTCCTTGCTCAGCTCAAATGAGGTTTTCATAACCCCTTGCGACCATCCCCTTGTACTTTTTCTTTTAATAAACTAAGTACCTTGTCTCATTCTACTATACAGTTGCTGGTCCAGCAATCAGTCAAGCCATAGGCCCATATAAATATGACATACTCTGCTTTGCAAATGTTACCACTTTTAAAACTGACACACATAATGAAAAATGTGCTCGGGAAAGAAGAGTTGCTATTGGGTCCAGTAACACCAGTAAATAACAAAATGGTGTACAGTTCCCACAACAAATGATTAGAATTTTTAACATGATTATATGACACTGTTAGAACTTAAATCTATGCCCAATCTATGTTAGGACTTAAATAGCTCACAGGGGTGATATAGCTATAATACTTCCAGACAAGCCCAAGGGTTTCTACACTACAGTGTGCCATATAAAGATACACTAACATGATCAAAAACAGTATTACCATTTTCTTCATATTGAACATGGCACAAAATAGGTTTTGCCACCATGCAAGTAAATAATACAGAAATAAATAATAATCACCATATTCTATATTCATATTCCCTTTATCTGACTTATTTTTACATAGAAGCATATTAGCTGGAAACGGAATCATTTAATTGTACATAAAATCATTTAGGTCAAATGAGTACAGGTAAATTATTCAGTAACAAAACAAAAAAACATTATTTAAAATGTAAGCTAACTTCATTTGTCCCTATCTATGGGGCTGAACTGAGCATAGAAGGAAAAGAACACTGATATAGCAACAAAAACAACAGCCAAAATCTAAAATTCTGGAAAACACTAAATGGAAAAGAAAGGATTTAGTTCCAACACTCTGAAATGAATAGTAGTGATTCACATTTATTTTCAAAAGGTATGTGGTAAATCAAGTTAAAAATATATTTGACCAGATGAACAGAGCAACTGAAGAGAATCATGTTATTTTAATCTCTCAAGAGGGGTAATTTGCATTAATTTAAAAGGAGAAAAATAAAGAGTGCATCACATGATACAAATAGGGAGGCATAGATAAGTCAGCATCTATTATAAAGGCGTATTTTGCCCTTCCTCAATTAAAGCCCAATTTTATCTATTTCATATGAGTGTATGAGGAGGGGCTGTGGGGATAGGGGCTGTGTGTTTATGTGTATGTGTAGGGAGGGACTGCTTGTGTGTGTGTGTTTGTAGGGTGAGTCCCATATTCACACCCCACCATATACATGCATCCACACACCCCCTCGCACTGCTATATACACAGACCCCCACACCCACACCCCCTCACAATCCCCAGCCACCCTCCCTCCCACACACACCCACACCCCACATATCCACACACACCCATATGCTCCCTCACCCACACCCCCCACACCTATCCACCCACACAGACATACCCACACCCTCCCCCACACTCCACATACCCCCACAACCCACACACAAAGAAGGAGTACATATGTAGACCTTATTTAGGACCACCCTTCCCCCACAAACCTATACCCATCCCCCCACAATATACAAGACTAAAACTTCATGTTAAGCTATTATATACAATCAGCTCTATGTACACCACACAAACACATGTAAATGAGGACAAAACTATTTTTTTAAATCAAATGAATAAACAATTTAGATGTTCACCTTTTAGAATATAATTTGGTATTTTTCTGGTTCTGAAATGGCAAAATCCCTTGCTAAAAGGAGTACTTCCGGGGGCAAGGGGAGGGACTTCTGGTGGCAAAGGTCAGGGGTAGGGGGCAGGACTTCCAGTCACAAGATGGTGACCAGGGGGCAGGGCACCTGTCAAGGGGCAGGGATACCCATGTAGCCCTCAACAGCTTGCTATAAACTGGGTAAGTAGCCCTCTGCCCAAAATAATTGCCTGCCCGTTCTCTAAATCCTGCCAGTACATTAGGTCTGTGGTTTTTTTTTTTTCCTTTTCAGCCAAATCTCCCCCACGAAAAGACAGGGAAACTGGTGAATTGTTACATTTCTGGTTGAGAGGTAGAACACATTTCTTCTAGGTTTTGTTGTGTACCCAGAATGCAAAGTAATTAATATAGCATTTAATATCAGTTTCTTCAAAATCAATTTAGCAGGAGAATCCACACATGAACCATTAGAAAATTTTGAGCTGGAAGGAATCTAGGTAGACATGTGAATTGTGCAGAGCATATTTGCATTTGTCTTATCAATGCTTCTGTATCTTGTCCCTCATTTTTACACCTGCAATCTTAAGTATGATCGTGGTAAAACTAAAGCAGTTGGGACCTTTAGAAGAAGGTAAATTATAAACAAAACAATACCGCAATCATCACAACAATAAAGTTAAAATATCTGTCCTCTCCTTTTCCGCTCACACCAACAAATAACTAGAGCCAGTCACCAATCAGAAAATGTCCATCTTATTAGCATTCTTAAAAAGAGATTTAAAAAACATGGCAACGTTTATGCAAACTATCATCTGAATTCCAACCACTCAACAAACAACATATAGTAAATAACTAAATCAGCAGAAATTAGAGAAAAAACAAATGCTCCATTTTATTTTTAAAGGGCAAAATTGGTTCAGAAGCTACGGTCACATAGCATAGAGGCATAACACCTTTTACTGGGAATTCCTAGTTATTTCAGTTGGCAAGCAAGAGTCTTCTGCTTTCTCTGTCAGAATTCCCTAAACACAGTTTTGGCAGCAGTATTGTGCCACATTTTAATCTAAGCAGTTGAATTCACCTGCAGCTCCTATGAAAGCAGTTCATAAAAAGTTTGCATCTATGTTTTTCTGTGAGCAGTCAGCTATACGTAAAACAAAGCATTCTTCACACAGGTGAACAATAACAATTTTTGCATATTATTCTCTATGTAGAAAACATGTTCTGAACACGCTAATGCCACATACAATACTTGTTTGTACATTATGTTTAAATGAGGAGCTCTTAAAAAAGTAAGTATGCAGGTGTTGCAATATCAGAGTGCTCAAAGCTATCAACAAGACTCTTCTAAAGCAGCTCTCATGGCTAGAGCACACTGTTACAGTATTTAATTCTAATGAATTTCTATGGGTGCCTAAGGTGGTATTTTTTTAATTAGCTATAATGAACAATTGAATTTTTTACTGGAGCCGAGTACAGCTGAGCTAACTGAAGCACTGGTGGGGTCATCACAGTAACTCAATTTACAATATCTTCCCTCAGAAAAGAATTTCTCCAGCAAGGGTTTTTATTATTAAGAGGTATCTTAGAATCCAGCCATTTTTTGCAGTAGCAAACAATCATATATACTTGCTAGAAAATAACACTTAAAAAAAATTGCTTGCCATTTCAATTTTGTGGATAATTTGCAATGGACAACTGAGACTAAAAAGTCTCTATTTTCCTGACCTCTTCTTCTCAACCACTGCAAAGGTGACCACAAATATTTTACTCCCAGCTGATACTCTCTAATCTCATAGAGGATAACACTATTGCCTGCTTCTGGCAATCCCCTTGGTTCAAAACTTTGTGACTTAATGATTTCCCCCTCAGACCACAGTTAAGTTCCTAGGAACCTGTCATAATTCCCTTCTGAAAGTTAATGTCATATGTATGGTATAATCATTTTCACTTTGCTAAACCGATAGTGACTTGTCAATTTTTTTTTTTTTTTTGTTTCTTGTTTCTGCTGTGGTTCTTAAAAGTCCTCTAAGGAGATTTCTCAACCAGTTCTTTAAAAAAAATCCATTTTATGTACAACAGTAAATTATTGATTTTTCCCTTAAAAAAATACAGCATCACAAAGGTACCTGCAGTAATTAGTGTCACATTTTTGTTTCTTTTCATTTGCTGTTTCTTCTTATGCCATATAGACAAGTGTAAGGAAGCAGGCTTTTCTGTGAATGCCAAAGCTTCTGACACGATCACTAAAAATGTTGTATGGAACAAAAAAAAAACAGACTTCTGTTTCACTACTTAAGTATAACTATACAGTTCACTCACATCTGCAGCACTACATTATAACAAGAGATTTATGGATATTAAAAATATTCTACCTCCAAATATAGATGATCCTTACGGAAAGCTAGAATTTACTCCATGCCCACCAGAAGTTAACACATGTCATCAGCTGTACATTTATAGTAACACAGATAATTATCTCCTTTGAATAGTGCCAGGTAGACTGCCATGATATGGGAGAAAAACCAGCATAAGCAAATAACACAGGATTGCTATGTCACAACTGATCAGAAATGGCATTTTAGTTTAGCTTGGAGTACAAAATCCACAGGTGTAATGGCTGCAGTAAATAAAGCAAGGGGAACTGGCTTTTGTTTGCAACTGTCGAAACCTGTTTTGGATCATTTGTCACTTCCCAGATCAGACTACAAAGAGGAGTGTGTTTCTTTTATATATGCAAACTCCTCCATGCTTCCCTCATTGCTATGCACTGCAGCATCACTGCTTGAATCTCTCCAGTCTTAGGTTTACTCTGCCTTGATTGTTTTTCTTTCTTTCACTTCTTCTTTCCCTGTAATTAAAAACGCCCTTATGAAACACATGTTTTTATAATCTTATGGAGTAACCTGTATGTATAATGCAAATGCACCAAATGTGATTCACCTCTCAGTCTTTCCTTTAAACATAAATTTGTAGTTTTCACAGCATTTTTATTTGTTTGCTAGTTAAAGTGCTTCCACACAGCAAGAAAGAAAGGAAGGAAATAAGAGGCATTTTTATAGTGATTGTATTTCCAAGAAAAAAATAACGTGTACAAGAATGTGCTGAAAATGCACACAGCCGTGACTAGATTAATATTAAGGAGAGATATTAGAGCATGAAAAATGTTGCCAAAGTTCAGTCATTTAAGTAGTATAGTGATAATCAGATCTCATTAAGTGCATAGTTTGCATATTCTGGAATATCAATCAAAACCTGATTCTAGTAAATGAACCTAGTCAGTGAATGGACAATAAGTAAAGGTGTGCTTACTGTAAACAATACATTTTATGTAAATATTGCACTGTATTTCTTATGCACATATTAAAATAGCATTGTGACTACACAGCAAGAGATTATGAGAAAAAGTAGTGGCTGGTGGCAGATTTTCATTTAGTACATGATTTTTTTTGACACCATCATTAGAAAAAAAGAATTATCTTACTGAATAAATCTCATAAAAAGTAAATTTCTTCATTTAAATTATATCTTATAGGCATGTATGCTTCATTTCCTGCTGAAACTAATGATAACATTGTTCTAGGAAGCCAGTAGGACTGTTTAAAGCCCCCTGAATCTGATCTTGGTAACTGCAAATATTCCTTAACTTGAATAACAAGGCTTTCTAGGCTGATTATTTTGACACATATTCTGTCTGTTTCTTTCTCAGAAATTTCTATTTCTTTAGACTTTAATATAAAAAGAACAAAGGATCCAATAAAGAACATATATACGATCAGCCACTAATCTAGCAGCTATGTTATTTTAGATGTTTTTCTATTGCATCTCATGTTATCCCAAAAGATTATTCCAAAAGATTTGTATAGCAAGATGGTCCCAAAAAACCACCCACTTACATTGGATTTAACATATTTAAGTATAAAATTTTAAAATATATACAGTGATTTAAAAAAAACACAGTTATATAAAACTGCAGGGAAGATATTCTTCCTAGTAGCACCATATCGTGATTCCCATTTTCATAAGATAATTTTCCCCCTGTTTTGTAAAGCACGAAAAGGGAAAAATATGTAATGTTCTTTCCAGTGAAGCTAATTTTATTGTATTTTGTGATAATTTGTTGGGCCTTTGCTCAATGGGATTACTTACCTGATAGCCTACAGACATAACACACACACACTTGTATAAATCAGATATATATACTAGGGTAAATGTTACTGGTGTCCAGAAGAGATGGCTATAAGTCTGGAAAAGCTTTTTGCTGTAAGTGCTACTACAATGCTTCACCAGTAGGTGGCAGGGGATCAAATATTAGGAATCAGAATAAGAAAATAGAAATAGCCTGTTTTCCTTCAGTAAAAGACTATGTTTGGAAAACTCAGGACCCAACATGTATACCAGTAGAGTTTTACTCCTAACTTTTCTTAGGAAAGTGTTGTCAATGTCGACTGTGCAATCCCAAATATTTTTGGGTGCAAGTTGGATAAATGTTTGGAGTGATGTTGTAGCTGTCATTGTCCAGGAAACACATGAAAAGTTAGGATATCTGGAGAAGGGATGATATTTGCATGACTGGGAGATAGTTTAGAAAAGCTTTTGAGCATAAAGCACTCTTCTAAGATCTAAAAATGTTTCCCGAACATGTAGCTGATTCAATAAAAGATATCATCCCACAAAAATATCTAGGCCTGTGTAACAGCTTCACAGATAATTAAAATGCAATCGGCCTGTTTTTTTGCAGTTAGCTGGGAGAGACAGCCTACTGTCACAATCCCCCTTTCCCTGCCTTTGCCTCCTTTCTTACCTGCCATGCCTTGATCTTTTTTAGCTTCAGGAGGCAGGTGGCAGAGTCAGGGGTTGGCCTTGCTGGATGTGTTGTTCATTAGGTTTTCTCTCTCAGTCTCTTCTCTACATTAGTCCTGGAATGGGCATCCCGCTTTGTTACTCTTCTTCTTTCCTTGGCAGCTGGCCTTTTCCTCAACAGCCAAGCCTGGCCGTGGGTTCTCCTCTATATGTATAGCTCTTTATTCTCAGGATGGAGCCACAACTTTAAAGTCCACAAGCTCCTATTACATATCTCTTCATTCAAAATATCACCAGTAGGCTGCTTTGCCCCTTTTTTCTGTCTCTTCTGAATCCCCTGCAACTGAGTCATCCTGCTCCATTGTCAGGAGCTCCTCCTCCATGCCTTCTTCCCAGGACACTGACTCTGATCCAGTTCAAAACTCTTCCCTTCCCTGTCAGGTCCTCTGGCAGTGGTTTAAGTAGTCCAGATAAGTAGTCTCCCCAGCCCACTTCCCAGCAGGAGTCATTAATCACTTATTTGGTGAGTCACTAAACCACCCACTGTATTTCCTGTGAGAATACCGGCCCTCTGTATTTCTGCTTTCAGTTCCCTTCTGTTCATCCCTTCTTTTTAACCACTATGGCTTCTGTCCCTCCATCTCTTTCTCTCCTGTCTAGGAACAGTGCCAGAGTTCCCTGTTACATCCTGATTTAGACATAGGTAGTCTTGACTGCGATAGGGGGTTGGACTAAATGAGGTCTACGTAAGTGCTACTTCTTTACATTAATGTGCACATGCCATGTGTGCATGTGCCCTGAACATACACATGGGTGATAACACATACTGTCTGTTCTTGGAGAACGGGGTTAATTTGACAGTAATTTGTTTCTGTCAGCAGAGAGCACACATCTCACTGGTTGCAGATTCATTGAGATAATATAATTGGAGCTAGGACTGAGAAAAAAGAATCTAATTCCGTAAGAGTAACATAAGCATTCTCATTTCTATAGGTGTGGTGCACACACCAAAATGTGCCAGGAAGAAATAATTATGCTAAATACAATACCATGTCATGACCTTCAATGTTCTTTGTGCTAAGGTTGTCATTTTAAGTTTAGCTGCTTAACTACATCTAATTGATATTCTAGAGGGTTACATCAAGTTTAGTATAGCTTGGACACATAATGAAGATATCTGTAGCTTGGGCTTGTAATAGATAAATGAAAAGTAATCACTGGCTGAACGTTGTTCATATATCCACAAATGATACATCTTGTTGTTGCTTTAAGACAGGGGTTGTCAACCAGGGGAAGGCATAGGGAGTAAGCTGCTCCATTCCTCCTCATCCTAGGGGACTGGAGTATCAAGGCAAAACCTCCTCCACCCCCAATTCCCAGCTTTGGGACCCCCATGGGGCTGTGGGTGTAGACTTTGGAAGTATAGTGGGAGCTTCCCCCATGCAGACCCCCACCTCAATGCAGCCCTTCAAAAATAACACCCACCGCCCCTCAGAATAGAGGGAACAGGGAGGCAAAGTTCCCAACCTGTTGCCAAAACCAAGCAGTCCCTGGTCTGGGGAATATGTGGGAAGCATTGCCCCACTGCCCGCCTTGTCTTACAGAATTGTCCAGAAAAGGGCAGGAGCAGCAATGCAAAGCCCCCAGCCCTGAGCCATCCCCACTATTCCCATTTCCTCCAGGACCATACTTAGTGGAGAGTGTATACATGTTCGTTCTTCTCTTGCAAGGGAGATTTTCCAGGTTGACACCTGGATGAACTTCTCCCAGAAAAGGCATGTTTCCCCTCTGAGAAACTGAAAGGATCAACGCTTGTATGCTTGTCATTTCTACCAGGAGAACAGCAATTTTTCTAGTAAAAATGTAACACCTGGACATGGCCTAGTAACCCTCATGGTTAAATAATGGGGAAATTGTGACAAGAAAAAATTGAAATAGCATCCAATGAGGAAAACTCATTACAGCAGCAAGTTCCTACTTTATATCAAATACACAGCCACAAGAACACTAACTTATTAGCTGAATGTGTAAAAATACTTGTGAAATAAGTTTGAACCTTCTAGCTGATTCAGTACATCAGCAAACGATGGTCCTTACACTTGCCAGAACACAATACTAGCTACATATGTGGCTTCGAAATTGTCAGCTTCCTTTTCTTCCTCTACTGTTCAACTTACAAAATTCACGTATGCCTTGCAGAAAGCAATGAGCATGATTTTCTAAGTAAGTCATTAAAAACATACAATTGACCAGTACTTTTGATTCACGATATTTTTACTAATTTCTGAGGGGGCCCAGAGATAAAGCTTCTCTATTATTTTTTCTCCTCTTTATACTCAGAGGACAGAAATTCAAAGGATGACTTTTTTTCCTATCACTGTTTAGCAAGCCAAAATAGAATGAACATTAAATTTTTTGCTTTACTTTTTCTTGTTTTAAAAAGGACTGTGGTACCATCTACAATAGAAAATTCTTTGCAGTACACCATACTTCAATATGATCTTGATAAATTGGAGAACTAGGCTAGAAATCAATAAAATTATATTTGATAAAGACATGCAAAGTGCTGCGCTAAGGATGAGTCAATTTACTGCACGAATCTAAAATGGAGAATATCTGGCTAGCTTTTAAAAAAGGTTACACATTGACTGTAAGTTATCAGAATAATAATATTGTCAAAAAAATGAAATGTCACTGTAGGATGTCACAACAGACACACTGTATTTCAGATATAAGAGGCAATTACTTGAGCCTACTTGGGACAGTTTAGGCCTCATTTGAGGTACAATGTCTAATACTGGCCATGCTATCTTGTAAACATACTGGAGAAGAGTCTAGAGGAAGGTAACAAAAAGCTCATTTGATGAAGTATAGTTAAAGCACAGCTGCACTGGACTTAAAACACATGATGATGAGCTGATGCTGGTGCGTTCAGATTGAGTCTGCTCTGACACGTTGTAATTAGAATGTGAACTAGCATGTTTATAGGCAGCCCTAATTTTTGTATAACAGTCTATGTCCACGTGTTCTTTGATGAATTAGGACCTACATACAAATATACACACATCTATACATACACACACACACACCTCCCTTGGATCTGATCCACAAACTATTTTAAGTCACTAAAACTTTCCTGTTGACTTCAGTGAGATTTAATAACCCTTACCTTCTAATTGTCACAGGTGCTGAGTATCTGTAGTCCCTATGGACTTCATGGGATTCATGAGTGTCAGCATTTCTCAGGTAGGTATTCAGATGCCTGCATAGGAATTTGGATATCCAACTTTAAGCACCTAAATCTTACTGTTTTAGCCATTCCAGATTATTATTTCCTTTATTCCCCACCCCCTTGGCCCAAAATGAAGTATTATATACACAGATAATTAGATGTTAAAAGGTGTGATCTAAAGTCAATAAAAATAATCCATTTGATTTTAGTGAATTGATGGTAATTTCTAACCAAAACACGTGTGCGAAACTCCCACAGCTGTGAAAGTGTACTGTGTAGATACATCACTTTAAGAGTTACAGCAAGCTCCTAAAAAATTGCCCCTATCCCATTTTGCTAATTGTCTTTTGATCCTGCAAAATAATAATAGAGTTTTCTTTAAGCAAAGTGCTTTGAATGGGACAAAATGACTATAAAAATGCAAGCTGAATTTTTTGATTGTATGTGTCATTTGAAGTGATGTACCACAGCTGGGATTCTGTGTCTATTCTTGAATGATAACTTGAATCACCATATATATTCAAGCCTGAAATTAACTGAATGGCAAAATAACATTAAATTATATAATAAGGTAGCCAGTGTTCCATCTTATTTGGAATTCAGAAGATTTGACAAATTAATCATAGTTGTAAAACTACATTGAACAAAATCTGATTAGTTTTTATTGTCTTTTACTTCTAAGGTTTCTTTCTCTATCTCCTCAGAATATAGTTGTAAGAGCAACAAAAGCTCAGTATGTTTTTCCTGATTTGGGGTTAGATCCAAAAAAATGATTGTGGGTAATCTAAAAGTGTGTTCTAATCCCAAAAGCCACACAACTTTGGAAAATAGTAGGATTTACTAGGCATCCCTCCTCCCCCACTAGGTTCCTAGGCACCTACACTTGTATCATGTGTATCTGCAGTATTGCCCTAGTATGAGCAGGTAGGCACTATACTCTTTTGAGATACAAAAACTAAGCAGAGTGGTTTCTAAGTTCCTTTGGGAGCCAACACAGTAGACAATCTGAGCCTGCTTAATCACAATTACAGAATCAGGAGGTCCTTTACAAGAAGTAGCTGCTTCATTTTTTAAGCACTTGTAGTGGTACTGCCACCAGAAACCAAGTGTCTTACCTGCTAGGATACCACTTTTTGCACAGTGGAATTTTAAAACAGAAAGGTACTCCCATTTATCTTAGTCTATGGTCTAATGATTACAGCACTGTCCTGGTAATTGAGAGATTTGATTTAGAACTCTCTCAGGCTAAAGAAGACATTGAACTTCAATCTCTCATCACTTCCTGGGCAAGTGCTCTAACTATGTATTTTTTATAGCACTGCTATATCCTTTTCTGCTGGGTGTTTTAAATATCTACTCTCAGGGGAAGGCTCTGAATCCTAGAGGCACCTGCAGCTCTGGCTTGGGAACTTAAGCTTTGGAGATGGGGCAAGAATACATACACATTCCTGCACTTACTGTTTCCTATTGGATCATTCAACGGTTGTCTTACTCAGCTTTTTGTTTTTCTGGATCACCATTAGGGGAACATAGCTGCCTTTATGTGCTGTATAGGAAGCCTATACATGTACATCTAACTATGTATGTCTACATGAGACACTTTACTGATCAGCAGTCAAATTTGCTGCACAGTAAAGCATCACCATCTACACATGCACAGCAATTAGAATACAGAAAACCAATATACTGCACTGCTGGATAGTCCTGTCAGATACAAGTGGTATGAAGCAGTGCAGTAAATTACTGTGCATAAACTCATGTATAGACAGTGACATTGGGATTAATTTACTCTGGCCAGAGTATATTCAGTTGTATTAAATGCACATGAAGATGTGCCCACTGGGAATCAGTTTTCACTTCAGAAATCAGGCATTGGAAGATAAGGTGTTGCAGCGCCTAAAGTCGCCACCTGTCTTTTTTTGGACCTAACTTTTTGAGACTGCTATTTTGAATTTGATTAGTATAAAGATTTGAACAAAGCCATTACATCTTCTCAGACCAATTCAAACATTCATTCCTGCTTCCACATGCCCCCAACAAGCTTAATTATCTGTCTTATGCCCACACATCAGAGTCTTTAAACTACAAGAGAGATTAGCTTCACTCTCCTGGGATTTTCAACTGCCTCATCACAACCAATTTGTCACAATGATAGTCTAATTAAATGCATTATTTTAATTCAAACTAGAAGTGAATGCTTGACATGTTTCTTTGAGTTAGGCATATAAGTCCTTCTCTCTTCCCAAGTCTGTACCTTTGTTTGCAATGTCAGACCCAAGAGGAAGGCCGTAGGCCCTCATGCACAATGCGATTGCTGAATCAAAGCTTTTTTTTTTTCTTTCCTTTTTCTTTTACAAGTTTCTGTAATGGTTGGATGAATAAACCCCGTGTATTCATGGGGCTCATGCTTCAGGGTAATCACTGAACTGAGTTTGGCTGTCCTTTTAATCAGCCCATTTCTGTTATTCCAAATAAAGCAAAATGAAGGAAGTGAGGCCTCAAGAAAAAAAAGTGTATTAAAAAAGCCTTGAGATGGAAAGTTGACTTGAAAGGTAAATGCAGCTATTTGGCATTTGTCTTCAGTAAATACAAGGTCAAACATTCAGAGAACAATTTCTCCTACAAAGTTAGGAAGAAGACAGTATTCTCTCTAATAGCATTTGAATGAATACATCAAACAGCAATACAGTTGAATTTTGGCCACTTTGCAAAAGTCTCTTACAGGAACTCAATTGCAGGGTTTGGTCTTATAACAGTTGCATGTGGTGCTCTGCAAGCTAATAGGAAGCCAGAATGTTTTTGTAATGAAAAATATAGGTTTATATACTTTGAGTGCTGACTAAGATCTCCTGTGACAAATGAAGTTTGGACCACACTGTCTTTTTCTAGCATTCCATTGCTTTATTGTGTTATAAGATGGAAAAAGATGGAAAAATGCTTTACCATATGCACAGAATTTACATTATCTGTTGATATTAAGGGCCTTGTTACATGGTAATTTTGGGTAGCTTCTGGAGCTATTAACCCCTGGATTGTCTGCATATTAACATCTTTAAGTGGCTTAAAGCACTTCTTACACAGCTCAGAATTACACTACTTGAAGAAACGATTATCTCTTGATCCACACCACCCAACTCCTATTCCATTAACATGTGGACCTAGCTTCCCACAGATGTGCCACTCAAGTTGAAGGTGTGACTGCTCTAAAATCCAAGCTGGCACTAAGATGACCAACATTTGTACAGCTCACATCATAAGATGCAACAAGGCCTTAAGGCTTAGTTGTAAAACGCTGACACAATGTTGAACAAGATTGTCAAAAGCAGCTATGAATTTCGGGCCCTCAGTTTTGGTCGCTCAACTCGAGCCTGATTTTCAGACTAAGGGTAAACTGTATTTTTTGAAAATCACACCAACCATTTAAAGGAGTTTTGACAATCCTAAATCACTTTTGAAACTCTTACACTATCTTTCCACATTGAGTCTAAAAATGTTTAAATTTTAAGGTATGTTTTCCCACCAAAGCTGGATTATTTTTATATACCTCTTTAGACAGTTTCATTTGTGTCTGGCCCAGGTCAAAGGAAGGTGTAGTTGTCTTAAGAATCTAGTTAGATAGAAGTTAAAAGGGGCCTCTAAGGTAAAGAACAAGCAGTTCCCTTGCTGCTTGTATATGAACACAATATTGGAGGCACAGTGTAAATGCATACTGCAAATAAAAAAAAAAAAAAAAAAAGAAAGACCAAACAAAAGCCAACATGGTTTAATGGCAGAGTTGCAAGGCAATAAGCAGAAAATGTGCTCCCTCACCTCCCCCGACAAGCATGCAGGCAGGTGGGAGGCAGTGTAGAACTTTACTGAGCAGACAGCACCCACCTAGGTAGCCAGGGGCCCATCACATACAGAGAACATTATTGATGGCAGCAGCAATTCCCTCCTCAGCCGTGGGGTTCAGCCACTCATAATGTAGGGAGAAGTACCCCTCCAGGGGGCAGCACACATTGCAGGGAAGCATGGGCTTGCCAGGGGCGCCATCAAAGCTCACACCAGGTCCCACACCAGGTTGTCAGGTGCTTCTGGGGCACCATGTTGATCAACAGCAGCAGGGTATAATGTGTTGGGCACCCCTCGGTATGTTCAAACACCTTGTAGTGGCATATCCATGGGACTCTTAGCAGGGGTATGCTGAGGTGCAGGCAACACACAATGGGGGCCCTGCTTTCAGTCATCTCTCCAGAGGCCCAAACCTGGGGGGGAGTGCGGGGGCATTACTGGCTCACCATTCCAACCAGGCAGAATACCTTTGCCTCCTCAGCCCAGCCAGTATAAGCCTGGTTCCAGACTACCTGGCCTGCAGGGGGGCAATGGGTCTGGAGCAGCTATGGCAAGTGCTGCCAGAAGCCAGCCCTGGACCAGCCTGAGTAAGGGATCAGGATGGCAGGCTGCCTGCGGCAAGCACCAAGCAGGCTACTTTCCCACAGAGGAAGCAGGGGTGGAGGGCTATGCTGGTGGCCACTTGTGGCAGGGCCCACTCAGTCAACTTACCATGGTCCCTGGGCACCTGTGCGTGCACAACCTCCAATCAGAGGCTGGGGGGTACACAGCCTCCTGGTATAGTGCATGTTAGCTCTGAAATGTTATGAACTGTCACAAAGGGCCTCTCTCTTCTGGCTCTGCAGGTGCAGCATCTGCATGCAGGGAGAGAGGCACCAGCCAATGCCAAGGATGTGCCCTCAGGGATGCTACCACCCTCAACCAGTGCCTTCCATATGTGTTGCCTACAACAGCAACAGATTCAGGACTGGACTTTGCTGCTGGGCTGGCTGGTCACCAAGGCAGAAGAGCAACTGGAAGACTTGTGGGCTTGCAGCTCTGAGGATGTCGTACATGAGCAGACAAAGAACTGTGAGGACTAGGTGTTCAGGGACATACTCCTAGCACTTGCCCTCCTTGAGAGGATGTTGGAGGCCTAGGAGCAGCAGGCTGCCATGGTGGTCAGGGCAGTGGAGGCCATGGATGAGAATTGCTGGGTGCTGGACACCATCCTGGACTGGTGGTTACACTTATGCCACTCACTGTGCAGCCCCTTACCCTGTCCCCACTTACCCCCTGGCAGCCTTCCACTGCCCAGAAGCAAGCCCCCCCAGTGGGCTTGGGCTGTGGTGCAGCAGCACCTCCAGTGCCAAGGGCCTTCTGCCCCTACACCCATGCCAAGTCCCCCAGCATCCAGGCCCCCTGCTTGGGCCCTTCCCTGCTACTCACCTAGGTGGCATTTGGCCCCCAAGCAGGAGCTGCCAACAGTTGAACCAGTATCACATGTGGGCCCTGCTGACCCTAGCCTCATGCTGGAGAGGGGGAGCCAGCAGCACAGGCAAAGCAGCAGCCACCCTGCGTGACCCCCCAAGCCTAGGTGAGGCTCCCACCTGCCAAACTTGCCACAGTGGTGCAGCCAGAGGCTGAGGTGCTGGGCACCAGTCCCCAGGACCTGTCCTGTAGGTGCTTCCACCCCACTGTCCCCCACCCTGAGAAGGCATACAGAGCACAATGTAAATAGTTTACATAGGGAAGATGGTGCTTGATTGGTGATGGATGGTGGTGGTGGTGGTGTCTGTTTGTAGAGGGAGGGCAGGAGGGATTCTGTGTGTGTGGAGTGAAATAAAGATTTTTGCTCAAAACTGTCTGCAGTAAGCATGGTGTTGTGGATGCACACTGGGCCTGGGGTACATGACTGTCCAGTCAG
This sequence comes from Alligator mississippiensis, assembly GCF_030867095.1. Taxonomy (NCBI): domain Eukaryota; kingdom Metazoa; phylum Chordata; order Crocodylia; family Alligatoridae; genus Alligator; species Alligator mississippiensis. The sequence goes on from NC_081831.1 coordinate 50,095,054, forward strand.
ATGCCCTACAGTGGGGGGTGCAGGAGGAGCTGGTCCACCAGTGCCTCTCACACACAGTGCCCTGGCCCCCACTACTGGGTGTGTGGCTTGCCAAGGGCCTCAATGGAGGGGGCCCTGTCACTGTCACTACCACTGCAGCTAGTGCTCCCACTGCCAGGCATCCTCCACCCACTGCACCTCCTCCACCCATACCTCATGGAAGAGCTCCCCTTGAGCCTTGCAGCTGTTATGCAGCACACCAGCTGCAACAATGACCTGGGGGATGTTGGCCTGTGAGACCTTGAGGTGGGCAGTAAGGATGTGTCAGCATTCCTTCAGATGACCAAAGGCATGCTTTACCAGCATGTGGGTCTGGCCCAGGCACCTGTTGAAATGTGTCTGGCGGGGATTGAACTGGCCAGTATAGGGCCACATGAGCCAGGGCAGAAGTGGGTAAGCAGGGTACCTGATGAGGAGGGGTAGGATAGTCACCTTGCCCTGCTGGAGGTCTAGCATCCCTGGTACAAAGTGCCTGCTCTGCACCAGGGTTGGCAGAGTAGAGTTCCAAAAGACGGGGGAAGTATGGGTGCTGGGTGTGAAGCAGCCAATCCATGCTGAGCACAGGTTCTGCAGTCAGTGTTGTAGAGGGCTGTGCCAGTTGTCTGCAGACTGATTCAGGCCAGAAAAGCAAGTGTTCATCGTGCACGGCTGCCCTTTAAAGAGTGTCCCTGGCATCTGGGCAGCTATGGCTGGAGCCTCCAGCTCCCCCTGGCTCCTGCAGGTGGGGCAGAACAAGGCTGGGGGAAGCTTGGAGCAGGCTACTCCAATTAATTGCAAATCTGGTCCCAAGAGGCCGCATGTGTAGATGCCTGCCCAGAGATGGCTTACTGTGCAGTAAATTACAATATGCAAAAGCTGAAAACATCTCAAATGAGCAGATAACGTTGCAAACTTACTTCACGTGCTAGAGTGACACACGTTAGGGTGAAGGGGGGGGTGGCAGGATATGTATCAGTGGAACAATTACTGAGCCACTGTTTTAAATTCTTTATGCTTGTAAAACTCCACTATAATGTCAACTTTTATTAGACAAATTTAAGTTTTACAAAATACTATGTCTCATGTGCCACTGAAGGACAGAACTGTGGGCCCACTAGAGAAGCTTACACATTTAACTAAATATACCATTCTTATAATATTTAACACCATTTCATGGACACTGCAAGATTTCAACACCCCCAAAATATAAAGTGACAAACTATTCTTCAAGTAGGATGTTGAAATCTACAACATCACTTGCTGAGGGAGGTACTAATCAGCATGACGAAGTCTGACAGACTGTGCAGGACAAAATTATCCCAGCTAAGCTAAAAGTGAAATGAAGCCTGATGGAAAGTAAGGATGTCAGCTTTCTTGACATCAATCCAGTATTTGATGCCAGTATGACATCAATCCTACATTTTTAGAATGTGCTTAACCACATTCTAAAAATTAAGCATAAGCTTAAGTTTGTGCTAGACTAAAATAACAGTGCTCACCATTTTGCTGAAAGGACCCTAATTGCCCTGATGCAGCAAATTACTCTGCAGAGCAGCTTGCACAACAAAGACCCATAACACTATAAGGCAGGGGTTGTCAACAGGGGGTACGCATAACCCGGGGGGTAATTAGAAAGGCCATAGGGGGTAGGCCTGGGAGGGCACAGATGGAGCGTGCCCCAGGGTACAGCAGCGGTGTCTCTCCTGGCACGTTCCCACACTTTGCTTCTTACCCAGGGCTGGGCACCACCGGCCCCACACAGTACACTGCAGCGCCTCCCTGCCCCCCACCTCAGCTCACTCTCTATGCCCACTCCCAGGAGCTGGGCTAGGTAAGGCTCCACAAGCTGGTGATGGATGGCATGTGACTGGCTGGGTGCAAGGCCCATCAGCAGCCTGCAGAGCTACACGTGTGACAGACCATAAGAAAACAGTGTGGGGCACAGCAGCGTGGGGTGATGATGGTGGTGGTGGCGGCCACCACATGCAAGCCCCCCACCTTCCTGTCTGGCCATCTGGACATGCATGTGTGCAGCCTGCAGAGGGGTACTGCTGCCCTCATCCACCCAGCCTTGTTCCTGGGAGCAGGCACAGAGTCTCACTCCTTCCCATCCTGCCATTCTCGATCTGGCTCCACCTTGCCCCTTCCTCCCCCCACACACACTTACCTGTGTGGGGGGAGGGGTGTCTGTGTCTGCGTCTGCATCTTTGTGTGTGTGCATGTGTGTGTGTGTGCATCTGTGTGTGTGTGTGTGTGTGTCCTGCCCACCTGGCGGCAGCAGGCACATCACATTGTGTGACTCTTGGGGTAGCGGCAGTGGGGTGCAGAGTCCAGCCTGCAGCAGCAGCTGCCTCTGCCCCACATACAGGTTTAGTCGGCACAGGCCTCCCGGGCTTCTGTTGGGGTGCGCGCAGTGGTGGGAGCTGCACCCCCTTCCCCATGCCCCCTGAATGAACCACTCTTGTGGCTTCATCCTGCACTCTGCCCCAGCTGTGCAACGCCTACTCCTGCCCCTGCCCTTGCCTCAGCCCCAGCCCTACTCCCTACCTCACCACAGGACCTTGATCTGCCCCTCCCCCCCCCGCCCCTTAAAATGAGAGAAAAATATAAAGGGGTACATGAGCTGAAACTTTGAGGAAGTTGTTAAAAAACATTTAAAACCCCTGCTATAGGGTCTTTTAATGTGTGTATGTGTACTGATAATAGAAGAATGGGAACCAGTTATTGAAATTTAAAAATATATGGAAAACTGCCTCTTGTGATTGGTCTCATGTTTGATATGGATAAAGATCCAAGTTTGACTCAAGCTGCATATTCATTTGATATATTCCAAATGGGGAAAAAAAATCACATTTGGATCTGTTTGGGTTCACATACAAGGAGGTTCCTACCTCCTACTTCCTTTCTTAACAGAATTGTTTATAATTAATGTCCAAGGGTATATGTGAACTATTGTTTAGTACACGTCTGTTGCATTTGCTTGCCAAGTCACTAGCACTAGCAGTATTTAACTCATTATTTTGTCAATCTCTTTGAGATGCATTGAGTAAGAAAGGCTCTTTGTAAAATCAAATTCTATTTTCTAGCATACTAAAGTATGCACGTATCCTTTTCAGTGCAGATATGCGTATGGCCTTTTGCTTTACTATACTTGCAATATGAAAAGGCAACTGACAACCCTGGGTGTCTTCTTGGCACATCTTACTTGTACACACAATAAAAAATCCTCATCTCTGTATCCACAAAAAAAGCCTTCCTACAAAGGTGCATGATTATTGAAAGATAGTTGATGACAAAATTATGTAATTGATACACTGTAGTGTTTTATTTAGAAGGTCTCAGAATCTCAGTAAGAATCCATTAACCAGAAACTTTGTTTTGTTTGATAACTAAATATAAACAACCAATCAATTTGTGAAAAAAGTCAGAAATAGTCAGCATAATTAGGTCCAAATCAGAAAAAAAAAGCAGTGGACATCTTCATAAGCCAATTAACATAATTAAAAAAAAATCTAAATTCTACTTGATATGATTACATACTTTTCATTTATAAATCAATGAACAATGTCATTAAACGTAGGATTCTAAGCTGCTTTACCAGAAAAAAAAATAAAATCAGGCATAATTTTTTTTTCCTTGAACATCACTTCAGTAAAACCAGAAGTCATGAACATTTTACAGTGTTTATTCAAAAGAGCTGTGCGCATCTATGAGATCATTTGTGGAAGCAGCGAATGACAGAGCTTTCAGAATGATAGTCTAAAAGTATTTTATATTTCAGAGTCTGCAATAAACTTTTACAGTCAGCTCATATTAGCATATTGGAGACTACTGCAATACTTCAGGGATGATTAAACCCGCTAGTAATTAAAACCAAATGTAGTACTGTAGCTCCATGCTCTGCATACTTCTTGCATCAAATCTACCTTAAGCTTTTAACAAACAAAGCAATTTTAAGTTACATTCTTCTCTTCTAGTGTGAAAATTATGGAATTTGAATTTTCATTAATTAATTTAACAAGTTTTAAATGTATTTAACTTGTTACCTTAAATGTCTGTTTAAAACAGTTTAACTACCATTCACCTGCAGAGGAGCATTGCAAAAGGCAACCCTTGACCTTTACCAAAAGGATTATGGAAAAGACTTATTTTTATAAACTGAATAACAATTTGCCCTTCTAGGTAATAGTAACACAGGTTTAAATTGTATAATTTAACCCATTAATTCTTCATACCCTTAATTTATTCACTTCCTCTCCTTTTCCATTTAATTATTAAATTCTACTAAATGAAAAAGAAAAGCATGCATTGTATTTTTTTTTGTTAACTATGAGCTCACAGTGATTTTGCTTAAATGTGATTTCACTCAGCTGACATGCTTCAGAAACTATACTGTAATGATAAAGATTACTTCTTGTACGGTATATACGCAGTCATCTGCAGGGTGAAACAGCAATTACTTGGTGTGCAAAATCATTATAGAGTACACAGGTACAAGAAAAGAGGATTTTTTTTTCCTTGGACTTGAAAGCCAAATCCTGACCTGGTGTAAATTGCTGCAATTCCCCTACAGTCAATGGAGTGAGGCCAAGTAAAGGGTGTAGCCATTAAGGTTCAGGGAAAATATTGGGTAGAATGTAATTAACTGATTTTGAACTTGGCCAAAGCACTGACAAATCTTGAAATTACCTTATCATCTATATGAACTCAGAAGTGGACAAGACTTTTGGACAAAATATGCCTATAAATGATTTAATCCAAGAAATCACTATCTGCAGTAATATCCCTATCTGGTCTTCTTTCCTTATTCCAACACCTACAAATTTCAGAGTTGTTAAAATTCAGGCTTTAGATTCCAGACCATCTCCACTGAAAAATGCCTACCACACTGAATACACTAGATACACTAGTTCATCAATTAAATACATTCCTATCTGCAACAGACATGCCACATTAAGAAAGGTTAAAGTCAAAAGGACCTCATTTCGTTAGATTACAGCAGAATTAATTGATGTGTTTAATCAAAGAGATTCTATTTGGCAACAGTATAAAGCTTCTATTCTCTGAGGATGCTACCAACATTATTGGCAGACTAGCAGCTTTTAAATAAATACAAAACAATAATAAGAAATGCATGCTTGAGTCAGAGCTTCTGGTTCATAAGATTTCTTTTGAAAGTCAAACTTTCCTTACATGGACTATTAATCTTTTCTTGGCATATGATAGAAAAATAATGGGAACTATATTGACAGTCATTGTAACAGTAAAATCAAAAACATATGCTACAGCACAGCAGAGCAAGGAGTAATATAAAATATTTATGGTTTGTTTACTAGATAACCACTGAAAGTATACGGAGATTGTAACATTATCTGTAATCTGTAAACACCTTCCCTTAAAATTCATATGTAAATTAGGGCAAATTTGTTTTGGTGCATGCTCTTCTCTTGTTACCCTTTCCTTTCACATAAAATATTTCTTACAAACATCTCAAAAATACTGTGCAATCACAATGTTTATTTCTTCTAAAATAATTTCTCTTTCACTAACAGATAAGCATGGTTAAATTAGTATCTTCCATATACCACAATACACGTAGACAGTCATAGATTCATAGATTCATAGAGGTTAGGGTCGGAAAGGACTTCAATAGATCATCGAGTCTGACCCCCTGCATAGGCAGGAAAGAGTGCTGGGTCTAGATGACCCCAGTTAGATGCTTATCTAACCTCCTCTTGAAGACACCCAGGGTAGGGGAGAGCACCACCTCCCTTGGGAGCTCATTCCAGACCTTGGCCACTCGAACTGTGAAGACGTTCTTCCTAATGTCCAATCTAAATCTGCTCTCTGTTAGCTTGTGGCCATTATTTCTTGCAACGCCTGGGGGCGCCTTGGTGAATAGAAACTCACCAATTCCCTTCTGTGCCCCTGTGATGAACTTATAGGCAGCCACAAGGTAGCCTCTCAACCTTCTCTTGCGGAGGCTGAAAAGGTCCAGTTTCTCTAGTCTCTCCTCGTAGGGCTTGGTCTGCAGGCCCTTAACCATATGAGTGGCCCTTCTCTGGACCCTCTCCAGGTTATCTGCATCCCTCTTGAAGTGCGGTGCACAGAATTGTACGCAGTACTCCAACTGTGGTCTGACCAGCGCCCGATAGAGGGGAAGTATCACCTCCTTGGATCTATTCGTCATGCATCTGATGATGCACGATAAAGTGCCATTGGCTTTTCTGATGGCTTCGTCACACTGCCGACTCATGTTCATCTTGGAGTCCACTAGGACTCCAAGATCCCTTTCCACTTCCATGCCACCCAGCAGGTCATTCTCTAAGCTGTAGGTGTGCTGGACATTTTTCCTCCCTAGGTGCAGCACTTTGCATTTCTCCTTGTTGAACTGCATTTTGTTGTTTTCTGCCCACTTGTCCAACCTGTCCAGGTCTGCCTCTGTAGCTGTTCTCTGCCCTTCAGCGTGTCCACTTCTCCCCATAGCTTTGTGTCATCTGCAAACTTGGACAGAGTACATTTCACTCCCTTGTCCAAGTCGCTGATGAAGACATTAAAGAGTATCGGTCCAAGGACTGAGTCCTGCGGGACCCCACTGCCCACACCCTTCCAGGTTGACACTGACCCATCCACCACGACTCTCTGGTCATAGCAGCTTTTTTTTTTTTTTTTTAATAGAGATAACAATCAGAACAGAAAAGAAAATGGCATGTTCTTTGGAAACATTACCTATCCAGCTGCTTTCCTTCCCCAGCATAGCTCCAATCTCCAGGAGGAGCTTTGTTTGTTAATTTTTTTGAAGTGGAAGTATTATTATTAATTTATTTTTTTTAAATAAAAGTATTACTTACAATCAATTACTTAGCAGACAAGATATACAGTAGCCTAGCAAAGTTTTATATAGGTGAACTTCTATTCACACTTTCTACGTAGCAGGCAGTGTTCCAGAGCAAGCTGAATGTGTGCCAAATATGCGGTCAGGCTCACCAATCAATATTTTGAATAATTATGTTGCTAAGTTCCCAGATTGCTTATTTTAGGAACAGTGTAAATGAAGCTGTTGATATTCTAACTGGATTGATTTTTTGAAGAGACTATTGTTTTCAGTGCTCTTATGACCCTTACATTTGTCAAGAATTTAACTGATTTTCCATAACAGAGATTTCTTATACACAAAACACCTGTTCTATAAATAGAATTTCAACCTTAACATTTGTAAAAGCTCCAATAAAAATATTGCATCACAGATTTGCCTAAGTGAGCTGGTTTTCATTATATGTTGCCATTTGACATATACAACTAATTCCTGCTTTGCTTTATCTACTTAAATGGTATGGATGCAGCCATACAACTGCAGTTTTTGGCACAGTCTTTGAAATTCATTGCTGTCTTTGTAAGTCTATACATGGTCACAGAGTGCTCAGTAGGGCTGCACTCTGGCTGTGTACCTCTGTAGTGAACTCATATTGTGTAGGTAGCCATGGAAGTCTGCGTAAATCCCAAAATTTTAGGCACAGCTATAGGGTGTTAGACAAAGCTCCAGTCTTGTGGCTACAGTACATGCCCCAGGTATGTAATCAAAATAGGACTTAGTCCCTACTGTTTTAACCATTTTGATTATGACTGTTTCTGGGTGGCAGAAAACACCTGTATTGGTCTTTTAAACTGTACATATGCATTTCTTAATTTCAGTAAAAAACAGCCATTCTCTCACTATGTGGAAGGAAACAAGCAACCTTTATACCATCTCTCATCAGCATGCCTTAATATGAGACATAGTTCCCAAGTCCCTTTGAGAGGCAGAACTCCCAAAATGCCTTGCAGTGGTAGGCAAGAACTTGGAACAAGATTGAGTTGGTCCTTAAAAAGCAGACACCCTATAGCAGTTACCCAACAGGTTGGAATTTTTGAATGATATAAAACAGTATGCAAACAATAATGCAGATTACAATGATGTTAACAATAAGTAACAAAGTACTGGACTGCTACAATAGCTCAACTGATATACCTGCATAGCAGACTTGTCAATGTGCTCTGGACTCACTGTTATAAATCTTACAAGTAGTGCCCCTGTTAAGTAATTCTTGTGATGTCAATGTGCAACTCCAATCTTTGAAAAATGGGACATAGGAGCTCTCCAGTCTTCTAAGGATCAGTGTCTTTGAAAAACTAAAAGCAACTGTGTCAAAGATTTTTTTTATGCAGGGACTAAAAAAACCACAAAATAAAACAGGTAGCGTATATCCTTGTTTTAATAGACTACATCGGAGCTAGTGTGCAGGAGATGAATATTTCTTCTACATGACTGCAATTTTTTGTTATTTTAATGTATTTTATAACTAAGAAAAACTTCACATGAAGAGTGATAATCACATTCTTAGCTTGCATGCAGTGTATTATGTTCATTCTAGTGTAGTCACAGTGTGTCAGAGAACCATAGAGTCATAGAGAAGTAGGGCTGGAAGGGACCTCTGGAGGTCATCTAGTCCAAGTCCCTACCTGAGGCAGTCATCCCTATCCAACCATCCCATACAAACCATAACCTAAACTCTATATAAAGACTACCATCAACCCTGACACAACACAGACCAGACACCCTAGCCTGCCACAGGTAAAGCAGGGGAACCACAGGAGTCAATGTCTTGATTCTATGAAATGTTGTCAATATATGCTCAATAGATCCCAGGTTGAGGCCATACCCCACAATACAGAGGAAGGCAAAAAAACCCCATAATCCATACCAATCTGACCATGGGGAAAAATTTCTTCCTGACCCCAAATACAGTGACCAGTCTGACCCTGAGCAGAGAGGCAAGACCTTCTAGCCAGGAAACTCTGGTTTTGTGCCATTGGCACATCCAAGTCAAAATCCCCAGCTTTGGCTGTAGCCAACATACAATGCCTCTGAGGAAGGATGAAAAACACCCTGACACATGTAGCAGAAAGGGGAGACATGGGGGACAGGGACAACCAGCAAAGCCCAAAAGCATGGGAAATACCCACGGTACAATATAGGCAAAGCTATGCCTAGATCATCCCCGACCAGCGTGTGGCCAACCTCTTCTTGAACACATCCAGTGATGGACAGTCCATGACCTCCATAGGCAGTCGATTTCACTGCCTCACTATTCTAACAACAAAGGAGTTTTTCCTCCATGTCATCTGCAAGCATGCTGAAGAAGCTTTCTATGCTGGCATCCACATCCCAAATCATTAATAAACATGTTGAACAGCACTGGGGCCAGAACAGACCCCTGTGGTACTCCATTAGAAACCTCCTGCCATTCTGACATGGACCCTTTAATAATTACTCTTTGCTTGTAGCTATAGAGCCAGTTATTTAGCAATTTATAATTCTATCATTTTATCTATTATGATGGTTTTATCTAGACCACATTTATCCAATTTGTTAATGAGAAAGTTATACAGAACCTTGTCAAAAGCCTTGCTGAAGTTCAGATACACTATATATGCAGCATTCCCATCATCTACTCAAGTATTTACTTTATCATCCTTTCCTCCTCCAGATGCTTGCAAATGGCTTCTTTGTTATGTTCCCTGAAAAGTCAACTGATTGGACAAGAAGGGACAAAATTGGTTTTATCCTATTTTTGTTATTGCATACGCACTTTCCCCCCACAAAAACTGGGATACGTGTATTAAACCAGAACGTTCATTTTCTGTCTGGGGTAGCAGCATCCTTCTTTGGCTGTTTCTCCATAGTGTATAAAACCATAGATATAGATATTTAGATATATATCTAGATGTCTACATATCTATCTATATAGATAGCTATAGATTCTGGCACCTTTTGAGGGATCTCTCATCACATGGAACAACTCTATCAGCCTCAAAAATGCTCTAGGTTAGATCAAGCTACTTTTAGTTCCAAGGAGCCATTTCATCAACTAAGGGATGGGTCATAACAGTATAATGATATGCGCGCCATCACCCCATCTGCCTGAGAAGCTGCCTGCTCGGGAAGCTAAAACAGGCATAGCAAATAGCTTCTGCACCAACTCTTGGCCACATATGGATCTTCCAAAAGGAATCTTGAGATTCCTCAAAGGAAGCAGATTATCTGCAATTTAGATGAAGTATGCCCAAAAACTGGAGTTTATTGGTTGTATTACAAATTAATAGGAAATCTAATGAGTGAATTGTTTGTTTCTATTTACCTGCTCAAAACAAATACTGTTTATATAAAATTCTCTCTCAAGTCTACAGAGAGATCTTCTAGCACTTGTATAACTCTGTGACAACATTCCATACTGAATTATACATCATAAATAAAACAAAAATATCTAACCAACCAAACTCACCGCTTAATTTCAGGGTTGTATAGAACCTTAATTTTAGGGTTGTCTATAAAAAGAGACATAACTTCTCAGGGTAGTAGTAGGCTTGTACCAATAACTTTTAAGTGATTTTGCATTGATATTGATGGGACTGAAATAATATAAAGCATCCAGCACACTTACTGCTACAATGCACATCACTATTTTCATAGTACTGTGACTTTTTCATCCATTGGTGGCTCTGTTATTCTGAAATACTATATTGTATTCTTCACCCATTAACAGGGAATTGGAGTTGTCTAGCTGATGATTATGATTTTTGTATTGCATTCTACTTCCCAGTGAAGTCAATTCCTACATAATTCCTGTTGGCTACTTTGACCATAAAGCAGGCTACTCGAGGAAAATGGACCTAATTCTGGATCCCTTAATTCTACCCCTTTCTCACCCAAACAAAGTTTGGGGATGCTCAGCTCTATAAATTTAGAGCAGCCTAGTACAGAGGATTAGGCCAGCTAGGAAATCTAGACCAGTACAACTGGAATTTGATATAAATAAAATCAAGACTATTCAAATAGTTTTGACATGCCAAATTATTTTCTATTATATACAGATTTGGCCTATTTTATTTCTCTGAATGGCTCAAAAATCCTAAGAAAGTATCAGTCCTTAATAGCAGCAATTTACAAATTTATTAGTAACTGATAAAATGCATTCATGTTAAAACACATTATCCCTTCAACTATTTTCCAATTTAAAAAACTCAAAATTCAATGTACACTACAACAAATCCCACCAAATCTGAATGCTTAGTTCAATTAATTTTGTGTGTTCTTAGCTGCACTGAATAATTTCCTAACAAGTGTTAAATTAGATGTTACAATCAAATTATTCAATTTATTACTAATGGCAAATACAATAGCTATATATTTAAAATGTGGACAAGTTGCACACCTAGAATTTGGCATTTGGCTATTCAAGTTTACTTTCAAGATACAGGTTACAAAGAAAAAATAAAACTGTAAAAGAATGTCAGTTAAAACAAGAATCATTTTAATCCCTCTTTATAAACAGCTAAAATAAACTGGTTATTTAGAAGCTTTACTTTACTAAATCTCACATCATCTCTGACAGGCAGGTCATTATTCTACCTTTTGTACAAATGAATAAATGGAGATCCATAAATTACAGGATTATTTAATAAGCAGCTTGCTTTCATGTAAGGCAACTAACTGGTCTGCCTTAAAAAATACTCATTGTCACATCCAAGTCTGTTTTATAATTTAACATAAAGCTGAGGCAAAATATCAAACTAAACCAGACCACCTCCATTCATCATACCCAGAGGCTCCTAGCCTGTAAACCTTGTCCTTTATTACCAAAGTCTGTTACAGGAACCTGTCTCCATCCTGTAGCCTCCCTCTCAGCCTCTTACAGAGAACACTTGATAACTACTCAGTTAAGGCACTGATAAGAAAACAAGCTGATTCTAGCTACTTGGACTTTAAAGGGGCAGACCACACTGTTACAGATTGTCTCCACTGCAGAATTTACCTGGCTTATAATTCAACAGTTGCTCTGAATTCAAGTTCTATCCACACAGAAACACTGGAGCTACACAATTAACTCAGTGTGCATTTAACTGTAATTCACTGGCTTGTCAGAGGGGAATAGGATACAGCTCAAGTTAGTGCAACTCATCATCTGCTAACATCATCATTGTGCATAGCATGGATATTATTTTTCAGTATGATAACTTGAGAGTTAATTAGGTTAACTCTGCAGTGAAAAAATGGGCTTTATCATCACGGCTTTTACTAAGATAACTAGTTCATACTATTTATTATGCTGTAGTATCCTAGTGGAGTTAAAGAAGACTGGGTAAGCTAGGCAAAATTGGCTGTGGGTGGGGATAGAGTGATGATGCTTTGTCTCCATTAGGATTTTAGCTAATAGGCAAAAGATCGCTCTAACTCATTAGTTTTCTAGTGTGAAAATCCATTCTTGACAGCAAAGACAAAGTCCTAGTAAATGAGAAATGGTCATAGTCACAAGAACAGAAGTGTCTTGTGAGGAGGATATGGAATTCGATTTCCAGTGTGGAGACTGTTGCTTTCCATTATAAGACAAATAATACCTTTCTCTCATTATTGTTTCATTGGCTCAGTTTAGGTCAATGTGGACTCAAACATTTGTCCACTTTTGTTTATTCACTAATCTTTCCTAATACATCATTTTTCTTTCACAGTGGGAAGCAAAGGGCTTGACAAATTTTGTGATCCTTGCTTTCACAAGATTCTACACAGGCAATCAATTTTTGCTGAACATGACTCCAATTTAGTGCACTTTATGCTGCCCTGTCAACACACCATGGCTTGTGGTTCAGTCCTGATGATTACTTCCAGTGGTCTCATCAATGATAGAAGGTATCAAACTCATAGTCCTTACTTTTTTAGCTAGTACAGTACAAGCTAAAGGAAATGTATCTAATTCTGGACTACTAAACATTGCTCCAAATTAGAGTTAAGCCTCATCGTGAAAACAGTCTCTGCCCCCACAAATAAATTTTGGGCTGGCAGCCAAAGCCAACACATGAACAGTCTTTGGACACAGGACACACAAGAGGACATCAACCATCTTTAAATGGGATATCCCAAAACACCATATGTATCTTCACAAGAAGCAATAAATCCCAACTTCTAACACCAGTATGACCATCCATTTTCTGGAAACATTATGCTAAGAAAAGTCTTAGCTTTTAAAGAACTCAGAGCAATGCAGTTTTGTGCATAAAAGCATATACATATATGTCTAACAATGCACTATTGCCACTGATTATGCATATAATTTTAATACTACTTTTCTATTTTTTCAGAAACTTTTCTATTTTTTTCAGAATGGAAATAGTATTTTTTTAAAGCAAAACCACCATAAAGTTATTGTTGTTTGCTTTCTGGAAGAAAAAAGGAATGCATACATTATCTTGGATGGAAAGCAATTTCATCAACAACCACAGGAATGGTCTGGTTTCAAGGAAGGCTTTTGAAGTTTTGATTTAGCAGCCTGGGGGGTTTAGCATCACTGGTCTTTACAGAGTAGGAGATTTAGATATATATCTGAGTTGAACTCATTAACTGAGAAGAAAAGGATATATGTAGGGAAAATTGCATAGAGTTTGAAACCCCAAAGAACTACATAATCAAGTTGAATATGGGAATTAAGCTATACCTTTTTGTTAGGTTAGAGATGGCTTCAGGAAGAAAATTTAGGCTTAAAATGACAACAGCATTTTTCATTAGGACATCTTCTATACATAAAATGCAGATATGAAATGTTATGATGACTCTGACTATACCTTCAAGCTTATTTATCAAGCCACAAAGGAACAGTGGGAATTCTTCTAGTCAGGAATAACACATATCAGTCTGAATACATATTAGTGGGACTACTGATTAGAGATGAATATGCCCACAGAGAAACACAGGAGAGAAACCTAAATAGACACATGGTTGTATATTTATGAATTTATCTTCCCCAGAAGACAATGAATGTTCTTAGATGACCATGTGGTTGTATAGGGATAATATAATTGTTAACAAATCAAATCTACCCCTGAAACAGAGATGCAATGAAATCTAAATCTCTTGGCTACAAGGTAAGCACTGTCTATATTTGCCATCCACCTCTAAGTAGAGATATGCAGCAAAGATGTTATCATGAGAATGTAAACCTTATGGGAGATTGGAAAATGGAGAGATTGCTCATGTTGGAGTCCAGAGGACTGATTCTATCCTCACAACAGACCCTGAGATCTCTTTGAAAGCCAAGGGATCTCCTAATGTTCATTGATGGCTGAATAACACCCTAATAGTTTCTGATTGTAAACAGTTTGTTTTAACCCTAAAAAAATCAAGAAATGGATCACTTAAATTTATGAACTAGATCTCTGGGATCAAAATGCATTATTTCTTCTGAAGATACTATCTGTTCCAAATGAAATCTTCTAGTATGATACAGGGAAGGTGTCAAAAAAAGGGCAAAAAAAGAAAAAGAAAGAACCACTGCAGCAAGATTTCTCAGAAGAACCAGAGCATCCTTCAGTCATGGCCATTAGAACAGGCATTGGACTGGATTTTGAACTCTCTACGCTCCACTCTCTGGCCTTCACAGCAACTTCTGCATGTAATATTTTATTATTGTGTCATGTCCTCCCTTCTTTTGACTTCAAAGAGCACAAATTTGTTCCTGCTGGGAATTTGGCTCCTCATTTTACATATATGTCTTATTATGTCAGTTAAATCGATTGATAAAATAATTTTCATGTTATAGGAGAAATCAAAGCTCAGTATGCAAGGACTAGTTCAAGATCAAAGAACAATGAGCGTCATGTTTAGAACCATATTCATTCTTCTCCATTTCTCACACACTTCTAATGAATGTATGCCCAGACCCTCTCTGTGAACTTTTGCAATGAAGTCCAAATCTTTTGGCAGTGAAGCGGATACCATCTGCCATTTTAAATGTGTGTAGTTGAAAATAGATGAATATACATTGTTTCTACAGCAGGAGAGGCTGATTACCTATCTGCATCTATAGGAGACAAGATACATATTATGAAAGGAAATGTTCCATATTGATGTATCACCTACAGTAAATTCATTGCTAGCATAAGTAGATGAAAATCCAGTCAGTATTATACCAACAAAAAAATTGCCCCTAATGACTTCTTCCTACAGCATTCTTTAATGAAACTGTGGGTGCGGCTACATGTGCATTTGCTCTGGGGTGGGTTTACTTTAAAGTAAATTACTGTAGAGTAAACCCATCCCAGGCAGGCATCTATACGCACAGGGATGCAGGAGCAAATCTGCTGCTCCTGGCAGCAATCTGCTGCCACCCACTCTGGCCCTGCACTGGCCCCCTGCAGCAGCCAGGGGGAGCTCGAGGCTAGGTGCTAAACCAGGGGTAGGCAGGGAGCAGCTGTCTCCTGGTGGGGGCTGGGAGATTGCTCCCTGGCTCCAGGCTGCCTGCTGCCAGAGCAGGCTCGGCCACTGGACCCTAGGTGGGAACAACGCTCCCCTGCCCTGGTAGCAGAAAGTTCCTGCTGCTGGCTCCCTAATCAAGAGCAGGGGACATTCTGTGACTGCAATCATTGAGCAGTAGCTGTGAAAAGTCTCCCCAACCCCAACTCTGCAATCATGATTGGGGAGCTGGGTCTGAAAGCTCCCTGCTTCTGAGGCATGGGGACATTTTCCCTGCCCAGGATCCAGTGCTCTGGCAACAGGCAGCTTCTGGGGGCTGGGAGCAATCTCCTGCCCCCTGCTGCCTGGCTGACCAAAAGCAATTTTCTCCCAGTCAGGGGTCTATATATGTACTACTGCTCCGTTACCAATGCTATAGCAAGGAAGTTTGGTGCCCAGGGCAAGCCCGCAGTGGTAGCCCACCCATGTCCTGTGCACAGATCTGGGGGTACACCTCCCCCATGCTTGCTTGGGGATGCATGCAGCAGTGAGCCCCCCTGGACGAGCCATTCAAGGCTCCATTCCACGCCTTGCCGCAGCTGGACAGCACCTGCCCCAGTCCCAGCCCCCTTCCTCCTTCACCAGGGGCTTCAATCTGCACCCCTCATGCTGCTTCCCTCCTCCTGCCCCCTGCCCCACCACAATAGACTCACCAGCTGGACAGTGCGCTCCAAGCTGCTGGACACATGCATGATGTGGCTGTGTGCATGCACACAACATTTATCAGCCACATCAGGCAAAATTTTTCAAAATATTTATAACGAAATGTAAACTTGCGACTCACCTGTTGGTACCCCTTTGCTTCGGTGCCTGGGGCAGTTGTCCTTCTCCACCCCCCTCCCCTCCCCTCCCCCCTTGCAACAGTACTGGCAGTTACTATTCTCAAGTAAATTTACTACTTGCATTTGCAGATAGCAAATTTACTTATGATTAGAGCCAATTACAGTTTAGTAAGTAAAGCATCTTGTGTGGACACACTCTGTATTACTTAGAAAGCCATTCATAGTAGTAGTACTGTTTTCCCTTCCTTAGCAAAAGTAATGCTTTTTTTTTCTTAATGTAAGACCTTTGTATAACCTTGTGAAGTTCTGTGATGTAACCCAAAAAACAGGACATCTTGTCTAATGCATATAAAACTTTGTAAAATTGCTGGCGGCTAGACTTCAATTTTAGCTATATAAGTTGTTATGGAATAAGTATTTTGTGGCTAATTTTGTGAAATTAGATGGGTGCCAAGTACCTGCATATAAATGGGACATTTGTGGATGTTAAGAGATTTCAGCTTTAGAAAAGAAGTGTGCAGTTATAAATCCCATTGACATTTATATTGCCCAGCTCTAATCTCATTGTTCCCTGCATGTGGAACAGCAAGAGCAATAAATGTTATTATGCATTACTCATTAATATGCAAAGGTGAACCTGGAAGCTCAAAGCACATTGTCTTAGCCTGCTAATGAGCATTTCATGGACTGTTTAACTAGTACACTGTCTTTGATAGAAATTCAGTCATATCATCTAGTCCTTACATTTACCATTCCTTGCCCTTAATTTGATGTATAAATCAGTTCTCTAAAAGGAAAACGGGATTCTGGGGAGTATCTACCCTCTGTGTGGATTTTATTATAATTGAGCCCAAAATACTGCCTTTGGGGTTTTTTTGATATGTTCTATCACAATGGGAAGTAACCCTCAGCTCTAAAGAAATTCTTCTGTTCATAGAAAGCAATACATCTAAGTTCTAGGAAAAGCTGACCTATCATTTCTGCTGTGAGCTTGCATTACATTTTGAGGAAATTCAAACCTCTGTCTTTTTACCTTTGTGATTATCTGGTAACTGTCCTCTTAGTTTTCTTCATATCCCTGCTTTAGCTGCTTAAGCATAAAGTCTTAGAAGTCCTTGCCAGATGCATACCACTAAAATTATCTCCTAAAAGAGTGAAGTCTACATTTTTTCTGGAAGTTTATTTCTTGGCCTTTGTGCTACCATGATTCTTATCAGGCTCTCCATTTTCTCATTCACTATACAAAGAAGAATATGTCAAAAAAATTTTTTTACTGTTCTTTACATATTGAATGTGTTCTACTACTTCTTTCACCTTATTAATATTTTCTCCATCTCCCACATACACACAGATAACCTTATCATGTTTTGTGATGAAAACCAAAAGGTAGGACTTTTTTGTGAAGAACTCTTCCATTTACAAACCAATGAATATTTTGTCTGTTCAAGTACTGTCCACAGTGGGTGTGTGTACACAGGACATTTAATGTACAGTAGATTGATTCCACTGCACATCATCATGTCACAGCAAAAACTGTGCTAATGTACTAATGCATAGTAGAATTAGTCTAATGCTCATTAAGCATCACAAAAAGACCATGTGCCTTTGCTACTGCGCATTTACATACTACCTCATATTACAAAGGATGCAGAAGGAAGGAGCATTACACCTGCAACTAAATATATAGTTAACCTTTCACTTTCCTTGGGGACTAAACTCTTTTCTACTTCATTAGGATTTGAGTATGAAAAGAAGTCAATTTTTAAACATATCAACTTATATTTTAGTAACTAATTGAAAGGTTAAAATGATTGGAAATCAGCATTAATCAATGAATACTTCATATTTTCTATTCAAAGACTACTCCCATTGAAACAACTTGAGATGGGATTTTTACAAGTCAACTCTGAAAATTCTTATATAATAAAGGGCTTAATCTGTCTGTAATGCTCTTGGAGCACTCTGATTGGTTAGTGAAGCAACCAATCAGAGTGCAGAGTGCCATCATTATAGCAGAGATGGAGGAGACAGAGCGGGAGGCGAGGCCAGTGCCAATGCCCTTGCCACTCCCCCCACTCCTTCCTTGCCATCACGGTGGCGCTCCACTGCCTCTGAGGAGAAAGACTGGGTGGAGGCAAGGCCAGTGGTGCTGGAGCTGGTGGAGGCATGGGGTGCTGGTGGAGGGGGACAGAGGGGATGGTGGGGCAAGCTTCCCCACCTTGCTCCTGGAAGGCAGCAGCAGTGTGGGATGGTGGGTGGCAGCACTCCATCCCTGCCCCTCCCCACCCAGTCATTCTTGATAGGCAACTGGCTAGTTTATATATAATGAAGGGGCGATGTCAGACTCAAGGAACTGGAGTGGAAGAAAAGTAGTAAAAGCAGTTTTACCAAATCAAAGGAAAATGACTTTGCATGTTAATTACTTAGTTATTATTAGTGTTCTTGTAATGCTGAAGCAGATCCAGAAATAAGGTCGTCATGGGAATGTAAGTGTGTGATAATTCTGAAAGGCACCATTAAGAGGTGATACATTAATGTAACCATAATGACATGCAAACAGAGCTATAGTAAGCTCACTGGAATCTCATATATTGCATCCAAACTGAAACTTAGTATTCCACTGAATATCCTCAGGTAGTTTTATACAAGCTGATACAGAATAAGCTCTTCTGTCAAACCGGTTCAATTCCCCAGCACTCAGTTCCATTCCCCAGCTCCCTGTTCAATTTCCCAGCCCCCAATTTGGTTTGCCTGGGAGCTGGGCTGGCTCCATGTGTCAGCTGGAGCCCAGCAATGCTCAGCCCCAGTGGCCCAAGCTCCCAGACAGTGCACAGAGCTTTGCTGAGCTGCACTGCACCTGTACCATGAGGAAGCTACCACAAGGGTGCCAAGTTGGGGGGCAATCCCCACTGCCCCTCCACTGCTCCGTACTGCACAGGGGGGCTCTGCCATCAGTGCCTAGAGGCCCCAATCACCACTGCAGCAGCCACTGAGTGCAGGGCTTTTTTTTTTTTTTTTTTAAAGTGCCGGGAGGCTGGGCCGGGCAGAGGATGGGGTCGGGCACAGCAGCCGTGGGGGTTTCTCCCACAGCTCCCCCAGCTGTGCCTGCCTCTGCCTCAGTGGGGGGAGCCACAGGGGCTCTGCCCTGCTGCCACTTGCTCAGCTGGTGCGGTCGGGGGGCACAATGCATGTGTGGCTAGCTCCAGGAGGCAGCAGAATAGACCCCCTACTCCCAGCACTGCCATGCCTGCATCAGCATGAGAGGGGGGCCTTTGCACTGCCACTGCTTGCCAGCTGGCATGGGGGGTGTAGAATGTGGGCACGGCAATGCTGGAAGTGGGGGCTATGCCCTGCTTCCAGTTGCCCCCTTCCACCTAGAGGGAGCTGCACCTGCATTCCAACCCCCCCCCCCCCAGCTGGGCAAGTGGCAGCACTGCCACACCCACAGCCTACACCCCACCATCTCCCTCCCCTACTAACAGGCCCCCCTGCCTCAGCTGGGCAGCTTGTCCCAGATCCAGCCCCAATCGCTGTCTCCCCCATGTCTCTTCCCTCCTCCCTTCGAGTTACCAGCTGAAGGCAGCTGTAAGCTGTCTGTTTAGTCTATGGCTGAATCTCCTAATTGGCCAAAGCTTTTTCTGAAGCTTTTCTGAATCGATTCAGATGCTTCAAATTAATTCAGAGGTTTTACTTGGTCTCCCGATTCAATTCAGATTTGGAGATCTGGTCCTCGAATCTGGCCAAATCTCCTCTGAATCAAATCAGCTACCGAAGCTTTGCACAGCCCCAGTAATTATCATATGATAAAAATGACTATGCATAAAAAGAGCCAATCAGCCATAAAACTAATGCTTGAAAATGTATAACAACTCTATAGCTGGTTTCTATCCAGTGTTAATTTGAGTGTGTACCAAGGCCCTAAAATAGACAACTGTTAGAATCCTGAAAAAAACAAAATGGCAGCATATAACCTCTGTTGAGTTAGATCTTATATTTGTAAGTTAAATAAGTTCAGATCAATTGCTTAGCTGCTTTTCCTACTCACTGCATATTCAGATAATACTGCCAATAGCTTGACCCAAAACAATAACAATTCTTAAGTAGTTAAAGTAATAAAGAAAATATTTATGGTATCATAATAATACACACTTTTTATTACAAGAATGATACAATATTTCAACATATCCTCACAAATTCTATCACACTAAAATACCTATATATTTATATAGTATCCATTGCTATAATATTTGAATGACTCCCAAATGTTTACAAAATTCCTTTGAGTTGGAGAGTATTGAAATCCTCATGCTACAAATGGGAAGCTGGAACGCATAGAAATTCATGTTCTCAAAAAAAAGTCTGTAGCAGAGCCAAGAATTTAAACCAGCTCTCTCGAGTCCCGATTCAGTGCTAACCACACAATCATTCTTGTCAAAACTGTAGTAAGATATATGTTTAATTTTGAATTTATGCCATGATACTTTCTATTTCTGTTTAAAATAAAATGCTCTTTTACATTCTCTGGCTACTGAATCAATCAGCTCCTATTAGGAACATTCTTAGATATAAAATATTACATTAATATGCTGTATTTACAGGACTTGGAACTATTTATTTGTATCAAAACTTTAAAAAAGATAAAGACAGGAAGAACTTTGAGAAAATTATCCATTTACAGAGAAGTATTAGTTTAAGTACATAAAAATGCTAGAAATGTTGATTTGTGGAACTTAGCTGGACTGAAAATAAACATGGCCCAAGAACTGAAAAGTAATTACAGGAGTCTACTTTTAGAAAGAAACACAATTTAATTACTATGGTCAGTGTGCAGTTCCAGTGGACAAAGATCCTATTTTACTCAGTGTCAAAGCAGCTTGTTTCTAGCAAGTATAAGACTAAGCAGCCAACCCTTGGTGGACTTCAAATATTAACATAATAGTTTCTTTTTATCAGTATTGCTCTCTGAATAATATCCTCATGTGTACTGGGAAAAGACACGCTGACTTGTTAAGTAGTTAAAGCAAAGAGATAATTAAAAGAAAATTAAAAGTATTAAGTGATTCTAATCTAGCTCAGAAAGTTTAAGGTTAATTTAGGGCTTAGTATCATATTTCCCAAACCTGTGGAGACTTGTCTGTAATAAAACATAGCTGATATAAATTAAACCAAATCAGAAGCTGAAAAATCTCCTTTTAGTTGAACAGTTTAATAACTTAGCACTTAAGCGCTTCAGAACCATGCAAAATATAAAAGGGCAAGAGGACCTTTTGCACATGACACCAAGTGCAGGACTAAGACTGGCTAAGGCACAGAGCCAAACACAGAAGGTAAAAAAAACCTCTGTCAAGGGTAGTTAGAAATATATGATGCTTTTTTTCAACAGTCATTCAGAGAAATACCTCCCTTTATCATTAGGATATACAAAAATCACACATGGTTTGTCACTCATACATGAAACCTACAGAGCAACCATTACCTTGTAACTCCCTAAGGAAGGGCAGGCAATTATTGAGGCTGGGGGCTGCTTAACAAGTTTTGGTGAGCTATCAAGGGCCACAAGGGTAGCCCCGCCCCGTGACATGTGCCCGCCACCTGGCCACCATCTTGGCACTAGAAGTCCTACCTCTAACCCCTGGCTTTTGCCACCAAAAGTCCCCTCCACTTGCCCCAGAAGTACTCCTTTTGGGAGGGAGGGTGCTGCCCTCAAACATCTACTATAGTTGAATTTTCTTAAAAAAAAAATTGCCCTGATTTATGTGTGTTGGCATAGAGTATCTAGAGGTGACTGCATAATAGTTCAAAATACAGTCTTACTCTTGTATATTATGGGGGGAAGGGGTGGTAAGGGGTGTATAGGGGTGTGGTTAGGGAGTGGGTATATATGTTTGCAGTGTGAGTATGGTGGGTGGGGTGTTCAGGGGTGGAGGTTGGGTATGGAAGGTTGTGGGAGTGTGTGGGGTTATGGTGGGGGGAGTTGAAGTATGTGTGAGAGGGTGTCTCTGGGTGTTTGGTGGCGGATGGGGAGGTGTGGTGTGGCAGGGGCTGTGGAAGGGTGTCGGTGTGTTTGGGGGTGGTCCTCGAAGTCCCTAGATTCTGTGAGTCCTTGGATCTGCATGTGGTGGCAGAGAGTGGGGCCAGCCTCACCTAGCTCAAAGCACACAGCTCCTCACCTTCCCACCCCAGTCCCCAGCCACAGGTGGTGGCAGCATGCGGGGCCAGGCCCACCTGGCCCTGTAACATGCACCTCCTGCCCAAGTCCCTGGCTGCACATGGTAGCAGTATGTGGGGCCAGCCCCACCCGACCTAACAGCACTCCCACCCGAGTCCCCAGTCACACATCATGGCAGGATTCAGGGCCAGCCCCAGCCAGCCCCGTAACTCACAGCTTCTGAGCTCCCAGCCCAGTCCCTGGCTGCATGTGGTGGCAGGGTGCAGGACCGGCCCCTCTGAGCCCCATAACATGCAGTTCCCACACTCCTGCCCAAGTCCCCAGCCACAAGTGATGGCAAGGTGCAGGACCTGCCACACTCGGCCCCATAGCTGCAGCTCCTGTGCTCCCAACCCTGGCCGTATGTGGTAGCAGGGTGCAGAGCCAACTTCACCTGGCCCCATAGCACATGGTTCCCTGTGCTCCTGCCCCTTTCTCCCAGCAGGAGTCCCTGGCTCCAGCCTGGTGGGACTCTTACCTGCATTTCCAGGCTTGTAGGCTGGCAGGGAGGCTGAAACAGCCACAGGGTGGCCAGGAACAAGCTATGCCAGGCAAAGACTCCTTGTCTCTAACGCCCCCTGACTCAGGGCTGTGGGCAGGTCAGGCTAGGCTGTGGTGGGGGGGTGTTGTTTAACAACAAGAGCCACACTTCCTGCATGGAGACACTGACTTGCAGAGAGACATCTCAGGGCCAAGGCTTAAAGAGGGGCCGGACAAGCTGGCTGGAAGTGCCTGACAGGCCAGATCTGGTCCACCGGCTGTTTTTTGCCCACCCCTGCCCTAATGGGAGTATCCTGTCAGAACATGTATCATTCCAAAATTGCTGTCTAAAATCAATTAGGTAACAGTCACAGAGGCAAGCTGGGATTAGATATTTATGAGAGATCTTTACAGATGAATGGCAGCACTCTGCCAGACTCTGTAGGAAGACAGTTACTGGTCACATTGTATGTATAAAATTCTGCAAAATCCTGATTGCAAGTATCTTGTTTAGATCTTTTTAGCTCTTTCAATATTTTTTTTTCCCCACAGCAAATGCTGAAAAAGAAAATATTTTGAGCACTTTTAGTACACAAGCTATCCTAACAGTTACCCCCCATTCATGTTTCTAGTCTTATTACTATAAATAGAAACTGCAACCTATCAGGACACACTTCTGAGGGTCATTAGAGTCAGTTTTTCTACCAATTGTGACTATATGCTTGGATAATTCTGCATGGCCATAAAGCATGAGTACCAGTAGATTGTTAATTATAGCTATCGGGACAGCACGGTGACAGTGTCACAAACACACATGGGCATGCATACCATTATTTATGCAGATTACATGAGGTAGCTACCAAGAATCTGTAAGAATCTTGCTTCTTTAAATGTCTCAAGTGAATGAAGATGAAAGAATGAAGATATTCACAACACTAATCTCAGAATAGGTTGTTCAAAACCCCAAAGAACCCACATTCTTTATGCACAGCTAGCCTTTGCCATTTCACTGCACAACCCAATTCTATTAAAGTCACCATCAAAACAAAGGTGTGGACTTCACAAAAGGAATAAATATATGAGAGATGAAAAAACGAGGACCTACTACGAAATCTACTATTTCTTTCAAGTTGTCTAAGAGCTTACAGAGAAGGGCTGCTTAGTTAAATTAGGGACTTCACTGAATATGCTTCACAAAAGTATTCTATAATTTTTTTTGGTGTTGTTTACACTGGTTCCCTAATCAAGTTGAAACCAGAACTGTAGTGAAACAATAGCAAAACACTTGAAAAATATATAATGATATTACTTAAGTAAAGAAACATTGTATAGTCATAGAAAAAAATTGAAAAACTTTCTAATCAACACTAAAGTAAAAGTCAGTGGGACCCATTACAGTCATCAAATTCCCTGCAAAAAAAACCCATTTCACATGGTATGTCCCCACTTTTGAGGCCAATAGAGTTTGGTTTATGAAGTCAGCCTACAATGCCAAGACTAAGCAAGCAAGCACCTTTGGCTTTTCTCTTGAATGACCCCTGAGCAATCAAGCTAGCCAACATATGAACAAATCATGTAGAGCACTGAAATTGTGGGCTGTCCTATCAAGAGAAAATTTTGAAGATGTTGGTTGAAGGTAAAAGAAGTGAAAATGTGGAAACGAGGGAGCTGGAAGGTATAATTCCCTAAAAAAGAACTTAACTAAATTAATTTGAAATAGGTCTTATTTCTCTCTTCCACAAAACCAAACACTGTTGACATAACTCGAGCATACATTTAAAAAAAATCTTGTATATGATGATATTCATATGAAGTGTATTCAACTATTTTTTCCTCGCTTATGGTTTGATTCCTTACATTAACTATCTACAGTGCTGAGAGTCCAATGCTTGAAGGTTATTCCCTGAGGAAACAGAAGAGACTAGAATGAATTCTTCTATACTGTGTTGATTCTGAATTCAAAATTTAAGACAAAGCTAGAAGAAAAGTATATCACATTTCAGACCAAGAATGGCTCCCCTTTTCAGACACTGCACTAAAGTGTGCTTGAAGACAGCACTATTCTTTCACATTTGTTTTCTTTTTTTAAAAGATGCTCAGCCTTCAAAATTAATCATTTGTCTTTTCCCAGATCAGATTGCCTCATATAATATTGATGAATTACTTTTCCTAGGTGATTTTCTAGATGTATTCTAAATCAGGCATCAATAATCTATGGCCTGTGGGCTGAACCTGGACTGCAAAGATGAACAGTCTGGCTGAAGAAGGTCTGATCTGGCACAGGAGATTGATGGCACAGACCTGCCCTGTGCTGCCCATCCCCTTCAAAATATACTCTTCCTCCAAGAAGCCCACTGTTCTGCCACATCTATGTTTACTCTCACTGCAGATGGGATGGGGCTCAGCTACAAGGGTAAGTGCAGGCAGCTGGCAACTTCATGGGCGGAGACCTGAGGTCTGAGGTGAGGATTGGGTCACAAAGGGCAGCCCATAACAGTAAAAAAATTCTGATCCCCATCCTAAATGTTTTCAAGAAGAGCAAGTAAAGGCTTTAATTTGAAATGACATGATGAAATACTGTCCCTGATATAAGATATTAATTAAGGGAAAGAAACATAATAATCTCCAAAAATAGCCAAAAAGTCAGATGTTACCATAGTGAAGGACACTTCAATATGGTATTCCCTGAATTTGCAAAGTAGACAATAGTGATTTTGCTACTATATTTTCCTGTTATTCTCTTGGGATTAGTATGTATACATGCCAGAGTCTGCAATTCTTGGGTACATCTCTAATCCAATATGTCTAATGGCAAAATAATTATGCAGTTTTTTCTCTTTAGCACACACTGGGTGAGTCTACACATTCAGTAATGTGCTTTTGCTACTGCACATTAAATTTAGTACCTCTAATGTGAGGTACTAAGTGAATGCACATTAGACTGCCCTAATGTGCAGTAGCAAAAGTGCATGCTTTTTTAGTTATACTTAATGTGCAGTAGTCTATTTTTACTTTGCGTTAGCATATTAGCATGGTTTTTTTGACATAACACTTTAATGCACAGTAAAATAGGCTACTGTGCATAAAAGCACATGTGTAGTTGTGCCCTGTGCATGTGCAGCCATGCTACATATCTACTTCCATTCCGTATCCTATAAGCCTGATTCCCCTTTGCCTTGCAGAGTCATATTTATACCTCTGCATGTAAACCCAAATCAGGACAAATTTATAATCCAGAACATCTAAAGAGATTACCAATATATAAATAGCTCTTATTAAGCTGTCTACAATGGCACACCAAGTCAGTTTTCCTGAGTGATTACAGTTAAATTTAGAACCCATCACTGTGTAACAGTAGTTAAATTGGTCCTCTCCATGTGTATTACAAAGCACTTATCTTCAGTGAATTTCATCTGTCAATGTGCTGTCCAGCTACTCAGTATTGTTAATCTTTTTCCTCCCATAAGTTACATGTGTTTGGAATGGACCTACCTTGCCTGCTCCAAACTATAGAGCAGAAATGAACCAGACTGCAAGAGTCAATAGATTCATGTTCCATTTCACCCATCTCACTTCTCTCAATTCCTGCTCCCACGCAAGCTAATTCAAGTGGGACCCTGTACCATCTGTGCCCTGGAAAAACAGAACTCTTCCATACAAATGGCACTGAACTGAGCCCTTCCATAGCCAAGGAGTTAGGAGCACAACTGGATGCAAAGATGAGTTGTGAGTATTCGGGACCATCAAGATGATATGTCTGGGAAGTCTTTGGAAGTTGTTTTCAATATAACATGACTGATTTTATAAAGCAGTACATGCATACATCAGATTAACTCTGCATGCTATGCATATTAGCAGTAGGGCAACCAAATAAAAAAAAAAGTTGAGCACCATATATTAATTATCAGTAACTCATTTCAGACTATATATTCATTCTTCATACTCTTGTATTGATTCAATAGCTTACAATAGTAATTACAAGTATCATGTTAAAGAGCCATGCATCAGAGATGTTTTGCATCATCTCTTGTGGTCATGGAGATGATATAAAAGATATCAAAAAAGACAGCACATTTACAACAGTAGTTACTTAAATACTATAGCGGCTATTGGAAGAACAAAGCTCAGAGTGTTAGGTAGAAAGATTATTAAGTAAAAAACAGTAACCTCAGGAAAGTGTCTAAGTGCCTATTACAATGGCTAGTATACTCAGTGTCTATATCATATACCTTGAGTGGGTTTCAGAGGACTAAAGGAAGAATGCATATTCAGATGACTAGTAAGAGAGGCAGACAGAGGAAGACAATGTGGTTAGGAAGATAATGCAAACACCAGCTGTTAGATGACAGAGTGGGAATGAAAAAAAGCAAACAGTGTAAGATACTAGATAGCCAGAGGGCTGCGGGAGGCCAAACAGTAGGAGATGCAGGTAGGATTTGAGCAAGAGGGCAGGGAAAAGGAATGGAGAAAGCAAGAGAGGCCAAATAGAAGGAAAAGTATGGGGAAGTTGAAAATGGTGGTCAGGAGGCAAAACCGGAGGAGATATGGAGAAAGAAAAAGTAAATATATTTTTAAATGCCTAATTTTATGTGTATAATTAAAGGAAACAAAACAAACTGTGCACTGAAACATTTAAATACAACAGCAAAGAAGAAGAAAAGATCCATCAAGCAGTCTTGATGGCACTTTCCTGATAATTCAGCACCTCCTGTTTAACATTGCTGCGATCTGTCTGTGTTTTCTTTCTATGTATTTCTCTGTTTGAATAAACTCTTATCAAATAAAAAGAAAACTAATGAAAGTGGATGAAAGTTCATCCAGGGATGAAAGTTATCCCCAGTGAACTCTATGTCAAGACTCATATTGACTTCAAGAGAACCAAGACTTCACCCAAAGATTTTCAGCTAGGAAGAACTGCCACAGCTCAGTTGAAATAGTTCAGCTATGCCAATTTACTCCTGAAGATGATTTAGTCCTAGTCCATAATGCCTGGATAGCATTCTTTAATTCTGGACAGATTTATTCAAATATATCTTTTTGCTGTTAAGTGTTTATTATCAACAGCCACAAAGTTGTGCACTCATATAATTACAGGATTATCTCCCCCTTCCACAAAACCAAAAACATCAGCAGAACAACTAGAAAAACTAAACAAAAACTGTTCAATCCAGGAAAGACATTGGTTAGCAGGGTAAAACAATTTAAATAAATTGTATTTAACTGGTGGTGCTATTCTGTTGATAGAATGGGTTTATTGAGCTGGCCATATTTTTTTAAACAATTTAAAAATAAAACTGCCATTCTCTCCCTGGCTTCCTGCTGTTAGCTAGCTAAAATTTCTACCATTCTTTACAAAAAAATCTGTGTTAAAGTGTAGTACTACTATTGGAATCTCAATCAACAGTACTGCCACACACTTTTCCTTTTTCCTTTATTTACCCCAATGTTTCTAAATTAAAATGTTTTCTCCTGAAATGTTTCAAGGTCATATTATTACATAAATGGAACTATTTTATTTTGTGTTTCCGTCTCTCTCAGGGAAAAGAAAACACAAGACTAGAAAAAGTTCTTTTTTATATGTGCCAATTCATAATTAGGATAAAGCACCCTGCATTGATAATTAGCTAATTCATAATGCTATTCAATTATGAGTTGTGTTAAAAATCCATTGACTTTTTTGATGTAAAAACAAAATGGAACTTTCCTGCAGAGTTAATGTCAGAGGATTAACAATGATATCTGCTCAATGTTATTGGCAATGTTTTCTGGTTCATTTTTATTTGCCTAATACAATTTTAAAAGTAATTAATGTCATTAAAGAGTCTGTAAACACTTGACAATCTACTGACCTGAAATGATCTGTTATGATCTAAAGAGATTATCCCCAGTAAAAGTTTTTTGTAATGTACCTTACCTAAAACACCCCTCTGCTTTTGTTACTTCATGGTCAGATTCCAGGAACCCAATGTAGGAAAGGAAAACATAAATAGCCCAAATCCAGCAGGACAGAGCTTTTTTATAATGTGGATTAAACAAACTTTGAGTTCTTTTAGGAAGTGGATGATTTTTATTTACTTTGAGAGTTTAAAATCTTTATCCTGAGTGTCTGGATACTAGAACATATTAGACTTTGCTAGACTGCATTAGCGGGAAAGGACTAAATGACCTACTAAGGCTTTTCTGTGTCTAATTTCTATAAAAAATTAATAGTAAATCAGAACAATGAGATCTCCCACTGGTGGAGTATGGACATCATGTGTATCAGTGTACAGTGTGTACTTGCATATTCTGCATTAGATTTCTGTTTAAATATTAATGATGGTGGCTATCCTGTAAGTCAGGATATTTGGCTGCTGTTAGACTCCATACATGCCAAAGGGCAAGTGGTTGCTTTTATGCAGTTATCTAATGTGGGTACTTTGATTGCTTTCACCCCTCAGCATAGATTCAAGAGCAACTTTATGTCAAGCATGAATGAAGATTGGAAATGTTTTAGAGTTTAGTCTCCTATTAGTGCATTACTGCAGCATTAATCTCAGTGCCATAGAAGCTGTCCAGGAAGCTCAGATTCTAACTGTACAGCAGATACCCCATATGACCATAAAGAGAGCTGTACTTGGACATTCAACTTCAGACAAATTCTCCATTGATTTAATCACAAAACTGGATGTATAATTTGGCCAATTTTCAGCAAATTACTAGTGAGAACCCAATTCTGAGGCAGGTTGAAGGAGCGTCATTCTCAGAAAGCCAGAGTTCAATTATTTCTGAACATCAGGCCCCAAATCCTTGAGTGTGCCTTGAAGAGGATATTCAAAAGAAACACCCACATACTACTGCTAATAATAATACAAACAACTATGTACCTTTGACAAGGGTAAATAGGAGTTTGTGGATCTGAATCTGAGACGAATACTAAAGTCAGGCATTTTTGCCAGGTCAAATTTTAAAGGAAGATGTGAAATACTTTCTTTGGCTACTACCAAACATGTCCTTAGGTTCAGAGTCTGATATTCAAATAGAGGGGAAAGAAAGGGATTCGCAACAGCCCTAGAATTGTTTTTTCATGAACTACACATATGATGATGGACCTCTGCCAAGCCCCATAAAGTGCTTGATTTATGGTTTGGTGGTTTACAATCCTACATGAATCCTATATGAATGAATATCTTGTTCCCAGAAGGTTAGGAACAAACACAACCACATCTAAGAGACTTATTCCAGATTGACACAAGCCAACTAAAATCTAAAACTGACTGTCGAACAGGGTGGATGATCCCTTTTTTAAGTAGGAACAGTCTGCCCTATTAAGAGCGCTCAGCTGTGGGGTATTTGGCTAAGGAAGCAGTATCCTATTTGGAGCTCTAAAAGTTCTCAGAAGAGAAAGCAAGGGGAAGGAAGAAGCAAATGGTGCAGTGGACAGCGTGCTTTGCAAGGCTGTCCTAGGGCCAGAGCAAAACGGGGTTCTTACCTGAGCATTTGGAAGAGAACAAAGCATTTTGTTTTGTTTCTTGGCTTTGGATATCTGGCTGAGGAGCTCATAATGAAATGAATTTTCCTGCAGAAGCCAGCAGAATAAACTGCTTATAGGCCCACTCTAACATGGCGACAGATGATACCTTCATTTGAAAAAGGTAATGTATTTAAGGGGGAAAAGCCTTCCTTAGGTGGCAAGAAGTAAGACAACTCTGATTTTGATGCTCTGATATGGATGATGTCAATGCTTTTCCAAGGTGTTTAGGCAATTATAATCTTGCATAAAAACGCTTCTGAAGTAATTCTCGATGGAAAGTCTTACAGGATGGGCAACCTAATTGTTCTCAGACTTACCTTTTGACAAAAAGAACAAATGAGTTTCAGCCAAATTCTTTAAGTATAATAATCAATCAATGCTTACAAATATTTCTCAGACCTTCCTAGGAAATGTCTCATAAAGATTTCAGGCTTGTCAGTTGCACTAAAGATTCCTACTATATTAATGAGGCTAATAATTTTCCTTGCTGAGATGAGAAGACTATTGACATATTGTGCAACACCATGTTTGTAAGGGTTCTTTTCACTCTGTGACACATCTTCATTCATCCATAGAATTTATTCAAACATAAAGAAATCAATCATTTCTCGTTGCCAAGGGCTTTGAGCTTTGAAGTAAATATGTGCCTGTAGAAACTGATTGGTGAAAGAGAAGCTACTAAGTCTATAGAGTAAGAAGGAAAAAAATGAACATCATTCTGATAAAGAATTTGCATTCTTGATTAGTATACAAGGATCCTGTGAAATGACACTTAAAGAAAGTATAATGTATTTATCATGTGTCCAAATTTACTTTGCTGCAAAAATCTTTATTCTGAATTTCCTATCACATTATTCTTTCTTCTGCTGCTGCTACTACTGCAACAATGTCCTTTTGGCATGGAGTTTACAAAATCCAAATAAATGTCTTAGTAGCACAGTATGAACGTTTCAGTTAGAAACACAGACTTCACATTAAATACATTATGAATTGCTGGCAATACACTGTGTTGCTAATCCAAGTGATACACTGAAAACTGATTACTCCTAGAAGGGGACAAAAAATGATTTTTTTTTTTTCCTTCTAGAAAAAAGAAAAACTGGACCAAAATAGCATTTTAGTACAAAAATAGTCTGTAAAAGATCACTTCAGCAATTTTGTAAAGCTAGATCTTGTTATTCTACGTATATTATTAGCAAGAGATCAACATTTTCACATAGATACTTTAATGTACCTCAGAGGGTTTTTTAAAGTAAAAGGGACAACCAATCAGTACAGAACAACAGACATCTGCTACAATGAAACTGCTTTGACTTAGTGTCTTTCCAAAAAAAATAAAATAAATGGGAGTAAGGAAAAACAGCAAACATATAGTTACAGAGCTGAAGTCTTTCAACAGACTTGAAAACAAACTATATAAGCAGCTGAGTTGAAAGCAATTTAACCTCTCATCACGAGTCAGAATGATTGAATTACTGAAATTGGTGCTATTATCATGTGTCACAATATACTATGAGCATATTCAGAGGAGCAATAAAAGTTTTACAGAATTCTGAAGTACACGATATTAAAATACATTATGCTGGCAAGCTAGAAATAGTGGTGCTGGTGTTATCAAAGAACTCTTTCTGCTGACTTACTAACTGTTGGCTAATAGAAACTGAGCACGGGAAAGTTACAATACCCAATTGGCAAATGGCCTAGTAAAGAGATAGAAGAACATCTGGATGTTTGGGACAGCAAGTCAGGGATCATAACCTAGGGGAGGAAAAGAATATATATGATTGATATGCCATAATTTGAAAATTAAGAGAGTTCTATATGGCAGGATGGAGAATTCAGATATGGTACCTAAGGCTCTGATCCAGCAAGGCGCATAATCTGTGCACAACTTTAAGCACACAAGTATCCTCATTAAAGGTGCATGTGCTTAAGTGCTTTGGTAGGTCTATGCCCATTAGTTTTAACCTACAGAGGTCACATGAGAATCCTCATTCCCAGAAACAGTTCCACTGACTTCAATGCCTCTTTTGAGTAGAGAGTGCTTGTTTGAGATCCTAATGCGTTACATATATTCTTTATTTACACTGTGAATTAATATAGTAGCTCAGGAACACTGGTTGTAGTCATGGAGGGATCTCTATTATCAGGAACGGTCTTCACACTTGCATTTCCCAGAAAATTGCCCTGTGACATAACATGATTCCATTTGGCTAGATCAGTAAAGCTTTGCTATCCACAGCTGAGGTATCTGGGGATAATGACAATAAAGCATTTTAATTCTAAGAAATGATCTCATCAAGTTTTGATAATCAAGTAAGTGCACAGGTGCTTATAGTTTTAAACAATGGTTAGTTGCAGTCCACTGATTCTTTGCCCAGCCCTGACATAGGTTAGATACAGACATTCAAAAAGCCCGAGGCAGAAGCTATCTAAGTTTCATGCTTCGCTCTAAGATCCCTAGGTACATTCAGGAGAGAAAAGAACACGCGTTCGCCCTTCAATGGTGGGGTGCACGCAGGCTGCCTGCACTAGCAGAAGCCAGCAGCTTAGGGGCACTTTTGTAAATTTCCCAGCATGCTCTGCTGGCTTGCCTGGATGCCTGAGACTCCCAAGCATAGCTGAATGGGCAGGCCACCCCTGATTGGCTTGCCAAGGGGAGCAACCACAGGAATCACAGAGAAACAGGGTTGGAAAGGACCTCCAGAGGTCATCGATCCAAGCCTCTACCTGAGGGTCATCAACCCAACAACAGGTTGAGCCATATCCAAACCACCCTGTACAAATCCAGACTCCAAACGACATAAGACTTCCCTTAACCCTGGCTCAAACCCCTGAGAATCCTGAAGGGAAGGCAGCTGGAAGTAGGCTAGTCACACAAGCAACAGTAAGTTCTGGCTTCATGTTCTGACTCTGGGGAAAGAGAAAAGGGAGAAAAAGGGGAAGGGGCTGCTTGTGAGTAGGGTTTGGATCTGGCTGCAGCTGCCCTATGGGGCAGATCCAATGCCCTGGTATCCTAGTTTCTTATCTGCACCTTCATAGCCAAAGGCAGCAGTGGGGGCTTGCTGAGCAGCAGAGGGTGTCTCTGCCTCATCAGGGCTGTGCTGTCCAGGAGCCACTGATGTTTTTGGGTTGTCATTGAAGGGCAGCTCCACAGCCCAAAGCCAAATGAAGGAGGGAGGGAAGGAGCGAGGAGTTCAGGGAGGAATTCACAGCAAGAGATCCGTGCTGGCCTAGGGACACCCAGGGGCAGGGATCCAGTTCGGAAAGCCCATCTGTCAAGTGCTGGTGGGGGCAGGGTGGGCACAGGCAGCCTGTATTCATAATTAATGTAAACTCTGACAATGATGACAGTAGAGTTCCCCAGCTATGCTATGACAAAACCAGACACAATGCCTGGCCCAATTGGCCTATTTTAAATTACAAGCACATGTATTATGCTATGCTGTTCTGGGGACAATTGGCCCACCTAAAGTTTCTGGATAGTCATGGAAACTCTAAAAACAACACTGCCAAGGTGAAAAAGAAAAAAAAATCCTGTTATTCTGCTGTCTCTTGAAAGGACTTACTGAATATTTGTGTGCATGTTAAAACACGCACAAGTATATTTAGAAAATCCTTTAAAAGGTGCTTAAATTCCTACTTTTCAGAGTAAGACAAATGCCTTTAATACTTTACTTCGTCAGGCCAATTTTATGTTGGCTTGCCTGTTGACACATGGGGCATTATGTTACTACAAAAACCTACCTACCAGGATAATTACGTAGAGAGAGAAAAATGCAAAGACAGACGGATCTGACAACATAGAAGACAGGAAGTCTGAGAACAAATCCATACTGGCAGCCTCATCTGGAAGTTAAAATGTAATGTGCATACAGTCAAAAGGATGCTACTTCACAGCATTTTGCTGTCTTCGTAGAGAGCTTTGTTACTATGCAGTCTTCTAAATTGACTTTCTGTTTTAAAGAAGCAGAAATCCCTGAACCACTTGATCTACTACAGGGAAAAAATCACTAAAGCATTCCTGCTTATGTTAATATGATAGCAACTCAATTTATTCAAGTGCTGATCAATGCTAAACAATCAGAGAAGTTCATGTATTATGTATTTCAAAAGAACCTGATGCTTTTTAGTGGGATGTCACAAGGTTAAACAACTGGTAGACACTGGTTCCCTTGAGCCCAATTTCAGCCGCAGTGCTTCCTACCCGCACAATGGAAAGACAATAGCAAAATAGAGCATTGTTTGGAACACATAATGAACTGCTCTCATAAACCTCAAACTTCAGAAGTTATTATACTTTACAATTTGATACAGCAGACAATTGCTGGACCTCTATTTGGCTTGTAACATCAAGCAGTGTGCTCTATTTCCTAACCATGTCTCAGTAATTATTGATAGCACAATTCTCATAGATTGCTCTGTTAATACAAGTGCATTAGCAATTAAAACACATCTTGTTACATATTTCTAGTCAGATATATACTGCCTTTAACCTGTCTCCACTAATCAAAGATGTGATTACTTTAGAAGATAGCCAAAATATAAAGTGCCAAAACTTTTCCCCCATGTTTTCTGTGTTTTTCCTTTTTCCACATTCATTAAAACTTATATGTTTGCAATGCAATCTTCTGTAATTACTTTACAACAATTCACAAAAATAAGTTGCTCTATTTTTTATGAAGTTAGGCTGCATTTTACATTCATAATTTACAAGCAAACTGAAGTTCAGTTCCTAGAAATACTATTTTTATTTTATCCTACCTTGCCATAACATTACATGATGGAGCTCTTTCTTTAAATAATTAATAGTCCACCTAGTGTAGACAAAGTTGTAATTAAAATGACACCGAATTTATGAAATAACTTTGCAAACCTTGAAGATGTAGCAGCATTAAAATTGTACTTACCTGAAGGGAGAGGAAGGGCTGTCCTGCAGAAGGACAGTGTGAAGAGACAGACTTTGTCTCAGTAGGGACACCATCTGCCCTGAAGACAAGTGAATCTGCCCTGGAAGTACCCCTCTTTGTAGTGGGAGGAGTGATTTAACCCCAGCAGGGGTTTGAATGAGGAAAGTTAGCAAAAGTCCAGGAAGAGCCCTGGCCCGGGATTGGCTGAGGCGGCTTGTTTAAAAGTGGGGAGCAGTTTTTCCCAGGAGAGAGAACAAAGGGGAAGGGAGATAGGCGGGAGGCCAGGGAAAGGACCTCACCATGGCTGTGTCTCAGAGAGCCCTGGAAGAGCCCTGCAGAGGCAGCAGGAGAGGTTGCAACAAACAGAAACAGTGTATCCTCTCTCCCTCATCCCCTTGGAGCCCTGCCAGGGCAGGCCCAAGACAGGAGCTGCCTGTGAGGAGACCCTGCTACAAGCCCTGTGTAGCTGGGTGAGCACAGGAGCGGAGGAGGATGCAGGACCAGGGGAAGAGACTGGAGACTGCCCTGGTGTTTCCCTGTAAGTGAGAAGGCACCGGGGAGGGGCAGGCTCAGGGTGCTGGAGGGAGCCCTGGGCTGGAGGGGCAGGGACTGCTCCAGCTACCAGAAGCCCCAAGGCAAGCAGGGCCCAGGGTGGGGCTGTGTTTGCCAGGTGCTGTGAGGCAATGTTGGGGAGGGGAACTGCTACCGCCTGCAGCCCAGACGCAGCTCCCTGCTGTGCCAGGGGACGGGGGCCTGGGCAGGAATCGGCTGTCTTGCAGGGGCTGCAGGGGAGGAGCCACCGCCTGCTGCATAGAGACCCCTGGAGCTTGTGCAAGGGATGCCCACAGATCCTATGCAGGGGCACAGACACAGCTCTGCTCTCTGAGAGACCCAGCCGGGGTGCTGCATACAGCGTTCTCATACAAGCATACAAGTTATAGGCTGAGTATGTAATTAAGTTCTAGATAGTTTATTAATTGGTGTATCAATGTATTTATTTATTTGGTTTCTTATTTATTATGGGTGATTTGTATATATTCCCCTGGTGTGAGCTGTATCGGAGAAGCATTTACCCTTAAGCCACCACCATGAAGTTATGTTTGTGTAACTTATTGATTCTATTGTATTCATTATATATTAACATGTAAATAATTAAATTCTGTGAATAGTTTTATCATGGTCTACAAGATTTAATTTTTAGGGGAGGCTCTCCGCTTGGGGACCCTACAGCAGGTACCCAGGGAGCTTAGCAGGGCCATCGGCTACCGGGTACCCCAGGATCCCAATATTCAGGTGCAGGCATGGATAACATTGCACCCAGGGTTACACACTCATAGTTAGGTTTGTACACATTTAACTTTTGGAGGGGGTAAAAAACAAAAAATCCGAGGGACATTTATAACTAGCAAACCTAGGGTTCTTCAAATTTTTATATGCAATTCCTGTGTTTCTCAAAAGTAAAGTAAATGGGAAACAAAGGAGAATCATCAAATCATATAAAGTTAGGGCTGGAAGGGACCACAGGAGGTCATCTAGGTCATCTAGTCCAATCCTGTGCTCAAAGCATGACCAGCCCCCACCAGATCATCCCAGCCAAAGCTTTGTCTAGCCAGGTTTTGAAAACCCCCAAGGATGGAGCTTCTACCACCTCTCTGGGTAACCTGTTCCAATGTTTTATTACCCTCCTAATAGAGAGAGTTCTTCCTAATATCTAACCTAAACTTCCCTTGCTGCAACTTGAGACCATTGCTCCTTGTTTTGTCATCTGCCCACCACTGAGAACAGCCTAACTCGATCCTCTTTTGAACCCAGCTTCAGGAAATTGAAGGCTGCTATTAAGTCCCGTCTCAGTCTCCTTTTCTCTAGACTAAATAAGCTCAGTTCCCTCAGTCTTTCCCCATAAGTCATGTCCCCCAGCCCCCTCACCGTTTTTGTCACCCTCGGCTGGACTCACTCCAAGTCATCCACATCTTTTTTTGTAGTGGGGGGCCCAAAACTGAACACAGTACTCCAGATGTGGACTCAACAGTGCTGAACAGAGGGGAATAATTACTTCCCTTGACCTACTGGCAACACACCTAACAATGGAGCCCAGTATGCCACTAGCCTTCTTGGCAACTACAGCACACTGCTGACTCATATTCAGCTTACTGTCCACTGTAATCCTCAAGTCTTCTTCTGCAGAGCTGCTACCCAGCCAGTCAGCCCCCAGCCTGTACAGGTACATGGGATTGTTCTGTTCCAAGTGCAGGACTTTGCACTTGCCCTTGTTGAAGCTCATGAGATTCCTTTTGGCCCAATCCTTTAATTTGTTTAAATCACTCTGAATCCTAGACCTACTCTCCAGCATATTTACTACTCCCCCCAGCTTGGTGTCATCTGCAAACTTGCTGAGGGTGCATTCTATGCCATCTTCCAGGTCACTGATGAAGACATTTAATAAAACTGGCCCCAGAACTGACCCTGGGGGGGCTCCACTTGATACCAGCTGCCAATTAGACATTAAGCCATTGATTATTACTTTCTATGCCCGATGCTCCAGCCAGCATTCTATTCATCTTACAGTCCATTCATCCAGCCCATACTTCTTTTGCTTGCCTGCAAGAATTTTGTGGGAGACCATATCAAAAGACTTTCTAAAATCAAGGTATGCCACATCCACCAGTCTGCCCACATCCACAGATCCAGGTGTTTTGTCATAGAAGGCAATCAGGTTCATCAGGCATGACTTGCCCTTGGCAGATCCATGCTGACTGTTCCTAATCACCCTTTTCTCCTCCAAGTGCTTAAAAATGCATTTCTTGAGGATCTGGTACATGATTTTTCCAGGGACTGAGGTGAGGCTAACTGGTCTGTAGTTCCCTGGATCCTCCATTTTCCCTTTCTGAAATATGGGCACTATGTTTACCCTTTTCCAATCATCTAGGATCTCTCTTGATCGCCATGAGTTTTCAAAGATGATGGCCAACAGCTCTGCAATCACATCAGCCAACTCCATCAGCACCCTCAGGTGCATCCAATCTGGCCCCATGGACTTGTACACATCCAGTAGTCCCTAACCTATTCTTTTACCACTAAGGACTGCTCACCTCCTCCCCAAAACTGTGCTGCATGGTGCAGTAGTCTGGGAGATGGTCTTGCTTAAGAAGACAGAGGCAAAAAAGACATTGAGCACTTCAGCCATTTCCTCATCATCTGTCACAGGGTTGCTTCCCCCATTCAGTAAGGAACTCTTACTTTTCCTGCTCCTCCTCTTGCTACCAACTTATTTGTAGAAACCCTTCTTATTACCTTTCACATTTCTTGCTAGCTGCAACTCCAATTATGCTTTAGCCTTCCAACTTCATCCCTGCATGCCTGAGCAATGCTCTTATATTTGTAAGTAATACAAATCTCTTTTATTGTCAGGCTCTAAGAGTTAGGGAAAAGAATTATGAATGCCAGTAATGCCGCTTACAACTCAAAGAGATGGAGAGGGCACAATACCATGAAACACTGATAAAGATGTTCCGTGACACTAATGCCACTATTTATATATCAGCATGTATTGCAAATGTTACTTACCATCTCCTTAGATTAGTATGTTGCCCGGAATCAAATTAAAATTTATGATTATAATTTTGAATAATTTACAAGGATTATGTATTACAATGCTTCACAGTTTCAATTTAATGAATATCTATATAGATATAGCTATTTCTATATCTATATAGAGAGAGAACAAATATGTATTTCATAGATATATTCTATACATGCATATTCTGTTCATATATATGTATAGAATATGTATAATTAGAAGCATACACATAGTGCCACATCAAAGAAAAAAAAAAACACTATGAAAATGTACTGTATGACAGGCCTGTGCATTCTATTTGAATGTTGATGCCCTTCTAATTTACATGTGGTGGAAACATTTCACAAATGAAGAGACACAAACAAGTATAAAGCATAATATAGGATCATAAGAAAATAAGCTGGAATAGGCCTAACAAGGTTATCTAACTCGACCCCTTGTTCAAGGAAGCAGCATCCATGACTAAATTATCCCAGCCAAGTGTCTGTAACCTGCTCTTGAAAAATTCCAGTGATGGAGATTCCATTTTTTCTTAAGTTAGTCTATTCCAATGCTTGACCACCCTCATAGTCAGAAAATTCATTGTAAGCTCCAACCTAAATATCTCTTGCTGGAGCTTTAGACCATTGCTCATAGTCCTGTCCCCTGTGGCCACAGAGGAAAGCCCATCTCCATTGCCTTCAGGTATTTGAGGACTGTTATCAAATCCCACCTCAGTCTTCTCTTCTGTAGACTAAATGACCCTATTTCTTTCAGCCTTTCCTCATGGCTACAGTGTTGGGATATCACCAGGTATGGACGTGGGCCTTTGCATCCTGTTGACATTCACTGGCCTTCCCCCCCAGGGACAGTGCCAGTCAGCATAATTGGGTCGCCTGCCATGACTTTGATGACTTAATTAATGAGAGGAGGGGTGATTACTCCCTGACCCTGTGTTGACTGACACTTGCCCCAGTGCCAGACCAGGTATACAACAAAACTTCTTTGCAAAGAAAAAGAAAAGAAAAGAAAAAAAAAAACTTGCTGTCCATGCAGTGCTTCATTCCCAGCTGCAGCAAACTCAGACGCCGTCTCTCTCTTCTCTTGCCTTCAGTCAACAAGTGCTTGCTCACCAGAACCGCGAGCTAGTGTTTTGTTGGGGGGGTTTTCTGTCACTTACAGTAAATGACGCAGTGCCGACTTAATTGACTGCCCATGGTGACCAATTAATGTGGAAATGTCTCTTTTCTGTAGGTGTGAACTCCTCTGAGCTCTCAAGACCCTGCAGGTCTCTTGCCCTGTCCCTGGGGACTTCCATTCTGGGCAGCAGATGGGTATTCACCCTATCTACCTGCCCCGTCTTCTCCTTCTACTCTCCTCCCTCTGTCCTGTCTCCTGGGACCGGAAATAGCCCCGGTCACTTAATTAGGCCAATCCACCTCACCTGGCGAGATGATAAAGCAGTGCGGGGGTGGATCAGGAGGTCCAGTTGCAGTGTGGCCACACTGCTACAGCTAAGGGGTCTGTTCCTGGTAAATGCTCTTGATCTCTTCACATACAGACAGACATTCAAAAAGCTGGAGCCTGAATTGATTTAATCTTTGCAGGTTAGTCTAACCTGCCTAGGCTGAAACGGTTTGCAAGTGTACAGCTATTCCCTCTGGACTGAGGAAATGCAGGCACATGCCTGCAGCTGCTCAAGCCAGGAGTCAGGGGGTGCTAGAGCATGCCCTCTGCTACAGGGAAACTGTGCTGGGGGGGAGTACACTGTGAAGGGGGCCGTGCTGCAGGATGGGCAGAGCTGTGGTGGACTGCATGCAGCAGCACCGGAGCTCAGAGGGGGGCAGAGGCCCGCTCCCCCAGCACTGCTGCTGCCACAGTCCACAGCAGCTTTCCCCAGTCCACAGCGCGGCCCTGCAGGAAGGGGCTCATAGTCCAGGAAACCAGGACAGGGGCTGCTGTCCCCATCAAGAGCCCTATCCCCTCACTGCTGCAGTGCTAGGGTGAGGGTGTGGCCAGACACCAGCCAGCAAGGCCCCTTAGGCAGGTGGCAGGGGGCAGGGAGTGGGGATATTCCCCCTCCCTCCAGCATCCAGCAGAGGGGGCAGGATGGGGCTTATTCCACCACTTGCCCCAAGCAGGGAGTAAATGGCAGTGGTAGAGTTTGGGGTAGGCAGATCCAGCTGCAGCCTCCCAGGGGCAGTGGGGATAGAAGGGGGAAAAACTGACCTTCCTCCCCACTCTGCCTCAGGGGCAATGCTGGCTGGCATGGGGCCAGGGCAGCAGTAAGTGGCGAGTGCCCAGTAGACCCAGCTTGGGGTCCCTGCTGGTGGGACAGGAAGCGGGGAATTAAACCCCTCTCTGGCCAGTTCAGCCAAGGCTACTGCTGGGGCTGGCCAACCCCGCACTGCTGGAACAGCAGCATGGAGAAGCGCAGGTCCGTGATGGTGGGACAGGGGAGGGAGGGAATGAATAAACTTCTTCCCTGCTCCCTTCTGGGGCCAGCGTCTGGGGCCAGCGACAGCCCCTGCCTGTCCCTGCTCCAGTTGGGGAGCAGAGAGCCGGGGCCAGCCCTGCTTAGCTGAAGCAGAGAGCACAGCCCAGAGAGCATGCTGGGATGTTGGGGGAGTCTGGTTTAACTGAAATCAGGAAGGGGTCTGGGACAGACATTCAATAAACTGGTTTGTGTTCAATCAGTTAAGTCTGATACTACATTCAACCAGGCTTACCTCAAACTGGTTTCGGACATTTTCAAACTGTTTTTTGTGCACTGAACATCTGTTCTGTTACAGGTTTAAACCAGTTTCTGATCACTGAAACCGGTTTATGTGTAATGTCTGTTGGTAGCCCGTAAGTTTTGCCTTCCAAATGCCCTCATAATTTTGCTGGTCTCTACTAAACTCTTTCCATCCTTCTTCAAATATGAGGGCCAATACTGAACACAGTATTCCAGGTGAGTCTCATCAGTGCTGAATACAGCAGAAGAATCACTTCCTTGGATTTGTCAGTGACACTCCTCTTAATACAACCCAGTATGCTGTTGGCTTAATTTCTGGTTTACTGAAACCCCCAGGACCTCCTTTGCAATACTGCAGCCTAGCCAATTATTCCCAATCTGTATTTGTGCGTGAAATTATTATTCCACCCCAAGTGCAGGACTCTGCACATGTTCTTGCTGAAACATGTAGGGATGACTGATAGCAGACCATTTCTCCAGGCTGTCCAGATCACTCTGGATCTTAGCCCTACTATTCAGAGTATCTACAGCTCCACCCAACTTCCTTCGTCCATAAATTACTAAGTATTCCTTCAATCCCATTGTCCAAATCATTAATAAAGATATTAAACAACACTGGATCCAGGACAGACTCCTGGGGAACCCCACTTGATACCTCCTCTGTTATGTCTCACCTCTGTGTTCTTGGGCAACCCTGGCACAGGACACAGACTGTATGACTCACAAAGGACTCACCCCCCCCCCTACATAAACAAAACTGATTAAGATG
The DNA here is from genome assembly GCF_030867095.1 of Alligator mississippiensis. Lineage (NCBI taxonomy): Eukaryota > Metazoa > Chordata > Crocodylia > Alligatoridae > Alligator > Alligator mississippiensis. The sequence continues at coordinate 50,137,346 of NC_081831.1, forward strand.
CAGTGAGAGACACACCTAAGACCCTCCAGATAAGGGTGACAAGAGTGAAACAAGCGCCCTAGGTCTCATTTGCATCTGAGATGGAACCAGATGACCATTCATTTACATGAGGGATTGAGAACAGAAAGCCTGAAGAAGAGACTACAGTGAATTCTGGGATCAAAGAAGCATGGGAGCACTGCTTGATGGGAAATCTGTGCTCCAAATGCTAATAAACCCACATTTACACAAACCCAGCTCAGCATTTATCAGGCCAGTTCTAATCTGGATTTACAAAGGACTCCCCCCCCCCCCCCAACACACACACACCTCTAAGTTTAATAATAGGCATCTCAGGCCATACATTCCCTGGTCCCACTATGGGAGGCCTATTTAAACTTGATTGACTAAAACTTGGTTGCCGGGTTAGGGAATGCTGAGGCAAAGAGACCAAGTCAGAAGGGGTATGGGCAACACTTGAACAATGGTAAAGGGTTCATCACAGCGCCCAGACCGTTGGAGCTCTTACCACAGGTGTTGTCATACTTTTCTTGGGACGACTAGTGGGAGTCCTCCTGCCCAAAGATTATAAACACCCCAATAATTGCCTTAAGTCTGTTTAAAGACTATAGTAAGATCTGGAAAAGTCATGCTAAACTGAGGCTTGTTCACAACAAGTAAAAATCCAGAACCCTGATGCTGCAAGTTATCTATTGTTTCTGAAGAAGCCATGAGATAGCCCATCAGTATATCTGCTATCCATAGGAATACGGGAACCAACAGCGGGAAGGAGAGGAGGCAGCACATGTGTGTCCCGCACACACGTGTGCCCTTCTTACCAACCAACTGACCGGAGGCGGCGGCGGCAGCAGCAACAACAGAGGAATCAGCAGCGGGGGCAGCAGCAGCTGATCCCCCGAAGGTAAGTGGGGCGGAGGGACCCGGCGCAGCTGAGCCGGATCTGGAGGGGAAGCCCCCCGGGTCCCATATAGCTGAGCCGGTAGGGAGCCGCGCTCCTGAGCCGCGCAGCGTGAACAGAGCGCGCAAACAGGGAGGGCTAGGAAGGGGACTGTCCCCCCAGGCCAGGGGGCACCCCCGGGGCTAACCCTTGGGGGAGCAGGCTCCTGTGGCAGCGGATCCCCCCAGCGGGGGAGCGTAGAGGCAGAACTGCCGGCAGGCACTTCCGAGTAGACCGGGGCGTCTGATTGGCCGTTGGAGCGGGGCGGGTAATTCAAACCGCGGGCTTTAAAGCCACGGAGTGACGTAGTTCCCAGCACTCGGGAACCAGCAGCGGGAAGGAGAGGAGGCAGCACACGTGTGTCCCGCACGCACGTGTGCCCTTCTTACCAACCAACTGACCGGAGGCAGCGGCGGCAGCAGCAACAACAGAGGAATCAGCAGCGGGGGCAGCAGCAGCTGATCCCCCGAAGGTAAGTGGGGCGGAGGGACCCGGCGCAGCTGAGAGGGATCCGGAGGGGAAGCCCCCCGGGTCCCATATAGCTGAGCCGGTAGGGAGCCGCGCTCCCGAGCCGCGCAGCGCGAACAGAGAGCGCAAACAGGGAGGGCTAGGAAGGGGACTGTCCCCCCAGGCCAGGGGGCACGCCCGGGGCTAACCCTTGGGGGAGCAGGCTCCTGTGGCAGCGGATCCCCCCAGCGGGGGAGCGTAGAGGCAGAACTGCCGGCAGGCACTTCCGAGTAGACCGGGGCGTCTGATTGGCCGTTGGAGCGGGGCGGGTAATTCAAACCGCGGGCTTTAAAGCCACGGAGTGACGTAGTTCCCAGCACTCGGGAACCAGCAGCGGGAAGGAGAGGAGGCAGCACACGTGTGTCCCGCACGCACATGTGCCCTTCTTACCAACCAACTGACTGGAGGCGGCGGCGGCAGCAGCAACAACAGAGGAATCAGCAGCGGGGGCAGCAGCAGCTGATCCCCCGAAGGTAAGTGGGGCGGAGGGACCCGGCGCAGCTGAGCCGGATCCGGAGGGGAAGCCCCCCGGGTCCCATATAGCTGAGCCGGTAGGGAGCCGCGCTCCCGAGCCACGCAGCGCGAACAGAGCGCGCAAACAGGCGCGCTCTGTAAGAGCACGCCGGCGTTTGCGCGGGCGTTCGCGCCGGAGGGCGGGCCAGGAGGGCCAGGAGTGGGACTCCTGTAGGGGTAGGGCGTAGACACCGCGCAGGTCTACAAACAGCAGCTTGTAGAATGGTGTCTACGAGGAGTACTGCTAGGGCCTCTGCCCAGGGGGACAAGGCTACCCGGGGCAGGTCTGAGGCCTCCACCCAGACCGAGACCATGGGGGAGCCGGTGTCCCCCTACCTCCTGGCCTGTGGGGTATCCCCAGCAGGGCCGGGGGGAGCAGAGATTGGGGGCCCCCACACCTGTCCAGCAGGTGCCCGTCTTAGGGCCCTGGAGGCGCAGGTGAGGGAGCTCCGGGAGGAGGTTAGCAGGCTGAGGGGGATCAGGGAGGCGGAGGATGAAATTGACAGTTATTTCCTTTCCTTGCAGGCCCAGGCACCAAAGGAAGAAGCACCCTGGGGAATACCCTCCACAGCAGAGTGGCAGACGGTCACAGCCAGGACCGGAGCGGCACGCAGAGAACCGGTACCAGCTTCTCCAGTCCCACTGGTGAATAGGTACGAGGCCCTGGCGACCCTGCAGGAGATGGAAGGGGAGGAGGACACCCTTGGGCAAGAAGAAACACCACGTTCTTCACACCCCAAACAGATCAAGAGATCCACGATGACCCAGAGAAGAGGCGACGTGTGCTCATCATAGGAGACTCCATCCTGAGAGGTACGGAAGGACCCATCTGTCACCAGGACCCCTCGGCACGAGAGGTATGCTGCCTCCCTGGAGCAAAGATTCGGGATGTGACGGAGGTAATCCAGGCCAGGATCAAGCCCACCGATTATTACCCCATGGTCCTAGTCCATGTGGGTACTAATGATGCGGCCAGGAGAACCCCCGATCACTTGATGGCGGACTACTGTGCTCTGGGCGGCGTGCTGAAGGAGTTCGGTGCCCAGGTGGTTTTCTCTTCCATCCTACCAGTGACCGGACGAGGAAGACGGCAGGAGAACTGCATCAGAGAGACCAACTGGCGGCTTCGGCAGTGGTGTCTTGAGGCAGGCTTCGGCTTCCTGGACCATGACCCGCACATCACGACGAGGGACATGCTCAGCTGGGATGGGCTTCACCTGTCCCCCAAAGGTAAGCGTGTGTTTTCTTCTAGGTTGGCGGATCTCCTCTGGCGGGCTTTAAACTAGGCTCGTCGGGGGGAGGGGAGTACGAGGGCAGGGGAAGCTGTGGACCACCAGACCATGTGGCACCCACAAGGACAGCCCAGCCTGAAGAAGGAGAACATTGGGAACCTGAAAGCCATGGGGAGGCCAGCACAACAGAACAGGTAAGGAACAAGAAGGTAAGAAACAATGGGCCCCATGGGACTGGGAGCGGGGGGGCAGCAAAGGCGCCAGTCGCAGGGCTCAAGTGCCTATATACTAATGCTAGGAGCATGGGGAACAAGCAGGATGAACTAGCGCTCCTGCTTGCACTAAACACCTATGACTTAGTGGGGCTAACAGAGACCTGGTGGGATTCATCCCATGACTGGGCGGTACATATTGAGGGCTATAGATTGTACAGAAAGGACAGGTCGGGGAAGAAAGGGGGGGGGTTGCACTTTATGTCAGTGAGCAATATACATCAACCCTCATCAAGACAGAATCCGAGGTGGAGGAAGTAGAAGGATTGTGGGTTAGGCTACATGGGGGGCAAGGAGAAAGGGATTTGGTGGTAGGGGTCTGTTACAGACCCCCACACCAAGGGGAAGAAATAGATGCGGGGCTCCTGAGGCAACTCTCGGAGACCATAAAAGCTAAAGAGGCGGTAGTCATGGGGGACCTAAACTACCCGGACATCTGCTGGGAGACGCAGACAGCAAGGTCCCATCGCTCACGCAGGTTTCTAACTTGTGTACAGGACCTCCACCTGACACAGGAGGTGTATGGTCCCACTAGGGGGAATGCCATACTGGATCTGGTATTGGCAACGGGAGATGACATGATAGGGGACCTCCAGATCGGTAGCTATCTGGGAGACAGTGATCACCTTATGATAGAATTCAACATAAGACGGCGAGTGGGTAAGGTAACTAGTAGGGTGAAAGTGCTAGACTTTAGGAAAGCTGATCTCACTGCACTCGGGCGATTAGTCAAGGAAGCACTGCAGAGTAGGAGTTTTGATGGGATGGGTGCCCAAGAAGGGTGGCTGTGCCTAAAGGAAACGATCCTTTGGGCACAAAGCAAGACGATCCCCGAGCGAGGCAAAAGAGGGAAAGGGGCCAGGAGGCTTCCATGGCTGACCAGAGAAATCCAGGGCAGCCTAAGGGCCAAAAGGGGAGCACATAAAAAGTGGAAACAGGGTGAGATCACTAAAGATGAATATACCTCCTCTGCTCGTGCTTGTAGGGAGGCAGTTAGGCGGGCCAAAGCTACCATGGAGCTGAGGATGGCAACCCAAGTAAAGGACAACAAGAAATTGTTTTTTAGATACATAGGGAGTAAAAGGAAGGCCCAGGGAGGAATAGGACCCCTGCTAAATGGGCAGAAGCAATTGGTGACAGATAGAGGGGACAAGGCTGAACTCCTCAACGAGTTCTTTGCCTCAGTGTTCCTAAGCGAGGGGCACGACAAGTCTCTCACTGGGGTTGTAGAGAGGCAGCAGCAAGGTGCCAGACTTCCATGCGTAGATCCTGAGGTGGTGCAGAGTCACTTGGAAGAACTGGATGCCTTTAAGTCGGTAGGCCCGGATGGGCTCCATCCCAGGGTGCTGAAGGCACTGGCTGACGTCATTGCAGAGCCACTGGCGGGAATATTCGAATGCTCGTGGCGCACAGGCCAAGTCCCGGAGGACTGGAAAAGGGCTAACGTGGTCCCCATTTTCAAAAAGGGGAGGAAGGAGGACCCAGGCAACTATAGGCCGGTCAGTCTCACCTCCATCCTTGGTAAAGTATTTGAAAAAATTATCAAGGCTCACATTTGTGAGAGCCCGGCAGGACAAATTATGCTGAGGGGAAACCAGCATGGGTTTGTGGCGGGCAGATCGTGCCTGACCAACCTAGTCTCTTTCTATGACCAGGTTACGAAACGCCTGGACACAGGAGGAGGGGTGGATGTCATATACCTGGACTTCAGGAAGGCCTTCGATACGGTATCTCACCCCATACTGGTGAACAAATTAAGAGGCTGTGATGTGGATGACTGCACAGTCCGGTGGGTGGCGAATTGGCTAGAGGGTCGCACCCAAAGAGTCGTGGTAGATGGGTCGGTCTCGACCTGGAAGGGTGTGGGCAGTGGGGTCCCGCAGGGTTCGGTCCTTGGACCGATACTCTTTAATGTCTTCATCAGCGACTTGGACGTGGGAGTGAAATGTACTCTGTCCAAGTTTGCAGATGACACAAAGCTATGGGGAGAAGTGGACACGCCGGAGGGCAGGGAACAGCTGCAGGCAGACCTGGATAGGCTGGACAAGTGGGCAGAAAACAACAGGATGCAGTTCAACAAGGAGAAATGCAAAGTGCTGCACCTAGGGAGGAAAAATGTCCAGCACACCTACAGCCTAGGGAATGACCTGCTGGGTGGCACGGAGGTGGAAAGGGATCTTGGAGTCCTAGTGGACTCCAAGTTGAACATGAGCCGGCAGTGTGACGAAGCCATCAGAAAAGCCAATGGCACTTTATCGTGCATCAGCAGATGCATGACAAATAGGTCCAGGGAGGTGATACTTCCCCTCTATAGGGCGTTGGTCAGACCGCAGTTGGAGTACTGCGTGCAATTCTGGGCGCCACACTTCAAGAAGGATGCGGATAACCTGGAGAGGGTACAGCGAAGGGCAACTCGTATGGTCAAGGGCCTGCAGACCAAGCCCTACGAGGAGAGACTAGAGAAACTGGACCTTTTCAGCCTCCGCAAGAGAAGGTTGAGATGCGACCTTGTGGCTGCCTATAAGTTCATCACGGGGGCACAGAAGGGAATTGCTGAGGATTTATTCACCAAGGCGCCCCCGGGGGTTACAAGAAACAATGGCCACAAGCTAGCAGAGAGCAGATTCAGACTGGACATTAGGAAGAACTTCTTCACAGTTCGAGTGGCCAAGGTCTGGAACGGGCTCCCAAGGGAGGTGGTGCTCTCCCCTACCCTGTGGGTCTTCAAGAGGAGGTTAGACGAGTATCTAGCTGGGGTCATTTAGACCCAGCACTCTTTCCTGCTTATGCAGGGGGTCGGACTTGATGATCTATTGAGGTCCCTTCCGACCCTAACATCTATGAATCTATGAATCTATGAATTTCAAGCTGACTCTCAAGTGTCTTGGTACTCCCTAACCTTATGTGTTTCCTGATTATCAATCAATTTCTTGAGATGTTCCAAACCAGATAACCCCTTGTCAAGAGAAAAGACAATGATTTACACTATTGAGAATGCTTTGAAGAAGCTGAACTGAAGGTATAAAAATCTGTAAAAAAGCAGCAATGTGTGTGTTGACACCATCCTCTGTTGTTCTTGGGACGCTGGAAGAACATATCGTCTCTGTCTCTTCAAGGATTGTGCTACGAACTTTACCTGTCAGCTTTGCAACCCAAGTGCCTTGGACTGGTGAGATCCCAACGCTCTCTCTCTCTCTCTTTTCTCTCTAGGCATAAATTTCTGAACCTGAACTGTATTAGTTAAGCTTGAGCTAAGTTTCCCCAAATACTTAGTGAAACCAGGGTAGTATTGTAATTATTTGTGTTTGTTTTTCCTTTGCATGTCTATTACTATTAGTACCATTATATATTTCATATATTTAGCAATAAATAACTTTTATAGTCAAATTGGTAGTAACTGGGTATATTTTTCCTTCTCTGATTCTCCTTCCTCACGTGCTCTACAGCAACTCTTCTTTTACCTAAGCTAAAGATCCCTGTGAAGCCCAAAAATACTGTGGGGTCTGCTTATCAAGAGGCCAAAGATTGGGACGTGCTGAGTTTGAAACACATAAAGGGATCAGCTTGTACAGGCTGATTGACCCAGTTTGACTCAGACGTTCCCTTATGAACTGAATGCTGGCCCATGAGGGTGTCAGCTGGACACCCAGCCAGATTCAGAGGGATTCTATTTACCTGCGTGCTTGTGTCTGACTGCAGTTTATTGTTGCTCTGATGAACTGATTCTTGGCATATGAGGTGTCAGCCTGTCCATGCTGGTCAACCCGGCTGGGTCACGCATGTCACGTTAATTTGTGTGTTTGTGTGTATGATGGATTTGGTGACTGGAGGAACCCAGCCCCGTTGAAACAGTCCTGCAAGATAGCTCTACTGGGGGTAAGGACTTGCAGAAGAGAGATATACAGCTCCGTATAGAAACACAAGTAACACAAGCAACACATCGACAGATTACCAAGACCCTAGAAACATATCCCTAATAAATGAGCACACCCCGAAGTAATGGGCAAATCAGGTAACACCTCCCAAACAGACATTCAGCTGTTGATGACCACTTGCTAAGCAGAATGATCCAACCCATTTTGTATCCACTTTACGGTACTTTCTCTAGTCTGTAATTCCTTAGTTTACTAATGAGAATGTTGTGAGAGACAAAAGTGTTGCTAAAGTCAAGGTATATCACATCCAGTACTCTCCTCCCACCCACAGAGCCTATCACTTTCTCTTAGAAGAAAATCAGGTTTGTCAGGCATGATTTGTTCTTGGTGAATCCACACTGGCTGTCCCTGATGACCTTGTTCTTGCTTAGCTGCTTCACAATAGATTCCTTAAAGACCTGTTCCAGATATTGAGGTCAAACTGGTTGGTCTGCAGTTCCCTGGATCCTCCTTCTTCCTGTCTTAAAGATAGGTATTATATGTATCCTTTTACAGTCCTCTGGGACTTTACCTGACCTCCACCAATTTTGAAACAGGATACCCAATGGCTCTGAAACTAACTCAGCCATTTCCTTTAGTACCCTAGGGCACATCCCATCTGGCCCTGCTGACTTGAAATCATCCAGCTTTACAGCTGGCTGCATCACTTTATCTTAGACTTGATCATGTGCCTTAACTCTTAAAATTATGAAAATTAAAACTATCTACAGAAAACAGGTCATAACCCTATTTTTGCTTAGTTTGCCATGTTTTGTGAAAACTCAGGGATGATGTACTTTATTACTATGCATGCTGGAGAGACTAAGTGATGGATCTGTGGTTAAAGGACTGGAGCAGAAAGTCCTGCGTTCAATTTCTGACTACCACAAATAACTTAAATAACCTCTAGCAAGTAAACGGGTTAATCCCATGACTCACATCATCTTTATCTTATTATTACTTCATTTTTCCCACTCTTCACTTCTCTTGTTTATTTAAAAATACAAAGCTGAAGCTAGTTTTTAACTATTTCAGTGGAGCCAAGCTTACAAATCATTTGTTTATCTTTGTTACTGGACATGATGAAAAAGCAGTAAAGAACTCAACTTGACTTTTGCACTGCTTGGTGATTTACAAGGCTAGTCTTTATAAATAAATCCAAAACAGAATTATACTTTAAATCTGACCTGAAAACCATCTACAATAAACATAGAACCCTATCATGCCACTTCAACATTTGCTTTTCAGACTAAAACTGTCAAGTCATCAGGAAAAGACTGTCATTTGTTATGTATTTGTAAAACATAATAGGCAGCACCAGGTCATGGCTGTTAGCTGGCATTACCACATAAAACTTGAATAACAATGTTTAGTGCAAGTTCAGTATAGTGTAATGGACATAATATTTCTCTGCATTGTTGTCATGGTTTAGTAATTCAACAGGCAGCTATATTTCTAATAATTTACTGAACACCACATAAGTGACTCTTAAGTCATGAATAACTTTGAATGAACACATATACAATCACCAATAGTAGGGGTGCACCAATCAAGATTTTGGGGGCCGATATCAATACCCAATTTTTAGGGAGGTGCATCAGCTGATACCAATCCAATTTTTGATACCAGCCCGGCATCTTGGAGAACTACATGCAGCTGGTAAGTCTAGTGTAGTGGAAGGGAAGCAGGGAGGGAAGGGGCGTGGGGGGGGGGGGCAGATCAAGGCCCCTGCAGTGAGGAAGGAATGAGGCTGGGGCTGGGGCAGAGGCTGGGGCAAGCACTGGCCAGCCAGGGCAGGGCAGTTGCGGGATGGAGCCACGGCTCATTCAGGGGGTGTGTGGAAGTTGGGGGACAGCCTCCACCGCTGCGCACCACTGGTCTGGGAGCCACTGGTCTGGCATGCACCTGCTTGTTTGGTGGTTCCCACTGCTGCTCCTGCCACTTGTCTGGGAGGGCATGGAGGGTGCATGTCCCCTTGGATCTGCATGGCACAGGATGGGGAGGGGCAGCCTGTGGCTGGGGCTGTGCGTGGCTCCTCCCGGCCTGTCCCACCCTGCCCCATGCAGATCCGGGGGCACACACCCCGCCCCATGCCCTCCTGTAAAAGCGGTGGGAGCAGCAGTGGGGGCCACTGGACGGGCAGGCGAGCGCTGGACCAGTGATTCCTGGAGCAGCGGTGCACAGTGGTGGTAGCCACCCACACTTCCCCACACCCCCTGGATGAGCCACAGCTCTGTCCCACACCTGCACCAGCTGGACAGCGCTTGTCCCAGCCCCACTCCTCCCTCAACATGGAGGCCTTGGTCTGCACCCCCCCCATGCCTCATCCCTCCCCCCTCCCCTTCCACCACACCAGACGTATCAGCTGCATAACAGCTTTGTTTTTAAAGGAATGAATTTATGCAGCTGCATAACAAAATAACATTTGTCCCCCACAAAACAAACAAACATCTAAAATGAAATCCAAATGGAGCAAGACCCCTTTAAATATATTGTTAGTGAGCAGTCAAACTGGTATGACACATTCACAAAGGCAAAATAATAGGCTTCTTTAGAAAACATAAAAACACCTGAATCAAATGCTGCTGGATTTATATTTATTTATCAAATTATTTAATAATGATTTAATATTTATATTATTCAAGATTTTAGGACTAAAATTTCTCCATTTTTTTATTTTTCTCTATTTTCCCCTGAAGAGCAGAGCAGGTATCATTGGTTAGGATCAGGTGTGCATACCACAGTATGCTCATCATTTTTCTGCCAATAAAAGGTCTGGTTTAAGGGGACAGTTAGTTTTAAACAAGATTTTAAAATCATAAAATCATTGTTTAAGGAAAGGCATGGATTAATGCTCATGCCATTTATAAGAACATTTGGAAGTTTGCACAAATTATCGTAAGGCCATGAGGAAAATTGGCACTCAAGTGCAGCTGAAAGAATCCCAGCTGGCCAAAGAATCTTTTTTTTTTCTTCAAGTCAGTCATGACTGGGTTAATACTCTTCCTAAACTGCCCTCTTTTTAACACCCAATATAGCTACTGCTGAAGAAGGTTCAAATGTCTCCATCTATTCTATATAGATAACTATCCCCATCACGAAGGCACCATACAATTAGCAATCTGCATTCCACAAGGGATCAAGACAGGAAGACAAGTATATCTCAAGTCAGGACTGGGGTACACTGAGAGAGCTGAAACGGAAGGTTCTGAAGGTTAGCAGATTTGAAGATTATTGATCCTTTGATTTAATGAATACCATTCACTTTGATATACTATGTTTTCTTATGGCTCTATATGGAAATAGAAAATAAAATTAAAAAAGCAGTAAAGGCTAAAGCCAGTGTTCCAACACTGATCAGTTAGAATACCCTAAAGCAAAACCATAAGCATGTGCAACTACCTCAAATAAATTATTTTAATTTATTTTTAATGTGATGGTATCCTATTTATAGAAAATGATAATATAGAGTAGGACATAGTGGGCACATCTATATGAGACGCTGACTACACAGTAGCCCGATACTACTATGCAGTAGTGTTGCATGGCAAAACCTGGGATGTGACACTACTGCACAGTAATGTCACAAAAAAGGATTTGCTGGTGCTACTGCACAGTAACTCATGTTACTGAGCATTTATTTAGTACTTATTTATACAAGTGCTAAATAAATGTGCAGTAACGACTGTGCAATAGCGTCTCATGCAGATGCTCCCATTTGCAACTAAGCTTAGAGCATTTCAATTACTAATTCTTTAATAAAACGTGAATACAACAATTGGTAGCTTAGTACATTTTATTTTATTAACAGCAAAAAAAATGTTTCATTAGAGCTTGGTAAGAGCATAAAACAGATTTGAAGTAACATAATTAACAGACTATAGTCATTACAGGATTAAAGTTATTTTTGAATAGTAAATGGCCCCTATACTTGCTATTAAAAATAAATTATTATATAATCTCACAAATCTTGTATTAGGAAGAGAGAGGTATGCACATAGTATGTTTGCTTTCATTTGTTTCTATAAATACATGCATTGTATGGTCTGAGCAGTTTCCTATTGCCAAAGTATGGAAATGCGTATGAAATAATGAAGCTGACCGTACAAACTCTAGCTCTGGTTCAGCAATATACTTCAACACGTACCTAACTTTAAGCTTGCCAATATTCCCACTGGTACTATTCACATGCACATCTGAATGAAAATATTCAAAATATAACATTTTAAATCAACATTTTGAATTTTAGTGAACATCTGCACATTTCTCCTGATGTGTTTAAGCTCAGTCCACAGTCAGCTGCCCAGCATATTGCTTCTAGCCACATCTTTTTTGGGTCCACAGGAAACACAAGAACTAGCTCTATTTTTAAAAACTAAAAAAGATGTAGAGATGGTAAACCTTTATGGAATTAATGGAATAGACATTAGAAGCCATTTAAAAATATCTCAGAATTTCTAATTTTGATTCATTTTCTAGGAACATCAATTACAATATGGACTGGAAATAGACCATAATAAAATATAACCAATTAACTTGAGGTAAAAGCATTTGTAATTTCTTAGCTTTCCATTGTGTTCAGTGGAGTTCCGTTGAAAGAGAATTTGGGTTTTTATTTTTAAGTTAATGATTTCTCATTAAAGAGAAAATAAAATTATGAAATTATGTTATGTAACAATCATCAAAAAAAATTGATACTAGTGGTTTGACCACCTGAAATTATATTTAACAAAGACCACTGACATGGCATCAATAAAATAAATCACTGGAAAACATTGATTAATTTCTTAATTAACTTTGAAAAGCAGTTTAACCAGAATCATTTCTCTGAGCCATAATACAAAAAAGCAAGAAGCTCAAAGATCTTTTGAGGTCAACATCTCCGTAGGTTTGAAACTAGGTCAAAGCAGGGCCAACTGCTCCTAATTCTCTAGAGGGGTAATTATCTTAGGATGCTGCATCTCTAGAGTTACTATAATGAAAACTCTTTCAATTTTATATGTAAATAAATTATTTAAGTAAATCACTTTGATCACTGGAAACTGTTATTTAACATTAGACTATTTCAGCTGAGAGATATTCAGAGAGATTAATTTGTCCTCTACTGTGCGCAACAGCTATTCAGAATCCTCTAAAGGCCAGGCTGTGTGTGTAATGAAGGATATTTACAGCTTTCTTTATATTTTATTTACCAAGTAAATGCTCTGGAATTTTCAAACTGTAGGGATCTTATTTATTTCCATGACACATCCTTCCAAACAACAGTGTATTCAGAGCAGGATTCTGTTTATATTCATGCATGTCCATAAGCTGAAACGAGCCAGAGGAATGCTCCCACCGGCCCCAAGAATCAGGACTTTTCATTGTAAAGGTGATGAAACACAGAATAATTTCTTTGACCTTTCCAAGCTTTCAGTCTTGTCTCCAATTTGCATGCAAGTTAGAACTAAGAATGGGACAGGGATCAGATGCTTGAAATCCCAATATCTAGTAGTTTTGGGCTCACCTTTCCTGCCATTTAAAAAACTCAGAATTACTTTAGAAAATACATTAAAATGCTATGCATGTGAAAGGAAGATCTACAGTGGAAAAATGTGTCTGTGCCCCTTGACTCATTCTATAATATACAAAGACTGCCTGTGTTTTTTAAATAAATGTTGTTAATGTGTTGGTTGTTATATCCTTATCAAGGAAAACATGTTTTTGTCTTCTCCAGCTTCCCTGAATTTGGTTGGGTCTATATGAGGTACTGAGAAAAGATAATAGGCTCAGAATTTAGCTACACCTTTCAAGTGAAGTGGAAGAGAGATTGAACCTAATGTTTTGCAGGTATGAACTGACACAGCTTCACTAAACCAATGCAATTGTGACAATTTATGCCAGTTGAAATTTTCCTCATAAATGTAGGTACTTACTTCACGTTTCTCTTTTATTGATAGTCTGCAAACTGGTGGTAAAATTTTTAAACAACTGTGATGGGAAGATTTTTTTTGATAGACATGAATAGACACATTTTACTGAAAGTGTTCTACATCATAAGGAAAACAGCATGGGCTGGCAAGCAAGATAAAGCTATAAGCATTAAAAGTCTAAAGCCAAATTGCTGGCTTGGAGTACTTCAGATTATGTAACAATCAGACAAAATGCCAGAGGTCAAGTCCCTTTCAACACTACTGTAATTACACTAATCCAGATTTCATCAGGTCAAAAAAAGACTACTTGATCACTCTTGCGGCACTTTTCTTTCCATCTCAAACCGCAGTTCACTTTCAAATCATCTGATTTCAAGTGGAGATCCCAAATGAGAAATCACATTCTCTCTTTGTTTAAACTTTCTAATTCAGCTACAGTAGCAACAAACCTGTGTACTCAAAACCTCACTTATCATGTAACCACTTGATGAGCTATGTAGCTTTGCATTCCATTTCAGTGTTACCTTCTAAATATTCCAGAGATTCCAAAGGACAGTATGCCATTGTTTTGACAGCAACTCTTGTAACAGTCAAAAAAAAAGCTCAGCCATATGAAATGAACTTTATTTCCACCATATTCAGACAAACCATGGTAGATTTCATCCTGTTCTTCTATAATGCATACAGGAGACAAGACTGACAGAAGATTAATGTTTGAGATTTGAATATTTTATATTTTGAATGACCTATATTAATATCCCTTAGAGCAGTGTAGAGGGGTATATCAGGATTTTGTCTTCTTAAGTCAGCAATAAAAACAATGTAAGATCAAACTCAGCATCTGGAATTCAATTGCCTCTCCACAGAACTTGTATATCATTATAGCCAGAAAAAATCCTTCTTTTGGACACAGAATAAGAAGAGGTAACACCCAACAGCTTTGCTTTTGGGCTGCAGCTATTACTGCAAATTTGTTCTTCTGGAACTAAGGATAAAGAAACTGTAGCAAAACCCCCAGTTTTTCTTTTTTAATACACACACACACACACACACACATATATATATATATATATATATATATATATATATATATATATATACATATATATACATATATATATATATACGATAGATATGCATTCCCTTCCCTTCCCCAATTATTTCTGGCTTTTCTTTCTCTCCCTCTCTATTCCCTATAGACAAGCATAAGTGAGCTCAGACTTAGGATAAGCTTTAACATCTTTATTTTTGTAGCAAGTTTTTGGTTTTGGATATCCACTGTTTTATATTGTATTATTATTAGGTTTGTATTGATTCTTACTGTTGTATATTGTATTATTATCATTTTCATATTGATTTTTGTTTCATATGGATATTGTATGGTTTAGGCCTGTGTTTGTAAGTGAACCAAAGTCATGTCAAGTTTCCATTTTATATGTCAAGCCTCCATCTTGTGTCCTCTGCCTGGACATCCCCTGTGTTGCAACTGTATGTACCCCTCCCATGTAAATTGGTTCCCAGATGAATGAGAATGATTGGGAATGATTGAAATACAATGGTAGCAGGCCTCTACTGAATGGCCTGTAATGAATGGGTCATCACCTCACATTGATTCACCCAGGAACAGAGACAAGAACCCAGCATTAGAAAGACAAAAGACCCTGCAGAGCCAGCAACTCTACCATTGTATCCCACCATTACAGACACCCGAAACTGCACATCCTTGCATGGAGCACACATGTTCAGTACACCAGGGGCTGACACTTGCCTGGGCATGCCTCCTGTCACTAGGGTCACACAAGGTCTGCCCCTATAAAAAGGGGCAGTGAAGACAAACCCAGAAGGGATGCACTCTCCATCTGGACCAGCACCATGCCACACCACCAATCCACCCAGAGGCCCTCCCGGTGACCCCCCTCTGGACAACACCTACTGGACAAGAACCCTTTTCCACCCTGGATAGGTAGCTATCACCCCCCACACCCTCTTCAACCAAGGACTTGGACTCTGCTTCTCTTCCCTACCTGGACTCCAGTCCTTCCACTGAGTCTCTTTCTCCTGCTGCCATTGTGAGTGCGTGTGTGTGTGTGTGAACCAATAACTTGATGGGGCTGTGTAGTGTGTTGTCTGTGTAATAAAACTTTTATTTGGACCCCTAAGTTGGATTTTGCTTTACTGTGGTTCAGCCCTGCTCCAATCTCTGCTCCTTGCCCCTCTAACTTCTGTCTTATTTCTCCCTCTCCTGCTTCTGGTTCACTGCTGCCTTTCAGTCTCTCCTGCAGCTTTTCCTGTGATTTTCTGCTGTCTGTCTCTCTGTTTTCAGGCTTCCCCTGCACCTTCTGTAGTCATCCCCCACCTTCCCAGCTTCCAGCTCCTCGTGGCTGTCCTGCAGTTTTCTCCAGCAGCTGAAGCCTTTCTTCAGTTCCCAGCACTAGCCCCTGCACAGCGGGTACCCTAACACCCACACTTTCCCTTAGTCCCATTTTCCCTCTCCCCACCTACCTTTTCAGCTCCCCCGTAGCTCTGGCTCCAGTCCCAGCCTCTGTGCCAGCATCACTCCCCTGTTCTGTAGGCTTTGGGCACTGTCTTTTAATCAATTAAGATCAATTAACCTAAAGTTACCCCCGAGCTCAGTTCTTCAGCCCAGGCCCCTCTAGTCTACCAGTTCTAATCCTGGTCCCGGTGACTTTCACTCCCAGCAACTTTCACTCCCTACACTCCTACTTTCTTACCTTAACCTTATCCCAGGTACCCCAAGCACACACATACACACTGTACCATCCAAGTTAGGAGCTTACCTGTGTGTATGTGTAGGTAGGTTGTGTGTGTGTGTGGCATTGTGTGCATGATATATGAATTAGTGATCTGTGTCTAACTTTTGGGGTATATAGTGTATGTGCTTGAATTGGTGATAGGTATGCATGTGCCTAGGCTGATTTGGATGTGTATGTGCCTGAGCTGGTATTGTGCATGTGTATGCACCTAACTGATTTGTGTGTTTGTATATGTGCAATTGTGTCACACCCTCCTGTCTAACAGCGCTATATTGAGATCCTGAGAGTTGGCCTGACCCCACAGGGCAAGAAAACAAGCTACCATGTTACATAACTAAGCAGGTAATGAAATTTTGTCTAAAATAACTTTCACTGCCTATCCATCAGATAGGCACCTTATCAACTTCTCCATAGAGATTCATTCTGTTTCATCTGTGTAGGACATTAACTCTCCATCAGCTCAGAGTTTGCTTCCTACCTGCCCTCCAAATGCTAAATCACCTATAACATAATAAGGAATGCATAATCTTCAGCTAAACAATAATTACCGACATAAAATGAAAGCCCTTTTGCAGGAGAGTATTATATAAAACAAATAAATAAACAAATGCATTTGCAGTACAACATCTAACAGGTGATCCACAAATGTTTAGGGTAAGCAGGTGGTAAAAATGTCTTCATAGGTTATTTCAAACATTTGATCAAGATTTATTGATCAAGTAGTCCATGTGCAGATAAGTGAGCATGTGCCTGTTGCAGTGTCTCAGAGCAGTTTGAGATGCCATAGGGGACATGCTAGGAACAAAAAAATGTATGCAGTGTGGACTCCCAGTTTTATACTGGGAAATCTTGGTATCTGCCTGAGACCTGGGGGCTCCATGTAACACATGGCTCTAGCCTGGCCCACTGGTGTGCACCTTCAACCAGGACTGGGCCAGCTCTTGCTGCCACCTGGGGCTCCCAGCACTGCAGGCAGGAGCAATGCACCATCAGGCCAGGCTGGCTCCTGCCTCCATGTGCCCCACACACCATTGGGCCCACCCAGACTGGGCCAGTTCCATGGAGGCAAGAGCCAGCCTAAAGGTGTGTGGCTTCTGGCTGCAGTGCCAGGAGCCTGAGATACCAGGAAGAACAGTACAAGCTGGGGCTTGGGCACAGGTGTAGAGAGCAGAACAGTAAGGGTGTAGAGAGCAGAACATTGCTCAGAGCCACAAAGCAGCAGGTGAGACAGCTGCAGCTGGACTCATGTCCTAGTGCTGGGACAGAGCTGCTGCTGGGAAGGAGCTAGTGGGGGCATGCAGGGGCTGTGGGTCAGGAGTGAGGAGTATTGGCAGGGCTGTGGATTGGGAGTGAGTGTCAAGGGTTTGGCAGAGGCAGGGCACTGGCATCCCAGTGTTGCTCAGTGCCCCACATCCTGGTGAGTGAAGGGGACAGGGCAGGTTTGATTTTTCTACGATAAAAAAACCAAAAGCAAATGCCAAAGTGTATAGATATTTAGAATTCATTCTATTATGATGATAGAGGCACTGGCAGGCTTCCAAATTGCTTTAAAATTGTAAATACATCAAAACATTGCCCAATCAATCTCTCTCTATATAGTGGTGTTTCACTTTAATCACAAAAGAATATGGATTTGGGGTATTTTAATGAGAGATTTTGAGTTTTTCATTTTTATCAGAGAATTAGCAATTTTTAAACAGGGAGCACCAGGTTCCCTGCTGGTGAGGCAAGTGGCAGGACCCAGGCAGAGGAGCCTACCCAGTGCCAGCACTGGGGACCCAGCTGGAGGGAAGACAACATGAATGACCTCCTAGCCATTTGGGGCCAGGAGGACACACTTCGAAAGTTTGGAGCCAAGCAGGCCACCGCACCGAGCACGTCTTCCAGATGATATCTATCCAAATGGCAAAGTGGGCATACCAGAAGACATGACAGCAGTGCCACACGGAGGCCAATTGTGCGGCCATGGCCCACTGACAGCTGGCCCAGAGGTGCAGGAGGCTGTGCTGCAGTGCCATACCACATCCCAGGTGCCTGTGCAGGTCCCATCTGGGGCTGCCAGGTGCACAGCCATGGGACCTCAGGTCCAACGGGGAAGATGCTGTTGCAGGTAGCAGCAGGTCACACCCAGGCAGCAGTCCCCACTGCCAGAATATTGCAGTGGGTAGACAGTGCAGGGTCTACTCTAGGTTAGGGATGCTACAGCAGTTCAGCTGGCACAAGGTTCTAGTGCCCCCAGATACTAACTGGCTGGGCCTCAGGAGCTCTTGAGGGCAAGTAGCCCTGAGCTGCTTACCAGGGCAGCTTTTTGGCCCCAGCCTCTAGCTCCCCCTGGCTGAAGATCTGGGAGGAGATGGGCAGGGTTAGTTTACCCGAGTGGCACAATTTGCCACACGCCAAAGTGCATGTGAGGCACAAATCTCTGGCACAAGTTTGTGTCACTGCTATTAGAGTAGCTACAAGTGCATGTGCCTATACATGTGAACCTGCCCATAGAGTGAATGAATTAAGGTAACAGGCATGAACCCTCCACACCTAGTTGGATAAACCCTAGGCAAACAAACCCATACTAAGACTCTTAAACTTTTTGACTTTGGTGAATTTAATCATCTAGATATTCTAGCCCAGTAAGCTCAGAAAAAATGAACACAGATAAAAGAATCTTAAGATGCAAAGTCAGCTGTTCAACTGAACAAAAATTGTAATGTAACACCCACTTAAATGGAAAAGCAATGCAGTAACATATGAGTGCCATTCTTCCTTTTTATAACTGCCCTCATTCTGCCAAAAAACCCGAGTCATTAGCACTCTTGAAACAAGCTGAAGGTGGTACCCCCTGCTACCATTACAAGTACTAATCAAGGAAGTACAGAATACTTAACAAATAAAAACCCCTCAGCTTTCTATGTTGGACTTTAAGGAGTTCAGCATGTCCCTCCCTCCCCCCAGGGTATAATTACTAGAAAGATGAAAAAGCTGATGAATTAAATACCTAATGACTGATTTTTCTACGTGAATTAATTAAGAATGAAGTTTTAAATATGTTTTGGATTTTGAAGAAAAATTGCTAATCTGACAAGGGACCCTTCCAGAGCTTCCAAATCTATCATCCTCTTTATACAGCAACAGTAAGGAAGCCTTGCTACTTAAGTTTATAAGGATAAAAAGGTAGGTTTAACCCATAAATACTGTAATTTTCATAAGTTAAACAATTAAGAAAAGACTTAGGGAATGATTTTTTAAAATTCCCATTCAGTTAATCAAGCATAGTAATAGTAGTTTAAATAAGATGATATTTTGTAGTACAGTCTACAGCAGTAATTCTACAGCAGGGTGCCATGAGGTCATTAAGTATAGCATGGGGTGCCACACAACGTTAGCACCATTAGGTGTGCTGATACCTATACATGATTCATGAGATAAACCCAGAGATTTCAAATAAAAATGTATACTGTCAAAAACATTCTGACCTGTTGTGTTGTTCATGAGCTCTTCACAACAGAAGAATTGGCCTATTAGTTTTCTGTAGTCAAAAATAGTGAAAACTAAGGGCTGACATTTTCCAAGGGGTGCCTTGAGTCTAGTAAGGTTGCCTTGAGGCTTAAGGTTGAGAACTACTGTTCTACAGAGAAGGAAAATTGTAAAAATAATCTTTAGACTGGTGACTTAGATCTGGGACAGAAGTTCAATATACTAATTTAACCTAAAAAAGTTAAGTCTGATACAATACACATCCTCAACAAACAGCACTGGGTCAGAGGAGGGGCAGATTGAAGTGCTCTGGGTCAGAATAGAAGGGGGTCAGGGGGAAAGGGACTTCACTGGGGGGGGGTCTACTACAGGCCACCCAACCAGGGGGAAGAGCTGGACCGGGAATTCTCAGGTCAGCTCGCGGAGGCAGTGAAGTCAAGGGATACGGTCATCATGGGTGACCTAAACTACCCAGACATCTGCTGGGAAGAGCAGTCAGCCAGGTCTGACCACTCACGTAGGTTCCTAGCTGAGTTACAGGACCTCCACCTAACCCAGAAGGTACACAGTCCCACCAGGGGAAATGCCTTGTTGGACCTGGTCGTGGCCACGGGCAATGACCTGGTGAGAGAACTTTGGGTTCTCAACCACCTGGGCGATAGCAGTCATTGCCTACTGGAATTCACCATCCAGCTCAAGGTGTCAAAGGCCTGTAGCAGGACTTCAGGAGGGCTGATTTCAATGTGGTAAGGAGACTAGTCGGGGAGGCACTGAGCTCCTGGAGGGGGGGAGGGAGGGGGAGTTGGGAGTCCAGGAAGAGTGGTCGTTCCTAAAGGAGACGATCCTCCAAGCCCAAAGGGTGACAAACCGAATGCGGATTAAAGGGGGCGAGAGTGCTCAAAAGCCCACATGGCTCACCAAAAGCATCCAGGAATGTCTCAAAGCTAAAAAGGAGGCGTACACCCAATGGAAGGGAGGGGCCATCACCAAGGAGGATTATTCCTCCATTGCTCAAGATTGTAGGGGGCTGTTAGGAAGGCTTAAGTGGAGACAGAACTGGGACCAGCGACCCAGATCAAAGATAACAACAAGTCCTTTTTTAAATACATAGGGGGTAAAAAGAAGGTACTGGGCAACATGAAGCCTCTGCAGGACACATTAGGAAATCTGGTGGTCACACCAGATGACAAAGCTAATCTCTTTAATGATTTTTTTAAATCCATTTTTCTAAGCAGGGACCAGGTCATCCCCCACACTGGGATCCCAGATGGACCCAGGGGAGGCGCAGCCAGGCCCAAGGTCAGTGAGGACCTAGTCAGGGAACTTCTGGTGGGACTAGATGTGTTCAAATCAGCAGGTCCTGATGATCTCCATCCCAGAGTGCTGAGGGCAGAGGTCATTGTGGCACAGCTTTATGAGCACTCATGGTGCTCTGGTGATATGCCAGAGGACTGGAAAAGGGCCAATGTGGTCCCCATTTTCAAAAAAGGGATGAAGGAGGACCCAGGAAACTATAGGCCTGTTAGTCTTACCTCGGTCCTGGGGAAGCTCTTTGAGAAAATTATGTAAGAGCACATCTGCAAGGGACCAGCAGGGGAGATTATGCTTAGGGGCAACCAACATGGGTTCATTAGGGGCAGGTCCTGTCAGACCAACCTAGTGGCCTTCTACGACCAGGTCACAAAATCCTTAGATGCATGTGTCGAGGTGGATGTAGTCTTTCTGGACTTTAGGAAGGCCTTTGACACTGTCTCTCACCCCATTCTCATTAAAAAATTAGGCAACTGTGGTGTCAATGCCTACACAGTCAGATGGGTCACAATTTGGCTGGAGGGCTGCACCCAGAGAGTGGTGGTGGATTGGTAATTTTTGACCTGGAGGGATGTGGGAAGTGGGATACCCCAGGGCTCGTTCCTCGGGCCCTTACTGTTCAACCTCTTCATCAGCGACTTGGACGAGGGGGTGAAAAGCACTTTGTTCAAATTCGTGGATGACACTAAGATGTGGAGAGAAGTGGGTGTGCTACAGGAGAGGGACAGGCTGCAACTAGATTTGGACAGGTTACAGGGGTGGGTGGATGAGAACAGGATGTGTTTCAACGCTGACAAGTGCAGGGTATTGCACCTGGGGAGGAAGAACCAGCAGCATACCTACAGGCTGGGGAACTCCCTTCTCATCAGCATAGAGGCAGAAAAGGATCTTGGAGTCATTATTGATTCCAAGATGAACACGGGCCACCAATGTGAGGATGTGGTCAGCAAGGCTAACCACACCTTGTCATGCATCCACAGATGCATCATGAGCAGGTCCAAGGAAGTAATCCTCCCCCTCTATGCAACATTGGTCAGGCCGCAGGTGGAGTACTGTGTCCAGTTCTGGGCACCGCCACTTCAGGAGGGATGTGGCCAGCACTGAGAGGGTACAGAGGAGGGCCACTCGCATGATCGGGGGCAGCAAGGCAGGCCCTACGGGGGAGGCTACGGGACCTGAACCTGTTCAACCTCCACAAGAGAAGGCTGAGAGGGGGTCTGGTGGCTGTCTATAAACTGGCCAAAGGGAACCAGCAGGCAATGGGAGAGTCTGAGTCTCTGTTCCCCCAAGCACTACTGGGAGTAACAAGGAATAACAGCCATAAGTTGACTGAGCAGATTCAAGGTAGATATCAGGAGGCACTGCTTCACAGTCAGGGAGGCTAGGATCTGGAACCAACTTCCAAGGGAAGTAGTGCTCGCTTCTACCCTGAGGGTCTTCAAAGGGAGGCTAGATAATCACCTAGCCAGGGCCATCTGACCCCAGCATTCTTTCCTGCCTATGGCAGGGGGTCAGACTTGATGATCTGCTCAGGTCCTTTCTGACCCTACCAACTATGAAACTATGAAACTTAAAAATCAAGTTTCTGTAAACACAGTACCCCATTTCATTCTCTCCTTGAAACAAAGCACCAAAATGCTGGAATAGGACATATCTACCAACAATCAAACCTGCTTTAAAACTGTGAAAGAAATAGGTTATGCTTACAATTGTTTTGGGAAAGCAATACTTGAGCAGCTCTCAAACATGGCTCAAAGCTATAAAAAGCATAGGATTATAGTGGTCTCCTAGCGTGTCACACTGACACTTTCAATATTTACCTAACTCAGGTACAAAACATCATAAATCATAAAAATATAGAAAGGTCATACCAGATGTCACCTAAGCCATCCCTGTTCACTGAGGAAGGATCAAGAAAAATGTAGACCATCCCTAAGAGATGTTTATCTAACTTGCTCTTAAAAACTTCAAAGGATAGAGTGAAAAGGGATAATTCACAGCTTCCTCAGGTAACCTTTCAAGTACTTAACTATCTTTACTGTAAGAAACCTTTTCCAATATCTAACTTAAATCTATTTTGTTGCCAATTAAAGTCATGCTTCTTGTCCTACCTTTTTAGTGATGAAGAGCCACCATCTATTCTAATTCATTTATATACTGGGATATTACTATCATGTTCCCTCTCAATCTAGACTACACAAACCCACTCTTTTTAATCTTTTCTCATAGGTTTTCATAGATTTCATAGATTTCATAGACACTAGGGCTGGAAGGGACCTCGGAAGATCATCGAGTCCAGCCCCCTGCCCAAAGGGCAGGAAGTCAGCTGGGGTCATAGGATCCCAGCAAGATAAGCATCCAGTTTGCTCCTGAAGGTGTTCAATGTAGGCGCTTGAACCACCTCCGGTGACAGGCTGTTCCAGACCTTGGGGGCTCGGACAGTAAAGAAATTCTTCCTTATGTCCAGCCTGAAACGGTCTTGTAGTAGTTTATGACCATTCGACCTAGTCGTCATCCCTTGGGGCGCTCTGGTGAACAAATGTTCCCCCAGATACTGGTGGTCACCCCTGATAAACTTGTAGGTGGCCATCAGATCACCCCTGAGCCTGCGCTCTTCCAGGCTAAAGAGCCCCAGGGCTCTCAGCCTGTCATAGTAGGGTCTGCTTCCCTGACCTCTGATCATGCGCGCGGCTCTTCTCTGGACTCTCTCAAGCTTCTCCACATCCTTTTTGAATTGTGGAGCCCAAAACTGGATGCAGTACTTCAGCTGTAGCCCAACTAAGGCCGAGTACAAGGGGAGAATGACGTCCCAGGATTTGCTTGAGAAGCATCTATGGATGCAAGCCAGCGTTTTGGTCGCTTTACTAGCCGCAGCATCGCACTGCAGGCTCATGTTCATCTTGTGGTCAATGATGACCCCCAAGTCTCTTTCTTGCATAGTGCTAGCCAACATAGCAGTGCCGAGCCTATAAGGATGCTGTGGGTTTTTCTTCCCAAGGTGGAGAACCTTGCATTTATCAGCGTTGAACACCATCAGATTCTCGTCCGCCCACTTGCTGAGCCTGTCCAGGTCAGCCTGGATCACCTGCCTGTCTTCTGGTGTGGATGCTTTTCCCCAAAGTTTGGTGTCATCAGCGAACTTGGCCAGTCCACTTCTGACTCTAGTGTCCACATCATTTATGAAGATGTTGAACAGTATGGGTCCAAGGACAGAGCCTTGGGGGACCCCACTGGTCACAGGACACCACGATGAGTGACTTCCATCAATTACTACCCTCTGGGTCTGACCCTGGAGCCAATTTTCCAACCAGTGGATCGCGGAGGACCCAAGGTGACAATTGGCCAGTTTCTCCAAGAGGTGATCATGGGAAACCAGATCAAAGGCTTTTTTGAAGTCAAGATATATGACATCAATCTCTTCTCCCTTGTCCAGGTGAAAGGTCACCTGGTCGTAGAAGGAAATGAGATTGGTCAAGCAAGACCTACCCGCAACAAACCTGTGCTGGCTATTCCTTAAGATGTTGGTGTCGGCCAGTCCATTAAGGATGGCCTCTTTAATAAACTTTTCTAAGATCTTCCCCAGGATAGAAGTTAGGCTAATGGCCCTATAGTTAGCCGGATCCACTTTCCTCCCTTTGTGATCTTTGGTTAGGGTTAGGTTTAGGTTATTGTTTCTAAACCTCTTTGGGCATGTACAGACATTCAGGGAGGTTAGATCACATTAAAAATGGCCACCTGCTCTAACTTAGTTCACCCACATGCAGGCCTTAATACTTATATCCGTACTTAGGTTGATCTAAGTGCAAACTGTACAGAAGTTCCATGAAGGTTAGATCAGCCAAAAAATGGCCAATGCAATCTAATATAACTGTACCTCAGAGTTTGATAAAGTATGGCTAGACTGATGTAACTGAACTTCTATCCATACTCCCAGTGTAGCCCCAGGGTTGGAAAAGCCCAGTTGCTGGCCCCAGCCCCGGGGGGTGAACTTTTACTGACCCTTCACCCCCATGGCATCAGACTATTTTTAGATCCCCAGTCCCTCTACCCATCCTCAAATGAAAAACCCCCACCTCACAAACTAAACATCCACCCAAGTCTGCCAAATCCCACTATACTGCAAGCTGCTCCAGGTGCTAGTACCAGCATTTGACACTGCCAGGTGCTGATGAAAGTAAATTGGGGTAGAAGGAAGGATGGGCAGGATTGGTGGCGGGGGGTATTTTGCTGGTGGGGGGTTGTTTGTCTGGGGGCAGGGAGGCTTCAAAGGGCTAAAAATAGCCTCCAGCCCTAAGGGGGAATAAAGCCCCCTCAATCCCACCAAACCCTCCCATGAAGCTGTCAGTCCCTTTATCCTGTCAACCCCACCCTACAAAGCTGCCAGCCCTCACCATCCGCTCCCCTCCCCCAACCCTGACTTATTTCAAACAGGCTCCCAGGACCAATGAACACTGATAAAAATGGCCCCAGTGGTTTTCAGGATCAGGTGTAGTTAGTAGCATTGGTGGGCAGGGGCAGGGGAGAGTCTGGGAGAATTTGGTCTCAAGTTGCAGCAAGGGAAATTTAGGCTAGATATTAGGAAGAATTTTCTCACTAGGACGGTAGTAAAGCACTAGAACAGGTTACCCAGAGAGGTGGTGGAAGCTCCATCCTTGGAGGTTTTGAAAACCTGACTTGACAAAGATTTGGCTGGGGTGCTCTATTAGGGGTTGGTTCTTCTGGGAGCAGGGGGGACTAGACGACCTCCTAAGGTCCCTTCCAACCCCAATTTTCTAGAATTCTATGATTCTGCTAAATCCTCCTGGATATCACCAACTCTTCTGAAGACCCTGCTAGCCCCCTGCCCCCCAAATTCCCCATAAGACCCAATACCTCCAAGACCCCATGCAGCTCCTGCTAGCCCCCCAATCCCAAGCCCCCCCCCAGTATTGCCCCTCATACCACGTGCCCCTGCCCTACTTCAACTTACATTAGATTGGGGTCATTTTTAACATTATCTAACCCCCTGAATTTCTTGCTGTAATGTCTGTACGAAGCTTTATTCAAGTTGCTTTCCCTGTTCTCTCTCCGATTTATTGATACTTCCTTGTGTGTGATAAACTGTGGTGGCCAAATATACTGTGTAAAACAGAATTATTATCTCCACAATGTCTCACAATCAACACCCACAGAAAGATACTTATCTTTTATGCAACAGCATCCCTTTGACATAATGCATGTGCAATCTGATCTATTATTGTGTTATTCTGGGTTTTTGGAAGAAGCAGGGAGACTCTGTGTTCTTATTAAGCCTTTATTGTAACAACTAACCTCTGACCCCAAAATGGTCAACTGACCACTTCCTGTGGATGACATCACTCTTTAGTAAGCGAGTTAACCCTTACTACAACATCTCCCTCTCCCAGGGGATAATGTGATACACACCTAGTTACAAAATAAACCTAAACAAAGCAAAAACATTGGTAAGTCTATTTGTTTAGACCTGACTAATTTACAGGTCTAATCGCTTTGGTGGAACTGAGGTGTGTCTAGACCTAGTGTGGTAAACTGGTGGGATTTGGCGGAGATGTTCTCAATTCCTATGGACAAGGCCACTAGGTGTCTCCACCCAGTATGAATGAGGGGTATCTGCCCTAGCCTGGATGGAGCCTGGGACCCCTGGCTCTGGGATCCAAACTTCCTGCCTGGGGGGAAAAAGCAGGTACATGTCTCAAAGCATGCCAGGTGTCATAGTTCTGTTTCTGACAGACCTTTATCAGTTTGGTTTTTTTTCATGAAATGCCTGTGGATCAACAAGTTTTGGCACCAAGTCATTGCTCAAACTTAAGAAGGTTGTACAGAGTTGATGACTCATAAGCAACTCAGCTGGACTCCACCCATGCTCCACTGGTGTTGCACAGTAGATCAAGAGTGTCTTATAGAGATCTTCATTCTTCTAGAAGCAAATCCTTCACAGTCCGCACCGCACATTCTTCTTCTCCATTACTACAGGGAAAATGTCTTCTCCATTACTACAAGGAAAATGTGGACTGCTGGTGACATGCTGAGTCATACTGGGCTGCAAACTGCTTAAACATGGCTCCAGAAAATTGTGAGCCATTATCAGTTCTTAAAACTGAAGGTATGCCATGGCGTGTAAATATACTCTTCAATGCCATTATAACTCTCTCTGTGTGCTCTGTAATTGCACCATCTCCGAGTAATGGGAATAATAATCAATAGCAATAAGGTAAACGGAACCCTTCCCAGTGAATAAATCATCCCCCAATATCTGCCACAAATGATCTGGTAAATCAGTAGAGAGGCATGACTCCACATGGACTGGTCGGTGTTGGGCACAAACCTTACAACTGGTCACCTAGTTGTGTATGTCATCACAGATGGAGGGCCACCATACTGTCTGGTGAGCCCTGGCTTGACACTTTGTAATGCTCTGGTGAGCATCATAAATCTTCTCTAGGATTTTCTGGCATAGTGCAGAAGGTATCAGTACCCTGTTGTGGAACATATAAATATCTGACAACATGGAGATTGAGTCTTTCTTGTTGGTACTTTGCTAGTTCACAGTCCTTGAATCTTACTTGAGGCCATCCTTCCAAGCAGTATTTCTTTATATATTGGCAAGAGGAATCAGCTTCTTGAGCTTCCTGAATTCTGTTTCTAGTGAAGCAGATATGGGTAGCCCATCTGCACTAGCGTCCACATAAACAGCAATCTTTTACTCCTAGCAGAGTTCCTCTGGAGACAGTGGAGTCTATAATGGTGCCCTAGAAAGAGTATCAGCTGCTTGCAACTCTTTTCCCAGGATATGTACTATATTAAGGTGAATGTCAGCATTCTGAGCTGAAATTGCTGGATTCTCAGTGGAATTTTATTGAGAGGTTTGTCTCCTACCAGAGCCACAAGTGGCTAGTAATCAGTTTGTAAAGTTACAGTCAGGCCCACAAGAAAAGTTCTGAATCGCTCACATGTCCATGTAACTGCTAGTATTTCTTTTTCTATTTGTGCATATTGAGTTTCAGGAGAAGAAAGTGCACTTGACACAAAAGCAATAGGGGCCCAGTGGCCTGCTTCCTGATGTTGTTGTAACACTCCTCTGATCCCGTGCGATGAAGCATCTGCTGCAATATGAGTTTCTCATGTTGGATCAGATTGGTCTAGTATCAGGGATGAAGTGAGTATAGATTTGATCTCATTGAAGGCCAACTGCTGTAGTGGTTCCCAGAGCTATATGTTCTTGTCACTGAAGAGGTTTCTTAAAGGCTTTGTTATTGTTGCCAAGTTTCGCACAAAACAGCCCAAGTATGTGGCCATGCCTAAAAATCTACATAATTTGGGGACATCTTTAGGTTCTGGGACCCCTTGATGGATAAAACTTTTGATGGATCTGGCTGGATTCCACACAATGTAATCCAATGCCCTACAAACGTAAGTTGTGAAGTAGCAAATGTGCACTTTTCATTAAGTGTAACTCCAGCTTTCTTGGAGTTTTCTGAGTGTTGCTTCCACTCTTGCATCGTGTTGTGCCTTGGTGGTCCCAAGAAACAAAATATCATCGGCATGGCAAATAACTCCTTCTAGGCCATCCAATATCCGTGACATCTGAAACTGAAAGAATTCAGGAGCTGATGAGATTCCAAAAGGTAGCTGTTTAAACCAGTAGCGTCCAAATGGGGTAATAAAAGTTGTTAGCTTGAATGATTCAGTGGCTGGAGGAATCTGCCAGAATCCTGCCCAATCATCCAATTTTGTGAAAACTTTGGCTTCTGCAAGTTGAGCCAAGGTATGTTCCACAGAAGGAAGAATATGTCTTTCTCTGTACACATACTTGTTCAGCTGTGTGAGGTCAACACATAGCCTAATCTTACCATTGGGTTTTGGCACAACCACCATCCCAGAACACCAAGGAGTAGGTTCTTCAATTTTTGTAATTACTCCCTTTTCCTCCATGTGTCTTAACTCTTCTATAACTTTGTCCATTAGTGGCAGTGGTACCCATCTTGGAGTAGTTAATGCATATGGACTGGCATCAGCTTTTAGGCCTATCTGATATTCACCTGACATTTTTCCCAAATCAGAAAAAAAAAATGATGGGTTTTTGGTTCTGTACTGCTCCAAGGATTTCTGGTCTGCTATTTCATCTAGTCAATGGACAAGTTGCAGTGCCTGTATAGCTGATAATCCAAGTAAGGCACAGCAAGATTACCATAAACTTCCTGGTCTATATGTCTCTGCTTCAGTGTCATCTTAGCAGTAAAGGATCCCAGAACTTTGAGGGTAGTGTCTCCTGGTTCCTGTAACTCTTTATTAGGGGTAAGGAGAATCCCATCCCTGATGGGCTGTAGTAAGAATCGGGGATAGCTGAGACTGCTGCTCCTGTATCTATTTTAAATAGTATTGGCTGTCCATTGAGCTCAATTTCTGTCATCCAGACTCCTAGATCTGATGAAGACTCTGTAACTTCATCTAAAAATAGTGTGCAATCCTCTGCATCCTGTTCTGTGATTTCACAGACTCCGGTGGTGAAGTGACAAACAGAAGCATAGTGACTTTTCTTTTTGCATTGTGGAAATATCTCTTCCATAGCAGGACACTGAGCACAGCTATGTCCTGGAGTTTGTCCACACCTGTGGCACTGGCCTCCTTTCCCACTTATTTGCTGCTGTGGGCACTGGGGAGGCCACTCCCTGTATTTGTTGTGCTTGTCAGTTCTATTTGTTTTTGTTTCAAGTTTCTTTACAGTGTGCATTGCATCCATATTAACTAATGCCTGACAGGACTGAGAATCATTCCAGATTTCTTGTTGTTGCCTGTTTAACTAGTTCCGATTGGTGAGCCTTGTGATAGCTTTCCAGAGTGTTGAATCATCCAGCTGTAATCTTTGTGAGAGCTCTGTATCCCAAAGCCCTGCAACTAAGCGGTCTCTAATTAGCTCCTCTTTAAGCTCCCTGTATTGGCAGGATGTGGCCATTGTACACAAAGATGTGATGAATCTGTCCACAAGTTCTGAAGGCTCCTGCTTACAGGTGTTGAATTGAGCTCATTCATAAATCACATTTCATTTCCCAGAAAATGATCAGTTAATGATCATTCCAACATATTCCATTTTCTCAGCATCTGTAAGAGGCAGTCACAGCAGAATTTCATCCACCTGATCTCCGACAGACTAGATAAGGGTACTCACTTGGTATTCTGGCTGTTTATCCAGGCCTGACACTTCCCTGAAGCAATTCAAATGCTTGATCCATTGAGGCCACATTCCAGGCAACTGGAAATCAAACTGTTTTGGTGGTGCAACTTTGAGTGCCTGCATGGTGCCTGTAGCCAGCCTCAGTGCTGTTCTGGGCTCTGCTGCAGGTACAGGCTCCCGGCCCTGCTCTACACTGGATTCAGTTGCTAGAGTTGGATCCATCAGTTGGGAATCACCCATTCGATTTCTTGTTGGTGGCAAGATTCGCCACTTCTGACACCATGTGTTATTCTGGCTTTTTGGAAAAAGCAGGGAGATACTATGTTCTTATTAAGCTTTTATTGTAACAACTAACCCCTGACCCCAAAATGGTCAACTGACCACTTCCTGTGGACGACATCCCTCTTTAGTAAGGGAGTTAACACTTACTACTACAACTAGAATCTGCAGATCATTTTCTACAATTCTGTACTCCCCATTTTAGATTTATATCTATATATTTTATTTTATGTCTGTCTCCCCAAGCCAATACTTTGCACTTATCATCATGGAGTTCTTGATAGACCCTATCCAGGCATCATGTAACAATATCCTACTGAAATTTAAAAAATAGACATCTAGCAGCATTTTAACAGAATAACGTAGTCATCACAGCAGGTCATGATCAACAGTAACACCAGGCTTATATCACATGTAGGTGTAATAACCATGAGCTACGGAACCTTCTTAAGTGCATTTTGTTAATTAATTTATTCCAGAAAACTTTCCAACTGTTTGCAACTACCTGTGTTCTTGTTCGACTAACTACTGGAAAAGATATTTGCAATTTTCCTTTAAGACTTCAGTGTCTTGGGATTTTGAGTCCTGGGGAAATGGAAGATATGAACTACACATCAAATTAAGGCAAAGAAATAATGATAATCTCCAACAGTACCATTTTACAGCAGAGTTAATTAATTTGTAGATAGTGATGCTCTATTTCAGAGCTAATTAGTTAATTCCGCAGCAACGTACACATGTAGATACAGCTACTGAGTATTAGGCTACTGAGTATTAGGCTGCAAATGGGTGCATCATTCCACTAGAGAGGAACAAAAAATCCCCATTTCTTTTCCAATTAATTCTGGTATACTGCAAATATCTGACTCGAATTGTAATATTTTGTTTTATATCATTTTTATGTATTTCAAAAGCATGTTATTACATGTTTCTTCTTCTTTCAAACTTTATACAGGTAGACTCATATTACTAAGGCAACATGACTTTACAGGAGAAAGACAGCAAAATAATGTCATTCTATAAAAGCAATTTGTTATTTGTTTAATATTTGTGACAAATAAATTAGTCTCATAGTATTGGCACATTTATTGGCACATACATGATCTTACTGGATAATTCATGTATGACTGCTTCATAATCACCACAATCTTTCCATACTCATCCCAAACTCATCCCAATAACTCCTCAAACAGCTGGGTACACTATATTATTAGTGACATAGGACTGCATCCTTCTCTCTCTCTCTCTCCCTCCCCCCCCCCCTCTATATATTATAAAAATAAATACTTCACAACTGAGTTACTAAGAAATGCTAATTTGAGCATTTTAAAGATTTGATTAGGGAACTCTTACATTCACAAAGCCTATAACACTTCATTTTTCACCTTCCAGTAAAGTTCTGTCTCTTATCAAGATGATTATATCCCAGTAATTTCAACAGCATTCACTTACATACTGTAAGCATCAAAGGCATCTCAAAAAAATCCAGCAGAGTTGCAGCATAATTGATCACAGACCTCATGGAAAACACTCCAGGACAAACTATAGCTGTGATGGTGCTTACTTGTCTTAATGATAGTCATCGGCTTCCCACATACCTACGACATGGGACAAGTTTTATATAATCTTCCTTGAACGCTCTCAAATTTGCAGTATTGTATCATGAAAATTAAAAACAAGTAGGAGATATTTCTCTTAATTAATTTCCCTTTAATGCCACTTAACATTTTTGAAAAATGAATACAGTCATGCTTGCTGCACACACATTCTAAAAATCAGACAGATAGCATAAAAATAGCAGGGGGAAAAATCCTCCAAGTGAAGCATACATGTAGATATTTTGCACAATTACATTTGATTAATAAGGATTAGTATTTACATTAACACTCCAGATGTAGTCAAACAAAAAACAAAATTTGATTTGCAAATTTTTGCATTTGTAAGCATAAAAGGTGTCTCCAGTGTTGTTTAGAGAATTATAATGGGTGAAATCTTGGCCACAGGGGACAGGGATTTAATCCACTATGTGAGTTTGAGCATATTTTGAATTGGGACTAATTTATTCAAGAAAATATTAATAAACCTTTAAAACTTCATTAGTTTTGAGTACATCTAACTATTTATATGGAAACATGAAGAACCATTGTTAATTTTTTTTCACAATGGCCATATTGGCACGTTTGCACAATTTGTGATCATGTTCCACATGCAATACAGACTGCATGTAAACGTCCATTCAGCCACTGAGCATGCACAGTAGACTGCATTGTGACTGAGCAGGTACATAGCCCCATACTGGAGAAACGTAGGATAATAAAGTGCGGGTGTGTTAAACATGGCAGTTACATGGATATATAACTGCCATTTGGACACACAATATGACACAGGATTCTGCCTAAAAATGTAATAAATCTAGCTGGAATGGTTATCTTTTTATTCTATCCTCTTGGCTAACAAGATAATAGCTTAAATCCTTTTATACATTTCTTGGTTACATTCCTATACTTCTGACTCAGTTTGCTGGGAAAGCAGTAGAGATTTTGCAGTGAACAAAACTTTAGCAACTCAAGAGGAATCCTAACAACATATACTGTTTTAGGTATATATTGAAAAATAGCCTTGAAAAATAAAACCAAAGATCATTAAAAAAAATACATCATGGATTTTGTTGTGAAGTTCAAGTCATGACCGGTAAATAAAAATCTCTTTTCAGAAATTATACTCCTAATCCTACCTGATGAGCACTGTAGCAGATGGTAGAACTAAGGTCACTGTCAAGATTTAGAATGATGCACTGATTTTTGGTTTCCCTGGTGTATCTTGAACCAAGAAAGTTGGCATGCTAGTCAGAGCCACCTGCCCAGCCAAACAAGCAAAGTTCAAGTGTGATTCTTTTGGGGTTATTAATAAATTCTGAAAGTGTTTAAGTTTGACAACTTCTTTTCTAGGCGCAGATTTGACTGCTTAACTGACTTATTGCTCATTAGCAATTAGTTATGTTGATCCATAGGAACAGCTCTCAAAATAAAATAAAAAAAAACAACAAAGAAAAACAAACAATATTTACAATACAATGCATAAAGGAAAAAACAAAGACTTAGAAGGGCCCAATTCTCAGATTCAGATGAGGGATGGGCAGGCTGGGGAAGGTATATCCACTGAAGTCAGCAGATGTATGCCACTTATTCCATCTGAGGATGTAGCTCAGAAGCGCATACTACTTCCAAAGGGTAACTACAACAGTTCATGTGGAATACAACTTCTTTACAATGCAATCTGGAGGTCTGGGTAAAAGCCCTTTGTATTTCTGTTCGTGGAAAGATTCAGATAAAAACGGAAACAAGCTGCCAGCTGAGAGTTTCATATGGAAAGTCAATGCTCATATGTATAAAATAACAACATTCTTCACTCAAAATAATCTATTATTAACTTGCTATATATAAGGTGTATGTTTGGGGATTCGAGGTAGCAGTAACAAGAATTGTCATGTCCTGATTCATATTCTGTTCTCAGATTTCAGGCAAGCATCAGAAAAATGTCATACCATACATCATACATCATCATATCATACATAAAAATTGCCTGCACTTGTCAAATTAGGTTTTATTTTCTCAGTCAAATATTGTTGATCCAGACTAAAAAAGAAAGAAATAGTCCCGTGAATAACTGAATTTTTTCTAGGAATTAAGTTACTGCAAACATTTTGTTTTCTTAAAAGCCAAACTTGCCATAAAAAACCCAGAAAAAATTTGGCTAGCACTAAAGCTACATTTCTTCATAAATAATAATCTGCCTGCCTTCAGAGCTGAAGAATGTACTGTAATCAAGAACTTGTCTATCCCAACCATGTCATTGGTCTAATAAAAGATATCACCCCCAAAAAATCTTTGTCTTTTACTGATCATTTCTTTGCACTGAAATACATTTCATTGTATGCTACACATTAGAACTACAAAAGCAATTAATAATCAACTTACAGTATTTAAATATATATATATATATATATATATATATTACTCAACCAGTGCACTTATAACCCCAAGCTATTAAAGGCCATTATTGGGGAAGAAAACAGCCAGGCACAGACAGAGGAAACTTGTTGACATTCTGGCACCAAAAGAGAAATATAATAAAATGAACCTGTAGAGCCAAATTTTCTGCTCGTGTAACTTTGTTGATGGCAAAAGAGTTTGATAGAGAACCTGGTAGGTTAATTTGAAGGTATACTCTCATCATGTTACCATGCTAAACATCTTGTTAAAATATGTTATTTTCTGGATAATGCAATCATGCTTCATTTTAGAATTCCTTACAGCCATAATTGAATCTTGTGCAGGCATCAATAATTAATGTAACTCGCTAGTTTTAAAGTGCTTAGGTGTATGAAGAAGAGATAAGATTTCAAATAACGAATTGAATTTATAATTTGCATATTGGAATGTGCTTTTTTTCATGCAGGATTTTCTAAATCAGGGGTTACCAAAGTTTTTATGCCGTCACCTGGCAAACTGCAGCCCAGAAGTGGCCGCAGCCTGGCAAACCGTGGCACAGCAGTCACAGGTGATCGCAGCCGGAATTTCCGGCCAGAAGACAGGTAAAAATACCCCCATGCCCCAAGCGGAGGAGTGGACCAAAGCCTGCACTGCCGTGGACCCTGAAGAAGGAGCCACGGCCTCTCCGCCCAGCTCTGGGGGGCCATGGTTTGCTGGTCTGCAGCCACTTTCAGTCCAGCCAGTGATCATGCTGTGGACTAGCAGTCAACCCAGGATTGAGAACCCCTGTTCTAGATTACTAGCAGATAAATGCATTTGTTTAGGAACTTATTTTCACTCTAACTTGTAAGCTTAGACATATTACCTACGTTATACTATACTACCATTTAAGCTGCAGTGTAGTATACGCTCTGCCCCTGTGGTAGCCCAAAACACAACCATCACTTATGCAAAGTGCCTGGTCTCTTAATGTTACTATTTTAAGGTATACATTTGAAGAAGTGAACAAATAAAGTTTAAACTTTAGTCAGTAAAAGTACTGTATTTTTGGTGTAAAAGTAATTTAAGTTTATAAGGAGCTCAACAGAAGTCTTTTCTGACTTCAGGTGTTTAATACATATGTGTGTGACAGAGTGAATGGGGCAGAAGGAGGAAAACCCCCACTTGTACCTTTCCTCTTACCATCATGGTGACCAAAGGTCTTCCTAGCAATTGCAAAGACAGTAGGAATGTTGAGTACCACAGTATCGGGCTTGAACTTTCAGCTACACAGCCCAGTCCCACCTGGCTGCACCATCCGGGATCAACAGGGGAAGTTATGGCCAGGGAGGGAAGTTCCTGCAGCTAGAAGCCATGGCCAAGGGAATCCCCTGCTCTGGGTAGCTGAATCCCTCCAGCAATGACACACAGCATGTGGCTTTCTCATTAGGGACATTGAGCAGCAGCTGGTAGTCAAATGCTGCCCTTGATGGGCTGGAGCCCCTGGTGGGCAGATACAAGAGGATGCCAGAACTAAAGGGAGAGGTGGCTAGATAGTGATCAACAGGACTCAGACTGGAAATAGGTGCAAGGTAGCCAAGCTGGCCCCATCTCTTGATCTCCATAGAGAATGGACTATCTGAGATTCCTGGCATGAAACCTGGGGGCCTCGGCTAGGGACCTTTATAGGGGCCAAGTTTGGTGGCCCAATACCCAGGCAGCATCACAGCCAGGACCACAGTGTATATAAGGACAGTCATATGGAAGCCTGAGGTGGGAATGTGGGGGTGGAGGAGTTCCCAATACCAGAAGGAGCTCAGAGCTCTCCTAAGGGTCAAGCCAGTAGGGCTTTTTTTTTTTTTTTTTTTTTGGTGACTACAGAATAGAGCCAAACAAACCTTTTTTCCACAAGCAAGATATCATCTCCTGTTACAACCAATTCTCCTTTATTTTTATACATCAAAGCTGTGGCAGGAAAGAGCTTAGACAGGAAGTGGAATCTCATTAGGGAAGAAAGTAGTGTAAGGCCCGTACCCTTCATGGGTCAGTGCTGTGACAATATGCATTAAACATTTTAGTACAGTAGTAGGTCCAAAACACTCAGAAACTTTTGTTATCCAGTCCTTAGTGAAAAGACAGACATTTGTCAAACAGAGCAACAGTTAAGAGAATACAAATGGAGGAAATGGAAAGACTAATTTTTTCCCCTCAAAAACTTAACTTTGAACCTTAAACTCTTTCAGTAAATTTAAATTACCACAAAGAAATCACAATTCACCACTGCGACCTTTCCTTTACCCTTGCAGCCTCAGTTAAGACTTTGATCTCACTCTGACCAAAACTAATTTCATTTTGCTGAAACATTACCAATTGCTTTGATAAAGTCTTCTTGGTCTTTTTCCAATGAATGGGATTCACTTCAACAGTGATTTTCAATACAGGTACTGGCTTTAGGCCACTTTTGCCATGCAGACTTTATCTGTTAGCTTATCTCTGTTAATCTTACAGTGGTTGAAAACCTAAAGTATTCTTAACTTCTATATAACTTATTAGGTATATAAATTTTATTCAAAGTCACAAAATTCATGCCAAATCATGACCAGCTGATACTGAATAGGTCTCATCAGAGAGTTTTAATTTAACTGCTGAATCCACTGCATAAATATAATTTTATTCAAAGGA
This sequence comes from Alligator mississippiensis, assembly GCF_030867095.1. Lineage (NCBI taxonomy): Eukaryota > Metazoa > Chordata > Crocodylia > Alligatoridae > Alligator > Alligator mississippiensis. Next base: position 50,174,311 of record NC_081831.1, read on the forward strand.
TCTTGAATCACATGATTTTAAGCATCAAAGTTTTATTATCTGTAACAGAATCAGAAAAGAACTCTTAAAATATGGGAGGAAGGTGAAATTCTGTATTTTTAATCCACATGTGTATAAACCTGTCTAACAAATATTGTCCAAACCAACTTGAAAAGTTTGCAATACTTGGAAGAGAAACAGTGTGATTCACCTCTGCTTTTATAAAATTAGAAGACTACCTGCCAAAATGACACGAGAGTAAAAAGAAATAGATATCACTAATTTTGCTGTTGTCTTCACATCAACGTGAAATGAAACGCTATGAATGAAAACTAGGGGCAGGAAAAATATAGGACACAGTAATCCTATACCAGTTATAGTCCTGTTTCTCTTATTTGGTCAACATTCAAGCAAAAATCCTACTGTTTATTATCAGTCCCTGAGAAATGAGTAACAATTGCATGTATTTTAACAGGTAATAAATAAACCATTAATGCTCCATTTACAGTATTTGAAGCAAGAAAGTTTATTTCACATTGCCATGAGTACTTGTATCTATGAAACATAGATATTATACTTGTAAAACCAAGATTGATTCTGATCCTTTCTGTACATTCACCTCTCACTCACTCTAATTGGATCCTTCTCCACCTATTTCATTTCAGAGCTACAAATGATAACAGCACTGGTAGTTGTAGAACCCAATTCATCAAATAAACTGTAAGTACATAACAGAAATTATTTCCCCCTAAAATCTTCAGGATACACTGCAACTAACAGCAAGATGGTTTTTAATTGAAATGCAAAGAAGGGAGCAATTATGCATCTACTAAAGTCAGCAGATGAATTCCAATGAGTACAGTATAAATGGAGAGGGAGGGATTCTTCCTTGGAGTTCTGATGGAATCTCGTATTAATCAGGCTGGCATTACTAATGACAAAATTTGAACATTAAAACCAATGGGGCTGTGTAATTTACACCAGCTGAAAATTTAGCCCAACTTCTTTAAAATAAAGTATTAAAGCAAGTATGTAATTGTAGTGCAACCACTAACCAACAAAGCAATACAGTAAAGGGGTTTTTAAACAGCCATGTGTACTATATAGCTGTATTGGAAATGTCAAAGCATTTCAAAGTCTGTGATATCTATATATATCTATATATGTACATCTCTATATCTGTATGTCTATCTCTATATATCTATATCTATATATGTATATCTATCTATATCTTTATCTAGATATAGATCTATTTCTCTATATAAATATAACTATCTATCTTTTCCCCCAAAAGATCCTTAGTCTACACTTGTAATACAGAACTACATTTAAAATGACCAGACGTCACTTTATTCTGAGGAAGTGTAGGAAAAATCTTGCCATGTGCTCTAAGTAGCATTTTATTTGTAAAATGTCAGCATTATCTTTGGAAGAGGGAATATGCCAAAATTCTGTTAGAAAATATAATTGCCCTACAGAGAGAGAGAGAGAGAGAGAGAAAGAGAGAGAGAGAGAGAGAAGCTAGCTTCATGAGCACATTTATTATGATATAAATTCTAATTTTTAGTAAAGTGCCTAGAAACTCTACTTATTTGATGCCTTTAGACAAAGTTTATAATCACACAAGTATTGCAGTGGTAGCTGAATGCCTAGCCATTTTTTGTTTTAATTCTCATCTTCAATGTAATCATTCTTTTTCTAACAGTTCATAAAAATTAAAAATCCACAGAAGATCTTCCATGAGAAGGGTAGCTTTTTAGCACTTCTCTACAATGTAATTTAAAGATGGAACATATCTTGCAAATAGTATATGAACATATTCTTGGAAGTATCTACCATGTGATTGATTTTTCTGTTTCAATTCTTAAGTGTGACAACAGACCTAGGAGCTATAAAACTAATTTTGATCCTTGAGTGTCTTGAAGTGGCACTTGTATGCTTCCAGTGCATTTAGTGGATGTGTTTATCCCTTGCAGATTTCAGAGTTTATTATATTTAATTTCTCAGGCAGGCTGAACAGATCTCAAAATAGAACAGAAAAAAGTCCCACTAAAAGTCTTTACTATTACAGTCATGAAGATAATGCCATAAGGATTTGAGATTCTACTTCAAAAATGTGACTTAAAATATAGAACATGGTCTTCCAGTTCCCTTATTTTTGTTCCATCATTTTATAATACAGATGTGCTATGCAATCTGAGTCATTGACAAAAACATGCAAAAGCTATATATGCTATTCTACTCATTTCAAATTGGATTCGGTATATTCTTTAATTATGATGACAGTTACACAGCTATAATTAGAATTCTGTCAGGGATTGAATTTAAAATACTTGACAAGGTTTATATTAAATTGAGAAAAATATTGTGGTTTACTATGAAACGTAATGCTAAAAAAATAGCCCAGAATGACAGAATGTTTTTTCTAAACATTTTGTTTCTAATGAAGTCAGTAAAATGAAAAAAATATCCACTTTATAGTGTTTCCTATTTTAATTACATGCAGGGCTAGTAGCACATTATTATTAAGCTTGCCTGACAGTTCCTTTTTCAGATTTTTTTAACTGTGTCAACTTTAACTGTTTGGGCTGACATTTTCCAGGTTGAGCATCTGCTTCAGGCTGATTTTTTTTGTAAATTTTTAGTGCCCAGAGACAAGAGCCAAACAAGAGGAAAGGAAAAGAGATGACTGAAGCCAGGAGCTTATTGGGACCCAGTGACATAATTGGAGGATGGAAAGGAGTGGAGGGGACATGATACGGACAACCACCCAGGATGCTGACTTGGGGTTGTGGTGAAAAAAAAATGGCTCTGCTTGCATCTGTAGTTTTGCAATTGCAGCGGCAACCAAAAGTCACTTTGCCTTGAGCACCAGATGCATCCCTACACTTCTGTTGGAATCACACATAAGAGTGATAGGAAGAAAAGAAAATGACTTGGATGAGTAAAGGGAAGGTTGGCATCCGATAAAATTTATTACAGATCCTCAAAATTCAAAATTGTGCATCCTGACATACACATGTGGCATGTCAAGTTGCACAATTTTTAGGATCCTCTATAAAATTAATCTGATCCCAATCACAAGATGAACTTAACTGCTGGAGAGGGTCATATAATCACACTTAGGTGAATGGTAGGTAGAAAAGAACTAGGCCCAAGGACTCTGTGGACAAGGAAAATGGGACGGGGATAACAAGCAAGGAGGAGACAGAACTGGAACAGGTTAAAGGGGTTGTTTCAGGAGACAATCAAAACTTGGGATGACATACATTCTAAAAGCAATCTCCTTTGGTAGGTAAAGAACCCAGAATTGGTACCAATATTCTTCTGCTCAAGTGGGAAACATATGTGGCCTAAATGAAAATGTTTCCAATCTCACTGATAGCAATGTGTATGCTAATAGGAGGACACATGATGGAATTTCTAGGTTTTTTTTTCCCAGTTTGCTTATTTTTAAGAACATAGGGAACAACTTAACATGTTAAAAGAATATTACATTGACAAACACTCAAAGGTTCACAAGTGTCAGAAATGCAGAATTAATATGAATGCCTTCTGCATATGATTTATAATTTAAGATTATTTTATTCCAGAGCACCTCTGCCCTCCATCAGTGTACCAGGAGGACCTGATCTGGGGATCAATCAGTCAGCATGAACACCAACGAGTGCCTATGCAATCTTAATTGTGTAATTTCCAAATTAATAATTGCTTTACTATTCTCTAAGTAAATTTGTTTGTCTGTATATAAATGCCTAATTTTATATGAATACTTATGAACAGGGATATTTAAGAGGTTATTGGAATAGTTTATGCACAATAACAAGCCCAATGAATTCATGATATGTGGATCTGTTTTAATTTAAACCTGATTTATTCTGCTATCTCATGTTGACCTCTAGATGACACCAATATGCATACATACACACACACACACACACATGCATTTTATATATATACGGACAGTGGAGGCTCTTCCATGAGATATACATTGCAGCGTAGCATATTCCTGTAGTACCAGCATTTGCAATATGTATTTACGTAGTTACTCAAAATACAGAATCATAATGTCCACACAGAAGCAGAAGACTTCTACTTAACTTTATTTGTATTTTTATTATATAACATTATTGGGGCTACTTCATCTGCATGAAGAAGTCTTTCTGAGTTTAATGAGTTCTTCCACAAGTACGGGATATACTGTATTCAACACAGAGACTGTAGGTTGCATCCTCAAAGTGTTTTGGTTTAACTCTAATAAAGTGAGTGAATTTCACCCACTGAATTCAACAAAAGCAAAGTTAGGCCAGGTCTGATTGCTTTTGGAAGCCCCAATCTCAAGTTTTAGATCTGCTTATGACTTCTGAAAGCTGATTTCCTAATGATGAATGATTCCATTTTCACTGGGAAAAATAGAGGCCTTATGACCTGGAGCTTTCAGTTGTTATGAAGATTACTATTATCCTTCCAAAAGCAATCTCAATATGCTTTGCTTCAGGAAAGGTCTGCTACTTCATTCGTTTGTTACTATTTGTCTTAATTCTGCTCTTTTCTCATATTCTTGATATATCTGTACAATGAAATCTATTACAAATCTCAGTGACAGATAAAGTTACCTCTACAATATAATGAAATTATTTAGAAACCAATGCCTTACTTTAAGATATTTAAGTCTGTGTAAAGTAGACATTGTGATTATCATTCAAATACCCATTAGCTGTGTAAGGGTGAAGTTACATGTTAAAATTAGACCATATTAAGGACACTTAAACCCAAGCATCCACATACTGAGTCACACTACGACTCTTTAACAAGTTCTAAGTGCCCTCAAGGGACTGGATGACTCTTAAAGTTAAGCAACTGTGGGTAAGGATTATCTTTGAACCCTGCTATGCATATTGAGTTACCTTAACTTCTGGCTGCTCCATTGAGATAAAAGTTAAGGACAGACATTCAAAAAGCCTGAGCCTCAATTGATTCAATTTTTGCAGGCTAGTCTAATCTGCAGAGCTTGAACCAATTTGAATGTGGATTGACATTCACTTTTAAATCAAGAAATGCAGGCACATCCCTGCAGTGGCTCAAGCTAGAATGTGGGGGAACACTAGAGTAGCCCTCCCTTCCCTTCCATACTTCTGAGCTGAGGGGGGTGGGGGCATGGCCAGGCCTGGGCAGAACACTCTGATTAGGGAGGGGTTTAACCAGTTCCAGGCTCTTCCCAACTCACTACTCAAGGGGCAAGTGTCTTGCCAGACTCCAGGCCCCTGTTGGCTTGAAAATGGTATTTAAAGGCATGTTTTTTGGGAATTGGCTCATAGATATCGTTATATGCATTATAAGGGGTCAAGATGGGCAGCAGGGGTTAAATGGATTTCTAAAGAACTTAGGAGACACACACAGCTTCTCATGCCCTGAAAACAGATGGGCTGTCCAGCACAACAATGCCAATGGGTGGACACAACCTGAGAAGGCAGACAGGTTGTTTAACACAACAAGGATACATAGCCTGGGAACCAAACAAGTATGTACTGCACTGTCCCATAACACAAGATAAGTGACACCAGCAACAAGGCAGGGGGACCTAAGACCAGGTTTGGGGGGAACAGACCAAATTAGGAGAAGGCCCTAATTAGGTTATGTGAACGTGTGACCACAGAGAGACAACCAACCAGAAGTAGCAATGGATGAAGAGTTATCAGAAGTCAACAAGGGGGAAGGAGAATACAAAAGCAGAGACTTGAGAGTAACAAAGGGTCCCTCCATTCCTCCCTGTTCGTTCTCATCCCTCCCTGTTCCCCCTTGCTGTCCTTCGCCATTTTGCTAAGGAGAGGTGTCCCCATCCCCGTTTCCCGGGAAGGGTCCCCAAGGCCACCATGGACCGAGGGCATACCAGCAGCCTGTCTCATGCACCCTGCTGGAGGGGGGCTGTGGGCCTCGGCATGTCACCTCCAGACTGCTGACACCTAAGAGAAAGAGCCTCAGAGTGGAGCCTGCATCCTGACCAGATGTACTTTGACCCTGAGAACTGCCCTAGGATTGATAGATATAGAACTGCTTGATTGCTTGTATTGTTGCTTTTTTGTTATCACTATGTATCAATAGACTCAACTATTATCAACTGGCAGGTGTTGTGGTCAGCCTGAGTGTTGTGTTTGCCTGGAACAAAAATATAGGGGCTGGCTCCAAATCCAGTGCCGTTATCCCTGGCTAGCACTCTGAGTCAAATAGAGGGGAGGGGGGGAGGGTGCAGTGCTTGCATCTGTTGATGATATTGAGTTTTTCTATCTCCTTCTCCCTGCTTTTTCACACTGTCTGCAGCACAACTGACAGACAAGGGAGCCAGCAGGAAGCTGATAACACAATGTTTATCAGCCCATCAAAAAAACAAAAACTTTTCTTAACCAGCTTTTTCCAAGGAAGGAATGGAGGGACATTACCAGCTGACCTCCTGATTAGCTCCCAAAAGCCCTAAGCAGACACTGTCCTGTCTGACTTTTTCCTGTCCCAGTGAAATTGAAGACACACACACAGACACTTCTCAACATTAGTTAGGATACCACATGCTGGCTAGGGTCTATGTGGCTGGGGTCCATACTGTGGGAAAGGAGATGGAGGGAGGAGGGGATCCCTGCTTGCTCAGCGAGCAGCAAGGGGGAGGGGTTAGGGGGAACCCAAGCAAATGCTGCTGTGCCTGCAGTTTCCCAACTCCTTCCAGCTAGGGAGGAGAGGGATGGGGCCAGCCCTGCTCTCTGGAGCAGACAGCCCAGCCCAGCAGCTGGGATGCTGGAGGACTCTGGTTTAACATAATCCAGGAAGGGGTCTGGGATAGACATTGCATAAACCAGTTTGACTCAAATCAGTTAAGTCTGATACAACATTCAACCAGGTTTATCTTAAACCAGTTTCAGCCATTTTGAAACTGGTTTATATGCACTGAACTTCTGTTCTGTTACAGGTTTAAACCAGTTTCTGATCACTTAAACCGTTTTGTGTATGACTTCTGTCCCTAGCCCAAATGACCAATTTGCAGTCCTCTAGTATCTCAGGAGGCAACACTCCCAGCATTGATTACCAATCTTTCAGAACTTGACAGTCCTGGACACTGAGAGCTGGGGACAGGTGGGCAGCAGATGAGTGTGGGGATAGGAGAAGGATGCTGGGAGAAGAGGAGGACAGGAGTGGAGTGGAAGGGTGAGGGAGGGTGGGGGCAGGGGTTACATAGAAGAGGGTTAGAGGACATGGGGGAGAGGATCCTGCCTCTTCCCCCCCTGTCCTATACTACTGTTAGAAAGGCTGAGACCCAGGCAGGTATTAGCCACAGCTGGCAGCCCCTAACTAAATCCCTGCTCACCAGCCTTCTAGCGACAGCTTAGATCTGTGCCAGTTAGGGAGGGTATTATCCCTTAATGTGAGACTGTTCATAGCACGCTAACTTTAACACTGACTAACATTCTTTAGAGTTACACATGCTAATTGTAACATGTAACTACACCCTAAGATACATAACTCATGATATCCTGTTCAAACTGCTTAGGAGTCTAAAATACAAGTTTAAATAGTCAAACAACAGGAAACATTGTTCTGTCTTTTGCAAAAACAACTGACCAAGACTGAAATATCACGCATGCTCCTTATGGTGATAGGCTGAATTATTTATTCAATGGAAAATTCTGAATAATACAACTGCAAGGTATCTAGCTTTGTATTTGTGTTCAGGCCAAGTATAGAAATCTGTGGTAGCAAGCATGTATACACACAAGAAAACACATACCCTGTCAAGATTTTTAAGACATGCAGAGCTGAAAGTCATGTCATAGGGTTACATACAATATACATTCAGTATGTAAAAATGGATTTGCAATGCTCTTACTTCTAAAATTAATTCTGCATGCCTATTAGGCAGTGCTAGTTGTAGAGCTTCCAACAAATTTTTGGTCCAGCCAACTAGATACTAAGGATGTGCCCAGATGAGCATGCACATCCAGTTTGTGGCACTGTAGACCCACCTGCAGACACCCCCCTACCCCTCCCATGAGGCGGAGGTTTTCACACCAGGAGACACCCGCATCAAAAAACCCCAAGCTAGAAAAAAAGCAAGGTAGCGCACATGGCAGCAGCATACACTACCCAAAACTGGAGCCTGGCCAACTGGAACCAAGCTCCAGATACTGGCTAGGCTCCCTGTTGATGGACCACTGTTGCTGGAGCCCCAGGAGAGCCCCAGAGACCCAGGTAAGGCTCCTGGGGCTAGCCCAAGTGATGACCCCAGCTTCCTCTACTCCACCTGGGCTTACCTGCATCATGCCAGAGCACGCACAGCATGGGTGTTCCACAGGGACAAGTAGCAGCAGCACAACTAAGTGCTGCTGCTATTTCTCCTTGGGGAAACGTACGTGTGCGCTCATCTGGACACTCCCTAAGAGACAATTCCAAAATGCTCAGCATTAGATATTTTCCATTCAACAGCAGCAGAGGTCCATAAACATAGGACAATTTGCTAGTGAATATCTAGAATCACAGCAGTTCTGGAGTAATAATCTGAAAGTGCTTGTAACTATTCTATATCAACACAATGACTTGGGAGTAGAGCTAAATGAACAAGAATACAGCTATAGGATCAATGGTCACTATATTTGGTTTTTCAGCCAGTGTAAACAGTTACCAGAATTTAAGTATATATATGCTTTTGAGAATTTTCAAGGTTAGCAATCTATGGCTAGAACTATCTACTTTTCAGAACATGGGTTTTGTTTCTATCCTTGAGAGTTGCACAGATATCAAACAGAAGACTATGATTCTTATTACCATCTTGCTTTCTTTTTTCCACTTCAGTTCAAAAATAAATTTAGTTGATAAATATCTCACAAGCTAGCAAAACTAAGAGATTAATGCTTTCAGCATGTAAAATCTAATATTCGGACTATATAGAAAATGCAGCTTTTGTTATGCTTTCTGCCTTGGATTCTTCAAACCAACTTACAAATAACATCATAGTGGGGGTGTGGTGAACAGTTAATAGAATAACATGAACATTGACACGACAGTTCTAGAAATAGTTTGGAAGAGCTATTCAGTTTCCTCTCCTCTTCACTTAAAAACAAAGTCTGTTGAGGAAGCACTTGTTTATTGTTATTGCTATGGTTTTTGGTGTTATAAGTGTCTGGGGTCTCAGATTAGGGCCCTATTTTGTTAGTCACTGTACATACAGAGAAAAAGATAAATCTCTGCCCTGAAGAATAATCTATATAGTCAGGAAAAATGCTGGGAGAAAAGTGGAACTGAAAAACAGGGATAGTAAGGGACAGAAGTAGAAAGGAAAGTAAAAAGGACCTGAAACAGGTTTTATGTTGAGGTTGAATTGAGGCACCTAGGTCTAAAACTGTCAGCTGAAGAATATCTATTCAACTGCTGCCTAACTCCTGTGGTGCCTAAATTCTGTGGATACCCAAGTATGCACAGAAGTGTTATAGTACAGACAAGGCTAATCAACTTGGCACAAAGCTCATGCCTATGCTCCAAGAACGGCTCAATTTGATAAGCAGTTTCAGAGAATCCCCAACACACAGAACAATGGAACTAAATAGCATCTGCCATTGTTTAAAAAACTTTGTTGCTGGGGTGGTGGTGATGAAATTTCTTATTGGACCTAAATAACTTGCCCAAAGTGAAGTTTCTAACGCAATGATGGTTTATGCCCGGGAGGGATGGCAGAGGATGAGTTATTCAAGACACACCTTACTCTCCTTCTAAATCAGCTAGAAGTTGTGACTGTTTGAAGCAGGATATTGGGCTACATGAACCATTAATACTTCTAATGTATTTAATGGCAGAGAATCAATGGTACAATCAGAGGAACACAATTCGCCTCAATTTAATTCCAGTTTCTTAACCTCAAGATTATCCTTCTCCAAGGTCATGGGCATTCACTAGCACTGTGATATAAACAACTGTACTTCTTGCTTGCATCACAAGCAACATGAACTTGAAACAACATGCACAAAGTGAAGCACTCTTCTACTATTCCCCTGGGTTGAACACAGGCTATTGTCTATGATCTGCCTGTGACCCAGAGCTCAAAGTTGAAACAGAAATTGATTTTATTAACACCATCTTTTGTAAGATCATTCCAAAACCCTCAGATCCTGTAAACTGCTGTATGTATTGCATTTCCTATTTGCCATAATATTTACATCTGCTGAATATCAGCAGGACAGTTTAGGGCCCCAGAAGGATTTCCTATGAAACCATGTCAGTGTTGACCAAGTTCCAGTGGCAGGTGCAGGGCTCATTGATGCAAAGTTATTCAAAACAGCCTTAATCCAATTTTTCCTTTTTTCATATTCATTTGGCAAGTGACCCCCATGTCTGATGTGCTAGGATTCAAAATCTGCCTGTCACTAGAGCAGATGTGATTTCTAACTTCAGGAGCACTAGGGAGATTTGAGTTTGCACATCAAGCTTCTTTACCTACAGCTACAGTGGCACAAAATGCGTAGCTCTTCATTTTTATTTCTATAATAATGCCTGTTATTTCCAAGGCATTAGAATGCTGTAAATTATGAGAATAAACTCCTGCATGCCTTCTCAAATTGAGTGCAATGAATTCAGAAAACAAATTCAGAATCAAGCAACCAATCTTCATTACATAAATTGAATTTTGCTGGTATTTTGCTAAGTACAAGGCAGTAATGTTCAGCTTTTTTATGTGTGTTTCTTGTATATTCGACCCCAGTTCAATAATAAAACCAAGTTTTGGCGTTACACTAAAAAATGTCCTGAAATATCTGCAACGTAATTAGGGTAGCAGGCTCTGCCTCCATCTGTCACAGTAAATTTGGATTAGATGTTGGCTATCCAGTGGTAAATGGCATTAAATTGTGTTCCATAAGTAAGGTTTTTTGTTACATTATATGGTGTTTCATCACCTCAGATAGTGGCCTCTGACATGGCATAGCATAACAATTTTATTTAAGGTAACAGAGACAAGTGTTTGAATCCATTTTTAATATACCATGTTCTTCTGGATATCTCTGGGATATAATCTGTTTTATGTATGAGTTAGAAATGTATACATCTTATTTCTAATCCATAAGCAAGTTGTTTATAGATGATCAGTCTCCCATTGTATGAAAATGATCCATATATAAATTTGATTCATACCTATAGCTATCGTGGATCCAGAGTCCACTTGTATCAAACCAGTTAACTCAAATGCATTTCCAAAAGAGCAGATTCATCTCACTTTATAAATATATAGACATAGGAGCATGTACTATTATGAATAATTTCAACCTACCTTCCCTGTTCTTAAGCACCTAAACTTCATCTGTGATCATTCTTAAGAACTTTGATAACTAGTAGCAAATAAGAAAACAATAAATAGTAGTTTATAGTACTGTACTGTATTACAATTTAAAATATTATTCTATCAGATTGCAATTATACATATATTTTTCTAGATATAATACATAACAGGTTGGATATATATGCACACATATATTACATTTTATTTATATTAATAAATACAAGTAAAGGTAAAATGAAATCTGATTTTCATATCATATCATTTCCATATCAAATATGATATTTTCAGCATAATTGTAAAGAGCTAAGATTCTGTGACCACGCAGATCTTTATTGTTGCAAATACTAGAAATCCAGTAATCAGAAAGAGTGGATAACTTGGATAAGCTTAAATTAAAAAACAAAACAAAACAAAACAAAACAAAATGGATTTTAAAACAAACAAGAGAGAAAGAGAAAGACAGAAAAAGAAAGAGGGAGCGTGCACGCACACAAGAGCCCTTAGGATTTTAAAGCAAGAACAACAAAAGAAGCAACTGGTTTCCCTTATCTATTGTTTATGAAGCCAATTGCATTACTTTAATTCATATATTTACATTTCAGATGGATCTTTCCATACTTTCAATGACAACACAAAAGCTTACAAAGAAAAATGTGTTGCATTTTCTTTTGAATAGGATGTATACATTGAAATCAATCTAGGCACTACACAAGCGGCACATCTCCATGAGATGTTTACTGTGGAGCTGACTAATTAGCTCCACGTAAAGTCTCAGCGCCTACGTATACAGTCTTATTAGGCTGCAGTAAAATAATAAACATCGCCCTAGGATAATACTTGTAAATACAAGTGCTATCCTGAGACGGCACTATTTAGCATACTGCAATGTACATGTAGATCCTGATGGGACTGGCTGGGGCATGAGGATGCTTCAGTGTGGGGGATGCCTGTCAGCTTGCCCCACACTGAAGCACCCTTGTGCCTCAGCCACCCACTCCACAACACACTGAGCCAGGTTTGAGCAGCCCTGGCCCCTTTGGCAGGCTGACCCCCAGCCCTCCTGCATGGGAATCCAGTGTCTGGGAACAATAAGCTGGTTCAAACTGCACCCAAGTTTATTTAGATGTGTTCATTTCACATATAGACATGTTCAAGAGGTCCAAAAGAACAGGTCACCTAGAGAGGATAGTCTTTAATTACAAGCCAGCAATACTGTACTCGAATTCATAGGAAAACATTTTTAAAGGTTGTTTTAAGCCATTGAAGCAACTGCATACATTTGACTACCCTTGCAGGCTCAACAATAACTATTCCTATGCAGTTTAATTTTACAAGGTCTTCATACTCATCAAGCCAGTTGACAGCTGGCTGTTGTACGGTATTGGCAGGTTTCAGTCCTTGTGACTCTGCATGGTGAATAGATCCACTGACCATGACATGCTCTTTTCCATGCTCGTGCTGCAGTGCAGAGTTCTTCATCCACCTATATAGCCTTCACTCCAGAAGTAGCCAAAAGCCTATGTAACATTAAGGAGCTAAAGAGTTCCTCAGTGGAACACCCTACTGCCAGATGCAGGAAACCCTATCATTTAAATCTACATCTGATCCTGGAAGATGCTAAGAACTAGTCACAATCTGACCCCGCATTAGTTCACCCAAAGGGAAACTAAATAAACTCAACAATGATCTAAAATGGAGCAAATATATGGCAAATCAGAAAAAAAGGTCAGTCTTCCCTAACAAATATCAATACAATTTTATAAAAGTATGATGTAAGGACTGAATACAGTATAAACATACATAAGTCTTTTATATATAGATTCCAAGTAGTTGTCTTATAGTAACTATAGCAGAATCTCTCTGCTGACCTCTTTTCAGTCTGGCATTAGAGCTATGATCTAGGGACAGAAATTCAAAAAACCCGAGTCTCAACTGATTCAGTCTTTGCAGGTTAGTGTAATCTGCAGAGAGTGAACCAATTTGCAAGTAGAGAGACATTCACTTTTGGTTCAGGAAATTGAGGCACAAGCCTGCAGTGGCTCAGGTTAGAAGCTGAGGGGCACTATCAACCCATAAAGAAAACAGAAAACAGCTTTTCCCAAGGCATTTGTAAAGAACGGAGGGCCATTACCAGAGATGGGGCAGGGGGAAGCCAAGCAGACACTGCTGTGCCTGCAGCCTCTACCTCCTTCTCAGACAGCCAGAGCTCCAGCTAGGGAGGAAAGAGGCATGGACAGCTGTGCTCTCTGGAGCAGACAGCGCAGCCTATGGCTGAAAAGCATGGTGGGATGCTGGAGAACTCTGATTTAACTTAAACCAGGAAGAGGTCTGGGACACAAGTTCCACTGGTTTGACACAAATCAGTTAAGTCTGATACTACATTCAGCCAGGTTTATCTTAAACCAGTTTTGGCCATTTTGAAACTAGTTTATGTTCTTATGAATTTATGTTCTGTTACAGGTTTAAACCAGTTTCTGATCACTTAAACTGGTTTATGTGCAACTTCTGTCCCTAGCCATAAAGACTGCATAAAGCCATAAAGGTCTTGTTGTTGTCATAAGGAGGATAGGTGCTCATACCAGTTCTACATTTTTCAACAACCCATCACTACAGACTAATGCAGACTCTGATCCTTACATTCTAAGAGGATCTTGTTGTTAGTTCCATAAGTTTACCTTTTCTGATAGCCTATTCAGAGTGGTACAGCAGGATTGTATTCAGGGTTACATATCTTAAAGTTTAACATGTTTGTGAGCTCACTAAGTCCAGGTACAGACATTACACTTTTATAAGTTATTGGAAACCGGTCTATACCTGTAGTAGAACAGAAGTCTAGCAAACACAGACTGTTTAAAAATGGTGGAATCTGATCTAAGCTTTGCTTACCCACCAAAGGGTGAATGTGTGTTCTGTGTGCTACTGATCTAAATTACCCAACTTATGAAAACTGCAAAATTTAAATCAATTCCACCTTAGACTTTCTGCATGTGTGTACCTAGGCTAAAAGAGCACGAGACAAAGTGATTCATGCTCACTGGAAATTTAGCTATATAAACTAAATTTAAACTGAAGAGATTATATTGCTAAATTTCTAGTGAGCATGAAACAGCCAAGATAACAAGCCAGATCTTCTGGACTGTGGAAAAGTACTTTTGCAGTCAGGTCTTCAACCCACATCGTCAGGCAGAGGAGGGATATCACTTGGCACAGAAAAGACATAAGGACATTTGTGAACCCTGCCAATTTGTGACAAAGCATTATCCTTTTTTTGCCATTGGCTCTATTTGCAGCTAGTACAAGTTAAGCAGCCTGAGAAATGCTCTTAAACAGCTAAAGCAGGCTGGCACTGTAGAGAGCTACAGCACAATCAGATATTTGGAAAGCAGAGCTCTGAGATTCATCTAAACATTTAGTGTGTTAAAATCTAGATTTTTTTGTCTGGTTCCCTTAGACTAGAGGATGGATCAGGCTTTGGACTCTGACTGTCTAAACATGTGCATGTATACACATACACACATCAAAACTCTTTATTGGAGTTCAGAGATGGCTCTGAAAGGGAGTTCAGAGTTTTTCCCAGCTCATCTCTAATTATGTCAAGTTCCCACTGGCTAATTATTTTTTTTCATGCCCAGGTTGCATACCCTCATGGACTAAAGGTCGGAGCAATGCCATTTTTATCAATTTTGTTTAAATAGGATGCTTATATACATCTATAAGTACATAAGCAGCAAAAGAACAGTGAGAAAAATATTATTTCAATGCTATTTTAAAGAATATAATTTAGGCCTCAGGAGCATAAATCAACATAAAGTTTGTTGTGGGGGGGTTGTTTTGGGGTTTTTTTGCACCACAAAGTAACTGCTCCTCTTCTCCAGTTGGCACATCCTTACACATCTGCCTCTCTGACCCATACCTCCAAAACCACTGCTTTCACTGAATTCAGTATTGAATTCCTGTGAAGTGAGCTAATCTGGGACAGATTTGACAGTTCCTGTATTCCCTTTTTTAACAGAACAAAGAACTGAAAGCAGTGCATCTACCTGGGAAACTTGAAGGCAGCAGATGTCAAAGACAAAATGCCAAGTGCCATCCTGTACTAAGATTGGCAGGAAGCCTTCTCTGCCCAGATTTCTGCAAGTCCACTTTTCTAAAGACCTGGCCACTACTAACATTTAACACCAACTAGAAAAGAAAATGTGGGAGGCTCTCCTGTATTCCATGATACCTTGCCTCTTCTAAAAGTAACGGAAGCTAACAGTCCCCAGAGTCCTATGGAAGCTCCACTGTGGACAACAGATGGCTTAACATAAAAACTGGAAAAAGGAGATTATGGGTAGAATTCTGTATCTCTTTATGGGCCTAAATGAAAGTTTTCCAGTTCGGGAGAGTCATCCATTTAAACCCTGCAATTATTTCAGTAATAATTTTAATGTCGACAACTCAGGGGACAGCAAAATATTAATTGGCTCTAAAACCTCAATGAACACTGCACCACCTCTAGACTTTCCAACAATTAACTGATTGCCAACAACCTGCAATAATCTAGGTCTCCATTTAGCACAAGATAATAGCATGCCCCATATTATTAGCTATCACATTATGTTTCCGCTGCTCAAGTGTCAAGACAAGGTCCTTGCAGTTCCCCAATTCTATCTTTCTCCTCCTAAACTTCTGAGCCCACTTCTGGATATATTCTATATTCCCATGACAATTGGGTCCCATAAGTATGCAGCTCTGTTCCTGGCCATGAAATAGTCATCTATGAAGGGATCATCTGCCATTAAAATGAGCATTAGCTGTGTCCACATCATGCAAGCTGTTACATTACTCTTATCTGAAAGACACTCTTCTTCTGAAATTCTTGCCAATATCTCTTGGCTATGGCATATGCAGAGGCACAAAGATAAGACACAAAATAATGTAACCCTCCACCCCCCAAACAAACAATCAACCCCAACCCAAAACCTGTCTCCATGAAAAGCAGGAGCTTTTGATATTATTGATACTTGTGGGAAAGGTGTTTAGTCTTGAACTGCACATAATAGCACAGTACCATATCATCTAGGTTACTAGGACTGGGTTCCACATTTTAGATCACTTGCTTCCACAATCCTGAAGGAGCCAAATAGCCCCAACAGCCATAGGAGACACATAGGGGAGATATGGGGGACATTGGCCCTCGCTGGCCAGGGAGTAGGGTGCAAAGACCAGTGCCCCCCCTGAGATTGTGGGGGCGCTGAGAGAAGCACCAGCGGTACTTCTGGTTTTGCTGCCAATACTTCTGCTGCCGGTGGCAATCAGCCACTAGAGGACCACCTGGTTAGCACTGGGGGACCACCCCCAGTTGGCAATTGGCCACTGGGGGGGTCTCCTGCCCCAATCACCAATTGGCCACTGGTGCCCCCCACGGTATCAGGAGGCACCAGTCGCCCATGCCCAAAGCACTCCATTACTGCAAGTTTGGAGCAAGCTAATGAACTGAAGATGCTGGGTAGAAGGCCTAGTAGCTGTACTGCTTGTGATGGACATAAACAGCACCTGTATAAGTCCGGATGTGATGGGTGCATGGTGAAGCTGACACACGCCTTTCCGATGCTGCCTGCTAACTACAGGGTATAATCACATGCTTTTCAAAAGGTAGTGAACTTATCCTGCTATTATACAACTCCCCTGCTGTGGGCTTTGACAATGTGATTCTGGAGAAGCAGGGTAGGGTACTACACTATGGGCAAGTCTACATGTTTATTAATGTGCCTTAGATACTGCACATTTTGTTTAGTACTTCCTTAATTAAGTACTAACTAAATGCACGATACCTAGAGTTACTGCACACCAGTGCATAGTTATTTAGTGTCACTTACTACGCATTAGCATACTAACACTGTGCAGTAGGCAATTAGCATGGTTTTTGCCACGCTACTGCTGCACAGTGTTATTAGGCTAATGCTCAGTAAGTGTCTCGTGCCCTTTGAAAAGCAAAGCGGGATCCCTCCATTTGCTCCAGGTCTTCCCTCCATTGTCCTTGTGTTTCTTTACTGAATGTTAGCATTTGAGTCTGTTAATAGGTAGACCTCCAGGCCCTGAAAGGGATCTACTGGAAAGGCAGTAGTTGTGCTCTTGAAAATTACTGCTGTAAGGTTTTGTCTAGTTTTGAAAACTGTTTCTTCTTAGCCAATACCTGCAATCAGTAAGCAAGGCTGCAATTTAATGAGGTAAATCAAGTTACTGGATCTTGTGTTAGAAAGATACTTGTGTTTAGGGTAGGGTTAGTTACAGCTGTCAGTTAAGCATGATATTGTCAGGGCAACACCCCAACTAAAATGGGTCAAAATACATTATTACATTTAGATGGGCATAATTTTATTCATCTAGCAACATAGGAGTATTGTTCCTTAGTCCATGGTCTAATTTAGGCATCTAAATATAAAGTGGCCTGATTTCTGAAAGAGCAAGTCACTAGATGCCAAAGAGGCTTGCCCTGTACCTTGTCCCCCTGCATCTACATGGAATCCTGCTTATCTTAGTGGGACTCAAAACAAGCACGGGTAGTCTCTTATAATCGGGTCCTCTGTGTATAAGGTGGAGTTCCTAAGATTCTGGAACACAGTTCAAAGTATTGGTGATTAATTATAAAAACTTTAGTAATTTACCTGGGAAGTGGTTGGGGAACAGATAGTAGCAAGCTTTTCATGAATGATGCTTGCCCTTGGTGGCTGGGGGGGCACGGCAGCGCAGGCAGTGGCAGGTACACAACAGTGGTAAGTGGGGAACTCCTACGAATGCCACCAGTGCTGTCGGCGGCGGGGTGTGGGGAGGTGGCGAGAGCTGACCAGGGGTTGGTGACCACCCACAAACACTGCTGGAAGTAGCAGTGGCAGCCAGTGATGATCACTGACTGCCTGCAGATGCTGATGGTGGTGTCAGTGGTGAAGGGCAGGGTAGCAAGTGGTGACCACCTGCAGGCACTGCCAACAGTTTCAGCGGTGCCTTTTTGCAGGGGGTGCACCGCCATGCTCAGGGGGTGCACGTGCCACTAACTGCATCACCACTGAAACTTTTCCCTCCACTCTTTTCTCCTTTCTTTCCCCTGCGAGGGAGATTTTTTTTGAGAGATGTACAAACTATTGAGAATTAAATTCCTTTTTAAGATTATTTCTATATTATTCTTATTAAATAAAATAATTAATTTAATAGCCATATTATAATAGGATTAAGATGCTCTAGGGTCTGTTTTAGTGCTCCATTAAAGTACACCTCAGCTAGCAGAGAACTTGGTTTGCAGCCTTTTACCTTGCAGTGCACCCATGGCATGGATTAATTGCCCAATAAAATATGCTGTGTCATATCCTCATGCTATAGTAGAACCCAAAGATGAAAATCTTACACTTTATTTTAAGATAGTAAGATGTAATGGAGCAGTCTGAGTTTATCATAAATTTATGGATGTAAAGAGAAGTGAACAAGGAAAACATGTATAAGAGTCGACATTAAAAAAAAAAAGATGTATGGTATATTTTTCATTCTAATGAAAATACATTTTATTTCATATCTAAGTTAACATTTTACTAATTAGTGCAGAAACTTGTGAAGAGTTCAGTTCAAGTTGTGCAATATAATAACACAGATTAGTTTGCTGTATTTTGAGACATTGATTTCAAGCAGCTGTGTCTTTTTAGTCACATACAAACTAGAGGTTAATCATGAAACTTTTATCACTCCAAAATAATTATTACTGTATTTCACAGCTGTGTCTGCTTGTACAGAGAGAAAGGATAATTCAAAAGAGGAACACAGGGAAACTGAAGAAAGTTTACAGGAAAAAAAGCAGCAGCAAAAGAAATGTTGGTGTGAAATTCAGCAAAGTCAGTTCTATCAGTATGGATGACAGGAACATTAGAAATGCAAAAAATAAAAAATGAGGAGGTGGATGGGGTAAGGCCCTTAGCTTGGCCGGACAGAAGAAATCATGATTATTAATTATGATTAATGGCATAGTAATGTTAATTATGATGAATGGCATAGTAACAGATGTAATGTTGTGGATGGCTAAATGAAAGGTGCTATATTCCTACATTTCAAAGTACAAGTTTAAGAATAACAACACCCACAGAGAAAAAAAAAATCAACTTATTTGCTGATATTTTGCTCAATGTTAAAATGGCCTTGGCTATAAACTTAACATTTTTTCCCTTTTTTTAAATAAGAAAAGAAATAGCATATTGCTGCTGTCTTGCATTTCAGACTGTTTTATTTATGGTACTTCTTTGCCTTAGAAGTTTAATAGAATTTTCACTGCGACTTTATTCTTGTGTGATTTATAATACATCAAACAAGCCAAATCAATCAGCACTGGCTTAAAAATCAGCACAGGTTGATATCATCCTTTACAACATATTATTACAGTTGTTAGAACCCCCCACACATAAAAAGAAGTAATTTGGTAACTGGACACTGACATACATTACTTTCAAATCTCATTTTGCAGGTAGGAAATGGCTACTTCTGTGGAGAGAGTTTCTAAATATTTTTGAAGTTTAATAAATTTCTGGCTGAAAACATAGCATACACTATTGTGTTTCCTTTAACAAAGTAAGTTCTCTTATCCCTCTTTTTTTCAATGAGGCATAAACCCATGTCCATACTAAGCCAGGAAATCATACAATGATAAATATTATGATATATCACAAAATCCCACTGGAAACAATTATTTTAATCAGCATAGCATATTATCATAAAGTAAGAGTGTTTTTCCTCCTATAATTCTATGCTTATAATTTGCATTTATTTAATGAAAGTATTAACTTAAACTTTAACTCTCTTTGTTTGACAACAACTTTCCTTCATGGTTCTATAACCAAAGTGAGTCAGGTGACAAATGTGGCACATGCTAATTTTGTCATACCATGGGAAGCTGAGGGTTGGTACTATTACTCAATGTATACCTAAAGGCAGTTCTCCAGCTGTATAACCAGCATTTTGGGCACTTACACACAGGTAGCCATTTTATTATCCCTACAATGTGGACACATTAATAAGAGTGCATGGACTGAGCATACACAGTACAATATGAACTGGACATATATTGTGGATGCATAAGCATGTGTAGGTCATGAATATCCAGTCAAACAGGAATGTGTGGTAAATGGGGGTAGACATCAGAGGAGGGGGATGGCTTCTCCCACACTTTAGCTCCAACAGCTGAGTATTATGGCACTTGTCCATAAGAGGACTGTATTTTAGGACCGCATACCGAGAAGTCATTTGAACCTATACCTCTCCAATTTTCTAGCAAGTTGCTCTAAACACCACACTCAAGATTCGACTTTATCTAGTTCTTTTCTCCATCACTCCTTCTGAAGTAAGCACCCTGGACAGCCAAACAAGAAAGTTATGTGGGGTCAGGATAAAGGGAACAGTCCGAGTGTTGGTTGTATTTTAAAGAAGCCTTGCTGAGGGTTCAGGAATGAACCATTCTGATGTGCATGAAGAATAGCAAATACAGCAGGTGACAAGACTGGCTAAGCAGAACTCTTTAGTTAGCTAAAACACAAAAAGGAAGCTTATAAGAAGTGGAATCTGGGACAGATTACCAGAGATGAATATAAAAGTATTGCTCAGACATGCAGAGATGAAATCAGAAAGGTCAAAGTGCAACTGAACTTGAAGCTAGCAAGGAATATGAAGGGCAAAGAAGGGATTATACAAGTATGTCAGCAATAATAGAAAGGTCAGGAAAGGTTTGGGTCCCTTACTGAATGGGGGAGGCAACCTGGTGACAGATAAGGAGGTAAAGGCTGAAGCACTCAGTGCCTTTTTTACCTCAGTCTTCACAGGCAAAGTCAGCTCCCAGACTACTGCACCAGTAAGCACGGTTTGGGGAGGAGGTAAGCAGCCCTCAGAGGTGAAAGAACAGGTTAGGGTCTATTTAGAAAATCTGTATGTGTGTAAGTCCATGGGGCTGGATGCAATGAACCCAAGGGTGTTGAGGGAGCTGGCCAATGTGACTGCAGAGCTACTGGAGATTATTTGTGAAAAATCATGATGACTGGGGGAGGTCCCAAATGATTAGAAAAGGTCAAATATAGTACCCATCTTTAAGAAAGGGAAGAAGCAGTATCCAGGGAACTACAGACCAATCAACCTCACCTCAGACCCTGGAAAAAAGCATGGAGCAGGTCCTCCAGGAATCCACTTCCAAGTACTTGAAGGAAAAAGTGTTCAGGAATAATCAACACGGATACCTCAAGGGAAAGTCATAACTTACCAACCTGGTTGCCTTTTAGGTTGAAATGACTGGCACTGCGGATGTCGGAAAAGCAGTGGATGTGATATACCTTGACTTTAGCAAGACTTTTGATACGGGCTCCCACAATATTTTCACAAACAAGCTAAGAAAGTATGGTTGGACGAATGGATTTCAAGGTGGATAGAAGGAGACTGGATCGTCAAGCTCAACAGGTAACGATCATTGGCTTGATGTCTACTTGGCAGCCAATATCAAGTGGAGTGCCCCAGGGGTTGGTCCTGGGGCTGGTTTTGTTCTTTATCTTCATTAGCCATCTAAGTGCTCCCTCAGCAAGTTCACAGATGACTCCAAGCTGTGGGAAGTAGTGAAGATGCTGGAGGGTAGGGCTAGGATTCAGAGTGACCTAGACAAATTGAAGGATTGGACCAAAATAAATATCATGAGGTTCAATAAGGAAAAGCACAAAGTCCTGCACTTAGTTTGGAAGAACCCCATGCACTGCTACAGGCGTGGGACCAACTGGATAAGCAGCAGCTGTGCAGAAAAGGACCTGGGTTTTACAGTGAACAATAAGCTGGATATGAGTCAACAGTGTGCCCTTGTTGCCTAGAAGACTAACAGCATACTGAAGTGCATTAGTAGGAGCATTACCAGTAGATCAAGGGAAGTAGTTATCTCCTCTATTCTGCACTGGTGAGGCCACATCTGGAGTACTGTGTTCAGTTTTGGACCCCCCACTACAGAAAGGATGTGAACAAGTTGGAGAGAATCCAACAAAGGGAACAAAAATGGTGAGAGTGCTGGAGCACATGACGTCTGAGGAGAGGCTGGAGGAACTAGTTTGGAGAAGAGAAGCCTGAGGGGGTATTTGAAAGCAGCCTTTAACCACCTGAAGGGTGGTTTCAAAGAGGATGGAGCTAGACTGTTCTCAGTGCTGCCAGGTGGCAGAACAAGGAGCAATGTTCTCAAGTAGCAATAAGGGAAATTTAGGTTGGATATTAGAAAACTCTCTTGCTAGAAGGGTGTAGATGCACTGGAACATGTTAGGACCTAGAGGGTGCATCCACACATGCAGGCACATGCGCTTGCAGCAGCTCAAATAGAAGAGGTGCAAATTTGAGCCAGGGCTTTTTGCCTCAGTACAGATGCTCAGACATGCACTTTGTTGTGGAGCAAATTGTGCCACTTGGGGCAAAATAACCCTGCCTGGCTCCTCCCAGATCTGTAGCCAGGGTGAGCTAGAGCCCAGGGCCAGCACCTGTGCTGTCCCCAGCAGTATAAAAAGCTGCCCTGTCGTGGCCCCAACAGTACAAAAACCTGCCCTGGCCAGCAGCTCAGGGTTACTTGACCTCAGGAGCTTCTGGGGCCCAGGCAATTGGTATCTGGGGACACTAGCCCCTTGTGTCAGCTAGTCTGCTGAGGCACCATCCCAAATTCACTTTTTAAAATAACCCAAAATCCACATTCTTCCACAATTAGAACAAAAGAGAGAGAGAAAGGGGGACTGATCAGATGGGCAATGTTTTATTGTTATATTTACAATGTTCAAGAAATTTGGAAGCCTATCAGTGTCTCTAGCATCATAAAAAGTAAATCCTAAATAGCTATGTTTTAATGTTTGCTTTGGGTTTCCTTATCACATAGTGGGTGTGTAATGGGGGGATGTGGGGTTTGCAGGAGGGGGTGGGAAGGGGGGTGGGGGGATGTAGGTGGGTGTGAAGGGATGTGGGGGAATGTGAGTCACTGTGAGGATAGATGTGGGGGGACTGTGGGTGTGGGGGCTGCTTAGGAGGAATGGGTCCCCCACATGAATGCCACATTCCCCCAGCAGCTGGCAGGGCACAGTGGCACCAGGAGTGTGGTGGCAGTGGTAAGTGGGGAGCTCCTGCAGATGCCACCAGCACTGTCAGCAGCAGGAGGAGGGGTGGTGAGTGGCAGACACCCACAGACACCAGCAGCAGTGACAGAGGTGGCCAGCCGTGATTGCTGACTGACTGCAGACACCACTGACGGCAGGGGGTAGCAAGTGGCAACAACCTACAAGCACCACTGACAGTGTAGGAAGCACCTTTTTTGAGGGGGTGCACCGCCATGTTCAGGGAATGCATGTGCACCTCCTATGTATCGCCAATGGTCCCCTACCCCACAGGGCAGAGCTCCCTCCCCCCCAGCACATGGACTACCCAGCCTGCAAGGTCCCAGGCTCTCCCAGGAGCGACAACTCCCCCCCACCCCATCCCACTGGTCTCCAGCCCCCTGCTCATTCCCCGGCTCTTCTCCAGCCTCTGGAGGCTGGAGATGAGCAGGAGAACAAGCAGGAGGCTGGAGAGAATAGGAGAATGAACAGGAGTCTCAATCGCCCCACCCTGCTTGGTTCCCCTGCTCCCCATTCATTCCCCTGCTCCCCATTCATTCCCCCATGCACCGTTCATTCCCCCTGCCCCCTGTTCATTCACCCTGCCTCACATTTATTCCCCTGCTCCTCACTCATTCCCCCCCACCCTCTGTTCATTCCCCCAGCTCCCTGCTTGCTCTCCCAGCCGCACCCTCCCCCCCCACTCACCAGCAGTAGCAGAGAATGAGCAGGAGGCTGGAGAGAACAGGGGAAGTCTCCAGCTTATCTCCAGGGGTTTGTATCCAGCCTCCTGCTCATCTCCAGCCCCCTGCTCCTTCCCCTGCTTGTCTCCAGCCTCAGGGGAGCAAGGGAAGGAGCAGGAGACTGGAGGCAGCAGGAGAATGCCTCCAGGGCTGTCTCCAGCCCCCTGCTCATTCCCCTGCTCCCCCGAAGCTAGACACAAGCAGCGGAAGGAGCAGGGGGCTGGAGACAGCCATGGAGACATTCCCTTGCTGCCTCTAGCTCCTGCTTCTTGCCCTGCTTGTCTCCAGCCTCCCAAGGTCCCCCCTCTCCTCCTCCTCCGTCCCCAGCCTCAGGAAAGCAGGGGACAGCAGGGGAATGCCTCTAGGGCTGTCTCCAGCCCCTTGCTTCTTCCCCTGCTGTCTCCAGCCTCCCAAGGTCCACCCTCTCCTCCTCCCGGTGCCCAGCACAGGCAGGCAGCACGCTTCAGAAGCAGGGAAAGGGCCAATCATAGAGATACTCTGGCACTCTGACAGAGTGTCTCTGGAGGACTGAGCCTCCGGTTGCCTCAGGACATGGTTGCCCATGCCCTGACCATTTTTTTCCCCCGGGTTTTTGTTTGACATTTTTTCATTCCTGCATGTGCCTCTTGCCCCACCTCAAAGGGATTTGAGATGGGGCAAGAGGCACGTGCGTGCTCATCTGGACATGCCCAGGGAGGTGATGGAATCTACATTCTTGGAAGTTCGTAAGGCTTGGCTAAGAATGACAAAGCCCTGGCTGGAATGATCTAGTTTGAGCAAGGTGTTGGATTAGATGACCTCCTGAGGTCCCTTCCAACCTTAATTTTCTATGATTCTATGATACATTACACCCAAATATATATATATAATGCAAGGCAGTAGTACCTGAGAACGGATAAGTCGCTTAGATGTTAGAAAGTTGCTAATTCAAAACTTATTTGGGCAAGGGGGAGGTTAGAAACTCAGTCTTCAACATTCTGGGTAAGGGCCCTGACTAGTCATTTTTTGGGACAGGGATAGGAGATAGCCCTCCTCTTCCCCTGCCCTTTCCTAGGATTTATGCACATGCAACCTATAAACAGATGTCACATTTTTCCTGAGATAAATTATTTAGCCATAGGACAAAGTGAAAGCATTCAGATGTCCATTGTTCAGGGATAAATTCTGAAAAGCTAGGATATTACTACAGTAAAACCCCATAAATCCGGACCTAAAAAATCCAGAATTCTCAAAAATCTGGCCCTGCTCTGGGACTGGCCACCACTCTCCTCCACCACCACGCCCCCGGATGCAGAGGGGGACGCTTGTACGTGGTGGCTGCTGCTGGTATTCACCACCCCGCACCACCATTCCAAGTGCAGCCACTGCTCTGGGACTAGCCACCCCTTCCCTCTACCCCCCTCCCCCCGGCCCACCTCTGCAACCAGCCACCGCTTGAGTTTCAAAAACACAGCCTTTTTAAATATCCATCAGGTGCTTGGCCCTGAGCATGCTGGATTTATGAGGTTATACTGTACTAGGATGAACAGTTTATGCCAGGGCATCACAGACACTTGCCCTAGGTTTGCAGCACTAAGTCAATGGCAGAAAACTGGCAGTGCATTCAGCTTCTCACTAAACTCTAGTTAAAAGTGTCAGGTGTATATAGAAATATCCCAGGATATTTGTGTTCTAGGGCAAACACAGGAGCATTTTCCCCAGGGTCAAATGTAATGTCTCTTCAGATACAGACATTACAATTTTACCAGTATAAGTGATCACAAATCAGTCTATACCCATAACAGAACAGAAATTCATCACATACAGACTGGTTTAAAAATTGTGGAATCTGGTCCAAGATTTGTTCCCACATCAAAGGAAGAATGTGTGTTCTGTTCACTATCGATCGAACCTATGCCTCTTACAGAAAACTGTGTAATTTTTGGTTGATTCTGCTTCACATTTTTTTGAATGTCTGTCCATAGCTAAAGTCTCTGGCCAGTGTGCAGCCTGCTGAGCACGATCAGACTACATGTGCTTTATGTGGCCACAGTACAGGGGTAATACAAGTACTTCTACCAATGCCAAAAGTTCCCAAAATGGTAAGGAATGAGATAAGCCCACATAATATGCCCAATTTCTATATCATATATAGATAAAGTTGTAGGAGAGGGAGGGGGGGTGGGGGAAGCTCATAATCCAACCTGTAGAAAACTGAAAATTTCTTTCAGATGCCAATGTGGGCAGTAGCTTGATCTTGAGCATGTGAAAAACACACACAAAGCAAGGCCAGTGGTACACTCATTTCCGCCTATTTCCAACTGTGGTTCTCTCATATTTCAGAAGAACAGGAAAAATACAGGGCCAGAGCTGGCCTGGGCTGGGCACCTGTGGGGGGGCTAGGGGAATGAGGGGGGGACAGAGAGTGAGGGGGGCTGGGGAGCTTGTGGCAGAGCCCCCCATGCAGCATGGGGCAGTGGAGGGCAGCAAGGATTGCCCTCCACCCGGCAGCAACCAGTGCGTGTGGCTTTCTTTTAAAGCACTGGGAGCTGGGGTGGGTGGGGCAGCCATGGGGGCGGGGTGTTGGGGGAACATGCAGGGGATGGGGCCTGGCAGGGGATTCAGAGAGCTTTGAATCAATTTAGACCTTTTAATCAGTCTGCTGATTCAACTCAAAGTTGGAGATTTGGCACCCAATTCGGGCTGAATCTCCTACGAATTTAATCACAAACCAAAGCTTCACACAGCCCTACTGTGTATCAATAAAATTTACCTATTATTGAATGGAAGAAGTCATGGTCTTTCTGAGGGATTGGGTCCTCCCAGAATAAGGTATCTGGGTCATAAATCCAGTGCCAACAGTGGTCTATAAGAAATAATCTGTGGATGAGGTTTTCAATGCTGCCTAAGATAACTAGTACCTAAATTCACTCTTTTAATAATTTGAAAGAAAGGCATGTATTTTTGTATTAGTTTGGTCCACACAAGCTGAACATCAAAGACTATTATAATGCTTTGCTTTGTTATTAAGTGCATAACTCACATATTAAATGATCAGTGCCTGTTTAATATTTAATTCAATAAATAAATGACACAATTTATTTACCTTTTATCATTTTAGTCATTTACTGGTTGTAAAGGTAGAAAGCAACCCTTTCTATGAAACACTTAGATACTTCACAGGCCTATTAAAAATGCAGATGTATTATATGCTTGTTACTTATCTTGGAAGAAAGATGCTGTTGAGACAATAAACTGTTTAAAAATAAATTATTTTCTGACAATCTACAGCACAATAGAAAATGTATTCATCTCTGTTAGGCTTATAGTTACTGACAGTGAAAATTTTAATAGACAACATAGTAATCAGAATTACTTTGTCACAATTCCACTGAGGTTTAGCTAATTCTTTTCAAGTCCATTTCATTAGTCAGGAAAAAAAATATTTTAAAAAGTCAAATCCTGATTTAATAAGTGGTAGATTTGAATAAATTACTCCATTCCTATGTTCATTGAACTTTAAATGAATTGCTACACAAGCCATTGCCAAGCAACTAGAATACATCCTTAAGAAGTTCGACAACATACTCCTATTAAATTGCTAGGTCGAGCAAACAGTTTACTAAGAATTTCAAGCTTCCAATATGAAGAATTATAAGTAAGAAGAGCTTTCCTCATTAATTCTATAAATCACTTATAAATTCCAGCTTATGTTTAGTAAACTGATGCTGGCACTTAAAAGAAAAAACAGTTAAACCTTTGATGATGTGTTTACTTGGTATGCTTAAACCATTTTTTAAGTTGTTAGAATTTTAAAATACCTTCTACACAGTACGGCCACTGCAAGGTTGTTGTACAAATACTTTGTTTCTGTTAATACATTACTTTCAGTGACAGTAGATTTGCATCTAAAATTATGGTAATTGGGAACAAAGGAAAATATCACATATTGCTACACTTGTGTTCATTTTAAAACATGTATACAACTATGACCTCCAGAAGCAGAAGTGTGAAAGGTCCATACAACTGAAGATTATCTCTGTGAATTGGGGAAGATTTCTCTAAGAAATTAACAGGCACAAAAATAAGGACTATTCTAATTCACAGACATTTTGGAAACCATGGGAATTTTGTTGTTGTTATTGTTGTTGATGATGATGTTTTCAGGAACAGTCTTCCTAGTCCTCTGAGATAAATGAAATCTAGGAGCCTTCCAGCCATGCATGTATTAAATGATTTACAGCCTAATTTATTGAATTTCACCAAAATACTATTTATTCATATCAGCAGTGTTGGGAGAACATAGATTGACATCTACTAATTGCTTAGTGCAAAGAGACTTGGACTAAAACAAGGATGATTAAAATCTAATACGATAAATGGTGTGCTGGTGTTCTAAGGTGATTATACACTAGCGGAAAAGAACAGTTTGGTTCCAAATTCTCTCTCCTTCTCTCTCTCAGTGAAAACAAGGACTATAACACACATTTAAAGTAACTGGTTTATAAAGTATAATGAATAAAATAATTTTCTTTCACCACCCTTATGCTATGAACTGTCTACAAAGGATATTTACTGAATACATTTCTCCCTTATCCATTTGTACTTCTGTCTTCGATGAAAGATGCACCCTACTCTTAGGATACACAATGTATATTATCTAGGTTCTTATATGTTTTGGGTGACTGGTTAAAAATTCTTACTGTAAAACATTTTGCACTTTCACAATGTTATGCACAACTAGTATGTAGAATATTACTTCTTTGCTGATCTGTTTTTTGCACTATATCCTCTCTATTTGTGTATACCTACCATAGTTCAGAAGTCTCCACTCAAGATGATAAAAGAGTTTATTATCACCTTAATTTGTATGCATAATTTCCATAAATATTAATGAGATTCAGGTGTGCATCAAGGTGTGAACTGATGCTATTGTCTTTAATGATGGCATGTAAAATGAAAAGCAGCATAAAGCAATAAAATTCTGTTAACTGAGGTTATAAAGATGTATATTAATTAGCTTGACTTTTCTGCCAGGTTAGCTGCTTATGGCCCTATCATACTGTCAGTAGAAGCAGTGTTATTGACTTTAACACTGCAGTACTGGAGCCTTAGTTTATAAAAATACATACAGCAGGAGAACTAATTTAGGCTCACAGTTTGGGCATTATGAAAGCTTTATTATCTTCTGTTTAGAAGTTGAAGCTTTCCCCATTGCTTTATGTTTATGATCCCCCAGCATATATATAGAAGATAGTTTCTGATCTTGACTTTTAGGCTTGAATTCTATTACAACATGAAATAATGCCCTTTCATGTCTTTTTGATAATTCTTTCCTAGATATAGGAATAAGAATCAGGTCTTTTAACACTGGATTTTACAATGCTGCATATTTAGAATGATTCTTTATTACTCTGGTCACTACTGGATTACAAAGGGGGCAGAAGTTCAAACCCAATCCACAGGACCACTCTGCTCTGAGAAGAGAGCCAATTTATAGCTATTATGAGAAAATAACTTTCATTAAGTTTTCATCATTTGTAGTCCACTACACACCCATCTCAGCTTTCTAAAATGTCAACATCTAAAAGTGTCATCATTCTTTATTATGCTGGAGGAAAAAAGTAGATCAAATGGAAATGAAGAAATATCACTTTCCCTTTCAATAAATAAGTATAATTTCATTCCAGAAATGACATCTAATGCTTTAGCACCTGCATTAACTTTATCTATTTATACTATTAAAAGCAAACATATATAGACACATGAAAATGGTACATATTTAATTGCCTCTCCTTTTCTCTCTCTTTCTATACATCCTTTACCAGAATACAGGTTCTTCTGATCAAGGACGGTAACTGTATGCCTTTGTATATCACTGGGCACAAAGAGTTATGAGTATGCCTGGACTTTACTGCAATATAAGTAATAATAACCAGATGGTAGATTTCTTACAGTGGCTCTCAAGAGTCTGCTTATGAGTGTGAGTTCAAAGGTGAAAATGAAGGCTCCGTACTCTTGCCCTGTTTACAATGCTCCTTCTTCTACAAGAACTTAAACTAATATTCAAATACAGATTAATTATAGCTCTGACAACTTTGCACTCAGCAGGGAAATTCAAAAAGAAGTCAAGAACTTCAGGTTTCTACCATCCTGTATTACTTACAAACAGAGAACATATGACAAGCAAGAGCACACACATTTTGGAGATTCTCTGTGCCATACAGAGGCAGGATTAGGATAATCCAACTGTATTATAATAAATGGGAATCTTTCATTAAGAATGGATTTTGGTAGTATCTGGGACTAGAATTTTTGTTTGGTTTTACTCCTTGGGGTAAGGGAAAGGAGCAACTTCCTTGTGGCCTTTTATTATTTGCCTGTTTCCTAAGTGTGTCATTCATATGATCTGCAACAATGACCATATCATAGCACTTCATATAAGTGTATACCTAAGTGCTTTGTTGAATAGTCTGAGTTATTTTTCAACCTAATTAATTTTTTAGTAAAACTGTTAAGATAATTAAATTTAATATGGAACTAGGCTCTTTCAATGACTCTTTCAACTACTGTCTGTGCTATATCTGTTTATTAAAATTATTACACACTGGTGTAACATGAAACACAGACAGACGTTCAGCTCCCCAATCTAACTCATGGAACTTCACAGAAAGCGCCATGAGTTAGACCAGAGTCAGGCAAAATACACTCTAAGGGCTGCATCTGGCTCGCCAGGCAATTACAGCAGGAGGCAGGAAAGGCAGCTATCTCCACTGTGCAGGGCTTCCCCCCATGGTGCACAAGTGCCAGGAGCTGCACATGCACTACTCAAAGCCCCATGCTATAGAGCTGGGTTGGCCTGGCTGTGCTGCTTGTCACCATATGCAGCTCTGGCCACAGCCATGAACTGCCAGGTGGCAGCACCTGTGCGAGCCACAAACACTCTGAGTACCCACTACCTGCTACTAGCAGTAGCAGGGACTGTGCACCATGGAAGGAAGTATGTGGGGGGTCTCCAAATACCCTCTCCAACCTCCTTCACACCCCACAAATGCCATACACCCGCACCCTGCCCCCACAACCCCCCACATATACAGACACCTGCAACATACCCTATTGTCCCTACATGCACAAACCCCCTCACACCCCACCATACACATACACCTACCCCCAACCACACCCCACATACAAGAGTAAGACTTTATTATTGATTTATTATGTAATCACTTCTATATATGGTATGCAAACACAAATAATGATAAAATCATCTCGTAATAACATTAAAATATATTATAGTAGGTATTTGATTTCATTTTTTTCTGGTTTCAAGATGGTAACCCTCCCCTCCCAAATGGAGTACTTTGGAGGGCAAGGGGAGGGACTTCTGGTGGTAAAAGTCAGGGGTTAGGGGTGGGACTTCCAATCCAAAGATGTCAACCAGGGTGGGGCACCTGTCAAGAGGTGGGGCTACCCTTGCAGCCCTCAACAGCTCACTGTAATTGATTAAGTCACCCTCCAGCCAAAATAATTGCCCTACCCTGAAATAGATTGAAACTCCTGACCCAACAGACATTAGCTGTTGGGGTGGGAGGATGGGGGATTAAACTCCAATTTGGAGTCAATCCAGGGAGAGAGGCAGCCTCTTCCTCTAGCTCTGCTCCCCCTCCCCTCCCCCTCCCCTCCTCCCTAGTGCTGTCTCAGGATAGGAGAGGATCAGGCAGGGGAAGAAGGTCCATTCTGGAATTTTCCCAGCCTGTGCTGGAGTGTGTGGGGGGCGCAGATTGGAGGGGGATTCGGGGGGGGGGGCTCCAATCCACCTGCCCCACCTTCCAGTGCCAGCTAGACAACCCCCAAAATGAGTTCACTCTGCTCCCTTCCCCCGCTCCCATTCTGAAAAAAGTACCAGGAGCAGGTCTGCTCCTGGTGTGTGCAGACACAAGTTAATGAAAGTGCTCCACTTTGTAATGAAGGCAATCTACTTGGTAACACTCATATAATGTGGGGTCAGTTTATCATGGGATTGAGCCCTTTTTAAGTGGTCTACAGCTATGCATTTGTGTTTGGTCACAGCTGTAGAGCACTTTCAGGTGCAAGATCAGGTGAAAATTATCACTTCTGTGTGAATCCATTGTGTAACTCACTGGTAAATTTCCAAAAAAGAAAAAGCCCGAAAAGGAAAGCACCTTTGTAGTTTAATAATACTGCTGGTAATACTCTGGTTCAAGTGTTTAGCCAAATTTGGCTGATTAATTCATTAAGTGTTTCTTTGATGCAGTCCTGTTCATTTACAAAGAATGAATAATGGTCTGATCCCATAACACAATAGGAAACAATAGGAAAGACTTTCTTTGATCACAGTTCTGAGCCGCTTCCATTGTCAACATTTAACCTTCAAACTCCCTGTTTTTTTCTCAGGGCCATGCTACCAGTGGTTCTCTTTCTTTGTTCCGTCTGCCTTTCTGTCACTGAAACACCAACCTGGGCAAAACCATCACCGGCCAAACCCCTCTTCCTACCTGTCAACCCACAACAAGGTGCCTATGTTTGAGGTGAAGGCCACATTTCAAAAGCCTAGTTCCATTAAATAATTCATTTCTTACAACTATCTCTAATAAAAGAGAGTATATTTATTCAGTGTATAACAATATTTGATCTCTGTCATTCCTCTCTCTTAAGCATCATTGAAGAATTGGTTTACATATCAAATACATGCAGGCTCTTGTATTTTATTTTTTCTTCCAAGTTTAGGTTCTGATTCGGAAAAAAAAATTAAAAACAAGTTTACATTTATTTATTTCAATGGTAATTAAATGCTTTTACAATATGTACAAACTTCAGTGTCCTACCTGATTAAAGCATGAATCAAGACTTAAAGGAAAAAATAATAAAGCTGTAAAACCAGTTAGCTCTCCCAAACTCTTGGAATATAGAGCAGAAATATTGCAATTTGTTGAATTAAAACAAATCAAACTACTCCCTGGCTAAATTTTTAAATGTTAGATTTCAATTCATGGTGCAATTTTATAGCTAATCTATAAGCTCCTGAAAACTGGGTATAATATGAAGTGCTGACAAATTATTAACTATATTAGTGCTTAACCACTTCTGAAGACAGAGACATATTACAGTAAAAGCTCTGTTATCAAATATGTCAGTGAATCAAATATGCTGTGTCCGGTGCACCAAAGCTTTCACTCCCTGGCGTCAGTGTGCCGTGGGACAGGGAGGGGAGTCCTGCGCAGGCTGCTTTTCCTCAGGCTGTGGTCCAGAAGGAAGAAGTTGGACTCGGCTCGCAGTGGCAAAACTGGAAGTGGAACTTCCGGTTTCGCTAATGCCGCATCCCTCGAAAGCAAGATTTGTATTGACAGATGCCAGTTAGTGGAGCTTTCCAGTTGGTAAAGTGCTGAATAACATGGCTTTTGCTGTAGTATATGTCTTAAGTATGGAAGGCCCTTCTAAAGAGAAGAAACCTTATTGGTAAATGAAAAGGAGAATTGGATCCTTTTTTTCCTATTTATATACATGATATAATAAATGACATAAGTTATATTTTCATCTCAAGCAAGACTTGGAGAACTTAGCTTCACTGTCCATGCTGTGCCTGAGACCTCTGCCATGAGGCATGCCCCATCTCCTTGCTCTCCCTTGTTTTATAGTAGTTTCAAGTGTGTCCATAAAAATTGTGGCTTCAGGCAGAGCATGCAGGAGGTATTAGCCTATCCACACTAGCGTTGCTATTCGCAGCATGTGTTGTATAAGTCATATACTAAAAAGAAACGCAAGCAGTTCTTATTTTGTTGATTCTCCTGTGCTGTTACCTGGTTCATGGTCAGCCACTAAGTGGATAGCTACCTCTTGTTAAGCCTTTTAGGGGATTTAAACACATGGTCCCAGAGGAGGCACTTTAATAAAAGTGGCTCTTGGAACCGCTTTAATTAAAGTTCCTGAAGCAGCTTGAACCAGCTTTAATTAAAGTTCCTGAAGCAGCTCATGTATCAGTGTCCCCACACTTAAAAATGGTGGCAGGGTCACTTTAACTAAAGCTCAGTTGATGACCTATAGTTAAAGCACCACCACCGCCATTTTTAAGCACACGATGCCAATACATGAGACGCTGGAGTCTACTGGAGCATGGTAATTACCATGCTCCAGCAGACTCGATTAATTGAGTCTGCTTTGATGCACTGTAATTACAGTATGTAGGAGCATCCTCAGATAGTAAATAGGCTTTTCAGTACAAAGATCACCAATTTCCTGATTAACATATTTCCAAGAGAACAAGGCTAAAACTTATATTAATATGTCACCAATTACTTTATTATAATGACAGTAGTAATAAACATTAGGTCACATTAACAAAACTGTTCTTTCCTCAATGAACTATGTAACAAGGCAGTCATTTTTAAAGGACACAAACTCAGTTCAGCTTTATTGAGGAGTAGGAATCTATTATACTGAAAGTCAGCTAGGCTGGAAAGGATTCAGTGATCCAATTCTATTCCAAGCTGCTATCCTGTTTATACCAGCATAGCACAACAAAATCTATCCCAGGAAATGTGTTTGCTAAAAGGGAAGAAAAATATTTTGAATAATTAATTTGTCAGTTTCTTAATACACAATGTGTATTGTCACAAACTTTACAAAGTGTCTTGTGTGTTTGAGGTCCTTTTTAAGGACATGACTGGGGTTTTGTGAACATGTAACTGTAATCCATAATGTTCTCAGGCTCCTTGGTCTAGCAGAACACACATAAAGATGTAAGAATCAGATACTATCATCACATCTCACTGAAAGGTTTGTTCCAGCAGTAAAAGTTTTGTTTTGTTTTGTTTTAATCCCAAACCTCTCAATATGGATGCCTCAAGCCTGGAGTAGCATTGCCAAAAACAAATATATTTTATGTACTTGGTTAGATGTTTATATAGGTATTTAATTTTGTAGATGTGGTTTAGTTATCTGCATTTGAAAATTTAGTTCTGGATAAACCCATCCTCAGTAGATGGACATCCAATAAACTCAAGCTATGTGCTAGAACCAAATAACTTTCAAGTTTTACCTAAGACAAATAGAAATGGTTAACCCCTAGAATAGTAATACCTCCTAGCATCTCCTTATACTTTCTACAGAAAAAAGCATCAACATCCACACTTGCAGTTTTCCTTTTAATTTTGAGTTACATTTTATTCCCACCAATGTCATATGTTTTAGTTCATCTCTTTTTATCCTCAAAGAAATAACAAAGATTTTACATGAACGAACTGCAATCTATGAAGGATTTCTGAAAAGGTAAAGATGCACACAATAGTCATTCATATAGAAAAAGACTTCTCCTTGCATGTTTAAGGACCAAATATTCAAAGACATAGTAAAGGATTAGAACAGAGCCCATACTATTGTTCTGAACAGAAGATTCAGAAACTGCCAAATGTTTCTGCAATATTTGATATCATTGATCAAATAGCCTTTTATGAACTGCAAAGTGGAACAGGAATGTCCTAAAATAGAAAAAAAAATTCTTTTTCTTTTCAGAACATGCCTAGTTATGTTCTCCTACTGCTCATGAGGAAGCACATAAGGTTTAATCCTTTCCTTAATATTGTTATAAAACCCCTTGGAAGATAAGATAACTCACACCAAACATCATGAGCATAACAACAACATTCCATATCCCATTTTCTTTATATCAGTGAAGAACCTCTACTGCCTAGCTATCTAAATGCCAAGCCAAATTCAGCCCCTACCCAGAAGGCTGTGAAAGGTCTCAGTAGTTTTGACTGGTAAGTTAGTTATCTGTCTAGTTCTCGTTCAGTTTCAAATTATTTTACTGGATTCTAAACTTTTCTCATAACAGGAACCTTTGCAACTACAATGTTGATTTCTCCTCATGTTCCTTTTTAATTGTCCCCTCTTGCTTTTTTTTTTTTTTTTTTTTTTTTTTTTTTTTTTTTTTTTTTTTTTTTTTAGTTTATCCTCCCCCTGATCCATCAGTGAAAACATGAAGGTGCATTTTTACTGTTTTCTCAAGGAACCTAACTTTAGAAAATTAGATTCTGCTTTATTCTACATCAATCATTCTCATGTTTTAGTTATTTTCAAATGTTCTAAAGGACAAAGAAATTGGCTATTTATTCACTGAAATATCTCCCAGTTGTTAACAAAAACGGTTTTTAGCATATTTGGTTTATTGCATGAGCAATCATAATGATAAACATTTTTGTAATCTGGCAACTGATTATATATTGCCACAAACAGGACACAGGCAGTTCAGGCTAGTGGTAAGGGCAATGCAGAAGTCATAGGTCAGGAGATAGTCAGGTCAGAGCCAGGATGCCAGAAACAAAGACAAAGCCAGAGGGATCACACAGTGGCAGAGGTCAGAAAGCAAATTGGGTCAATACCTGCAGTCTGGATATGAGACAGAGCAAGTTGCTAAGCAGAGGCAGTCATCAAAGCCCTAGCCAGGCCAGGGACAGAACATCAAACACAAGAAGCAGCACAGCAATCTGGTGGCAGCAACAACCCTGCTGCTCAGACAGCTTCCTGCACTGGCCTTAAATAGGCCAAGGGAGCCAATACCTATCTCAGGAGTCCTGCAAATCAGGGGCCAGAAGCTTGAGGTCTTTGCCTGAAAGACGGTCCTTTCTTACTGTTCTGCCTTTGGCTACAGTGGGCAGGTAGAAGATTGTGCTTCTGGGG
Organism: Alligator mississippiensis; assembly: GCF_030867095.1. NCBI lineage: Eukaryota > Metazoa > Chordata > Crocodylia > Alligatoridae > Alligator > Alligator mississippiensis. Next base: position 50,211,114 of record NC_081831.1, read on the forward strand.
TCTCCAGCTCTGCTGTTTGAGATCAGCTTCTGACACACATGGCTTTTTATTGCATTAAATTAATAAAACATATTTCACTTGTTTGAGGAACACTTAATATACTTCCTTAGATTAATTGCCGTATCAGTAATAATGAATCGGTGGAGGATCAAGAGGTGGTAAATTGGTGTAATCACACACCCACTTTCTCTTCATGCTGTGGGAGCAGCAGCCAGGGACTTCTAAGCCCCTAAGTAAGATTTTCCCCCCAGTACCACCTCCCTTCCCATTGCTGCTGAGCAGCTCCTCCCCTCAACTCCCATTCCCTCCCTCCACCCACCCACTGCTGTTACTTTCCCTGGCAGCCCCAGGATCAGGGAGAGCTCCAGAGATGCTCCTGCCCTGCTCCAGCCACACTGTGTAAGAAGCCAGATACAGCAGCAGCAGGAGGCAGGTTTTCCCTCTCTGCCTGGTGCCTCTGGGTGTTCCCCACCAGCCTGGGAGCAGGTGCAGAGAGGAGGAACCTGCCTCCTGTTCCCAGCCAAGTCCAGCTCTACATGCAGCTGCTCACTGCAACTGTAGCTTGAGAGCAAGAAGGGAAATGGGAGGGGAGGGAAGCTGCACAGAAGGGAAGGGAGAGGTGGAGAGAGAGAGAGGAGTGGGAAAGAGATTCTTACCTGATTCAAGGACTTTGAAAAAGTCCCCGGCTGCTGCGCCTATGGTGTTGTCAGCTCACCTCGCATCACCCATCAGTTCTATCACCCCCTTTTTTAAAATCCTGACTTGCCTATGTGTTGAATCATTTTTTTTAGTGGTATACCCAAGAGAAAACTCAAATGTGGCCAATGTGGTCCCCATTTTCAAGATGGGGAGGAAGAAGGACCAGGGCAACTATAGGCCAGTCAGTCTCACCTCCATCCCTGGCAAAGTCTTTGAAAAAATTTTCAAGGCTCACATTTGTGAGAGCCCGGCAGGACAAATTATGCTGAGGGGAAACCAGCATGGGTTCGTGGCAGGCAGATCGTGCCTGACCAATCTAGTCTCTTTCTATGACGAGGTTACGAAACACCTGGACACAGGAGGAGGGATGGATGTCGTATACTTAGACTTCAGGAAGGCCTTCGATACGGTATCCCACCCCATACTGGTGAACAAGTTAAGAGGCTGTGACTTGGATGACTACACAGTCCGGTGGGTGGTGAACTGGCTGGAGGGCCGCACCCAGAGAGTCATGGTGGATGGGTCAGCTTCAACCTGGAAGGGTGTGGGCAGTGGGGTCCCACAGGTCTCGGTCCTTGGACCGATACTCTTCAATATCTTCATCAGCGACTTGGACAAGGGAGTGAAGTGTACTCTGTCCAAGTTTGCGGATGACACAAAACTGTGGGGAGAAGTGGACACGCCGGAGGGCAGGGAACAGCTACAGAGGCAGACCTGGAGAGGTTGGACAAATGGGCAGAAAACAACAGAATACAGTTCAACAAGGAGAAGTGCAAAGTGCTGCACCTAGGGAGGAAAAATGTCCAGCACACCTACAGCCTAGGGAATGACCTGCTGGGTGGCACGGAAGTGGAAAGGGATCTTGGAGTCCTAGTGGACTCCGGAGATGAACATGAGTTGGCAGTGTGATGAAACCATCAGAAAAGCCAATGGCACTTTATCGTGCATCAGCAGATGCATGACGAATAGGTCCAAGGAGGTGATACTTCCCCTCTATCGGGCGCTGGTCAGACCGCAGTTGGAGTACTGCATGCAATTCTGGGCGCCGCACTTCAAGAGGGATGCGGATAACCTGGAGAGGGTCCAGAGAAGGGCCACTCATATGGTTAAGGGCCTGCAGACCAAGCCCTACGAGGAGAGACTAGAGAAACTGGACCTTTTCAGCCTCCGCAAGAGAAGGTTGAGAGGCGACCTTGTGGCTGCCTATAAGTTCATCACGGGGGCACAGAAGGGAATTGGTGAGTATTTATTCACCAAGGCGCCCCCGGGGGTTACAAGAAATAATGGCCACAAGCTAGCAGAGAGCAGATTTAGATTGGACATTAGGAACTTCTTCACAATTAGAGTGGCCAAGGTCTGGAATGGGCTCCCAAGGGAGGTGGTGCTCTCCCCTACCCTGGGGGTCTTCAAGAGGAGGTTAGATAAGCTTCTAGCTGGGGTCATCTAGACCCAGCACTCTTTCCTGCCTATGCAGGGGGTCGGACTCGATGATCTATTGAGGTCCCTTCCGACCCTAACGTCTATGAATCTATGAATCTACATGGGATTTTCTTATTTGTAATGCACATGAAAGTGATCCGTGTATGATGGTATAATGGGAATAAGATTTGAATGAATGGAAACTGATATAAGTTTTTGCACACTCAGTATTCAACAATTAGTTTTAAAGAATAAATACTAGATGACAAAAAATAATCATAAAGTGTCTTACAGGGTCATGCCCTATTTACACTCAGGAATCATGTTATCCATATCTGGTATTTCAGTTGAGTTTGGTTTATGTTTTGCAATTCTCTTTATTAGCATAGTCTTCTTATTTGCATAATGATGTTGGAAGAAAGGCTATGCAAAAACAGAAAACTACTCTATTTTGACTTATACCCCTTGGGTATTAAATTTTTCATTATGCAGCTACTGTGCGTCTTCTCCTGTCTTTTCAGATCAGATTAAAAGCATTCTTTAAGAGAGATCACACAGTGCCATCCCTTCCCATTTCCTTGAGATTTCTCAAACACTGAAGTTTAGCTATCTTAGCTCTTTTTCTTTACACAGATTCACCAGTTAATTTAAAGCCATATTCCCAGTACTTATTCTGCATGACATAATACGTTCATTGAATCCATGCTTTATCTGTCAGTGGAGTGGGTTGTTTCCATAAAAACACTACAATGATGATCTTTCTAGTGAAAGTCTCCTGCTCACAGCAGTGTCTGTGACAGCTCATTAGTGGAGAATTTATTCAACAGGCCCTATACGAGTCCAATGGCCCATACTGTGAAAGTCGGGGTGGATACATTCATTTGTATAGAATTGTGAATTCCTTCCTGTTTTGTGAATGCTATTTCTTTCCCGTCAGTGCTCATTTTGCAGTAGTACTGAAAACTTCACTGTGATTACAACACTTTGTAGTAGGAGCTTGACACCTAGATGAGTTCCTTAAAAAAGTCATGGAGTATACAGGAGTAATCAATATTGCATAATCCTTCCCTACTGGAAAATTCTGCAGCCAGGAGGGTGTCTGAAGGCATATCTATATTGGGTCCATGCTGCCCTCAAGATTTCTGTCAAAAAAATAAACCCCACTCATCCACTACTTTTCTGAAAGTCCTAGATGTTCTGAGGATGCTCCCTGCCACCATTCTCCATTTTCAATGGCTGGTATGCTTGAAACTGGCAGCAGGGAGTGTCCACTGAACGTCTTCACTGACTCAGTTCCAGGCTGGGAACTAGAGAAGTGGGCCTGGGTGGGTGAGGCTTACCTTTCAGCAACATCCTCAGGAGCAACACGGAACCTGTGTAGACCCACCTTTAGAAGACTCAGAGCTAGGAATGATGACCTTGTCCTACCAGACATTTGATTTAGGCAGAAGTAGGACAGAAAGCTTGGATTCACTCATACTGATCTGCTTCCCTCCAGAGAGGGCAACTGATACAGTGTGTGATACAGATCTGTATTCATGAGATATTAGTATCACATGTCAAAACAAACATTCACTTTCAAAACATTTCTGAAAGAGGCCCCATTAGATAAGAAACAGAATGAGCATCTCAGCTACATTTTACATGAGCCCAATATTTCTCTAATCTAGATCATAAATACCTAAGAATAAACATAGGTCAGTTTTTGCCTGTTTAAGATTAGCCGTGTTTAAGACCCTTTACCTAAAAGAAATGCTTTTATTCACTAATCTAGGAAAACACCAAATTCAAGTGTATGCAGTTATCAACTCAGTATTTTATTCCTAAAACTGTAGTTCATTTGTTAGTATTTCTATGAAGAACTTGACTCTGTGAGAAACAATAGGCACAATTTTTCTAATCATTATTTATTTAAAGCATTCTAGAGTTTAGTAAACACAGTGAAAAAATATTTTTCTATTAAAGTAAACAAAACGATTCCAGATGTAGTAAAGCAGGAGGTTTATTTTTTTGTCTAAGACAAGGAGTCTACTAGAAAACTGCTACTCAGAGTAATGCATATATACATTTTATTTTACAATATTATTAAACATTATAATCTCTGAATCTTTGTATGAAAAACATATGAGGTGACTTTCAGGTTCTCTACATTTTAATGGGCTAAGGACAATGATTCACGATTTTTTTTTCAACCACGTCTGCTATGTTGAAGGGAAATGCTTGCTAATTTGATTCTCTAATGAATCTGACTCCTAACAGTGCTTGGTAAATAGGCATATTTGTTTGTCTGAATAAGGGATATCCTGTTTTCAGCTACCTCTGTGTTTGTTTTCTCTCCCCCACAACTAAGTTCTATTATAACCATCATTCCATTATAGTAACTTCAGGAATGTAATTCATCTTGACAAGAGAATTATGATGCTAAGTTAGTGCAGGAAAGTTGTTGATTGTTTTTCTGTTTTGTATTATATATATATATCTATTTGGGTACAGGAGGAATATTAACAATAATGAAAGTTGTACAGCAATAAGTCAGTATTGGTTACATGCAAAAACAAGGAAAAGCAGTGTTGCAGCAGAAAAAAGGTAAAAAAAGTTTTATTCATTGAACTTGCTCACTCATCATAGTAGGCGGTTACTGTGATTAACCCAGAAACACCTTTCCTTACCTTAAGTCCAGGCCCTGTTCAGAGAAATCATGGAAACCTGTGGATCTTGTGCATTCTTTTAAAGAAAAAAAGTCAATGTTTAAAAAATAAAAAAGCTTTTGTTTACTTTCTCTTTCAATTTTTTTTATAAAAATATAAAAAGATAAAACAAGGTATTATTATTTATTACAGAAAACATCACTAGAAAACTTTAAAATAAATTGCATCTCTGAAATGGAAGTGCTTTAAAGGGAGCTCTTGCCAACAAACAGAGGGACTTCATGAATTTGGGAAGAGGAACCCAATTACTTTACTAACCTTTGAAAGGGTGCTCTCCTTTCTGGGGAGTAAGTTCAGCTTCCCCACATACCTAAGAAGTAGTACCAGGGTCCCTCTATTAGGGCTATGCAAAGCTTCGGGTGGTAATTCAATTCAGAGGAGATTCGGCCCAATTAGGTGGCCAAATCTCCAAATCTGAATCAAATCTGGGGACCAATTAAAAGGTCCGAATCAATTCAAAGCTCTCCGAATCTTTGGAAGAAGTTTGGAGATCTTTGATGATTTGGACAGTCCCAGCTGCAGCAGGGAGTTGCAGCCAGACTAGGAGTTGGTAAGTAGGGGGAGGGGAGTCTGGGAGGAGAGGGAACCATGGGTGGACCCCTGCCAGGCCCCATCCCCTGCCTGCTCCGTCAGCCCCCCTGACCTCCACCCGCTCCCCCAGCCCCCATGACTGCTCAACCTGCCCCAGCTCTAGCCCTTTAAGAAAAAAAAAAACCTGAGAAAACCCCTGGGATTCACCAGCTCCTGCAGTGGCCTCAGGGCTTCCTGGGGCTCCTGCAGAGCCCCCTATGCAGCATGGGGTATCGGGGATCACCTCCGTCAGGCAGGAATGGTGAGCCCGGGGTTTTTTTCATTTTCTTTTCTTAAAGAGCCAGAGCTGGGGCAGGTGGGGCAGCCATGGGTGGGGCTGGGCCTGGGGGAGCAGGGCAGGGACTGGGGGCTTGTGCAGAGTTTTAGATTTGTAGAGGTAACTTGGCACTTCTGGAATGCAAACATTTAGACTGCAGCTAGCCATTACACAATGATGCAACACAAAGAGAAATGTTCTTTATGGTATGTTGACATAAAGAGTAGGCCTGTGCGAAGTAGCTAGTATTTGCTTCGGATTCGGCCAATTTGGGGAACAGCAATTTGATTTGATGATCCCAAAACTAGGCACAGTACTCAAAGAGAGGCCTCACTAGTGCTGAATAGAGCAAAATAATCACTTCCTTTGATTTGCAAGTGACAATCCTGTTAACACAACCAAGGATGCTGATGGCTCTTTCTGTTGGCTTATATTCAGTTTATGGTCCACTGTAACCTCCAAGTCCTTCTTTGCAGTACTGCAGCCCAGCCAACCCTTCCCCATCTGTATTTATGAATGTGATTATTCTGCCCAAGTCCAGAACTTCACACTTATCCATGGTGAATCTCACCTGATTGATTGAAGACCATTCCTCAAGTCTATCCAAGCCATTCTTCATCCTAGTCCTGCTCTCTAGAGTGTCCAAAATTCCACTCAACTTGGTGTCACCTGAAAATTTGCTAAGCAGCACTGGATCTCATAATCCCAATTGTTAATGAAGATATTAAACAATACTGGATACCCCCACTTTGATACCTCCACTCAACTAGATATGGAACCATTGAGGACTACTCTCTGCATACAATGGTTGAACCAGTTATACATCCACTTTACAGTACTTCTGTCTAGCATGTATTTCCTTAGCTTCTTAATGAGAAACAGTGTCAAAAGCCTTGCTAAAGCCAAGGTGTACCATGTCCACTGCTCTCTCCCCATCCATATAACCCATTACCTATCACAGGAGGAAATCAGAAAGTCAGGCATGACTTTCTTTTGGCAAATCCAAGCTGGCTCTTCCTCATCACTTTGCTCTTCTCTAGGTGCTTCACAGTGGATTCCTTGAGGACCTGCTTTATGATCTTTTCATGTATAGAGGTTAGGCTGATTGGTCTATACTTCCCTTCATCTTCCTTCTTCCCTTTCTTAGACATGGGCACTATATTAGCCCTTTTCCAGTCATCTAGAACCTCACCCAATCTTCATGAGTTCTCAAAAAGGATAACTAATGGCTCTGAAATTACCTTGGCCAACTCCTTCAGTACCCTAGGGTGCATCCCATCCAAATGCCGACCTGAAAACATCTCACCTCTCTAGGTAATCCCTAATCTGTTGTCTCTAATCTGTTACTCTTAACTGTTTGTCTCCTTCCTCATCTTTGCTTCCAACTACACTTGTCATCTGGTAGTTACCCATTTGTGAAAACTGAAGTAAGAGAGGCATTAAATACTTCAGCCTTCTCTGTATCATCTGTAACTAAATTGCCATCTGCATTCCATAAGGGACCTATTTAATCTCTGGTCTTCCTCTTACTTTTGACACTCCTATAGAATCCATTTTTAGTGCCTTATGTTCCTTTCCAGCTGTATCTCAAAAAGTGCCTTGGCCTTCCTAATTTTCTCCCTGCATGCCTGTGCCACACTTCCATGCTCTTCATTAGTACTGACTAAGTTTTCACTTTTTATAGTATTCATTTTTTAAGTTTCATCTTGAAGAGATCACTGTCTAGCCAGGCTGGTCTCTTGTTGCACTTCCATTTTTTTCTGTCATACCGGGATAGCTTGCTCCTGCATCCTTACTGAGGCCTCTTTAAAGTACAACCAGTTCTCACAGATTCCTTTTTCCTTTAGAGTTTCCTCACAAGGGATCCTGCTACCAGGTCCCCAAGTTTCTTAAAGTTTGCTTTTCTGAAGCCCAGTGTTGTTCTGGTGCTCACATTTCTTCATCGCCTTAGGATCTTGAATTCTTATAATTTTGTGGTCAGTGAATGTGTTTACATGAAATGGGTAATGTGTAGTAAACTAACTCTACTGTGCATTAGCACATCACAGCAAAGACAATGCTAATGTGCTAATACCCAGTAGAATTAGTCTACTGCAAACTAAGCATCATGAAAAAACATGTGCCATTGCTACTGCATTTATGTAGTACCTCATATTAGAGGTATAGTACTAAACTTAATGTGAAGTAGTAAAGGCACATTAATACATGTGTAGACATACCCAGTGTCATCCAAGTTACTTCCACCATTACATTCTCAACCATTTCTTCCCTGCTTGTGAGCAGTAAGTCAAGAAGAGCTTCCCTCTGGCCTCCCCCATTATTGGCCTGCCTACCACCTCAGTCAAAAAAGTTATCCCCGACACACTCCAGGGACTTGGTAGACTGCTTGTGCACTGTTGTGCTTCCCTCTCACCAGATGTCCAAATAGTTAAAGTCCCCCATGAGAATCAAGTCCTGTGATTTAAAACCTTCTATCACTTGTTTAAACAAGGCCTCATCCACCTCCTCTTCTTGGTTTGTAGGCCTGCAGCAGATGCCCACCTTGACATCCTTCCTTCTGCTCTCCCCTCTGACCTTTATCTATAGTACCTCTAAACCAATACTGTGCCTCCAAACACACTACATTGCCTTTATACACAGAGCAATGCTTCCTTTTTTACCCCCTACCTGTCTTTCCTGAACACGTTATATCTCTCAATGACCATACTCCAGTCACATGAACTATCCCACCATATTTCCATAATCCCAATTACATCATAATTCTGTGATTATACTAGGACGTCCAATTCTTCATGTTTGTTTCCCATACTTCTCACATTAGTGCATAAACATTTCAAGCATCAGAGACTCCTATCCTCTCCCTGAGAAAATTGCTAAGGTTTCCATTATTGCTTTCCCTTACTAAGTTTTACCTCAGTATCCAGGCTCTTTACTTACCTGGAATTTCATCTCGTGTCCCTGGTGAACCTAGTTTAAAACCTTCCTCACTAGGTTAACAAGCCTGTATGTGAAGACACTCTTCCCTCTTTACAACAGATGGGCCCATCTGTTCCCAGCAGTCCATCTTCCTGGAATACCGTCCCATGGTCAAAGAAGCCAAAGCCCTGCTGGCAACACCATCCATGAAGCAATGTTTTGACCTGTAGGTTTGCACCTGATTCTTACCAGGCCCTTTCCCTTGATTGGAAAGATTAATGAGAACACCTCCTATGCCCCCATCCCCTTCACCCTTGCACCCAGAGCCATGATCAGTTCAAGGAAATCATGGCAGTATCATTAATGCTCATATAAGTGAGCAGTATGGGATAGTATATCATATACCAGCTGAGAGCCTCACTGAGATTCTGAAATTCAATTTTTATATACAAGAAACACTATATATGCCCATACCAGTTTTACACTTGCCTCTGAACAGACAGAGGTATTTACACACTTAATAGCCACAAATACAGATTTCCCTTTCATTTGTACTGGTGTGGTTCCACTGATATAAATGGAGTTATTCTTTGTTTAAACAGCTGCAAAAGTGATAGGTGAATCAGGTGCAACAGGTTCATTGAATGATGCATTACTTTCTACTGGGAAAATAGAATGAACAAGCACAGTAACTGGAATATTTCATCATCCACATTAATAATGTAAGTATAAGTGAAGCCAGACCAATTACCAGGAAGAAGCATTAGTCAAAGTTTTATTTAAAAGAAGGTAGAGGAAGTACTTTACCAATTAGACTAAGAGACCCTTAGGGTCTCCAGCCATTTTTCTGCTTCCCTGAAAATGGCTTAGTTAAGCAGGTTTACTAGCTTTCCTTCTGTCTCTCAAAGCCTGAGGCAAATGAGGCTTTCCCAAGTTCACTAAATCTAGTTTTATTATTTCACAGAGACATAACTTCAGTGATGGCATCAGGAAAAAGAGAGAGAGAGAGCAGAGAAAGAAGGGATGCGGGGACAGGAGAGAAGCAGAGCAGAGCAAAGAGGAATAAAAACAAAAAAAACCCACAAAAAGGCTGGAAACTGAATTTGAATTTCAACAAGGTGCATTTCTCTAAGATTTTTCGCTGTAAATGGTATAAAAGCACTTAATCTGAAGCTTCAAAAATGTATAGATGTAAAACTAAAAAGTTGTGGCCATAGAAACTTTATTCCATTACTCTTCTAAGTAAAACTAGATGATTTTTCTCTGAGAGACCATGTTTTACAGTATCCAAGAAGAGGATGGGTGCCCATGCTTCCACAAAATGGTCTGTAATAAGTACATCTCAGTGTCAGGATGTCCAGGCTATAGTAATTACATAGTAAGTAATGGTTCTTTTATCTTTGGAAAGTGCAGAGCCAAAGATTCCATAGGCCAGAACTAGGGGTAGCCCCCTGGTTTGTAAATGGGTGCCAATCAAAATAACTTTACCAGTTATGCCTTTTCTTTCACACTTAGTATTAGATTGATTTGGTTTCCCATTTAAATCCATCTTTCTTCCAGAGATTCTTATGCCTGGTTTGCCTAAGGAGTCGAAGTAGACTTTAAAATTCACCTTAATTGTAGTATACTATGCACACTTTCTTCTCTACAGAAAAACAATAGTACTGCAACATAGCATATCCAAAGGCACAACTTTGCAAAGATGTCATGCTACTTTGTCTACCTCAGGCGGTACACACAACCATTACATTTAGATTGCCCTGGTTAAGATAAAGTAAATGCTCAATCATGCTGGTGTTCAGAGGACTAAATATGGAAAAAAATGGTACACCTGATTGAAGTCAGTGCACCTAAGTAGGTCCACTAACTTAGATGAGATGTGGTTAACTCAGTCTACAAAATGGTTAACCTGATCTTGTGAATGCCTGCATTTGTTTTCAGCACAGCCCCAGGCTGGGAAAGCCTAGATGCTTCCCCAGCCCCAGGCTGTGCTAACCCAATAACCACCTCCTGCAACCCTGACCCCAAATCCACTGCCCAACCAGGCAATTTCCTGGTTCCCCCTGTGGACCCAATACCCGCCTGCATCCCACCCCTCCACCCCATGGATCTACTAGTGACTTCCTCCAATTTTGCCCACCTCTCTCTCCACCCCATTTTACTTGCACCGGTTTCCCCATGTGGCAAACACCTGTCCATGCCATTCCCCAGAGCATCATGTACCTGCTCCTAGTCCAGGTGTAAGTGGCTGAAATGCCATTTACACCTAGACCAGGTGTGGCAAACACTTGTTCATGCCCAGTATCTGGAATCTCTAGTTTTGGTTCCTGTATTGTTTGCTATTTTCAGAGAAACTTGTAAAGAGAATAAGAAAAAGTCAGTAAGATTCACCTGTCCTAGCAACTGTATTAGAAAAGTAAAAATTTCTTGAATCAGAAAACAGAGAAATCATGATCAAATGCCTGTGTGCAGTTAAGGTACTGTTAGAGTGATGTTGCGGCTGGGTGCAGCTAATTCACATCCAGAAGTAACAATAAACAGTATTTCCCTGACAGCAGAGTACAGTATGCAATACCTGGGCATTAATCAAGAATATGCCAGTTATCTGGAACAGTACTCACTAATAGTTTATTTAATACCTGCTTTCCTGAACCATGTACAGGTATAATACCACGGTACATTGCAGGTCCTCCTTTGATCAGATGACATATTTTTGAAGGATATTCAGAGCTTTCTGAATCCCACTTCTACTGCAGTGACAGGAGACCATTTCTGTGCTCATACCCATCTTTGAAGTACTTAGTGTACTCTTGGTACTACAGGAATAATAAATATAATAACCCTAATTAACAGAGGCTGGTGTCTTTGCAACACATTCAGTATGAACAAAGTGCATTTAATAATTATATTGTCAAATTGCAGCACTTATACCACTGCACCATTTTGAGATACCTGAATATATAAAATAGTGAAGCTAAAAGATACTTTCAATTAGATACTTTAAAAAACCCTTACCTCCTTCAGAACTTGAAAGAGTTTTGCTGAAGACAAAAATGTCTGACTTAAAAAAATAAAATAAATTAAGCTACACTTGGCCAGGTCCCAGTCTCTGGGGCTAAATACAGATGGGCAAAATGCTGAGGCTGAATTGATTCAATCTTTGCATATTAGTCTAAATTGCATAGATTGAACTGATAAGCAAGTGAACAGACATTCACTTTTGATTCTGGAAATACAGCCACATGCCTACAGTGGCCCAGGCCAGAAACCAGAGGATGCTAGAGCAGATAGCTTGGACCAAGGTTAGCCCACCCGCTTTGCAAAGGGGGGGGGAGAGAGGGGGCTTGCACGGGAGGTGCAAAGCATCCTGGGAAGCTAGGGGACTGTGAGTTAACTTGATCTGGAGGGGATCTGGGTCAGAAGTACAATAAAGTTATTTAACCCAAGTAATAAAATCATATAAAATTAAGGTTGGAAGGGACCTCAGGAAGCCATTTAGTCCAACCCCATGCTTGAAGCTGGCCAGCCACAAATACATCATCATCTCAGCCAAGGCTTTGTCTAGCTGGGTATTAAAAACTTTCAAGGATGGAAAGACCTCAACCTATCAAGGTAAACTTGTCAGTGTTTTACTACTCCTAGTGAGAACGTTTTTCCTAATATCTAACCTAAACTTCCCTTGCTGCAGCTTGAGACCATTGCTCCTGGTTCTGTCATCTGCCACCACTGAGAACAGTCTAGCTCCATCCTCTTTGGAATCACCTGTCAGGTAGCTGAAGGCCGTTATTAAATCCCCTCCCCCACAACCTTCTTTTTTCCAGACTAAATAAGCTCAGTTCCCTCAGCCTCTCCTCAAAAGTCATGTACCCCCACCCTTTCACCATTTTTGTTGCCTGCCTCTAGACTCTCTCCAATTTGTCCACATCCTTTCTGATGTCCCAAAACTGGACATAGTACTCCAGATGTGGCCTAACCACAGTGCAGAGTAGTGGGGAATAATTACTTCCCTCAATCTGCTGGCAACACTCCTACTAATGCAGCCCAGTATGCGTTAGCCATCTTGGCAAGAAAGGCACACAGTTGACTCATATTCAGCTTACTGTCCATTGTAACACTCAGGTCCTTTTCTGCAGAGTTGTTGCCCAGTGAGTCAGTCCCCAGACTATAGCAGTGCATGGGGCTGTTCTCTCATATGTGCAGGACTTTGAACTTAGTTCTTATTGAACCTCATGAGAATTTTTTTGGTTCAAGCCTCTGATTTGTCAAGGTCTCTCTAAATCCTATCCTTACCCCAGTGTATCTACTACTCCCCCAGCTTGATGTCATCTGCAAACTTGCTGAGAGTATACCCCATGCCTCCTTTCAGATTGTTGATGAAGATATTGAACAAAACTGGCCCCAGGTCTGACCCCTGGGGCATTCCACTTGATACCAGTTGCAAATTAGATATCAAGCCATTCATTACAACCCTCTGAGCTGAACAATCCAGCCAGTTTTATATCCACCTTACAGTCTATTCATCCAACCCATACTTCCTTAGCTTGCTTGTGAGAATATTGTGGAACACTGTATCAAAAGTCTTGCTAAAGTCAAGGTATATCATGTGCGCTGCTCTTTTCACATTCACAGAGCCAGTCATCTTCTCTTAGAAGGCAATCAGGTTGGTCTGTCATGATTTGCCCTTGGTGAATCCAAGTTTACTGTTCCTAATCAACTTCTCCTCCAAGTGCTTAGAAATGGAATCCTTGAGGAACTGCTTCACAATTTTTCCAGGGACTGAGGTGAGGCTGACTGGTTTGTAGCTCCCTGGATTCTCCTTCTTCCCTTTCTTAAAGATGGGCACTATATTTGCCCTTTTCCAATCAGATGGAACCACTCCTGATCACCATGATTTTTCAAAGATGACGGCCAGTGTTTCCACAATCACACTGGCCAACTCCCTCAATACCCTCAGGTGCAACCTGTCCATCCCTGTGGACTTGTACAAGTCCAGCTTTTCTAAATAGTCCCTAACCTGCTCTTTTACCACTGTGGGCTGCTTACCTCCTTCTCAAACTGTGCTGCCAGACGCAGTAGTCTGGGATCTAACCTTGCCTGTGAACACCAAGGTGAAAAAGACATTAAGTATTTTAGCCTTTTCTGCATCCTCTGTCACTAGGTTGTCTCCCCCATTTAGTAAAGGACCAACACTTTCCCTGATTATCCTCTTGTTGGTGACATACTTGAAGAAACCCTTCATGTCCCTTGCTAGCTGTACCTCCAATTGCACTTTGGCCTTCTTGATTTCATCTCTGCATGCCTGAGCATGTCATCTCTTATACTCCACCCTAGTTGTTTGTCCAAGTTTCCCCTTCTTATAAGCTTCCTTTTTTGTATTTTAGCTTCCTGAAGTGTTCACTGCCAAACCCAGGTAGTCTTTTGTCAAACTGGTTAGTCTTCCTGCACATCAGCATGGTTCATTCATGAACCCTCAGTAAGGTTTCTTTAAAGTAGAACCAACTCTCCTGGACTTCTTTCCCCCTCAGAGCAGCCTGACAGGGGATCCTGCCCATGAGTTCCCTGAGTGAGTCAAAGTCTGCTTTTCTGAAGCCCAGGGTGTCAGGCCTGGACTGATTTTCTTCTAAACTAATATTTTACTCTTGTATTATTTTGTTTCCATTTGATCTCCAAAGAAGCACTGAATCTTTTCCAAATCGATTCAGAGGCTTCTGATTTGATTTGGGCCTTTTAATTGGTCTCCCAATTCAATCTGGATTTGGAGATTTGGTTGCCGAATCAGGCTGAATCTCCTCTGAATAGACTCGACTACCAAAGCTTCACATAGCCCTAGTAAACAAGCTTGAAGTTTAGAACCTGGGACTTTGATGGATGAGCCTGGCCACAGGTCAGGATGGAAAAATACCGCAAGTTTGAACAAAGACTTGATGCCCCCTATAAAAGGGAGAGACTTAGCAGCAAGAGGTTGGGTACATTCTGCACTTCAACAACAGAGCATCGGTAAATGTCCAACAAAGGCCTGGCTGCCTCCTCCTGCTCAGCTTAGCTGGCCACTAAGCTGACTTGAGCAACTAAAAGACTGGCCATATCTTAGTATCAGGAAAACTGTTTGTGTATGTATGTGTGTTTGAATGTGATGCTCTGATGTTTTTATATTCTCAATAAACGTGGTGTACTGCCTTGTCCCCTGATAAAGATTCCATTTGTGCAACATACTGTATGCCCAGTGTGGTGTACAACAAGGGTCCATACTCTGCTGCTCTCCTTCCTTCTTTCCTTTTGTCAGGATCCTGAACTCAATTATCTCATGGTCGCTGCTACTAAAGTTCCAATCACTACCTTCCCCACCAAGTCTTCCTTGTTTGTGAGCAGCAGGTCAAAAAGAGCATGGTGCCCAGATGGCCAGTGCAGCCCTTGCACCAGGAATTTGTCCCCAACACTCTCCTAAAACTTCCTGGACTGTCTGCACACTTCTGTATTGCAGATTTCAGGGTGATTGAAGTGCCCCATGAGAACCAGGGTCTGTTATCTGGAAACTTTGTATATCTTTTTGAAAAAGCCTCATTCATCTCATCCTCCTGATCTGGTTGTCTCTTGTAGATACCAGCCATGACATCATCTTTGTTGCTCTCCATTCTGACCATAACCTAGAGACTTTCAACAAGCCTATCTCCAGTTTCATACTGGAGCTCTGAGAAATCATGTGGCTCTTTTACATAAAGCACAACTCCTTCTCCTCTGCCTGTCTTTCTTCAACAGTTTATACCCAGCCATGACAGTTCTTCAGTCCTGCGAGCTATCCCAACATGTCTCTGTTATTCCAATCTTGTTATAGTTCTGTGACTGTTAAGTCCATAAATCAGTCAAGTTTGATACTACATCCACCCAAGTTTAGTTTAAGCTAATTTTGGCCATTTTAAAAGTGGTTTATGTGCACTGTACTGTTGTTACCCTTTGAACTGGTTTCTAATCACTTATACTATTTATGTTTAACTAGCAAATTGCCCATAATGAATGATGGGGGGGGGGGGGTGGGCAGGCGGGAATGGAGCACCTCCACCTAGCACCCTGTGGTTTCATATATTCATAGATGCTAGGGTTGGAAGGGACCTCAATAGATCATCAAGTCCAACCCCCTGCATAGACAGGAAAGAGTGCTGGGTCTAGATGACCCCAGCTAGATGCCTACCTAACCTCCTCTTGAAGACCCCCAGGGTAGGGGACAGCACCACCTCACTTGGGAGCCCATTCCAGACCTTGGCCACTCTAACTGTGAAGAAGTTCTTCCTAATGTCTAGTCTAAATCTGCTCTCTGCTAGCTTGTGGCCATTATTTCTTGTAATCCCCGGGGCACCTTGGTGAATAAAACCTCACCAATTCCCTTCTGTGCCCCAGTGATGAACAGAGTGGTGTCACCACTCTGCCTCTGGCCCCGTGCACCCCATCCCATGCCCTGCATCCCCCCACCCCCCGCATCTAGCCCCATCACCCCCCCCCACATCTGGCCTCATGCACCCTCACCACTCCCTGCCGCTCCTGCTGCAGCCCCATATGCACCTGTTGGGAAAGTGGGCCTTGGCTCAGACCCCTCAATGGGCATGAGCAGCATAACTACAGGCAAGAGAGGTCTGGAACCCATGAACTTATGCCTCAATGATGTAATCTGACCTACTTACAAAAGTGAGGCATGCACTGAGATAACCATGGAACGCTAGAGTGCCACATGGAAAACCTAGGTGTCGAGTGAAACACCTGGAGTGTTGTGTGCATGCCAAAGTGACTGGTTGAGGAAAGTGACTGACAGGTGGAGTGACTGAAAGCAGTACATAAGGAAATCCTGTCACAGAGAGAGAGAGAGCGAGCGAGAGAAAAAGCGAGAGAGAGAGTGAGCGTGCGAGCGCGTGCATGTGTGTATTTTACTTGAGGTATGTGGTGGCTCGAGTGTAAAGTGTGGGAACAGAATTAGTGATGTGTGATGCATGGGCAAGTTATGGGTGTGAATTTGGTGTGGTACTGAGGGTGATATTGAGAGAGAGTGGTTTGGACATCCTGGGTGGGTATTGTGTATGGTGAACAATACTCACCTGGATACATACCTGACAATGATGATGACATCGCAGACTACCATTATTTGGTGGGTAAAGTATCACTTTTTCCCTCATCTCCAATCCAACTACCCTTAAGGGAATGGATCTGAAGCCTCTGTAAGTCTGTATCATTGCTGTGATTGGATTTACAGTGCAGGCTTGGTGCTGCACCATACTGCCCCAGCAGAGTTCTTATAAGCATTGCTATTTCTCTTAATGTTGATGCCAGTGCTCTCTGTTGATGTGTTGCATATAGTAGGTGTGAAACAGCTATGTTTTGTTTTGGTTTTGGCCTTTAAGGACAGTGATTCGTTTTGGTGTTTTGATTCACTGTTCCATCTCAATTCAGCCAAATCTGTTTTAGAGTTTCTCCCACTGCCTCCCCCTCTCTGCCGGCTGTTGTTGGGGCCAGGCAGAGGTGGCAGCGGGGGGGGGGGTGGGGGTGGTAGTGGTGCAGGGGCAGCAGTGGCAGAGGGGCACAGCCACCAGAAATCCCCTTCCCCTCTATGCTTCCCTCCCTCCCTCACCTCTTCTGCACCAGCCCCTCCTCCCTGCTGGCTGTTGTTGAGGGGGAGGGGTGTGACTGCTCCCTCGCTCCCTTTATCCATAACACTCTGGGCCCTAGAGAACCAATCAGCACACACCCTCTTGGAAGCACATGCACAGCTGGCCTGGAGTGTTATGGACAGACAAAAAGAAAGACTGAGGTTTTTATTATATTAGAATTTTTGTCCCTATCTTGGCTGGCTCCTTTGAGCTCTTTTAGCAAGACACTCCTCCCTAACATAGTCCATTCCCTTGATTACTGCACAGTCAGCAACAACAAGTAATTCTATGGCACCCATCTCTTGAAATACCATGCACACTCCTGGCTGTGATACAGCATGTAAGCAAAAGTACACTGCAGTCCCCAAAATACACGGTGACAGTCATGGCTTGCTGATCATTTTAAGAGGTTTAATTTAAAGAAGTCTTTCAGCTGCTCTAATTTATGTCAAGGGCTTGTTCCAGTGCCAGGATCATGATTTAGAATCATATTCTTCCTCCTTCCTCCACATCCTAATTCTATGTATACCATAATTTAAGTGAACGCCAAATGCATGCCAATGTCTCTTAATTCCCAGCTGTATTATGTTAACATAAGAAACTATACTTCTTTTGTTTGAATGTTATAGTTGTGTAATCCCTTGTTTACAAAATAACTTTTTAAAAAATAAAGTAGAAAACTTTTACTTTGAGAAATAACAATTTGACAGGTTACTTACATGGGGTACAATTTGATCATAAGCTACACTAAGCATTAATTACTTTTACAAATATACTATAGGCCATTTGCTCTTATAATACAAAAGTTATTAAAATGTAACTTCTAATCATGCTTAGTACTAATATGGCACTTCAGAGACTGTATGTGTTATATAAGCACTTAACTACTCTTAGTGGAGGGTGGGCTGTGGAGGTTGCCTAGCAGGGACCCGGAGGCTGTGGGTGGGGGAGGGGTCTGGAGGCTCCCTTGCCTGTCCCTTTTGTGCCTGACTTCAGGCCCTGGAGGAACAGGTGAGGGAGCTCCAGGCTGAGGTGAGCAGGCTATGGGGGAATCAGGGCTGTGGAAGACAAGATTGACACCTATTTCCATTCTCTGCAGTATCAGTCTTTTGGCAGACAGACCTCCCAGGAAGGATGCACAGCAGAGGAATGGCAGAAGGTGACCACCAGAACCAGGGCCGCTCGGGCTATTGTGGTGGTGGCTCCCCTGGGGAATAGATTTGAGGCCTTGGCAGCCTTGGAGAAGAAGGCCAAAGTGGATGCCTCTGGGGGTGACGGTGCCAATCTAGACACGGCACAGTCTGAGCAAGCACGGAAGAATGAGGAAGAAACACTGAGCCCTCGACATCGGAGACTCCATCCTGAGGGGAACGGAGGGTCCCATCTTCCAACCTGACCCCATGGCACATGAGGTCTGCTGCCTGCCTGGGGCTCAGATTTAGGATGTTACAAGCATGATCCCAGACCTCATTCAACCCTCAGACCAGTACCCTATGGCCCTAATCCAGGTGGAAAAAAATGATGCGGCGGGGAGAAGTTCAGAACGCATCATGCAGGACTACGAGGCCCTGGGGGCCAAGCTCAAGGAGACGGGGTGCAGGTGGTATTCTCCTCTATTCTTCTGGTAAGTAGATGTGAATGGCACCATGAGGCCTGCATCGGAGTGGTCAACTAGAGGCTTCAGAGTTGGTGCTACCAGGCAGGCCTTGGGTTCCTTGACAATGACCCACATTTTCGCACAGGGGGCATGCTTGGGTGAGATGGGCTTCACCTCTCCCCTAAAGGCAAGCATGTTTTCTCTTCCAGGTTGGCTGATCTCATACAGCATGCTTTAAACTAGTTTCATCGGGGGATGGGGCCGCAGGGAGACACGAGGACATTTCCCAGCCAAGACAGGTGATGAGCACTAGAAGTACCAAGGTAAGTGACAGGGGTCTGGATAGTCCTGGGATCAGGGGGAAGGTGCATGCACTCATAGGAGGCCTTAAATGTCTCTAAACTAATGCTTGTAGTATGGGGAACAAGCAGGAGGAACTTCCTGCTAGCTAACACAAAACCAGACATAGTGGGGCTCAATGAAACCTGGTGGAATTCAACTCATGATTGGGCGGTAAACATCAGGGGCTACAGACTGTTCAGGTGAGATAGAATGGGGAGGAAAGGTAGGGGTGTGGTGCTCTACATCAAAGAGCAATACATGTCCTCAACAAACAGCACAGGGTTAGAGGAGGGGCAGACTGAAGTGCTCTGGGTTAGAATACAAGGGGGTTGGAAAGAAAGGGACTTAATGGTGGGTGTCTACTATCGACCACCCAACCAGGGAGAAGAGCTGGACTGGGAATTCTCAGGTCAGCTTGCGGAGGCAGTTAGGTCAAGGGACGTGGTCATCATGGGTGACTTAAACTACCCAGACATCTGTTGGGAGAAGCAGTCAGACAGGTTGGACCACTCACATAGGTTCCTAGCCATGATACAGGACTCCACCTAACCCAGGAAGTGCACAGTTCCACCACGGGAAATGCCTTGCTGGACCTGGTCCTAGCCACAGGAGATGACCTAGTGAGGGGACTGTGGGTTCTCTGTAGCGATCATTGTCTAGTGAAATTCACCATCCAGTGCAGGGTGTCAAAGGCCTGCAGCAAGGCAGCAACCCTTGACTTCAGGAGGGCTGATTTCAATGAGTTAAGGAGATTAGTTGGGGAAGCACTGAGGTCCCGGAGGGTAGAGGAGTTAGGAGTCCAAGACGAGTGGTTGTTCCTTAAGGAGACGATCCTCCAAACCCAAAGGGTGACAGTCCCGACATGAGTCAAAGCAGGCAACAGTACTCAAAAGCCTCCATGGCTCACCAAAGGCATTCAGGAACATCTGAAAGCTAAAATGGAGGCGTACACCTGGTGGAAGGAAGGGGTCATCACCAAGGAGGATTATACCTCCATTGCTAGAGACTATAGTGGGGGCTGTAAGGAAAGCTAAGGCAGAGACAGAACTAGGACTAGCAACCTGGATCAAGAATAACAAGAAGCCCTTTTTTAAATATATAGGGAGTAAGAAGAAAGCACCAGGTAACATGGGGCCCCTGCAGAACACACTTGACAATCTGGTGGTTGAACCAGATAGTACAGCTGACCTCTTTAACAAATTTTTTGCCTCCATTTTTCTGGGCAGGGACCAGGACATCCTCCCCCACCAGGATTCCAGATGGACTCAGGAGGGGCACATCCAGGCCCAGGGTCAGTGAGGACCTAGTTAGGGAACTTGTGGTGGGGCAGGATGTGTTCAAGTCAGCAGATCCAGATGATCTCCACCCTGGGGTCCTAAGGGAATTGGCAGAAGTCATTGCAGGACCCTGGAATGGCATTATGAACACTTGTGTTGCTCTGGCCAGGTGCCAGAGGACTGGAAAAGGGCCAATGTGGTCCCCATTTTCAAAAAGGGGAGGAAGGAGGACCCGGGTAACTATAGGCCTGTTAGTCTTACCTCGGTCCTGGGGAAGCTCTTTGAGAAAATTATCCAGGAACACATCTGTGAGGGACCAGCAGGGGAGATTATGCTTAGGGACAACCAACATGGGTTCATTATGGTACATGCAGGTGTCACGGTGAATGTAGTCTTCCTGGACTTTAGGAAGGCCGTCAACACTGTCTCTCACCTCAGTCTCATTAAAAAATTAGGTGACTGTGGCGTCGATGCCTACACAGTCAGATGAGCCGCAAATTGACTGGAGGGCCACACCCAGAGAGTGGTGGTGGATGGGTCCTTTTCGACCTGGAGGTGTGTGGGCAGTGGGGTCCTCCAGGGCTCGGTCCTCAGGCCTGCACTGTTCAACATCTTCGTCAGTGACTTGGACAAGGGGGTGAAAAGCACCTTGTTCAAATTCACGGATGACACTAAGATGTGGGGAGAGGTGGGCACACTAGAAGGGAGGGACAGGCTACAACTAGATCTAGACAGGTTACAGGGGTGGGCGGGTGACAATAGGATTGGATTCAATACTGACAAGTGCAGGGTACTGCACCTAGGGAGTAAGAACCAGTAGCATACCTATAGGCTGGGGAACTACCTTCTCATCAGCACACAGACAGAAAAGGATCTTGGAGTCATTATTGATTCCAAGATGAACATGGGCCGCCAATGTGAGGACACAGTCAGCAAGGCTAACTGTACCTTGTCATGCATCCACAGATGCATCATAAGCAAGTCCAAGGAGGTGATCCTCCCCTTTTATGTGACATTGGTCAGGCCACAGTTGGAGTACTGCGTCCAGTTCTGAGCACCGAACTTCATGAGGGATGTGGACAGCATTGAGAGGATCCAAAGGAGGGCCACTCGCATGGTCAGGGGAAAGCAGGGCAGGCCCTACGAGGAGAGGCTACAGGACCCAAACCTGTTCAGCCTCCACAAGAGAAGGCTGAGAGGGGATTTGGTGGCTGTCTATAAACTTACCAGGGGGGACCAGCAGGGAATGGGAGAGTCCCTGTTCTCCCAAGCACTACAGGGAGTAACTATGAATAACGGCCACAAGTTGACTGAGAGTAGGTTCAGGTTAGACATCAGGAGGCGCTACTTCACAGTCAGGGCAGCTAGGATCTGGAACAAACTTCCAAGGGAAGTGGTGCTCGCTCCTACCCTAGGTGTCTTCAAAAAGGAGACTAGATAATCACCTAGGGGTCATTTGACCCCAGCATTCTTTCCTGCCCATGGCAGAGGGTCGGACTTGATGATCTGCTCAGGTCCCTTCCGACCCTACCAACTATGAAACTAGGCAGGTAAGTACTCCCATTCTGGACCTACCTGGGAAAACTAAGATATACAGAATCTCTTGCCTGAAACCACGCAACAAACCAATGGCTCTTCTAGGACTAAAAGACGTATTCTTATTAGCCCTATTGCCATGTTTAGTGTACTAGACTGTTCTAACTCTCTCAGTAATATGATTACTAAGTAAAAATAAAGAACACTTGTCAATTTACCAGTCACCATACATTGGACAAAGTATTTTAATTGCTTTCAGTGTTCTATAACTTTCTGAGTAGCTTCCAACTTTCTGTAACTTCAGCAGACAACAAGTGTACAACAGGAAGTTGAATATTAGGGATACTGATAGAAGTTGCATTACTCATGTGATTGGCCTCCTGAAAGTGCTCTGGAGCTGTGTTGTGACATACGTGCATAACTGCAGAATACTTTAAAAGTGGCCGATTGCACAACATATTAATCCTCATCAGATGAGGAATCAGATGAAGGCATTCCACTTTGAAGCACCTTAGGGAGCTTCTGTTCCCTAGGATCAATCTGTCATGTAAGTGGAGCTGGCCTGATGCAGGCCAGCTGCACCCCCAGAGCTGTTCTCAGGAAGGGAGGAAGAGTGGGAGGGGGCAGCAAATTGCAGGTTGGGGTTTGCCCGGCCTGAGCTGGAGGGGAGGGGCAGGTGGAGTGGAGCCTTTGGGACCCCCCCCCACACCTCATACCATGACCCAAGACCCCCTGATTCAGGCTGGGCAAACACTGGCCCACAGCTCACTCCCCCTCCCTTCTCCCCCCCTCCTTTTCTACTAGAGCTGGTGGGGAGAGGTGAGGCTAGGGGAGAAAAGTTACAGGCAGGCTCCTCCGCTCCCAAGTGGAACTCGATCCCCTGCCCCGCAAACCCAACAGGAAAAGGTCCATTGGGTCAGAGGGGCTCCTCTAACTCTTACACTTTACATAAAGTGCCTTAAGTTAGAGTGGGGGCCTGCATGCTTGCCAGCACCCCAGAGGGTAAGTTTTGGCTATCTGATGATTTGACTCCAGGTTTCAGATCTTTGGTTAACATATATATTTTAATTTACACCATTCTTCAAAATTCTAGGCAGGTAACCCTTATACTACCCTCAAATATAAAGTAGGAATGAATTTCTAATGTATATTTATTTATTAGCTCTTTACAGATAAACATTAATTGCAAAAAAACCCAAAAACCTCCAAGCATTTCATTTAATCAAATGCAGCCTAATCTCTGATCACTTGAACACATAATCAGCCTCACCCTTGTGCCCACTTGAGAATTATTGATTCCCCCTATTTAAACAAATACTAGTCCAGGTGATACATATTATAATTACCACAGCTAATGTGATTACTGCATGTAAATTGATTACTATAATTAGGAGGTGGTTATTTGTATGACTAGAGAGAGAAAAGCAAATTGCCTGGTTGGTTTTTCGAGAGCAGAAAGACCAAGACAAAAATGTAGCTTTAATTAATTATATAGCCCTGTATTAAAATGTGTCAAGCACACTATTCTCAACACAAGGTTAAACTGATTCATTCTAAAGAAGACAATAATATACAGTAAATCACTATTGTGCCTGAAATATTGAAAAATAGAAGCAAGCTCTATAAAGAAAGATTACTTTTGTGTAAACAACATTTCATGGTAGCCTAATAATATCTCCCCTACAAAACTGACACAAGATTCTTTCCTTTTCTAATATCACAATCTTTCCATTACAACACTGCTTCTGAAAACACTGTTAATTGTCAAAACATTTAACCAAGAAGACTTGTTTGCACTACAACTTATTCTTCAGAAGCAGAAAATATTGCTCTTGAAACTTTTTTCCATATAATTATATATATATATATATATATATATATATATATATATAAAGAGAATAAAAGCGTGTTCTTACAACTTTTTCTTTGCCATTTACAATAGAAGGAGGGAACGCCAGATGGGAGTAGATTTTGCTGTGATATGCCCTGGGGTGACAACAAATCAAACAAGTATCCCATAATTATTTATATACAATATTTTCTAATTGGATGACATTTACCCAACAAAAAAGTTAACAGAGAATTCTTGACTGATGACTACAGTAATAGAGATTTTATTACATTGTGTAGCTCTCATTCCTCAAACAAAAATGCTCTGCCAACTTGGGTGTTAAAAACTGTCCTTAGTCACTAACAACCTTACTTGGTAAAATTGATGGATAACTCCACAGTACTGTAAGGATGTGTTTATTACCTCTGTGTATTCTTGATTTTGCCATTTATTTCTACTAACCAGTCTAAATATGGAACAGAATGTTTACCTTGGCTTCTTAATAATGTTTACCCCACTGTGTTCAAGATATTCCAAATTACAGACGATAAAAGATAATTCACTTTCTCCATTTCAATTGTTGTATACACATTTTTTATCTACACTTCCTTCCTCCTCACCACTCACTGCCTGCCTGGACTATTTAAACTTTAAGAAATTTTGGAGCAGGGATTGCTTGTCAAAATGTGTCTGCATAGTGCCTTCAACAGGTACACTCTTACCTTATCTGTAACCTCAAAGTGCTACTGTTGTACAAATAATAAATAATAATAGATAACAGAAATGATGAGTGAAAATAACAAGTCAAAACTTTTGTGGATAACTGCACATCACAAGAATAATAAACAAAAAACTTCTTTTGATTATTTTTTAGCTATGTTTTCCACATAGGACATTCACTAAAATACATATTAAAAATGGCTAAGATCTGTAGATCATCTTTCATCCAAAGGCTCAAAATGCTTAAAAAACTTTAACATAGTAAAGAGGCGTGGTGTGAACAGATCTTAAATTTGGATCTGGAGTTCAACTTCACATCTGGTATCGTCTTTGCTAGATTACAGTCATGATAGAGGACTTCAGTGTCAAAGATACTGTTTTGTAAACTCCACAATCTTACCTTTCTCTGTTTAACCGAAGTGCCTGTTTGTATGGTTGATCTGTCTGCAACCACTTCTAGAATTATAAATAAGGATTCTGTCAATCTACTGATATTTATGCGGCTGCAGCAATAATTTCAATAGCAACGGAAAGAAGGAAATAGTAATCATTTGAGTTGTAGAGATCTTACAATTTCTTTATCTATTTTTATTAATACAGTAATAGCTGATAATTTTTAACACAGGAATATTATACTTTCTGTGTTAGCAATAGATACATTTAATGTAACTTATGTAACTTATGTAACTTGGGTAGTCACACAAAGTAAATGACCCCTATGTGATTAGTGCAGCAGACTGATGTGTAAGACTTCCCAAGTGAAATACGGTCTTTTGAGAACTATTCCTTTCCTGTCCTACTTCAGAAAAAACTTCCTTTGAGAGGTTTTGGAGGAGATGCTGAGGTTAACATTTCTGGAATAAGTTAATTCAAGATAAGTGCTGAAAGCTCTGAAGGAAATATATTTATCAGGACTTGAGCCAGCTAAGAAAAAAAAAAGAGGCATCTGTTGTCCCTATTGTTGTGGTAGATGTCCCCGTACGACATAAGGAAACATCTGTGCTACATGAAGATGTAGGGTATATAAACTGAGTCTCTTCCACAAAATCTGGTCTTTTCTTTCAATACATAAAACATCAAAATTTATGTGACAGTTTCTTGACAGAATGAGTTTCAAAGCTGCTGGAGTAAATTGTTCTTTAAAAAGGGTCTAAAACAATTTCTTTAAGGCCCAGGTGCATATCTAACTTTTCTAAATAGCATGAACCCTAACTCTGAAAATTCTTACGTTTAGAAAAGTGCAGGCCTGGAGTTCCCAAATTTGAAATATGTGGATCCAGGTTCTAGTAAATAAATCCTTTATGATTTATTAACCCCTTTTACTCGACTACATCTGCCTTTTTCATGGAGAAGTGAGGATTCCATCTCTACATTCTTCTGAGGAGAAAATGCACCAAACATCTTTCTTTTGCACCTGTAATGACAGGGAAAGAGAACCATTCTTCTAAATAAATAAATATGAAGACACCACCTACCAGGTAAACAAATAAAAAAAATGAAAACTAACAGAATATTCCAAGTCTTTTCTAATAATCAATTAAAGAGAAATAATAATAATAGAAAAACCTTCAAAAGTCTGTGGCTGTTTTGAATTCAGTACAGGCAGTATCCTTCTGATACACTGAAGGAAAAAAAAACCCCATAAATGGTTGGTGAATGGACAAGTAGCTGTCAAAGGGCTATAGTCCTAATGTTACCACTAACAGCTAGAAAAAATAAACTGTAAGGATTTTTCATGATACTGACTGGAGAAAATGCAACAAATGCAACTTCTAGATAAAAAGTTCTACTGTGGCAATGCCTTCTAATTCCATGTTGCAGGTCTCAGGTGGCTCCAGTGAGCTGTCATATTCACAAGAATGAGATATACAAATAAAGCCATGAACAATGTAGAAGCTATTAAATAATCATCGCTTTAAAGTTTCTGGCTAGGTACAGACATTCAAAAAGCCTAAACCTGAATTGATTCAATATTTGCAGGTTAGTCTAACTTGCCTAGGCTAAATTAGTTTTGTAACCAAACGGACATTCCAGAAATGCAGGCACATGCCTGCAGTGGCTCAAGCTAGAAGCCGGGGGTGCACCAGAGTAGCCCTACCTTCCCTTGAACATAGCTGAGCTGAGGGGGGGTGCCCAGGCCCCAACAGGACACTGTGAGAGCATTTATCAGCTCTGTTATAAGCTTTTAACACCTCATCAGGAAACAAAGCCTCGATCATTACAAGCTCTTCTTAAACAGCTGTTTCCAAAGGAAAATGCATACCAGCCTCTGGCTTCTTTACTGTTCATTCCATCCAGGAAGAGCACACATCAACAGCAGATGGTCCCTCAGCCTGACAAAGGGTTTTTAAACCTAAAAGTTTACTAAGAAAATTTGTTCCAACTATTTAGCTGGTCTAATAAAAGATAGCAGAATTACCCAATGAACCTTTTCCAAAGGAAGGAATGCAGGGACAGTACCATCTGAGCTGTTGATAGCCTCCAAAAAGCTCTAAGCAGACACTGTCCTATCTGCCTTACACAGCATTAACTAGCATACAACATGCTGGCTACAGTTTGTGCTGTGGGAGAGAGGAGGAAGGGATCTCTGGTTAAGCAGCGAGCAGAGGGGAGGGGGGCACAGGGAAGCCAGCAGACTCTGTTGTGACTCCAAATCTATGCTCCATGAAGCTCCAGCCAGGTAGAAGAGGGGAGGGCCCTGCCCAGCCCAGAGAGCATGCTGGGATGCTGGGGGTGTCTGGTTTAGTTTAAACCAGGAAAGGGTCGGGGACAGACACTGCTTAAACCACTTCAAGCCAAATCAGTTAAGTCTGATATTACATTCAACCAGGTTTATCTCCAAATGATTTCAGCCATTTTCAAACTAGCTTATGTGCACTGGACATCTGTTCTGTTGCAGGTTTAAACTAGTTTCTGATCACTTAAACTGGTTTATGTGTAATGTCTGTCCCTAGCCTCTATGGGCATGTCCACACATGCAAGCATGTGCACTTGCAGCAACTCAAATAGAAATGGTGCAAATTTGAGCCAGGGCTTTTTGCCTCAGCGCATGTGCTTGGACATTAACTTTGTTGTGGAGCAAATTGTAGGCAAAAATAACACTGCCTGGCTCCTGCTGTGTTGGCCCCAGTAGTATAAAAACCTGCCCTGTCCTGGCCCCACAGCACAAAAAGCTGCCCTGTCAAGTAGCTCAGGGCTACTCGCTCCCACAAGCTTCTGGGGCCCAGCCAATTGGTACCTGGGGACACTACCCCTTGGGCCAACTGGACTGCTGAAGCAGCCCTGGGAGTTCACTGCAGCCAGACCCAGAAAAGGCATCTGCCCCTCTGGGCCAGCTGCCAGTGGGCTGTGGCAGCAGCATTGGCCTTTGTGTGGCACTACTGCCATGTGTGCCTCCATCGCCCAGAAGATGTTCTGGGTGTGGTGGCCTGCTCTGAACTGTCAAAGAATGTCCTCCTGGCACCAATTGGCCAAGAAGTTAGCCAAAGCCAACTGGGTCCAAGGTACCAGCTCTGAAGAGGCAGGGTCCTAGCAGGAATTCTGGTGTTCCCTACTTAAAAACTGAAAAATCCCTGATAAAAAAAATCCCCAAGTCACTTTGTAAAATACCCCAAAATCCAGGCTCCTCCACAACTAAAACAAAAGACCACTAGAGAGAGAGAGGGACAGTGATCAGTTGGGCAATGTTTTATCGATGTATCTACAATGTTAAAGCAATCTGGAAGCCTACCAATGTCTCTATCATAATAATAAAGTGAATTCTAAATACGTTTCATGAATTATTGAATAAATGAATACATGTTTTGCTGCCCCCCCACAGGGGCTACACCCCCCCCCACTCAGGGCCCATGCCCCCCCATCAGGGCCCACATGCCCCACCCC
Organism: Alligator mississippiensis; assembly: GCF_030867095.1. Lineage (NCBI taxonomy): Eukaryota > Metazoa > Chordata > Crocodylia > Alligatoridae > Alligator > Alligator mississippiensis. The sequence goes on from NC_081831.1 coordinate 50,239,518, forward strand.
TGCTTGGTCCCCAGCTCTCTGGATTTCTGCCCCACCTGGCCCAATCCCACACTGGCTCCTACAGCCCCCGTGATGGCTGCCCACCCAGCCCCCCCAGCCCCCACTCCCCCCCATGGCTCCACCCCAACCCCAGCCTCCAGCACTTAAAAAAAAAAAAAGCCTCTACTCACAACAGGAGCAGGGGCTGGGGGGGGGGGGCTCTGGGGCCTCCTGGCAGAGCCCCTCCCCAGCAGCACAGGGCAGCAGGGGGCAGCAGGGCCCAGGCTGAGGATGCTGGGGCTATCATCCCACTCTGCGTTGTGCAAGGGGGGCCCCAGTGACCCAAACGGCAGCTGGAACTCACAGTAAATGCCAGGGTTTGTATTTTTTTGGGGGGGTTCCCTCCGGGATGCGGGGGTGGGGAAGCAGGGTGGGGAAGGGATCGGGAGGGGCTCAGTGGGCAGGCAGGTGGTGGGCCAGGTGGGGAAGAGATTGGTGAGGCTGCGGGAGCCGGTGGGACTGGCGGGGTCCCCCCCCATGGTCCCCTCACCCCTCCTCCAGCCCTCCAACCCCTTACTTACTGGCAGCGGAGCCTGGGTCCAGCTCTCTCCTGCTGGCATGCTGCCTGCCTTCATGGGCAGGCAGCGTGTTTCAGCACATGAGCAAGGGCCAGCCATAGAGATGCTCTAGCAGCCAGAGTGTCTCTGTGGAGGACCCAGCCTCCAGTTGCCTCGGGGTAGGACCATGCCCTGCCCCGCTTTTTCTTTTCTGCGGGGTTTTTTGACCCCTGGATATTCAGGGGTTTAAATTTTGCCTCCTCGCTGCAACATTTTCTCATTCCTGCACATGACTCTTGCAGCATTTCAAAGGGGTTTGAGATGCTGCAAGAGGCACGTGTGGGCTTGTCTGGACACACCCTCTAGCTTCTCTAGGTTGTTTCTATTAACAGGACAGCCATTTATATTAAACAAGTATAAAGGTAACTTCTTTACATGCCCACATTCCAGAAAAAAAAGATCTCTATTTACAAGGGCTGCACAAGGGGAACGTTGCCAAAATTAACTATGGCTGCTCTTTGGCTCATGGATTTCCACACTTCCATCAGATGCTCTCCTAGAAAATGGCTACCACCCTGCAAAATGCAAAATAAAACCTAGCACCTGAGCCTTAGAATCTTTACGTTGAATCACTGTGTTCACCTAAGCATGGATAGCAGGATTGAAACCCAGGGGTTCACATAGATTTATTACTAATTCCTATCACCTTGGAAACTAGGCACTTTAATTCCAACAATTAAAGCAAAACCATCAGTCAAGCATTAACATAATCAGTTTATATTGACCAAAGAGTGGATGGATTTGGACTCTGATGGACTTTGCAGAGAAAGAGACTCCAAAGCTTGCCCCTCCCCCCATAAGACAATTCTGCTACTATGTGTTTTGACCAATCAAATGATGAACAAAATTACCTTTAAATACTGTGTTGAAAATGAGATGCTTTCTTCAACACAGAGCTGAACTGTAATGTGTCAAACAGTCCAGGCCAAAAGTTTATTGCCCAAAGTTACAGGGATGTACAAAACACTTCCCAGAGACGAGCCTATGAACTCCACTTCATTAACCTCTTGGATACTAAAAATCATGGACTAAATATAGACATTGGATTTCTGACACATTATAACTTGCCTGACATCTGACTCCCCAGGTACCTCTCCACTATTCATCCCCCTTCTCTCCCCGCCACCCAGCCTGTCTATCACCCATTGACTCCTCAATCTATATCTTCACTGACTGCCTATCTTGTATGCATACCAGCCAAGCCTCTGGCTTCCTTACTTTTCATTCCATCCAGGAAGAGCATACACCAACTCCTGAAACTTCCTTAGCTTGATGAACAGTTTTGAACCTGCAAGCTTGCTTAATTTTTTTTTTCCAACTATTTAAATTGGTCTAGTAAAAGATATCAGATTCAGCTAAAGAACCTTGTCTGCCTTTGCCCAAAATTAGTTACTTAAACCCCAATTTTCAGAGTGGATATGTGCAGCTCTTGTTGCCTTAAATTAAGGCAATCCATTTTGAAAATGCTGACTCCAACTTACATTTATATCCATAATAAACAAGATGCCTTCATTTATTCTATACTAGGTGGCACTTCACAGGTAAACTGCAATATTGCCAACTCTCATGATTTTTGGCGTTGTTTCTAAAGTCTACACTTCAGGAATGTGAAAAACTTAGTGGTTTCTTTTATATATATATATATATACACACACACACACACACACACACACACACACACACACGAGTTGGCAATACTAAAATTGCTGCTTAACTTCTCCCCATAGCTGTTTTGCTTGGCAGTGCTAGAAAAGCAACAGCATCACTCTACCTGCAATACAGTAAGTTTTCAGCTCCTTACATAGCTTTAAAAAAATCTTAAAATATGTGGCAGTGTGGAAAATGCCCAAGAGACTGGTTGGAAAGATATCATCTGGAAAGAAGGAAGAAGCTAAAGAGAAAGGGTCTGAAGGGTAACAGACAAACAATGATTCTTTCAGGTTTTGCATGGCTAACGTCTGACTCTAATAACGATTGATCTATATACTTATAGGTGAGAGTAAAAGAGAACACAGTTTTCAGCTTTTGGAAAGCATCCCAATAAGTCTGAAAATTTGTCCAAAACTCCAATCAACCTCTGAATAATAAAAAAAAATATTTCTGAGCACTCTCACATTTCAGCTAGTTCACTCTTAACACAAAATTCTTGTGTTATTTGTAACTTCAGGAAACATTATAACTCTACTATGGTATGGCTCTGTAACTGGTCATTGTTACAGACCTAAGTTTTTGTAATACTTTAAAGTAGTGTCAGCATTTCCCTTTTCGATTGCTAGATCTAATTCAACAGAATAAAAAGGAACTTTTTCTTTATCTCCTGCTTCAGTAGCCAGTCTGTGAAATAAAGAGTTTCTTTACTGGAGGAAGAAGGGGAACTACATTGGCCCTTACAGGCAGAAATGATAAAATTAGATGTGAAAGTAATTAAGAGCCAGCAAAGAGAGGAGAAAGGATAACAACAACATACAGGGAGAAAAACCTTCAGATGCCAAATTGGCATTTTCAACACAGAATTCTCATCTCATCTTGTAACATCAAGCATTGAATTTTGTGATTTTGTTTCTTTATATTGAGCATGAAGAAATGAAGAGAAGATAGCAAAAGGGACAATGTCTTATTTCACAACCTAAATGATGGCAAATAAAATGTACATACTGTAATCTGTAACATTTCACTCCAAGGAGAATAACAAAATACATCCCCTAACCCTATCGGTCACAGGAATATAAACAGGGCTAATTAGCTTAACTATGTTTTCATTATAGCATTGTCTAGAAGACACTAGAATTGTTTTCACTTTAATACACGTAGATCTCTGAGAGGCTCAACTTCCTTGATTTATCATTGCAACTGACAGGGCTGCCCACTCCGGATATTCCTTACATTTAATGAATGCAATGAATAGATCTTAAACATGTAGCTACACAGCCTAAACTACAAATCTGACAAAGGTATCCCTGCCCATTAGAGTGTCAACATTCATCTATCTTCATCAGTCACTGAATGTATAAAGCAGCAGCCACCACAAACGCAGATATTTGACAAATAATTCAAAGTAAAATCATGTATTAAGATAAGCCTGGAATTTTTATTTTAACTTCTCCACTTGCAGAGAAGATAAATTATTTATCTGATTGCAGTCTAACTCAAATAATTTGCAGCTATTAGATCATTTAAAAGAGTAGATATTATGGGAGACAAGCAAATCTTGCATAAAAATTCAACCAAACTTTTTAAAAGAAAAAATACCTAATGAAGAAGTTACTGAAGTAACTATATATATATAAATTATAGTGTATATATAAAAATTATATATCTCAATTAAAAAATAGCACTGTACATGCTTTGCTTCAGAGTAGTTCCTCACTTCCCTCATTTTGAGCATGTGCACTGTCTCATTGAATTAACTAGTGCCGCACAAATTATAGCATGTTTAATTTCCAGATACAAATTTAGATTTTACACTGAAAAAGTGAAAACTTGAAAAACTGAAATTGTAAGACACCTTTTTAAATACATTGCTACGTTGAGATTTGAAGGGTCCAAATAAATTATCCAAGTCTCTTGTTAAAATCAATACCATAGGACATCTTGGGAAGAAATGAGCCTATTAAAATGATTCATTCCATAATGTAATTCAAATGTATGTATGAAAATCAAAAGTTGCATTGTTGTGCATTTATATATATGACATTACCTTGGCCTAGGTTGTTTTATGCAGTGGGCTCTTTCTCTTGATTTTACCAAAGTCTTATGGACTTCTGGTCAAGACATCATTCTATGTGCTGGTCCTCTATGGAGCACATTAAAATATCTGAATACAGACTTGGGAAAGAAACCATATTAACAAGGAAAACAATTATCTTAAAAAGTTCTCTCTTTACACATTCAATTAATGCAAAGCAATGAATTCCAAAGTAGTTTGATCTGGAATAAACTTCTCCTGGGTGTAGCATCTACACATGTGCCCAGGACAGCAGCAATTTGAGCCAGGACAGAGTGGGTTCCCAACCAGTTGGGCTGACTAGGCACAACTATGCCCCTGGTCAATGTCCGCATGTGCACTTCACTGCAGCACAGCACTATCTTACAGGAGAGTTAATTAGCTTACTGCACCCTAATACCAGCACGTGTAACTGGTGATGCTTTACTTCACAGCTAAGTAGTCTACTCTGCAGTAAAGCTGTTTAGATGCACGCACTGACTCCTCTTTGCGTGTAATGAACATTTTTGACTGTTTGTGAATGCATAATCTGTCTAGAAATTTATATGGTCTTCACCAGTGTATCTGATCTCCTCAGAAAGTCAGGAATTTACTTTCACTATATCCTTCTGAGATATGGAAGTATTATTACTCCCAAAATACAAAAGGAAGGGGACAAATGACAGACTCAAGGGTGTTATGTTCACATTTAACCTTGACACCTTGCATAACACGTACCTCACTCAGCAATTCCTAAATCAAACCCCTAACTTATGGTTGCGTACCCCTAGACTACACTGGGGCTCTATGTAAGACAATGCACCTGCACCAAGAACAGTGCATGATCAAGTCCTAAATGAATGCTCCTAAAGTCACTGAGGAAGCCTGTGCCAGAGAAAATGTGCACCAGAGCTAGGAATCACATCATTAGAACTAACCTCAGGCTTTTCTTCCCATAAGTCAACACCATGAAATAATGTACTAAGAAAGTAAAATGTATTCACCGTGGCATGCAAAGTGCATGCCTCAGTACCCCTAAGAGACATATTGAACTTCCCAAAACATACGGGATGATGACTGACCTTGCTCAATGTGTGAGATAATAATGTTTCAATATAATAGAAATAAAACTGACTTGAATGAGTGCTATGGGGACCACAGCAGTGTGCCCATTCCTCCTAGGTGACTGTGCGAATCAGAAACTGTATTCTTCCTCTAATAAGGCCTAACCTTCCTTTCCAAGAAGTCTCTCAGGAATTCTTAGACTTCATATCCAAGGAGTTTGCTCCAGAACTGCATACCCTCCCTAAAATTGCACTAGGCTCCTCACATTTGTTTTGCAGCTGGATTAATTTCCAGAGGGAAGCATATACTTAAATTGCCTTTATTTGTACACATACTGAATGTGTATTCACTTGCTTACTATAGGCAGGATCCTATTTCACCTTTCATGCTGAAATACCACTTGCCCAGACAAAAAACTGTCACTTTCTGTGTTTGTACACAGTTTGTGATCCTTTCATGTCCAGGGATGCTTGAATATATGAAGTTGGCTGTGCTCTGGTTGCGCAGGTACACAATTCTATGTGCATACCTGGGAGAACATAGGTCCCAAAACTATAGTTGAGAAAAGTCCCATGATGAGAAGGTGTTAGACTTTGGAGGAGGAGGAGGAGGACAATCCCATATTTTAGCTCAGTGGCACCAAACCTTCTGACCCTGCACACCATGTGAGTGGCAATGGGGTCAGTCCACAGACTGGACCCTGCATGCCAAGATTTGTCCACATGGGGTTGGTCCAGAGGTGCTGACCAGCTTGACCCAACCCCACACACCCAGATCAGGCCACAAGCCAACACCACATAGGTGGATCCATCTGCACGCCTGCCCAAACCAATCCTGTGTGGCAGGATCCAGATACATGCTGAAGCAATCTAGTACACTAGGCCATGTCTTCTGGCCCACAAGGATCCCCAAGGGTCTAGAAATTTGGCAGCAGGGAAGCAGCAATTTATGCTACCAGTGCTTCCCTGCCACCAAATTTGCCCTGCCATATGGCAAAGTGTATATCTTGAATATAGTCACACCCATTTATCTATGGGAAGGAGCTTGAGATATTAATCAATAGCAAAACAGATTTGTTTCTCTGACAAATCAAATCAATAGCTCCTGTTGCTACTATGAGAAAAAAAGTAATCATTATCCCATACTAACTCTCATGGTCCCACTATATGTAAGTTATATGAAAAAGCAGGTCAAGATAGGACAGATTTAGGTGAGATACTGGTCAGGGGAGTCTCACTGCCATATTTTCTATCATACTTAAGCTTTAACTACTCAAAATATAACAAAATAACTTATCTCACAAATACCAAAGGCTTGTCTGACATCTTCTGTTCAGTATCAGAATTTTGCAAATATATCTTCAGAACTGGGGCGGGAGGGGGAGAAATGTGTCACTTAAAAGGATAATGCATCAGTCCTGAAGACAAATTACTTACTAAAGGTGAGGTAACTCAGCTTTCAAGAAGAAACAGCTGTGATATCATTACAGACAAAGCTCTCATGATCATATGGCCACTTGTATAAAAAAATCCAGTCACCTCACCTTCAATGAACAATTTATCTTCCAGACTAGATTCATTATCTTTGTAACTGACAAGTCTTCCTAGTCTGAGCTCTTGCTCTCATACTTTAAACCTCCGTTAACTCATCAGCTGAAGCTAGGAAGACTTTTTTAGTCCAAGTGCTCATTCCTAATCCTCCCATCTTCTCCCTTCCTGGTCACAGACTAGCTCCTTTAAATTCAGAAGTTAAGCATCCTTCCCAAACTTCAGGAGTTGCCAAGAACAGCCAAGTGAGTTAACCTAATTGAATTATTTTGTTTTTTCTGAAATATGTTAAGTTGCAAGCCTTTGTTTTGCTATCATAACCTCAGGCTATTGTAAATGAATTCTCTGTTACCTTTGAAGGGAGAGATGAAGAAAAATTCCCCAAGTGCAAAATCAAACAGAGAAGAAAGCCTCTCCTGCTTTACTTGAAATATATGTCTTGTCCTGCTGTTTCTTTAATGTTTTCTTTTATGATAAAAATCAGTGAAGGGCAGGTAGTTTGTTTTTTTCCCCTCCTACAACTACCAATTTATTACAGAAGCATATTGATGGTTGCAACCCATTTTAATTCATATTAATCCATTTGTTTATGTGTCATAGCTGACAACAATAAGATTTCTTCTTATACTTCCTACACTATCCTAACATTTTTACATGATGTGTGAAGGAGTGAGAGAGAGCAAACAAAAGCCCTGAGGTACCTTACATGCTGGACAGGAGATATCAGGAGAAGAAAAGCAGTCAGTAGCAACAGACAGGGAAAGTGAAAGCAGCAACACCTACAGCATGGAGAGCAGGTAGGGCTGAAGCTAGAGACCAGAAGGGAAGAGAAGCAATCACCACACTTACAGAGCAGCATCTCACACCATACTGGAGGAGGAAGGCTGCTCTGAAGTATTTTCAACCCCGGGGGGGGGAGGGGGTTGATGCCCTCGTCCGGGCAGGCAGGTGTTGCAAAACTTGCCAGAGGAACGCTGGGGGTGTGGCCCTGAGAAGGAGGCAGGAAGAGGCAGGCACACACAAGGCTTCTGATAATCCCTGGAGTAGAGTGACAGCTGAGGATCCATGGGAGAGTCTTGAAGAATTGCTGTTCCAGGTTAGAGCCTCGCTACACAGGGGAGAGATCCCATTGGGACTGTGAATGCTCACGAGTAAGCTGGAGCAGGCCTGTGCAGAGTAGTGACTGAACTAACTGATTTTTTTGTTGTGACTGGGACATAAGAACCTGACCCCAGGTGAAGGGGACATTGTCTGAGTCTGGCAAAGAGACTGAGAGCAGTCGGGTTTTTCTTTCTTTTTTTCTTTGGATATTTGAGCACAGGTCAAAGCCAGCCCTGGAAGGGTGTGCACCTGATCAAAGCTGGCGGTCACCCTGGTGGCTGAGGGCGGAATAATAGACCAAAAGGCATTATTAAGACCTGGCTGCAGAGAACTATGTATGCCATCTGGAGAGGCTAGGGTGGGGTAAAGGGAAGGTTTGGAGCCTCACAGAAGAAAGCAGGGATTGAGAGCGGGGAGGGCCCGCCTTGGTCATTGCCTCCTAGAAACATAATATCATCGAAGTTGTGGCAGGTGAGAAAACATAAGACCAATGTCCTGGCAGACCAGGTGATCCGAAGCCAAGGTCCACCCTGTCACCCCCCATGGGAAAACGAGCTTAGGGCAGTGGCAGCAAGCCCTACACCACCAACAGTCATCACATGATGTTTTTGGGCATCTCTATAAAGCAAAAGCCCATCTATGGTTAGATTGTTGTTACTGGAGTATTTTATTAAACTCTACAAGCTGGCTGGCATTCAGTTGAAACAAGCTATGGTTTTAAAATCAAGAGTGCATCATTATCCAAGACAAACCCACAAGCCAAGTTTCTGCTTGGTCACTAATTTCATCATGCAAAACTGTTCTTCCTCTAAAGCTCCATCAACATGTGGAAACATTTGTAAATGTTGCCCGCAGGCTTGCAACAAGCTCCTCTCCAGATTAAACTACAACCTCACATAATTAAGCTGCCCCTTGTAATTGTGGCTACTTGTTTAATCAACAGATTTTTGGATTTCTTTGTTTGGTTTTTTCCAAACAATGCATTTTCCTTGGAGTTATAATAAGAGATCTGATATTATACAAACAATCAGGCTTTGCAGTCCATTAATTAAGAAAACACATAGCTGTTTCTCTGCCTGCCAGGATCAAAAGTCTTTTACTTAAATAAGGGAACAGAGGGGAACGGAACCTTTTTGTTTCAATTAAAGGGGGGAAAAGCGTTAGAGCTCATGCAAATGTATGCTGTCTGACTACAAAATGTAAAGCAACTCAAGTCAGTGAATTCTTGAACAGAATGTTTTAATAAAAAAGTATTACAGGTTTGAAGAACGTATATAATCAACAAGACAGTAGTAGAACCATGTTATGAGATGTTTGAGGTTTATTTTACCACTTGTTAGATAAAGACTCAACCATGTAGGTACAGATTCCATAAAACAAACTTCGAGAAATATTCTTATCTCCTTTATGTATTACCCTCATCCTTTCCCTAATCTTCTGTGGGGCTAGAGGCAGACTTTATTATGGAATGAGAGAGCAAGGAGTCTCACTCAGCTCTTCCTTCAAAATAGGTATTAGGGGGAACAGTCACACAACTAGGATCCTATATTTTATTAATGTTATATATGTTGTGCATGTCCTAATGGGTCTATAATTGTATCCAAATAGTTCCTGGACTGAATTAAAAACAACTGTAGAGGATTAATGCAAATCCCAAATACTGGGGGGAAAAAAGTTCTTAATTTCAGCCCCCTATGGTTTAACCCTGCTGCCCCTCAATCCTGGCTCCACCCACTACACCTCACACTCTTGGGAACCATAACAAGAAGAGAGTCAACATCTAAGAAATGACAGGAAATAAATGAAATCAGGTCCTGTAAATGGATCTGAAGTATTTTAGATCTACCCATATGAAAGATGGTGTCTACTTGGAAAGAAATTACTTATTGTTCTCGCTGAAATACTTTTGCTTTGACTAGATAGCAATTGGCTTAATGAAAGCTGACTAGTAATGGGACAACCTTGTTACTTACCCAAAGAAAAAGTAAGTGCACACATTATCTTGACCTATGAGGAAGGTTGAGATGCTTGCAGCAGGATAAATTAGAATTCCACAGTTATATTTTCATTAAAATCCTTTGCCTAACACTTAACAATACTTATTAATATTACTTTGCATGTTATTTAGTCACTAATAATGAAATTAACAGTATAGTACTTTGTGTATACAATTTTGCAGACTGAGGACCCCTCTACACATTGCATTATGCTGCAATTAGCATGTTAATTGTGGCATAGCTACATGTTCGCCCAATTTAAGGTGCCATGACATGGCAAACAAGCTATAAAAGTGTTTGACATATAAGCATTTTTATGGGTGGTTTCACCTTAAATTGAACGTGAGGCAAGTCCAAGGCTGAGGTTGGCAATCTATAACAGTTCTAATACAGCACCTAAAACTGAAGTCCCTGAAATTCTCTCTTTCTTTCTTTCTCTTTAGTTTTCAAGTAAAGCTGAGAAGATTCTAGTTTTGAGTTCAGTACTTGTTATATCCAAAGATAGCTGCAGGAAAACCAGAAACTTGCTGAATGCCCCACAAAATAGAGCTATATTCTCCACCATCTATAATAACCATGGAAGCAGCTTTCTTCAGTTCTACTTGCATCTAGTTGTACAATTTGAAACTTGTTAAACAAGAAGGTCAGACCAGTTATCTTGGTATACCTGTTTAATTAGTATTGGTACAGCTAGCTATGTTTTCCAATACAAAAATAAATTATCCTTATTAATACAGCTTGATATAATAAAATAAACATAGTTTGTGACATTAATTTGGCTCAACTGAAGCTGTTGGTGAAATCTTGACATTTCTATAAATAAATAGGCTGTTTGAAAACACTCTGGCTTTACAATTACCTCAAAATATCAGAATAAATACACAATTACTTGTTGAGATTCCATTTACTTTAAAGTAAGTGTTTGGACCACCTAAAAAACGTAAGTGGTCACTCATCATGAATCTCATATAGTGGTGGTAGCGATCAATTGCTAAAAATATTTATTTTGTCTATTACCTGATAACAATGTGATTATAAAAATAATGTTACCTTTTAACAATTTATTCTAGTCTATTGTAATCAACAGGTATATCAAGTTCAGTAGTAAGGGTAACATTCTTGCTACTGTCAGTTTTAAGTCATTGTTGCCATTGAGGCAGAAAATTTAGTCAACATTAATTTTATGTGCCTATAGGTGCCAGTGTGAGTCATACTATTAAAAAAGATCATCCAAACTCATTGATACAGTACCTGCAACAACCAGCATTAGAGGCAATTTCTGAACTCACTCAAAAGTTCTCTTAAAAGCAAGCAATTACTCACAGGCCCAACATGGGATATCAATGCCTAAAACTGCCTAAAAGTTCAAGTCCAAACTTGAACTTGGCTACTGAATTTCTTAGGAAAATTCTACTCCCCAGATACCCAGAGCAAAACTCAGGAGGCAATTCAAGGCAATTCAATTAACCCAGTGTGAAGACAGGATAATTAAGAGCAAAACTGGCTCTCTAATGGGTAAAGCTAATTTCAACACTGAATACTGCTATGATGGTCTTTGAATCTAGTGTATGTTATCATATGTTAAGTACAAACAAATAAATACTAATGCAAGCCTCTAACTGTTAATACAGCTGATTGGAGTGAGTCTATGCTAGAAATATGACTAAAGTCAAACAAAACAGTTTGGGATTTTTACCTACAGAAATGACTAGGCTGCCCTACTTTCCTTATTATGCCCTATTCTCTTACTTTTCAACATAACCTGCCTCAGCCACTACTGGTTCTTGTTCTGTCCTTCTTGGTAGGAACTAGGTGGGAGGGTGGGGTGACATTGGTGTGGTGGCCAGAACCAGAGGGGTTACTATCATGAGCAATAAATATATGCTCTTGGAGACATCCAGGCAATTGTCTAGCAGTTAAGATTAGCTAATGCAAAGCTTGCAAGTTTGCAACCTGCAAGTGGAATTTGTCTGTCACAATTTAACAGAACCGTTGAATCTAAGTGTTTGCACTGATCATGGGATTGACTGGGCCCCCAAAAATAAGCAAAACTACAAGATTAGCTGATCTAACAGGTTTTTTAAAGGTCAACCATAACAAGATCTGACCACCTAATATAATTAGCATATTCCAAGGAATCCAAGGAATATGAAACCAAGGGGTTGAGCTTGGGCAAAGTAATGCTAATTTCAAATCTCAAAGTAATGTGGTGTAATTTGCTTATTGGGTGAACCCAAGTTCGGATGGTAACCTTTCATGATCATTTCTAACACCTTTTTATCTCATAGGGTAACAGCTACAGGGCAAGATTGTGAGTGGCTCTAAATGTCAAGTGACCAGTTTGAAGGACGGGACAAAGGGACCATCGCTGTACCAAGCGTGGACCCCGGACTCCCGCGTGAGGGAGGACCGGATCCTGACCAAGGGACCTTCCCAGTGACCCCTTGGACAGCATTGATCGGGGATGCCTGACTTCGCTGGAACAACTTGGCACACACCTAGCATAGAGGGACTCCTGATAGAGTTCCCACATGGGGTTGGCAACTTTTCTCATTTTGTCTATCTGTTGTTATTATTTACTATTAGCTCTTTATTATTGTACTAATTGTTTGTTGCATTAACCTTTCTGTTAATCGATGTATGCTAAGCTATAAGTAAATTTGCCTTTACTTCACTCCCGACTCACCTCCTTGATCCTGAACTCAGCAGCCTAACAGCCGATACACTCACAGCGCCTAGCCGGCCTGTGGCACATTGGGTTTACAGGTTAGATGCTTAAAAGGAGAGAGATCCCTCATACTGGTGGGGAAAAAAGGCAGAAATTAATCAATAGTGTTTCTTTTGTTCTTTTGGTATTGTGAGGGTCTTACTTTTGAGCTAGGATAATTGTTCTTGTGAAAACAGGTAAGCCATATCACTTAACAATTAAGTGTTCTTTCAGGTTTAAAATATCCAGCTAAAAGTAATTCTTACTTTTTAAACTAAGAAGCCCATCCTCTGTCTGCCTTTGATCACAGGCTTTATCAATCAAATAGTTATTGGCAACAGCTGTACCTGTAGGAGGCCTTCTTTTTCATCTTTTACAAACAGCTCTGTTTGAAGAGGAGACTGGTGCTATATAGAGACACAAAGCAGAATGGTTCCCTGCTCTAGGATCCACAGGAATTATCATCACATTTCCAGCTTTTTTCATTAGTCAAAATGTTAAGTGGGGAAAAAATAGGAGTAAAAGTACAAACATTTGTGTTTTCTCAGTCTTTACCCACCTCGTTAGCACATATTGTCATTTGATTCTATACATGTTAATTGTATGAGGAAAAATGTGTTTAGATTTGATATTCATTCCCTCTTTTTAATTATTATGATTGGTTTGTTAAAATACATCTCCTGAGAACACTGCATCAAAAGACAGGTTTGTTTTTGTGACAATATTTCAAGGTGGTCAAATGGCAACTTGTTTTCTGGCAAAATCAACAATCTTCAAAATGAACTTGGAGTACAGTGCATCTTTGAACAGGTTTGGTGGGAGGATATAGGAAGTTGCAGAAATAATCCTTTTATATTTACTAAAGAAAGTTGTGGTGAAAACATTGTTTTTTCATATTAATGATGGCCCTGAAAAGCAAAATATTCCTTCACTATTAAAAATATCATCACTGTAATGAATTCTAAGGTAGACTACATGTTAATATGGGATATGAAATTAATTCTATTACATATGTTCAAGAATATTTTTTTCTAAAAAGTGTAATATATATTCAATGAATGAAAGGACTGTGAAAACCAGGAGCCATATCCATGGAGTTTTCCAAAGAGGGGCAAAGGGGAAGCAAGCACAGAGAATAAAACAAACTTATTTTTAGTCTGGTTTTAAAAGTTTTTTTTGAGGATCTCTTCAAAGACTGCAATCATTATCAAACAACTGAAAATAATAGGTGTTCTGGAAATTACAGTCTAGAGAACTCATACCTCCTTCCAGCACTCTACTTGTTTTGTGCAAAGTGCCCATTAGATGACCATCTTTCCTTCCCAGTAGTCTTTACTGATCCCGGACAACAAAGATGGCTGCTTTCACACTGTACTTCCTAACTTGTTCAGACCCCTTGAATGAGAGGCTGACTTGACTAAAAGCCAGCCACTTGAGTGTGGATGGGTTTATCTACCGTACTCTACTAATAGAAACCTGGTTTAGAGTATATAATGGGTGGGTGAAAAAGTTTCTAACTGAATTACAGCCTGTGTCCTTCAGACTACTTCCTATTCCCCTCTCCATTCAGAAATCTGTTATTTTTGTGTCACTGTTCCTTTTACAGGCGTCTATAAACCAAATTATAGTTAACAATAAACTAACTATATAATTTTATAATTTCAGAAAGTGTTTCTAGAATAACACTTTCTGTAGGTGGAGTCTGTTCTCCTCTTCCCTCCTTCCCCCCCCCCGCAAAAAAAAGGGCAGGGTGGGAGTGGGCTGCTGAAATTTCTCAAATGTGTATTGAATTGAAGTAGGGGTAGTTATTATGCTGTATAACACACATCATGCATTACAACAGAGGTGACAAATGCACTGTAACCAATGAGCATACACATTTATTCACACTTATGGATTAATTTTAATGCCTCTCTTCTGCCATCTATCTACTTTGAAAGTTGCATTTCTTAATATTCATAGTGTTCTCTGGTATAAGCATAATGGATTTAAATCTTTAAGTGTGGCTATGCAGTTCCGATGAAACTGCACAATAGACTCCTTTTCATGCCTGAGGAAAAGTAATACAGACATGGGTATTGGTGCTAGCAGTACAATTGCTGTCCTGCTGTTTTAATCTGTTTGCAACAGGGTTGTTGCACAGCAGTCCACAGAAAATAGTTGTTGCAGTTTGCTGACTTTCAAATTGCTTTCATTCTAGTGATGGTAGATATGTTTTCTTGCTTTTTGGTGTGTGTGCATATGTGTTTTTGCATGTGAGAGAGTGGGGTAGTATGTTACTTAAGCTGTAAATTGAGTTACAGTAAATGTAGTCTCTATCCCTAGTAAAAAAGCATAAGCTAGTAGTAACTGCTTGGGAAATAAGTATAGCATCTTAAGTAACACTTGGGATACCATAATAAATACTTGGAACACAAACTTTCAAGTACATTTCACAGATTTCATTACAAAGTTATCCATATCTACTATTAATTGATCCTTTTTAATACAAGTTATTTAAATGTAATTTCCTCATTCATTTTAGGGGTCTCATATGGAGAAGCAAAGATAGCGCTACATTACTAGGTTCCCTGCCTATATTAGGACAGCTGTTTATTATGTTTAGCAATATATTTAGCTCTCAAGACAGTTATATATGAGTGTAAAATGTTCCAGTCAATTGTCTTTATTAATGCCATTACCACATTGATGTAAAAGCCAAGATGGCAATATTGCAGAACAGCAGCAGCAAGCATAGCTGCTTCTCATGTTATGTCAGACACCTGAAAAAATGCCAATTGGCAGCCAAGTAACAACCACATAGGTCATATTAGCTGTCAGCTAAAATTAGTTTAAACACCTAAGAGATCCCCATACTTGGACCCTTGTCAACTTGTGACTGTAATGTCTTGACAGATAGGGATTTGTTATACAGTGAAACACTACAAAATGTACCTGCTTCATAACTTCAAATGACCAGCTGAGTAGCCTTCTTTTATACATTTCTTAACTGATACACCTTATGCTGGTTTCCAGGCTCAGGGAATTGGTAAGTAATGAAGAAAGTACATCAAATTACTCATAGAATCAACTGCTGTATACATCAGGCCTTACTAACACACAGTTCACTGAACAATGAGTAGTAAGCCTACTAATTAGTTTCTGTTTCTTGGCCTGAGTCTAATATTGTACCATTCTACTGTCCTACACAGAAGCTATCAAAAGTGCTTTCTCCTCCGCCTCCAAAACTTCCTATCCTAGCCACCTTCTAAAAAGCATGGAGTTTAATATACATATATGTTTTACAGATGTGAAAAGGAAAAAGTTGATAAGCAGTAAGTTATTTGCATCATCATGTAGGCCTAAATACTTGAATATGAGAGAAGGCAATCTTTTCTTCCTGATTCAAGGATCCTTTCCTGATGATTTAAAGTATTGGGTAAATTGCACACACAGTTCTTCAGTCACAGACAAAATAATCATGACACAGGTCACCAGCTTCAGAGAACAAATGGTACAGAAAGACAGTGTTCTCTATCACTAAGCAGATTAAGCTATCAAACGTTATTCCAAGAATGATCAAATATCCACTGTATTTCTGAAAGCACTGAATGGCATATCTTAGATGCCACAGAATTAATGCATAACATGAGCCATTATGACAGCCACTGCACATTCACATGCCAAGAGACCAAAGGATTCTTCTTTGTGTGAATTATAATGGTCACACAGTTGCATTTGTCTTCACTGCTAAAGCTATTTGTTTGGTTTTTTTTATCTTGGAGTAACTAGCATGTACCCATTATCTCAATGTAAATATGATGTCAAACTCGTGCAGGGTAGGGCTGTGCAAAGCTTTGGATCACTATTTGGATTCAGAGATGATTCAGATGCTGAATTTATTAATCTGAATCAAACTGCTGGAAGCTTTAGGCTTTCCAAATCAATTTGGAGCTTCCGAATTGATTCGGAAAAGATGCGACAATTTGGCCATAGGGTATAATGGGGAAATCAATGAAATATCTATAACTTTGTTGTCTTCTGGATGATTCAGATGAAACTTGCAGGGATGGTAGCTTCAGATGATGCATGCCAAGTTTCAAGGTGATAGGTGTAGGGATTTCTGGGAAACTGCCACTCAAAGTCCCGAAAGCAAAACTCGTGTCACGTGTGTGTTAAACCACAGGGGGGTGAAAGCTCCAGAAGTGGTAGCTCTTGCTGAGGCCACAAAGCCTGCCACATTTCAAGGAGATAGGTGCAGGGGATTGGGGGAAACTGCACCCCAAGTTCTTGAAAGGAAAACTCATATCACGTGTATATGTTAAGCCACAACAGGGTCAAAACTGCAGGGGTGGTAGCTCTTGCTGAGGCCACAAAGCCTGCCACATTTCAAGGAGATAGGTGCAGGGGTTTGGGGGAAACTGCACCCCAAATTCTTGAAAGCAAAACTCATGTCATATGTACGTGCTAAACCACAGGGGGGTCAAAACTGCAGGGATGCTAGTCCCTGTGGAGGCCATAAAGCCTGCCAAGTGTCAAAGAGATGGGTGCAGTGGTTTTGGGGAAACTGTACCTCAAGCTGAAGACAAGCAAAAATCATGACGTGGGTGGCACTGTGTGCGTTAAGGCACAGCAGGGTGAAAACTGCAGGCCTGCTAGCCACTGCTGCGGCCACAAAACCTGCCAGCTGTTAAGAAGATGGGTGCAGGGGGATTCTGGAGCCCTGAACCCCTAGCTGCTGACAGGCAAAACTCATGACATGGGTGCTTGTGCAACTGAATGTCTCTGTCTTGGGGCAGTTGATTGTGTATATTGATTCTTTCCTCTCCTTAGTCTGTGGTTTTGTAGGTATTAATCCTTGCTCATTAACTCATTCTCTAGTAGCTAGCTACTGTGTATTGAGCTGGTCCCTGAATGAATCATTATTGATTGGTAACACAGTAGCCTAGCAGCCAGGCCTGCAGTAGTTTCCCCCTGCCCACGTCCCCCACCCCATGCCCCAAGACAGGCCTGTCACAAGTTTTGCCTGTCAGCAGCTAGAAGTGCCTGGCTCCAGAACCCAGAAGCCCCTGCACCTATCTCCTTGACAGCTGGCAGGCTTTGTGGCCTCAGCAGGAGCTAGCATCCCTGCAGCTTTCACTCTGCTGCACCTTAACACACAGTGTCCCCCATCTCATGAGTTTTGCTTGTCCACAGCTTGAGGTGCAGTTTCCCCCAAACCCCCACACCTATCTCCTTGAAATGTGGCAGGCTTTGTGGCCTCAGCAGAGGCTACTGCCGCTGAAAGTTTCATCTGAGTCAGAAAAAAAACAACAAAGTTATAGATATTTCATTGATTCCCCATTATAACCTATGGCTGAATCTCCGAATCAAAGCGGAAAACCGATTCGGAGCTCTGAATCTAATAGCTGACATCCAAATCAGCCAAATCTAAGCCTGAACTGAATAGTTCCCTATTTGCACAGGCCTACTGCAGGGTGTCCTGAGTGGACCATAATAAGTTTACTTTGAGGTAAAACTAAAATGCACTTCCTTGATTTGTGTGGTGTGTTGTTTTTTTTTTTTTTATTCCCTAGGACAGTTGTCTACTTTAGTAACCCCAACTTAAAAAAAAAACCTCAGCTTTTTAACACTGAGAACAAACACTTAGAGGTAACTGAATTAATGAAGAATTGAATGGGAAAACAGATAGGAATAATCTGACCAAATGCTGCTTCACAAAATAATATCATTAACATACACTGACACTGAGCAAGGAATTACAGTGCTGTGCAATACAAAGTGAGAGAACTACTGGTGGTATAAGACTGTACTGCACACCTTTTGGCCTTCAATTCTGTAGTTCCCACCCATCTCAAGGGAGCAATAAATGAGTTAGAGTCAGGGATGGCTTTTTCAAATTTAAGCATCTAAGTTCTCATTCTGTCTTGATGGCAAGAGGAAGTCTTAGGAGCTCTAGCACCAGTCCTAAAGAAATAAGTTAATGTCTATATAATAAAAGATTGTCCTGATCTCTAGTATTATTCAACACTTGCCTTTTTTAATGTAATACTTCATAGCTTGACAGAAGTAAGAAAAATTTGATATGAAATATTTGAATGATAATGTTGACTTATATACACAAATCTTACAGTTTAAAACTGATAAATATGGCCTGATTTTAATTACAAATATCAGTAATACTAAAACAGAAAAATGTGAGGGATGTAACTGGCATAATAATAAGAGACAAAGCAGAAAGTTAATTAGCAATTAATTTGTCTTGGTTTGCAATTCTCTCAAGAGAAAGAGAAAGTTATGCCTCTCCCCGGACAGCAGGCATACAGAAGAGATGGAGGGATGAGAACCAGCTGAACATTAAAGTAAGCCAAAGAGCTAACTTTCAGATGACCTCATGTGTCCCATTAATTTTGACTGGCTGACTTTGGTTGAAAGAGGATCACTATGTTTTGCAATTAAGGAATGTGTGGGTGATACTCAAAAGGCAAGAGAACAGAGATCACATGATCTGTAACCTGGATTTAATTAAATATATGAATTTACACACACACACACACTACGTATGTAAGGTAGAGAAAATTGAAAGTAATTTACTCATTTGAAAATTGGTGCTACACTTTAGCTGTATTAATAATAGTATTAATACTGTTGCGATAAAAATGGCATGCATGCATTTATCATCTAACTTTATAAAGGGTAACTACTCCAAATTCCTATATTTAAAATGATCTAACTTTTGGCTATTTATGAATAAGCTTCTAAACAATCTATTTGCTATACCAGAAGATAAGATCTTATCTGGATAGGATCTTCAGAGACTTCAGTATCATATATATTCTATTCCATAATAACAAATACATATGTATAAGCTTTCATGTATTAGTGAGATGAAGCTTCTGTTCTTTAAATCAGCAGAGTTCAACATGTCACAATGACAGCTGTTTAGACTAACGCAGGCTATGCCAGTATATTTCAAACAGATGATCCATGCATGTACCTATGGATTATTCTGAAAGATGCTTTCAAAGCAAGTAAAATCTGTTTTTAGTTGTCATATTCATGTGTTATGAGACAGATTCAATAAATATTATTTAAAAGCTCTGCTAACTTTGGGGAAGTACCTAATTAATTGCTGTTAAAGCCAGTTAAATGCCTAGCCCTTGTGAATAGTAATGCTAATTATTTAAGAGATTTGTGATTAACAGTGTAAAGTTAACTTTGAAGCCATTTGCTTAACAAAATCATGACGTTCAACAGCTTTTTCACCAGTACCCATAATATTTAAGAAACTGCCAGTTAATAAGCTTTAGCACTTCTTATGCTTTAGTACAAAAAAAAGGGTTTACACAAAATGTTGTTCTGCTTTTCCAAGCCAAAAATAATTCAAGTTTAGTGATATTGACTGTAAGGATATAAATGCATCCAAAGTAAAAGTGGTATGTCTGAAAAAATATTTAACTCAATAGTTACATTAATGATAAAACTTAATATATCTTTGATGAATTATTTAAGATTACCTGCACACTATGGGCACATCCACACAAGCAGGCACCTGTGCTTGCAGCAGCACAAATTTGTGCCAGAGACTTGTGCCTCAGCACACATATTTGAACATGCACTTTGGTCTCAGGCAAATTGTGGCACTTGGAGCAAACTGACGCTGCTCAGCTCCTCCTGGCTCATCAGCCAGGGGAAGATAGAAGCTGGGGCCAGCACTATAAAAACCTGCAGGACTACTTGCCCTAACCCAGTTCCCATCCACAATATAAATAAAAACACAGCTAACTTTAATTAACTGGCCCCTGAGGGCTTGTTTGCACATCTACAGTTAAAGTATATACATTTTACACATTGTATCCAAGATGGCTTAGCACAAGTGACCATAACCACACTGTGAAACAACACTGAAGCCATAGGTAGTGGCTGGATTCACAAAGCAACTGGATTAACATGGTATAAATTGTCTCACTTTACCTGATGTATCCTCAATGTATTACTTGCTTACCATCACTAACACTCAAGCTTCAACCCTCCCACCCCTAAACTTGGGCAGCAAGCTTGATCTTAAAGTGCTATTCAAGGTAGGGCTTTTTGTATGACTAAGATGCAATAACTCTTTATATGTAAGATTTTAATGATAAGAGCTGGGTTGAGGAAAAACTTGAGTTATATCTTAAGCTAACACAGAAATTGAGAGAGACCCTCAGGGGTTGAAGCTCAAATGACGTGGATGCTTGAATTAGTGATGCAACAGGGACTCAGCAATTTGAATTACAACAAACCCATTAACTGCTAATCCACTCACTTTGCTTACTTCAGGGAGTTTTACAGTGTGGCCTGTCATACTCTGATCATATTATAGCTAGTCTAGCTCAAGCAAATTGGAAAAACTTAAGTGTACTAACTTGAGATAACTGTTGTAGTAAAGACAAACCATTAATTTCTGCTACCGTGAGGTGGCATTTTATTAATGTCATTAACAATTTGTTAAACATAACTTTTTTCTTCAGCACAGTCATTTTGCAGTAGTGGTGGAGTGATCTTGAAGCTGTGATAGTTCAGGAATTATGTGAGAAGCAAGCAACAATCCTTGCCTCTCGTCATTATTTAAGAAACTCATGGCTGTGTAGTGACCTATATCACCTTCTCTGTACGATACTCTTCATATCTTAGAGAGGTTGAAGTTCTAGTTTACTCGTAGTTTCTGTCTTTCTGTGTAACATGAGAAGAAGGCTAAAAACAACACTCACTAAGAAATCAGAAAATATTTCAGAATCTTCATGCCACTGATTATAGCAGACAAAACTAAAACTGTGCTAAGCAGGGTAAAAAGTTTACAAAGATCCCTATACAGTCAGGAAGCAACACCAAGAAAAAAAAAATCATATGATAATTCCTTATAAACAGGGAACCTGGTTTTCCCTGATAAAAAAATCACAACATTTCTGCTCAAAAACCCAAAATCCATGATGAGAATGAAATTCCACTATATATATATATATATATATATATATATATATATATATATATATATATATATATATAGGTATCGATTGAACACAATATTTTCTTGCTATATTTACAATTTTAAAGCAATTTGGAAGCCTACCAGTGCCTCAATCACTATAATAAAATATATTCTAAATAACTATACATTGTGTTATTTGATTTGGGGGTTTTTATTATAGAAAATCAGAGCTCCCCCTGCCACGGGCGACTAGTGGCTCCCGAATCTAGGGGAGCACCAGCAGGGTATGACGGGGCAGGGTGCCCCAGCAGCCAATTGTGGCAACCTGGGGTGGGGAGGTGCCCCAATGGCTGATTGCTGAGTGTGCCAGTGGCCCGGTGGTGGCAGAAGTGCTGGGACTTCCACCACTGGCATGTCCACTGCCAATGTCCCACCAGTGGAGCCAATTTCAGGGGGGGCAGGAGTGCTCTCTGTGCCCCCCTACCAGCCAGATCGCTTACTCTCGGGGGGGTGGGGGGGCTCCAGTGCTCTCAGGGGGTGCACGTACCCCCCCATGCCCCTCCAATGCATTACCTATGCCCCCTGCCCCTTTTGCTCACCAGGATGCGGGTCCAGGACCCCTGCCTGCTGCCTGCCCACTGTGAGCTTGGGTAGTTGGGTCAGCTCCTTGCCACTGTGCACACTCCTGTGGGGAAATGGGGGACCCAAGCACCCCAGATCAACATACAAGGCTGTGGCAGGTACAAGCTGCCTGCTGAAGGCTTGGCCTTCCCATCCTGCTGCCCTCTCCTGGGGCCTCCATGGCCCAGCAGGCATGACCCAGTGCTGCAGGGTACAGCAGGGCCATATGGGAAAGCTCCTTGCCACTGTGAGCTACGTGCTGCCCTGGTGCGGCATCTGCTGCCCACGCAGCAGTGACAGGGCCAACAGTGCAGGATTTTGTCCCTTGCTGCTGTGTCCCAGGGAAGCACGGAGCTCACAGCTGCAAGAAGCTTCCCTGCATGGCCCCACTCTGCCATGGAGGCCCTGGGGGAAGGCAGCAGGGTGGGGAGCCTGAGCCTGCAGTAGGTAGCCTGTGCCTGCACCCACCCCATGCACAGATCTGGGGGGGTGGGGGTCTCCCCTGCCTCCCTGTAATCACATGCAACAAGAGAAGCCAGGCCCATCCCCCACCCCCTGGATAAGCCACCCATGGCCCTGTCCCACCCTCCACCATAGCCCTGCAGTTGCGCATTTCATCCCCAGGCAGCAAGGCCCACAAACTGCCCAGTTGGGCAGCAGCCCTAGCCCCAGCCCTTCCCAACTCCCTCCCTCCCTATGGGGTGCCTCACTCCTTCCCGCTCTGACTTACTTGTGGGAGCTGTTTTCCAGGCTGCTTAGCATATACATGCACATGGCTCGGCCTGCCTGTATTCATATGTGGTCTGTGCTCTTGGAATGATCTTATATAATAACATACTCCCTTCATCATGTCATTTTACATAGCAGCTATGAGGATATTTGTAAATTCTTTAAAGGGTTAGTAGGCTGATTTGCAAAGAAGGTAATTCTTTAGTGCAACATTTTTGGCCTCCATAACTGTATAGAGAATCAACCTCATACCTCCTAAAACTAGCCTCATCGATGGGATGCTCTATATAGCTGGAGCTTCTCTTGGCTGAATTCTTCATTCTTTTCCCTATTACACACATAGAAGGTGTCACATTTCAGGTATTCAGGCACCTCCAATTGCCTCCTATATTCTGAGAATAAGTCATGAGTGAAAACAGACCTCTTTTACTTATGCATTAACTAGCCCTATATTGTATTCTTGATCCCTGCTCTGCATAGAGACATTTAGGAGTTAATGATCAATAATTTAAAAAAGATTATATGTAATATCCCTACTTTTAACATTAATATTAAACACTTTGATTCTTTCTTCTTTATGTTAGGTTTTTAGAAACCATTTGTAAAACATTGTTTTAATGGCTCTGAAGAATCTAAGGGTTAACGGATCTGAAAAGAACTGAGTAATTTGGAGATTAATATTAGTGAGCTGTGAAGAAAAAACTAAAATTAAAATCCTGTAAAACCATTAATAACATTTTCTTATTGCTATTATGTACCACAGTTAGAATGTATTTTACTTAATGCAAACATTTGTATTTTATAAACTACTCTTGGGGGTTTTTTCATTTTCCATTGAGAAAATAAAATTCATTATTTATAAGTACAAGCCAATGCACATTCTTAATAGGATTCTTTAGCACCTAATAATAAACAAACTCAAATATACTTACAGAAGAATTCAATTCAAAAGCTAATATCAATAGCTGCATACAACAGGTAGCCCTTGAAAAATGCAGGATTTTGAAGTCCCAGATTCTCCAAAAATGGAGTTAGAAGTCCATTTCACTATAAAGTTAAGCTATGTTCAAACTAACCAGGCAGACAGACAGATACAGAACAAGTAAATCCAGGCTAGTGGATAGAACACAGATTGAAGAAAAATTAATTTTTATACCAGCTAAGAAATGCAAGTGATATGTTTTCAAAATATTTTTTGAAAAGTCAAGTGTTAGTAATGATTAATAATAGCAGTAATTACAACTGCCAGCAATTACCTTTTCTTTTTTAATTTATACTGTTCATGTATCCAGAAAGGCTAAGTTACGCTTATGTCTTATAACACGTCTTGCGGATGAACTCTTAAATGAGAATCAATCAATGGCCAAAATTTAAGACTAATTCCAAATGTGAGATTTAGGGAAAAGCATGTCTAACAATGTTTATTAATTTATTTTCATTGTTGTACTTTTCTAGCTTCTCTGCTTCTTAGCAGGCCAGAAGGGGGAAACTTGGCATACTTACTGAAACATGCCTCTAGCATAACTGTTCATGTCAGAGAAACTAATGCGGGACCTGTTCCAGGAAGTTCAGATACTTATCTAAATCCTATACAAGGTATCTGAAATTTCCTATGCCAGGTCCTGAAATGCTGCTATTGTTTCTTAGCCTCCCCCTCTACACATGCTGGTAAACGTGTGATGGGATCTAATGTGCAATCCACACAATTATGCCTCCTGCCATATCAAACATGCATGGCAGAAGGTGCGATTCTGGAACTGCATATTAGATTCCATAGCTCTTATTGCCAGTGCAGGGGGAGCAACGTACCTAAGATGTGATAACTCTTTATATGGACGATTTGAATGATAAGAGTTGGGTTGGGGAAAAACTTGAATTCTACCTTGAAATAACACAGCAGTTAAGAGAAACCTCCTGCACCAACAAGAAGTAGGCTCCCATGGCTGGGAGCCCGACACAGCCCAGTTGAGAGGCTGCCATATCCCTAGGGCTCTAGGGTGCAGGAAACCACCAAGGCAGGAGAAACAGCACTGCAGTATTCCTTCCACACTGGAGTTTTCCCCACACCCATGGGGCATGGGGATTGCCCCTGTGGTGGCCCTGAGGCTCTGGGGTTTTCCTGCACCTCCAGAATGAGGGGATCACCCCTGCACCAATCCTCTGGCTATGAGGGGTTTCCTGTACCCCAGAGCCGTAAGGGTCATGGCAGCCACCATGCACAGGATCTGGGGGTTTCATGCACATCTGAGCCATAGGGATCATGGCTGTAGTGATCCCTAGGGCTTACAGATTTTTCACTGGGCATGGTGCACCCCTGTGCATGGGAGTCCCACACGCAAATTAAAGCTTGAGTGCAACCAGCTATTAAGTTAGCGCACAGTCTGAGGGCTAATTTTTTAGCTGGTTGGAGCTTTTTATTCTGTGATAGCTATTTTGCCCATGTAGCTGGAATCCAGTTAATTGCACAATACCTGTAAAGTGTAGAGAGAGCTTTAATTACAGGACCACTATTAGTTTATTGCTTAAATACTAGTAGTTCTCTGTTCCCTTCCTCTCTTGGTTTTCTCAGCATGCTCTTGATCCTTTCATTGTTTCCACTTCCTTCCTTTCTAGCCAACATATCTCTTGTCTGTTCCCTGTTTCCTCCCTTTAATACAGAGATTCTTGTGCATTCTTAATTTCCTATTTTCTTTCATCATCCTCCTCCCTACTTTTTTCTGTTTTTGTAGATCTTTGACCCACTTATGTCTATACCTTCTAGCTACTATTGGTACACATGAGCTTCCCTTCAACAAGTGGCAAGATTTTGATGCTTACAAGAAACAGCAAATCCAAGTATTAGGAAAATGTTTTACCCAACTGGTATCAGCTGTTTCCTAGATAGACTCTTACAAACATGGCTACATCTTGCCTACATATGCCTAACTACATGGAAGAAAAAGAAAAGAGAGTGAAGATAGGAGGAGGAGAAAGAAAAGAGATGTTGTCCTAATGGGGAAAAAAACGCAAAAGAAGCTACATTAATAGGATATAAAGTAGTGTTCATTGAAAGGGAACTGCTTCATTTACTTGGGCATCCATGGAAATGAGATAAAGAAATTATGGATCTTTTCTAGGAAATGTTTTAAATATTAACACAGGGGTTGTCAACCGGGGTACACATACCTCCATGGGTACTTGGAAAGGGGCTACCAGGTACACGTGGGTGGGCAGGGATGGAGTGCCTCCACCCACCACCCCATGCCACTGCCTCCCAGGAACAGGGCCACGGAGGGGAGGTGAGGGCAGCAGCTCAGTTCTGTGGGCCTAACAGGCACTGCCCAGCTGGCCAGACACAGGTGGGGGGAAGCTTGCATGCAGTGGCCACTGCCACCATCCACCCTCCCCCCCTGCTCCACCAGAAGTGTACCCAGAAGGGGCACATTCCTTTAAAAAGGTTGAAAACCCCTGTATTAACAGTAGGATGAGGTCACAGTATGGAATTCAAATGTCCAGCTCGAAAAAGCTGCTCACAGTTTGAATGGTCATTTACAATGCCTAGCAGTCAAATGGGGTGTAGGTTGTAGCCTTGAAGGGCTAAGGACATGCGCAGACAAGGTTCCTTGGGTGAATCTGATATCTTTTATTAGACCAACCCAAATAGTTGGAAAATAATTATTAAGATTCACCCAAGGAACCTTGTCTAGCAGTCAAATGAAATTTAATCTTATTCTGTTTCACTTCACTTTATGTAATTCAGGGAAGGATATGATGTACAGAACTGATCTGTAGACTGAAGAACGCATTTTGGAAGGAAATTTTAATTGTAGAAGTGGTCACACCATATTACATTAAGTAGATGCTGTGGAGCTTCAGAAGGTTCTTTATTTACACTAGATTTTCCTCATTACTAACACTGTGACCAAAGTAGTAATATCTTTTCAAAGTACATATGGTTATTTTTTAAAAATATACTTTAGCTGCTAAAATGCTGGTAGGAATGTAGAAGGCAAAATAGCCTAATAATAATACACTTGTGATTTTCTTTACTTCCTATATTAAATGTATTAGTATGTTATTCATGTTAAGACATTGCAGTTTTGCTGCTGTTTCATTTTAATATTCCAGTTTATCAGAATCCTTAAAGACCTAACAGAAATACAAGATCTGTTCTCAATTAAGTATTATTTTTACTTTACATTTCTAATATTCCCACATCTAATGTATGTAATCCTCCTATATAAATGTAGAGGTGGATTTTTCTTAAGAGATTTTTTTCATTGTATAATCATTGATACAAAGTTGGCTTTTGGGACCACATCGAACCACCATGGCAATGTGGGAATTCATCATTATACATGACAAGAATGATTAATTATTACTACTTCAAAAGTCACTTACGGGACTATTCTGTAACCCTTACGCAGGTTGTATACCACTTCAATTAGTCTCACTCCCATTGGAATATTCACTACTGTACTACTTAGAGTGAGCAGTATTTCACATGTAATTTCAGACAGGAAGAGAGCTGAACAGTGAACGTTACAAATTGGAAGTAAGACTAACAGTATTCAAGATAACCAAAATGCTGTGAAAAAGCTATATTTTTTTAGAAATTTAAGCTATAACAAATGTATTCTGATGTAAGTATCTTTGATTTTAAGGGAACGATATTAAACTTCCATTAAATTTAGGGCTATATTCCTCTCGCATTTTAAAGTACATCTCTTACATATGCTTTTATATTTGTGTATGTGTGTATACAGCTTCTATAGTTCAGGCTATTCATACCAATTTTGTCCACGGTAATTAGCATAAAACTGAACAAAGAACATTTATTCTATTTATTCTTAGTCAGATATGACAAGCTAGTGACAATTTAATGCCCTTTTATTTGGAAAAGGGATCATAAAAAGGACAAACACCATCCATTATTGATTGAATAATTCAACCTAGCACTAAGCTCTATTGTGCGGGGTCCATTTGGTGCCAAAACCTTGCAATTCTATTATGTTTTGTTTTCTGTAACAAATTAATTGACTCACCTCTCTGTCCCCCTCATCCCCCGCCCCATTCACAGTCATGTGAGGCAAATATTTTAATAAACAATTCCCTTAATGGTTTTGCACTGTTGCTTCCCTACTGGAGTAATCAGTAGGAACTGATTATCAGCCAGGGTCCTGGGGTGCCTTGAAATACTTTGAAGGGTGCTGCAGTATGCCACATGACGTTAGCAATGTTACATGTACAAACGTGGTCCTGAGTATGACCAAAAACTGCACTCTACTAGGGTTTGGGGTCACTGTGGTGGGACTGCTTGTGGCAAAACAGCCCCTGGAAAGTGCCACCAGAGCCAAAACCCAGGGAAGGCCAAGCAAGATGGGGAGTCCTAAAACCCCAGCCCCCACTGCCTTGCAGGTTACCACTTGCTGGGGAAAGGCTAGGGGAGCTAATCGTAAACTACAAGTAAGGGCAGGGACAGACTGTTGATCAGAGTAGACAGATACACCTGGGTCCCTCTGAAAAGCCCTCTCTGGCACATCAAGCAGTCGAGCAGATACACTCATCTCCCTTGCTGTGAAGGCAGATGGCAACAGCTGTGTGGCCAGTGTATGGCATCAGTTTGGGTGCAGCAAGACCTAATGGCCATCCACTGCACCCAGACTTGTCTCTGGACTTCTCAACACTGCCATGCCACTGGATTCAGACAGGCCTGGATGAGAGAGTGAGGGTAACTTTGTGCAACTTTCCCTCACTTAAATCCAGCGCACGCACAGGTCATGATATCATTTATATCACCCTCATAGACTAACTCAAGTCCTGTGATGATGGGCAACTAGCAAAGCAGCAGGTATGTATACAGTGGGAGCAGTAGCTGCAGACCTGCACACAAGTGGCTCAGGGTACAGGTTTGCTTTTCAGTGGACTGAAGCACCAGTGGAATTCAGCAGCCCCGTGATAACTGAGCATCCCCATTTAGGATCACACTGCTCACCTCCGTAGCATGAAGAAGGGGCTAGAAAAGGTGCCCTAAACATTGTCTACTTTGTCTTAACCCTGGTCAGCATACCACAGATGATGGGGATCCTATTATAGTGGTCAAAAATCACACAAAGACAAAACAGACAAAGGTGACACTAATCACCATCAGTACTTGAAATGTGCACACACTAATAGACTATACAACAGCAGATAGACCATAGAGAATAGCTCTAGTTGGTAGAGTACTGGCCAGATTCAATATTCAGAGAGCAGCCCTGAGTGAAACTTCTCTAGCTGAAGGACAACTCACTGAAAAAGGAATGGCTACACCACCTTCTTGAGTGGCCATAGTAAAGAAGAGTAAAATGGAGCTGGTGTTGGGTTTGCCATCAAAACACAGTTAGTCAGAAAGCTTACAAGTCTCACAAAGGGAGTGAATGACAGACTTGTGCTAATGAGACTCCCACTGTCTGGGCAAAGATGTGCAACTATAAGAAGCACCTATGCAGTCACCATGACCAACCCAGATGTGATTCAGGACAAATTTTATGAAGATCCGGAATCTCTTATCACAGAAATACCAAAGGCAGACACGTTCATCATCTGTGGTGATTTCAATGCTAGACTTGGCACAGATGACCAGACATAGCCAGGTGTCATCAGAAAATATAGTCTTGGGAAATCATATCATAAAAGTAAGGTTGGAAGGGACCTTGTAGATCTTCAAGTCCGCCCCCCCTGTCTGGGCAGGAGGAAAACTGGGTTCAATTGACCCCAGTCAGGTAGGCATCAAGTCGCTTGTTAAAGACCCCCAGGGTAGGAGGCAGCACCACTTCCCTTGGAAGTAGGTTCCAGATCCTAACTGCCCTTACTGTGAAGTAGTTCTTACAGATGTCTAATCTAAACCTACTCTCCAACAACTTGTGGATGTTATTCCTTGTTATCCCGGGGGGCACTAGGGGAAACAAGGTCTCCCCCAAACCCTTCTGGTGACCCCTAGTGAGTTTATAGATGGTCACCAGGTCCCCCCTCAGCCTTCTCTTATGAAGGCTGAACAGGTTCAGGTCCTGTAGCCTCTCATAGATTCATAGATTCATAGATGTTAGGGTCGGAAGGGACCTCAATAGATCATCGAGTCCGACCCCCTGCATAAGCAGGAAAGAGTGCTGGGTCTAGATGACCCCAGCTAGATGCTCATCTAACCTCCTCTTGAAGACCCCCAGGGTAGGGGAGAGCACCACCTCCCTTGGGAGCCCATTCCAGACCTTGGCCACTCGAACTGTGAAGAAGTTCTTCCTAATGTCCAATCTAAATCTGCTCTCTGCTAGCTTGTGGCCATTGTTTCTTGTAACCCCCGGGGGCGCCTGGGTGAATAAATACTCACCAATTCCCTTCTGTGCCCCCGTGATGAACTTATAGGCAGCCACAAGGTCGCCTCTCAACCTTCTCTTGCGGAGGCTGAAAAGGTCCAGTTTCTCTAGTCTCTCCTTGTAGGGCTTGGTCTGCAGGCCCTTAACCATACGAGTGGCCCTTCTCTGGACCCTCTCCAGGTTATCCGCATCCCTCTTGAATTGCGGCGCCCAGAATTGCACGCAGTACTCCAACTGCGGTCTGACCAGCGCCCGATAGAGGAGAAGTATCACCTCCCTGGACCTATACGTCATGCATCTGCTGATGCACGATAAAGTGCCATTGGCTTTTCTGATGGCTTCATCACACTGCCGACTCATGTTCATCTTGGAGTCCACTAGGACTCCAAGATCCCTTTCCACTTCCGTGCTACCCAGCAGGTCATTCCCTAGGCTGTAGGTGTGCTGGACATTCTTCCTCCCTAGGTGCAGCACTTTGCATTTCTCCTTGTGAGAACTGCATTCTGTTGTTTTCTGCCCACTTGTCCAACTTGTTCAGGTCTGCTTGCAGCTGTTCCCTGCCCTCAGGCGTGTCCACATCTCCCCATAGCTTTGTGTCATCTGCAAACTTGGACAAAGTACATTTCACTCCCTCGTCCAAGTCACTGATGAAGACATTAAAGAGTATCGGTCCAAGGACCGAGCCCTGCGGGACCCCACTGCCCACACCCTTCCAGGTCGAGACCGACCCATCCACCACGACTCTCTGGGTGCGACCCTCATTGTCGGGTCTGCCCTGCTGTCCACGGATAATGCGGGTGGCCCTCCTCTGGACCCTCTCAATGTTGTCCACATCCCTCTTGAAGTGGGGTGCCCAGAACTGGACACAGTACTCCAGCTGTGGCCTGACCAGTGTCGCATACAGGGGGAGGATCACCTCCTTGGCCCTACTTGAGATGCACCTGTGGATGCACGATAGGTTAGCCTTGCCAACCGTGACCTTGCATTGTCGGCCCATGTTCAACTTGGAGTCAATGATGACTCCAAGATCCCTTTCTTCCTCCATGCTGTCAAGAAGGGAGTTTCCCATCTTATAAGTGTGCTGCCAGTTACTACTGCCCAAGTGCAGCATCCTGCACTTGTCAGTATTGAAACGCATCCTGTTTTTGTTGGCCCACTCCTGCAACCTATCCAGGTCATTCTGCAGTCTTTCCCTCCCTACTAATGTGCCTACCTCACCCCAAATTTTGGTATCATCCGCAAATTTGAACAGGTTGCTTTTCACCCCGTCGTCCAAATCGCTGATAAAGAAATTGAACAGTACGGGCCCAAGGACTGAACCCTCTGGGACTCCGCTGCCCACTTCCCCCCAGGTCAAATATGACCCATCCACCACCACCCTCTGAGTATGACCCTTCAGTCAATTTGCAATCCATCTGACAGTGTAGGCATCGATGACACAGTCACCTAGTTTTTTAATGAGGATGGGGTGGTCGACAGTATCAAAAGCCTTGCTGAAGTCCAGAAAGACTACATCCACCGCAACACCTGCATCCAGTGCTTTTGTGACCTGATCGTAAAAGGCAATCAGGTTGGTCTGACACGACTTGCCCCTAATGAAACTGTGCTGGTTGCCCTTGAGCATCATCCCCGATGCTGGCCCATCACAGATGTGCTCCTTGATGATCTTCTCAAAGAGTTTCCCCAGGATTGAGGTAAGACTGACGGGCCTATAGTTGCCCGGGTCCTCCCTCCTCCCTTTTTTAAAGATGGGGACCACATTGGCTATCTTCCAATCATCTGGCACCTGGCCTGAGCACCACGAGCGCTCATAAAGCTGTGCCAAGGGCCCAGCAATAACCCCTGCTAGCTCCCTCAACACCCTGGGGTGGAGAGCATCTGGACCTGCTGATTCGAACACATCCAGCCCCTTCAGAAGCACTCTAACCCAGTCCTCCTCAACCTTAGGTCTTGAGGCATTCCCCTCGAGTCCGACTTGAATCACGGTGGGGGAGTCCCGATCCCTGCACAAGAAAACGGAGGTGAAGAATTTGTTAAAGAGTTCTGCCTTCTCCTCTGGCGCAACCACCAGATTGCCCAGTATATCTTGCAGGGGCCCCACATTTCCCAGTGCTTTCTTCATCCTCCCTATATATTTGAAAAAGGACTTTTTATTATCTTTGATCTTGGACACTAATCCTAGCTCTATGTCCACCAGCCCCGCTACAGGTCTGAACAGTGGAGGTATACTCTTCTTTGGAGATAGCCCCGCCCTTCCACTGGGTGTATGACACCTTTTTGGCAACCAGGCATTCCCAGACGTCCTTGGTGAGCCAGGGAAGCTTTTGGGCATTCTTGCCCCCCTTGCTTCTTGTTGGGATCATCACCCCTTGGGCCCTGAGTATCATCTCCTTAAGGAATGACCACTCATCTTGGGCACTGAGTTCCCCTGCCCTCGAGAACCCCAGTGCCTCTCCCACCAATCTCCTCAACTCATTGAAGTTGGCCCTCTTGAAGTCTAGGGCTCCTCCTGCTGAGGAAACTCACCAAACATGACCTCTCCATCACCAACACAGTCTTCCCACTGCCAAACTGCAACAAGATGTCTTGGACGAACCTGAACTCCAAACACTGACAACTCACTGATTATGTCATCATCGGGAGAAGAGACAGACAGGATGTCAGAGTGACAAAGGCCACGAGAAGTGCAGAATGCTTGACTGACCACAGGCTCATAGTCTCCAAGCTGAATATCTGGATACATCCTATTAGATGACCACAAGGCAAAAAAGCATCCAAAAAACTCAATGTCTCCAAATTGAAACAGAAGAATGTGAAACAGGCATTTGTTGAAAAACTGTGTCAACCACTAGTAACAACTGATGGAAACTTCAATAACAATGAAGATAATTGGGCATCCTTCAGAGACTATATGTACTCAGCTGCATCCAATACCCTCAGTCCAACCACACATTCACATCAATATTGATTTGATGAAAATGATACTGACATAGGCAGACTACTGAATGAGAAACATCAGCTCTATAAGGCCTGTTTAGAAGACATCACTTCAACATATAAGAAGGCAGTCTTCAGCAACATCAAGAGGACTGTCCAACACAAACTCAGAGAGATGCAAAACACATGACTGAACAACAAGGCAGATGAGATTCAGTTCTATGCAGACAGGAATGATATGAAGAGCTTCTATGATGCTCTGAGGAAAATGTTGGGCCACAGTCATCAGGAACATCTCCAATACTGAGTGCTGATGGTACCACACTGTTCACTGGCAAAGGAAAGATACTGCAAAGATCAGCAGAACACTTCAACAACATCCTCAATCAATGATTATCTATTAGTGAGGAGGTAATTGACTGACTGCCCCAGGTAGACTTTAATATTTCTCTTGCTGATCCTCCAATGCTGACTAAGATTGTGAAAGCAATTAACTTGCTGTCAAATGGCACCTGGAGCAGATGCTACACTAGCAGAGGTCTACAAGGTCAGAGCCTCATGCATTGCTCTGAAACTGAACTCTTCCAATCAATGTGGATTCAAGGGACTATACCCCAGAAGTACAAGGGTGCATCCATCGTCCATTTGTATAAGTGAAAAGGCAATAGATAATCTTGCCACAAACATCAGGACATCTCCTTGCTGTCAATAGCCAACAAAATCCTCACCAGAATCTTGCCGAATCACCTTGTAAAACACATTGAACAAAGGCTCTTGCCTGAGAGTCACTGTGGTTTCAGGAAAGGATGTGGGACCACAGAAATGGTGTTTGTAGATCATCAACTACAGGAGAAATGCCAGGAACAGAATTTCATGACTTTCATTTACCTGACAAAGGCATTTGATACAGTCAGTTGGGAGGGTCTTTGGAAGATCGTGGCAAAATTCAGTTTTCCAGACAGTCATAGAAAATTAGGGTTGGAAGGGACTTCAGGAGATCAGCTAGTCCAACAGCAGAACCGTCCCCAACTTCATCATCCTAGCCAAAGCTTTGTCTAGCCCAGTCTTAAAAACCTCCAATAATGGAACTTCCACCACCGCCCTGGGTAACCTGTTTCAGTGTTTTACTACCCTCCTAATGAGAAAATTCTTCCTAATATCTAAAATAAACTTCCCTTGCTTCAGCTTGAGACCTTTGCTCTTTGTTCTGTCATCTGCCACTGCTAAGAACAGTTTATCTCCTTCCTCTTCTGAACCCCCCTTCAGGTAGCTTGTGGCAGGGCACCTTTGGTGCCTGCCATTTTAAGGGCTTGAGCAGGCAGCAGAGTATCCTGCAGGTGACTGCAGAGCCAATGCGGGAGTCACATGTCAACCAGGAGGCCACCTGATTAGAGGAGGGCTTGGCTGCTTGAGTATAAGATCAGGGTCAGGAGTTGCTACTGGGGAACCAAAGGGTGAACATTTCCCAGCTTGAATACTGCTGCTCCCAGAAAACCTGAAGATGAAGGGTAGGAACTATGGGGATGGAGCAGATTCCTGGTCCTGGGGCATGACCTTAAACTACAGCCTACTGGGGTTGGATGGGGTGATGTGGCTACTTGTGGCAGGGCAGGCTCCAGGAAATGCCACACCTATGCCTCCCCAGTGAAAGGCAAGGATGAGGTGCCATAAAGCCTCAGCCTCTGCTGCCTTGTGGGTACCCCATGGAGGGAAAAGTGTGGGCGAACACACTGAGCAGGCAGCGGCAGTGAGGGACCCGGCTCCATGCTGCTTCTGCTGCAGCTGCCTGATGTTGGGGGCAGGGAGCTAAAGACTTGGGTCCCTGGTCCCATATCCCTGGCAGCTGGGGGCCCCCTCTGGCAGGGCTGGGGGGCAGGGGCTGTGGGTAGGGGCAAGAGGCATGAGTAGGGTGGGGGGGGCCTGTTGTGGGGGCAGTGAGGGGCACCAGCAGGGCTGGGGGTGGGGGGCTGCAGGGGTCTTTCAATTTTAATAACAGATTTGGGGAGTTTTATCAGAGAATTTGCAATTTTTTTATCAGAGAATTTATGATTTTTTTTTATCAGAGAAAACCAGGATCCCTGGTTATTACATTGTTGAGGATAAGGTAACTCCATACATCCTGGATAAATGACATAATTCTTTGTGATGCAAACTAAATAGAATAGACTGACTTCATATGTAAGCCTATATGTGAATCAATATGGGTGCATCTACACTTGGGTACATCTACACTTACTGAAGTTGTCTAATTAGCTCTGCAGTAAAGTGTCACCAGTCTATACAAGTGGTGCTATTAGGCCAGAGTAAACTAATTAACTCTGCCGTAAAACACTACTGCCCAACACAAGTAATTCTACAGTGGAGTTATTTACTCTGTCACAATGCACATGTAGACGGTGACTGAGGCTGGCTGGAGCACAAGGGTGCTATAGTATGGGGCTACCTGCTGGCTAGCCCCATGCTATAAAACCTTCTTGCCCTAGCTACCCCCTCTACAGCACAATGAGCCAGAAAAAAGCAGCCCTGGACTGACAGAGTGACCCCCTGGCCTGGACTTCCTGGTAGCCAGTGCTGGGCTGCCCTCACTCAACATGCTACAGTCTCTGATGCACATGTAAACACTGCACCTGGGAGCAATAAATTCCAGTACGAACTGCATCGGAGTTTATTGTGTCACATTAATATTCATGTGTAGATGCACCTATGTGTACTAGGAGGGATATTTGGGACCTTTAAAAAATTGATTCTGAGCTTCTGTGTTCAGCAGTGAAAGATGGCAGCCCTGCCAACAATATACCCATAAAATGTTTCCAGTAGATCTGTAAAGTACTGATCACTGGCTTTGGAAGGTTCTAAGCATAAATTAGTTTATATATATATATATCTTTATTTATTTATTTATTTATTTATTTTAATTAATTCAAAATCAGCTGCAATTGAAAGAAAACTACCATTTGGGTGGCTGTGTTATTCAGATTATAGAACATGTTTTTTCTTTCATCATTTATTACCTAAAGAGACAACTGAAAAAGATGATGACATTCAATACCTAGTAACACACAAATCTGAAATGGGATGGCTGGGGTTTATTAAGAAAAAAGGCTGAGGAACAGCTACTTAGAGCAGGAGATTCTGTTTGCGGTCCTAGATAGAGAGCCACACTCAGCACTAGATTTCCAAATATGATTCCTACAGCCTTTGGGCTCTACATCCCTGTGCAGTACAGGGAGCTATATAAATAATCATTTCTGCTATGCTTCTATCAATTTTTTAAATTCATAATGAATTAAAAATATTTTTCATATTCGTATAAAATATTGAAATAAAACATTTTAACCTTTTTCATTTTTTCAGTTTTTGTTCCCAGCTGCAACAGTTTTTAACAAATAACAAGAATTAGTACAGAGATAACTCAAATATAAATTTTCTGATGAACAGGATTTTGCCTAAAAATTTTTCCCAGCTCTACTTTTAGTTCCCAAGAAGAAAAGAGAGGTTTACATAACTGAACACTGATGCCTTAATATGGCACCTCAAGAATGTGAGGGGTGCAATTCTGAAAGTCAGTTAAATCCATGGTAGTAGCTTTTTAGAGAAAACATGAGGGTTGTATGTAATGGGAAAAATAAAAATTACATGAAGGTGCAGTCTAGAAATCCTTTTACCAAAATCTTTGGATTTCATGACCTACCCGGCATCTGTTTTCTGTGCCTGGAAGAGCTAAGAATGGTCGCATAGGAATAGGGAAATTTGATTGTAGTTGGGCAAGTTTCAGAGATCAGTTGTGAAGGGTTAAAAGAAAGCTGGTGAAAGCAAAAAAGTAAAATAAAATAAATCTAAGGAAGGAAACTAACAAGCAAGGATATCCACACTGCCCACCAACACTGAAGAATAAAAGAGGTTCTTAACAGACCATTAAAGTGCTTCCCTGGTGGACCATCCCTCATTCACTGGTCTGCATTTCACCTTTATCTCAATTTCCCTGAGTTTTTGTTTTAAAAATGTTAATCACCCGATTGTACTTCACGCAGTTACTTTCATCATGTGTTCACTGTATGTTGCACCCTGGGGAGTAGATTTAACTTAGCAGTTTAATTTCTCTATTTTTGTTGTCACAATTCTATCAGTATTAATTTGTGTATTTCAATTTTACTTCATAAAAAAATTACAAAAATTAGGAATAGTCCTAAGCTAAGCAACAAAGAAATATATTCTGCTGTTTCTATATATAGGTACCTTTATTATGAGTTCCTCTCAATTTTTTAAAGGAAAAAAAAAAAAAACAAAAACAAGGACAATCAATCTTTACTTTTTCCCCAACCTATAGGAGAAATACAAGGTTAGTTCATAATTTTAGTGTGTGTCATCGTGGGAGGAAAACCTAAGCAGAAGACATCTATTTTACACTCTTATTATTTCAGATAGCTAGTTCCATAGTGTAGGTTCAGTTTTCATAACGGTAAGTCTACAGTGTCTATAATATTCCCTCTACTAAGTCTAAAAGGTAGGTGAAATGTAGATGCTGTGGGAAATTACTGGCACAGGAGAGATGCAATCTATAAAATATCTAGGACTGATCATGAATTGCTACTTTTAGGATTGTACAGATGGAGCATTTACCTAAAACTTCCTTTTCTGATCCAAAACACACTGTTGTCATACATTCTAACGTCACTTCGTAATTCTAAGATACCATTCTCTAGCACGCTGTAAGCTTTCATGCACTTTTATGGTTACAGAAACATAACTGAGAGCAGAATTATTTTCCATATATTATAATGATACAAATATTTAGTTAGTTAATGGCTGCATACTCAAGAGTCCACTTTGCCTCTTTAATAATATTATCTCTAGAGTATCATGATATAGGAGGAGACAACATCAGATAATAAAAGAAGTGATGATAAATCTGTTCCCTTTTGATTCTTTTGGGCAGTTCAGCAATGATGACCTATTTTGGAAGGGTAGGGTGAAGATAGGTTTGTGCAGAATTTAGCTTCATAAAATAAAGGTAAAAACAGGACTAATATCTCAAGGCACAGCTGGCCTTGAATTTTCACTTTATAATTCAAGTCCAGGTTTAGAGTTTAAAGGCCACATGTCGATTTTTACCAAAAGCCAGGATTCCCTGCTTTTCTTTATAGCTACTAGTTATTATAATCAGTCAAGTTAATTCTGAATGCATGCACATGACAGAATAAACAAGCTGACACTACACTTTAGTTTAGAAATTTAACTGTCACCATATTTACTCACATAAGGTTTCAGGGTTTAAAAGCTTTGCTCCTCAAGGATTATAAAAATGAAATTGAAATTAATCACAGTTTATAAAATAAAACTTCATAGATTATTTCCCTTTGCCATCTGTCAAACATTTTTTCTTTAGCTAACCTGCCAGAGATTAATTCCCTTAGGAGCAGCATATTTTGAGATTGTGATTATTGTTTAAGAAAAGCAATACATTGTAAGTATATGCAACACACACTTTACAGTCTAGTGTCACAGAAGTGATATATAAGGTATCTATTGTATAAGAAATGAAGAGTGAAATCCACTTCTCTAGGAAATGGGATTTTAATCACTTTACTTAATAGCAAGTGTAGTACAAAGACCTTTTGAAAAAAAGGGGCTTGAGCTTTAATATATTAAGACATTTGATAGTTTGGGCCTCCAGGCACTGTGATACAAGGTTATATTCCTTTATCTGCATTTCAGGGCCCCC
This sequence comes from Alligator mississippiensis, assembly GCF_030867095.1. Classification (NCBI taxonomy): domain Eukaryota; kingdom Metazoa; phylum Chordata; order Crocodylia; family Alligatoridae; genus Alligator; species Alligator mississippiensis. The sequence continues at coordinate 50,278,521 of NC_081831.1, forward strand.
AACATTTGTAGGCATATTATCTAAATGGCATGGAAAACTTAACACTTTTTTGTTTTTAGTGCAAAACAACTGGCCAGCCAATTTTCACAGGCTTAATGTAAGTGGACTATTAAAAACTGAGCTACATGGACTAGATCTCCATATAAAGCAAACTGAATATTTATCATATCTTAAACACAAATAATTTTGAGAAAACCCAATATTATGATGCTTTAAATTTATAACACAATCTAAAAATAATTAAAATATGCCCACATCAGAATTGTGTATCTTTTCAAATGGGACCCTATATAGTTCAGAGACAGTGGATGTAATGATGCTGGAGCTATTAAAAGGAAGGAGCTCTGATAGAGCAGTTCTAGAATTCACTTCCTGTTCTGTTTATCCAGGATTTAGGGAATAAAGAAAGAATATGATAAATACTGGTAGTAATGGGAAAGATGGTCATGACTGTACCTGATTTCATCAGCGATTCACTATTTTTGTCTGGGGTGAAGAAAACCTGCTTGTGTTGTTTAATTTCTATGACTGGTAGTTGTAACTGACAGCAGAGATGACTAGAATTTGAGAAAGGCACTCATTAGTGATATCATTTATTAAAATAAATAGGCATTGGAAATAGTCAATGTACAATGTTATTCATACCACTTGTTAATGCTCAGACAGAATGGAATGAACAAAGAGAGCCACTAAAGCACCACCTTTCATACCATCCCAGAGATTGTATTTATTCACTGAAAAATAAAGAACAGACTAGTCTCCTGCCTTTCTATTTTGGCTAACAGGAGAGATGGTTAATCATATACATCTGAACTTAGCAAGAGAGTAAAAGGATACAGTATTCAGGCTGTACTTTCTTCCTCTCAGTTGCAGGTCATCTGACTCCTTATTTACCTGTTGTGCTCACAGCAGAAGGTTTTCAACAGATGGAAGAGATGACTCAAAATTACCAAATCAAAAAGTCCAGACTGAAATTCCTACTGCTGATACAATTTGGGGGTTTTCATTTTTGCCAATTTTCACACAGGCTTAACTGAGAGAAATGAATCATGGAATCATAAAAAATTAGGGTTGGAAGGGACCTCAGAAGGTCATCTAGTTCAACTCCTTGTTCAGAGCAGGACCATCCCCAACAAGATCATTCTAGCCAGGGCAAGATTGAAGTTCTATCGCTCTTGAATATAAGAAGGTTATTTGGGAGAGCTGAATATTTTTCTTATTTAGCTGCCTTTAACAAAGATCACTATCATTTTAGTAAGAATAGCCACCCAGACTTTGTCTTAGATACATTGTCTAATAATATGCCTCTCTCCTGATTGTATCTCCATATGAGCCATAATCAGTTATGAATACTAAGGTGCTTTCAGGTCTGTTTCTAGCCTACGTACAGTAAAAAACCTGAAGTGACTGAACATGAGAAAAAAAAATCACAAATTTTTAATCCAGTTAAGCAGATTCCCCACAAGCTTGATCTGAGTAAGAAAGATGCTTCTAAGCTATCATTTTGTATTGGAAATGCAGAGCTGTGGTAGGTTATTGCTTCTACCAGGAATTTGAAGATCCTTTAGAATGATCATGTTAAATGCAAGAGTCTAAAAGGAAGCATGCTAAAGTAATTAAGTTGCCTGACATGTGATACACATTCCCTTGTGCCACTTATGGAAAAATACAGTCATGATTCTTTGTTGAATGAAAGATTAGAAAATAGATAGCAATCAAAAATATATAACTATGTGCCCACATGTAATAGATCAGATTGGCACAGTATCAATATTTAAGATGAACAATGCAACATCATTAAATTTAAGAAGTTCTGCTAATAACTAATTTCCAAAGAGTACAGCTTCATTCAATGTAATATTCATAGGCTAAATAAACTTCAGACACAGAAACTGCCTTCCTACTCATATGTTCTTAAGGCACCTGGTCCTACTGTTGCCCTGTGGGGTAAGGCCAACTCTCAGGATCTCAATATTGCACTGTTAGACAGGAGGGTGTGATGTACAATTGCACATGCACACACTCAAAAATCAGTTAGGTGCATACAAATGCATTAGGTGCATGCACACACTCTAAGTGCATGCACTTGGTCTAATAAAAGATATCAAATTCACCCAAGGAACCTTGTCTGCCTATGCACTCCCACTAGGCTTGCACGTACACACTACCAATTCAGGCACATACACATCCAAAATTACCAGCCTAGGCAAATGCATACCTATCACCAATTTAAGCACCTACACACACTATAGAGACCAAAAGAAATTAAACCAGAATCAATTACCAATATCTGCACACCCGATGCACATACACATGATATATGGATTCTGGTCTAATCTGTATATCATGCACAGTGACATACATGTATATCAGTTCACATACATACCACTCACCTACACATACACACAGGTGAGTTCCTAACTTGGTTGTCGTGATGTGTATGTAGGTGCTTGGTGTACTTGGGATACCTGGGGGAAGGTTAAGGTAAGGCAGAGAGAGTGAAAGTGTAGGGGGTGAAAGTCACCAGGACCAGGATTAGAACCAGTAGACTAGAAAGAGAGCTGGGCTGAGGAGCTGAGGTTACTGCTGGTGGAGACTGAGATGAAAGTTGCCGGTACCAGGATTAGAACCAGCAGACTGGAGGGAAGTTGGGGTAACTTAAGGTTAACTGGTGTTAATCGAAAGCAGAAAGCCGGCAGGCTACAGGGGAGCCGAGAGGTGCGTGGGGAGAGGAAAACTGGGAGTGGAGCTGCAGGAGGGGGGAGGCTGGAGAACAGAGAGAGAGTGAAAGAAGAGGCAGAGAGAGATAGGGACTGGGGAGAGGTGGCAGGAGGCAAAAAGTGGTAGGAACAGAGCTGAGAGCCTGCAGAAAATAACAGGGCTGAGAAGACCAGAATTTAAGATAGGGAAGAGACCGGGGCTCAGTAAAACATGACCCAACTTGGGGCTGCAAATGATAGTGGTTTTATTGAACAGGGGAGATGCTGACATGATATTTTATTGATTCCTTTGCGCACACACAGACACACATACAGACAATGGCAGCAGGGGTTAAGGAGGCTTGGTGCCGGGGCTGAAGTCCGGGAGGTGAGAGAGAGAGTCCAAATTGGAGGAGGAAATATGCAGGTGATATCTACCTATCCCAGGCTGAAAGTGGGTCCTTGATGGTCAGTCGAGGTCTCCTTCAGCTCAGTGTTGTCCAGAGCGGGGTTGCTGGCAGGGCCTCTGGGGTGGATAGGCGGTGTGATGTGGAGCTGGTCTGGTCCAGATGGAAATGGTGTTCCCAAGCAGTCAGTCTTCACTACCCCTTTTTATGGGGCAGACTACCTCTGATCTCCTATGGGGAGGGCCTGTCCAGACAATGTCAGTCCTGTTCCAGAGGGTTCAAGGTGTTCTTACTGAGCATGTGCAGCCTTGATGGAGGTTTGACATTACAAGATGGAAACTTGACATGACTTATGCTAACTTACATATATAGGCCTATATAAAAGCAGTAAAAAAAAAAATTAATACAAACATCATAATTATCACTTTTAAAACAGTGGATATCTATATCAAAATAGCAGGGCACTTATTTGCAGAGGGGAGAGAAATAAAACTTACGACATAAAATGTTAAAGCTTATCCTACATCTTAGCTTATTTATACTTATCTATAGGGAATAAGAGGGAGAGACAAAGTCTGAAATGGTTGGGGAAGGGGAGGGAATGCATTTAAAAAAGAAAAAAAGAAAAACTGGGGGTTTTGCTACACTACCATTCCACTCATCCTGGTGCTCATGGTGAAAGCTAATTATCAATTTAAAATATGCTAAACACTATCAATTTCCATTGGTTGCAACCATGACTGAATGCTCTTACCACTCAAGTTTTCTCCAGACCAACCACAAGGAAGACATATTAATGTCCCCCAATTAAAAATGTTAAGTCAAAATCCATTAACAAAAAAAAAAATTAAAAAAATGAAAACTATTTAAACATTTGCTTACATGTAATACCCCTATCCATATTTCCTATTACGTACTGAACTATATATTGATAGATACTACTTTCTGCACCAAACTCCATTGTCTTGGGCCTTCACAAGAGCAACTTGCAGAATAGGATTTGTGCTTGCCCGGTGCCAGCTTGTCCCATGTGGACACACTATCCTGCCCCATTGTGACAATGGGAGAACCAGCAGCTGGGGGAGGTGTAAAGGTAAGGATTCCACACTTTTTCCTCCTCTCCTCTTCAATTCTAGGTTCACTGCCTTCCCTGGAGCTCTCCCTTCCTCCCACTTCCTTAGACTTACCCTCTGTCCCCACAGCTAACCTCTTACCCCCTAGTTCCTTATGGCTCACCCCTGACCCCTGGTCCCTCACAGCTCATTCCCAGCCCTTGCATCTCACCCTCTACCTCCCCCCCGCCCCACCCCAGGGCCCCCAGGGCTCAATCCCAATCCTCTCAGCTCATCCTCCACCCCTTAGTCCCTTGAGGCTCGCTCACCCCACCAGTCCCCCACAGTTCACCCCACAAACCATGGACCTCCAGGCTCATCACCCTGCTTTTCCCTACATACCTTGGCTCCCACATACCTGTACTGCCCCACAGGAGCAGGCACAGATGGGTAACCCAGCTATCTGTCTGTTGCTGCTGTCCAGGATGTGCTCAGCAGAGAGAGTGGCGGTGGCTACAAGTGGGCAAGCAGCTTCTGCTTGTCTGCTTCTCCGGAACAATAGTTTCAGGAGTGGGGAGCTGTTGGGGAGATGTGGGGGAGGGCTAGTGAGCAAGGACCTGATCCAGGTTGGCAGTGACTGGAGGGCGTGATCCAGCCTGGCAGGAGGTAATGTGAGCCCAATATGAGCTGCCAGTGACTGAAAGGGCCCCAATCTAAGTGGGTAGGGGCTGGTGAGCTTGATTGGGGGAGGCATAGACCCTATCCAGAATGGCAGGGCTGGCAGAGATCTGATCAGAACTGGCAGGCACCTGATCTGGGCTGATGGGAGCCAGTAGGCCCAATCTGGAATTGCAGGGTGCAGTGGGCACCTCCTCTGGACAGGAAGAGGCTGGTGGCTATAAGCAGGGCCACAGGACCTGTTCCTGGAACCTATACTTCCCTAGACAGTAGGTAAACTGGTTAGGCATGGAGCTTGCTTGGCAGGTCTTAGCAACACCTTTGCTTGCCAGCCTTCTAGGGTCAAGTCAGAGCAGTTTTCATATTAGAAGGGGTATTAACCCTTAATGTGCAACATTCCTTAGAGTTAGCCATAAACTTCAGTGACAATCCCTCAGTGTGACAATGACAGTCTTCCAGTAGATGACTTCATCGGTGAGTCCAGAGATGACTGAAGAGGCCAAACCCAGATCTGCTTGTTCGACTGAAGATGAGGCATACGGTTCTAGGAGAAAGGAATGGATCCTGGTGATGTCAGGTCAAAGCTCTTTCCCTTTGTCTGTCTCTCTTATTCACCTCCATAGCAAGGCAAGTTTGCTCAAAATGGTCTATCCCTTGTTGTACTTCATGGAGCCATTAGGGATGATGCGGTACTTGAGTCTCCCAGGTGCTGATGTTAATATCACATCTCTTCAGACTGTCCTTCAAAGTGTCCTTGAATTTCTTCTTTTGTTCACCTCCAGAGTGGTGACCATTGGTGAGTTGGGAGTATAGGACCTGATTTGGAAGCTGGCTGTCAAGTATCCTTGTGACATGTCCTGTCCAACAAAGTTGGTACATGGCTTCAAAGCTGGTGGAGTTTGCTTGAGCCTGAATACTGGCACTCATTCTTCTGCCCTTCTAATTGATATGGAAGACTTTCAGAGACATCACTGATGGTAATATTTCAAGGATTTCAGGTGTTTCTGATGAGTTGTCCAGGTTTCAAACTCAGTAAGGATGACAACAGCCTGGTAAACAAGAAGTTTAGTTTGGGTCCTGATATCATGATTGAAGAGACAATTTTGGAGACATCCAAAAGCAGCATTGCTAGATTTTCTTCCGTGTTGAATATCATCATCTATGTTTATTTTTTAGGAAAGGTAACTACCTGGATAGGGGAAATGCTCAAAATTCTCTACGGATTGTCCTCCAATTGTAATATGTGAGGGAGTAGCTGGTGATTCGGGGTAGGTTGATAAAGTATCTTGGTTTTCATGAAGTTGACAGTGAGTCCAAGCATTTCATATGCTTCACAGAAGTGAAGAATAACCTTCAGCTATTAAATTGAGTGGGCCCGCACAACACAATCATCAGTGTACTGATGGTCAGTAATAGAAGTGTTGATTATCTTGGATTTGGACCGTAAACATAGGCTGAGGGAGGGAGGCATGGGGGTAGCACACCAGAATCCCTTTCAGTGGGAGTCATTGTAGTGAAGAGGTAAGTCCTATGCTGCCCCTTCCCAGTGTCAGACCAAGCAATATAAACCAAGCAAAACCCTACTCCCTCTATGCTTTGCAGATACACTCCCTGGTGTTCCACTTAACCATAGATTTGGACCAGAACCCATTACCCTGCCTCCGTCCCTTCTTCTCCTTGAATTAACACATGCTAATTGTAACATATAAGTACACCCTTAGTCAATCTACATATATAGTTATACCACTCTTACTCATACTGAGTAATTCTTTATTCCATGAGTAGTCCTACTAACTTAGCCTGGAAGATTTCTGAACAGTATCAACATTTTCAAAGAACCTTAAGTAACTATCAAGATTTTATTTCTAGAAACCTGCAGCATTTTTTGTGCAGTTTGACTTTTAGTGCAAATATTTTAATCACCTTTTGGTCATGTAGAAATTATATCTTGTCAATTATATTCACAGTGATTTGTGGAAGAGTAAAAGGGGTCAGTTATCTCCCAAGTCAGGGGTAGAACAAGCAAACTAAGTACTGGGGACAGAAGCTGGGAGCACCATACCTCCTTGTCTCTTTCCTGCAAATATACTATACAGTGTGGCGTTGTGCTGCCTGACTTCTGTGGCTGGATAGCAACAGGACAGGGTCCCTCCTACCACTACAAAGGCTTTAAGAAGGAAGTGTGGGGGGAGCGTTACCAGAATCCCCATCACTGGGAACCTTTGTAGTGATGAGGGAAGCCCTGTGCTGCTCCTTTCCAGTGTGAGACCAAGCAATGTATCTGGGGGGTTGGGGTGGGGTGGGGTGAGTGGAATGGTGCTTCTCTGACCCCGTAACTGCCAATATACTGTTTGCTTTGGCTCTGGCAGGGGTAGTTCAGGGCTTCCCACGCTGCTGCAAAGGCTCCAAGGTGGAGGAGGAGAGGGAAGCACCACCAAGACCACCCCCCCCAGGGGCTTTTGCCATGGCAGAGGTATCCCTGCACTCTGTGCTGGGTCACAGGAGCTTGGCAGCTCAGCACCTCACCAAGCAGCATATCTGGGGGAAGGGGAACACCATTCCACTTGCCCCTATTCCCCCTATGTTTCCCAGATACACTCCCTGGTGATCTGCTGCACTGCACAGCTCCTGTGTCCTGGCACAGACAGCACAAGGCTTTCCCTGCTGCTGCAAGAACTCCCAGTGGTTGTGGGATCCTGGAGTCCACTCCTAGTTGGCACCTGGGTCCGGTACTCGGCTTGCCCTGCCCTAGTTAGGCTACTGCTTCAAGTGGACTTTTTGTTTTACCCAACAAATTTGCAAAGACAGACAAGAGGCCATAATGCAATTTAATTCAATAGAATGAGAGATAAAGGTCATATTTGCATGAGAAAATTGAGTAAATGGCTATATCTGCACCATATACCTTGGGGCAGTACAGTGAATGGAAGTTATTATTTTCTAACCATTGCCACAGATGGCATATTAGAGATACTTACATTAACAAATGCTATTTTACTTCTATCATTCTTACAGAGCACCTTTTTGACAAATATTAAGTCTGTCAAAATTCTCTTAAAAAGCAGGATGGTAATGGCTTAATAAACAGATACTTATTATAAAATATAGTTTTGGTCAAAGGAATTTTTGCCCTGATTTTTCTTTTGAAAATTCCTAGGAATATTTAAGGCTTTCTATTTGGTAATAAATAGCAGGACTTTTATGATCAGTCTACTCCCCTGGCTCCCACATTGGATTCCATTAACCAAAAAAAGTGGTTCCACATTCCACTCAGGCAAAAATCAAATTTCACATCTAACAAATCCTTCCCTGTCCATATTAACATATGTTCTTCTGTATGATACGTGGCACAGAAACTTTACACTGGATACACATCACCTTCTGAACTGATTAAGAAAATTAGGCTGCAAGTGATCATAAAGTGCCATCAATTATTTAATTCACTAGATAACCACAGGAAAATACTCCCACATTAATGAGAAAAATTCTAAAACAGAAATACTTTTTTTTTTTTACTGTAAAAAGAAGAGAAGAGGGGGAAAATGTAAGACCTAAAAAAATTGATAGATATTAGAATTAGTTCTGTGATCCTCTTATCTCTCAACCTACATATGGACCATTTAATGAAAAACAAAAATCTTCCTCATACTAAAGGTACAAAAATGAACAACTTCTTAGCAAAAGATGACTTAAAGTAAGTAGTAAGTACTCTGATCATGTAAGGTAGTATTTTCTACCAGGCCTTAGAAATTACCTTGGTTTTATTAAAAAGCATTCTCTACTTGTTAGCAATGCTTCCTACTTTGATTAATTTCTTGAAAATCGGTAATTTTTAGTATTCATAAAGTCTTGAGTTTATTAGTGCTAATTATAGGCAGACCTGCTGTGTGAACAGGCACTGTGCAAAAATACCACTTTAAAATTCTTCCTAGGAACATAAGTCTTGAATTATAATACCTCTGCTATTTCCATCCTACAATGTTCCCAGACACTTCCAGCCAAATGTTAGCAAAGGCTTCATGATCTGGTTTAGGATATTCTTCAGACTGCCAAAATCTGACCATTAACAAGAAAAGATGTATTAAGGCAGGATGTGGAATGTTAATGTTTTCACACTATGTATGTGAAGCTATATTCAGAGCATGAGCTGAGAGATTTGGCACTACAGACACTTAAAGAAAGATAAAAATAATATTCTCTGAAATCTTTTTTCAAACCACTACTCTCTTCCTTCTCCATGTATTGTTATTTAATACTTCCATATTTTCATTCTTTCTTCTACCAGCAGCTCCCATCTTTATCTTTGGCAACTTTTATCTTTTACAGTGATGTTTCAGCCAACATCATAAACAGAGCCAGCCTTAGAGGTGGGCAACTGCCCAGAGCACCACGGTCAGAGGGATGCCACACATAAATATGTATGTGTACACATGTGCATGCGCGCGCGTGCACACACACACACACACACACACACACACACGTATTCACGTATGCATGCACATGCTGCACTCCCCCATTGTTTGTGCTAGGCAAAAGCCATCAGGGTACTTCTGTGGCAACTAACTGTGGGGGGCTGGGCAGCTTGCCCCTCTTTCCTGCCAGTTATGTCCATAGCTGATTGGAGCCAGTCAGGTGGAGCAGTGGGATAAAAATCCCCCAGGGGGCAGCAGCGGTGGTGATAGGTGCTGTTAGGCAGCATAACAGGCTGGGAGGAGGGTGCCGATGACCAGGCCACAGGAAAGGCAGCAGTGCCCAGCGAGAAGGCGGAGAGGCTCAGTGGCCCTGGCTTGCACACCAAGGGCTTTACCATCACCATCTGCTTGGACTGGAAGCCGAGCTGCAGCCCTTCCCGGCTACTGCCAACACCGCTGAGGGTGAGGACACAGGAGGCCAGGCAGCACTGGGCAGCAGTGCCCTACTGCTGTGGATGGGCTTCCTGTAGGGGCAGCCCTGCCTGCTGCCCCTCTGTCTTTCCTGCTTCCCTGTGCTGAGCCATTGCCACCCCCTCAGCCCCCCTGGCACCAGGCCAGCATCTTGGATGAGCACACATGCACCACCCTATGATAGCCCATAGGTACCCCGGCCACCCACAGCCACTGGGGCATCTTACATACACCCCCCCCACCCACCCCACATCCTCACACATACACCTTCTATACCCCCAAACCCTCTACACTCCCCTCCCTCCACACACACCTTGTCCAAACACAACACTGATGACTTCAGGGGTGCCAGAGGGGAAGCACCAGGGCAGGGTGCTAAAGTACAAGTTCACGTAGGATGCCATTTTCCCTAAGGCTGGATCTGATTGCAGATTTCCCCTACATATTCTCACCTTCTTTCACCTTAAATTCATATATTTTCATAGAAACCTTCTGATTGTTCTTCAAACAGCATCAACTCTTTGGATTCATGAAAATGGCCACTTGCTAAAACTTGTTTGTACTAAATACTGTTTTTGTTCATTTCTCAATAACTAACGGTCCTTTATTATCTTATTAAAAAGTTATCCCTGTATCTGTACACAACCTTTACAAGATTTCTAATCTAACAGTATCTAAGATTTGCTCACTGCTCTGAAGCCTTCCTCTCCCTGCTTTTTCCCTCCATATATTCAATTGTTGGTTCAGTAAACTCTACTCTTTGTATAACTGTTCTGTTTTTTGCTCTCTACATGCTATAAAATACATTTAACTGAGCTTAACATCTGTTTCAACCTCAACATCCATTTCCTTTCTTCCTTTCTTCAGTTCTCATAAACGTGTACATTTCCATCATATCATGTTCTCTCAACCATCAGTCCTGCCATCTTCTTCATCAATAAGCACTACATCTGCATTTTGCTTGACAACAACAACTCCGGTTGTTTTGGCTTATCTGTTTGAAAAATCTCTTGCACACTCCTTCAGCATTCTCCAACTTCACAGAAAATATTGACAGTCACAAAGATAAGAAGGACAAGAACTGGCAGGATGCTTTTTAAAGCAGCTTCTTTCAAATGTGAAAAAAATACTTACATTTTCTAAGTTTGATTTGGACTTGTAATAAAACATAATGCCTAGATATTTTCTATTGGAATTAGCATACATTGCAAAATACTGTCTCCTTCCCTGTTTCAAATCTCAATGTTCATTAGGCTGTATCTCCTGAATTTCAATTAATTTGCGACTTACTGAGCTGCATATCAATAAAATTTGTTTAAAATATTATGATTCTCACCCTTTAAACCAATCCCAAATATAGAAGCCACACGTCATCCTAGTAGTGTTCATTTTATACATTGTAAGAGCCTAATAACAGGCACATCTGTTTATCAAGTTTCTAATATACCTTTTTCTGGTTAACTGGATTTTACTCAGCAATATATTTGTTTTACACTCTCTTTCTCACCCTCCCACACACATGCTCCTTCAACAGTCACAGTGATGTCCAACTGTGATAACTCCCATGCTGTGGCCCCCTAGGGCGCACTATTGCTCCTTGCTGAGATGAGCACAGCTTGCTTCCCCAAACACCTGGTGGCTCATGTTCTCACCTGCCCTGTCTTGTTGAAGTTGCTAGAAGCCCTCAGTTTGGCTGCAAAACCATTCTTGTTTGTGCTTTCTCACTTCACATCCCAGGGTGTTAATGGTAAGCCTCACACCACTCTAGGCTCAGCCTAAATAGGGCTGGCATCACTACAACCTTTCAACTGCCAGACAGTCTTATTGACTCCCCTCATGGCCTACTCTGAATTACTACCACCTCCCTCACCAATGATATTTCCAAACTAGGCATGCCTGTGCAGCAGTCTCTATCTTGGGGCAGGCTCACCCACAAGCCAGGGTCTGAGTTGACCCTGTTTCTCCCCTGTTTCTGGCCATCAAGAATTCTACCCTGGCAGAACTCCTACCTCGGGGCTGTCTCCTATTCGACTGCCTAACCCTCTGGCAAGGTGTCTTATATACCTGCAGGGGAAGGCATGGCTCCCAGTCTTTGCCTATAGCCCTAAAGATATATGACCCCTTCCTACATAATAGGAGAAGGAGTTCCCTATTACAGTAACAAAATGGATCAATGTGGTGAGTGGCTTTAGGAAAACTGGGTCCATAAATACTGTAGGAAAAGTGAGGTCCAACCCTCTGCCAATCTTATCTTCTTTGAACCTCATGATGTTGAACTGTCAGCTGATCTTAGCTGGATGCTGTACAAAGACCAGGGCCGGCCTTAGTGAAAATGGTGCGCTGGGTGAACTTGTATTTTGGTGCCCTTTTTTGGAGTTTACATATGTAGTAGTATTAGTGACAGTTTCAGAAATAAAGCACCCAGGAAGAGCTGCTGGGCTGGATAAGGTGACTTGCTTCCCTGCAGGCAAGCACTGCTGCTATTGTGTGGGAGCAAGGTGGGCACACTGGAGCAGGTGCCACCCTGCTCAAAAGTACCCAGCCTGGCTGCTTCTGAGCAGCCACTGGACATGGGGGGCAGGCTGGGCTGGGCACTGCTCCTCCTGCTTACAGTGGGGATTGGCCAGGGTAAGGTGGGGTGGGGCAGGTTGAGGCAAGGCAGGGGAGAGCGCTGCTGCAAGTATGCACTGCTTACACGCGTGGGCACATGTGTGTGATGCCCTCCTGGCCACAGCACCCTGGGTGGTCACCCAGATCACTCATCGTTAAGGCCAGCCTTGCCACAGACCAAAATTATCCTCTCAGTTCTCACCTACACCATGCTAACATCCATAGTTATTAATTCTGATGTGGTATAGCTATAATACTATATCAAGAATTGAGCCTCAAAAATAGTTAATGTCCCACATGCTCCTACCATGTTCAGTTTCAAACACATATTCAGTAGTGTGCTAAAGGGGATACTTAGTGCTAAGAATCACATAACTTCCTCAGAAAAAAATAAGAGTAACTATTAAAAATCAGATACTCTGCCTCCTCAGAAGGAAAATTGTTGCAGTAAAGACCAAGATATAGATGCAGCAGTTGGGGCAAACAGAAAGGAAAGAATGGAGAAATTCCAAATATCCTAAAAAGAATATTATTTATTTTAATTACCAGTTAAGACTTGTTAGAAAAATACCTGTAAGCAGGTTTATTACTGTTTTGCATCACAGGGTAAAGATAACTGGTATCTAAAATAAAATCAGCAGTTCACATGATGAAAAGACCATCCATAACTGTAGGCTGTGCATATGCCTGTGCAGCATCAGCTGTGGGTGAACTGTTGCCAGGCTTGGCCTTTTTCAAGAGGCCTCAGCCAAAGCTGCAGGAGTGTAGCTAAAGCAGAAGGCCTCAAAAGCCTGCGTCTAAGTGACTGTAGTATGGATATTTGCAGATGTAGCTACTAGCTTGGTTAGCAAAGCAAAGGAAGCCATTCATATATTTATAATTAGACACAATCAAACAGAGCAAGAGGCCTAAAAGGAAATACTATAAGAAAGAACCATACATCATATAATCCAAATACTTTATATCATAGCTTCATCTTAAAATAATTAGAATTAGAAGTAGTGATTGACATAGCCAAATGCATTAAATCTTATTTTGCTATAATAGCGTGTTTTTGTTAGAACATTTTGATAAGTTGTAAAAAGCAAAGTAGCCTTGTTGGACCATAAACTAAGGTGAGAAAGTAACAAACCAGTGTGAAACAACATATCACAGTGGGAAGGGAAAGGAGATACAGAACTCTCCCCTTTGCTCCTTTTGCTTTCACAGTGATATAAACCCCAATAATTGACACCTTCCAGGATCCACAAGAAATCTAATTTAATCCAGTTCTAAAAGTTTCAGTAAGACAAAGACATTTAAATAAAACCAATAAGAGATCATTCATTAGAATATTAGAACCGGCCACCTATAAATATGGGGTATAGGCTGGAAGAAAATTTGGACTTGTACTTTTGGAATTCTACTTTTGGGATTTTAATTTTAGTTATAAACTTGGATTTCTCTGGAGCTCAGTGAACCAACTCAAGTCCCCTGGGGAATAGAAAAGCCTGGCCAGTGGACCTGTTTCTTCCCTGAATCTGAGGCTACATAAGCATTGTCCTTATTGATCCAAATAAGTCTTTGCTACTGAGTATCCCAATAAAACATTTGAGTTGTGACTGGAATGGTCTCACTGGTGAATCAATCTCTTCTCCCCCACATAACATTTAGAGGCATAATAAAATGTAGATCTATTAACACTAGACCAGGAAATTAGACAGAGTAGCAGTCAGAGTAGAGGTGAGATGAATGAGGGCAACTGAAATGCATAACTACATAATAAGTAGAAGTATCATGGGTTAAAATTTTTCCTGACCATTAATCCATCCCCAGTAGGGCTATATCCAATGTTTCAAATGACTCAGAAACTTCAAGCAGTCACCATTAAAGAATTCAAATCCAATGTTGAAGGGAAATAGTTTCTGCCTCTTGATATGGATTAAATACACCCTCATGAAAACAAACATAAAACCAAATCTGCATATATGTCACACAGCATGGGTATCATGAAGTCCTTGAACCACTGACAGATTTGTGTCTGTTTTTCAGTTGTCAGGGTTAGAAAAATCCTTTTTTGTATTGAAAGAAAGGTGAGTGTTCTGCGGGGAGCATCTCTACAAAAGAATGCCTAATTTTTTTTCTGGAAAGCCCTCTAAACCTAGAAGTGAAGACTCTGGCATTGAGTACTGAAAATACTCTTTTAGAAATTTTAGAAGCTTCTAACATTTTTGAGTTTTAATTAGATTAGCCTTCTGAGCCCAAAATATTTGGATGCATGGTACTAAAGGTATTTAATGTAAATAGATGGTGGGATAATTATATCATTAATATACAAAATATATACAATAGTTTTTCTGTTACAGATGTGGCATATTAGATGGTTTAGTTAAACAACTGTTTAACTACCAGTTGTTTGGGAAGAATGATAAATCATTTCTGACCCTTGTCATCCATTCCAAACTCACAGCGATAAAAGGTTCACAGTACCCGACCAGGTATACCCTCTATTACTTTACCTGGTTTAATAAGACAAAAAAAAGTAGGGATTGTTTTATCAAATATGAAGTTACAGAAAGCTGTCTGGTTTCAAATATACTGGCATGCACTCTCAAATACCTTACCACATGGTTTTATGTGTTGGAATACCTTTAATTATGACACACAAAAAAGTCATTTTCCAGACATCACTGCTATCCTCAAAGCTCTATTTTAATGTTAATAGATTATGCTTTTTAAAATTAGGTCAAATTCCTTCAAAACCTGTAATTTCTATGTTAAAGAAAAGTTGAGGAAACTATAAAGCATGATATAAGAAAGACAGAGTAAAAACCCCATTAAAATGAAAAACAAAGCTTCACATAGCTGATTCTAATGTGTAACATTTAACTGTCCTTTAAGAAAAGAATGATGTGTCTGCAAAATGACTTCTATTGTGGTCTTAATTAAAAGACTAGGAAAGTCTTCTTGCTGACAGAAAGATATGGCCTGGCCTAAATCACAACAGTGTAGGCTTTTTCTCTAAAGCAGATTGTACAAAAAGTTTATTAAATATCTTTACCAGAAACACGGATTTTATATGACCCTGGTATAGTTTATGCTTCTGATACAGACATTGAATTGCAGCACTAAGAATTTCTGGGAAACATGGAGAACTACAAAAATATGGCAAGAACAGGGGGCATATACTGGTGTTCCAGCTCTATGGGTGGAAAGCATCAAAGCTGCCTCAAAGGTGCACTTTTAATAAGAGGCAATAGGGACCTACTACTTCCTCCATGCTTCCCTCACCTCCCATCCACACATGCTGCCCCAGCTGATGCCATATGAGCAGTAGTTGGAGGCAGCTACAGGGGAAGGACAGGTCTGAACTGCCTGGAGCAGGTGTGGTACATGTTTCCTGTCCCTGCCCCCTCCCCCACCAGTGGACAAGCCAGGACTGTGTTTGCAGTCCTGGCTGTGAGCCAGGGACTGGGACACACCCTGGGACAGCAGAAATGGCTGACAGCTCCCAGCCACCTTTGTGGGGAAGTGGGGGGGGGGGGCTACCTCACCCCCACAAAGGCAAAAAAGGACCTGTGCTTCCAGCCCTACCTACTGCCCCAGAACCACTCCACAATTGCCAGTGGAGTAGGGCAGGGGGATGCTCTCCATCCTCCCACCTCTGTGGGCATGCCAGGTGCTCTCATGGATGTTTTGGCTGTTCTGCAACTACGCTAGAACAGAACCACCATTTTTTCCATGAAAAAATACTCAAATACCTCTACGCTGCCTTTTATAGATTTGTAGATGCTAGGGTCGGAAGGGACCTCAACAGATCGAGTCTGACCCTCTGCCTGGGCAGGAAACAGTGCTGGGGTCAGATGACCCCAGCCAGAATCCTATCCAGCTTTCTCTTAAAGACTGCCAAGGTAGGGGAGAGCACCACCTCCCCTGGAAGCCCATTCTAAATTTTGGCCACCCTTACTGTAAAGAAGTTTTTCTTGATATCTGGTCTAAATCTGCTCTATCAGTTTGTGACCATTGTTCCTTGTTACCCCAAGAGGTGCCCAGGTGAACAGAGCATCTCCGATTCCTTGCTGTGCCTCCCTAATGAATTTCTAGGCAGTCAGAAGATCACCTCTCAGCCTTCTCTTGAGGAGGCTGAAGAGGTCCAGGTCCCTTAGTCTATACTCATAGGGCTTGGCCTGCAAACCCTTAACCATACAAGTGGCCCTCTGGACCCTCTTGAGGTTATCCATATCCTTCTTAAAGTACAGCACCCAAAACTGGCCACAGTACTTCAACTTTAGTCTGACCAATGCCGCATAGAGAGGAAGTATCACCTCCTTAGCTCTATCTGTCATGCATCTGTTGATGTACGATAAAGTGCAGTTAGCTTTGCTGACGATTTTGTCACACTGATGACTCATGTTCATCTTGAAGTCCACTATGACTCCGAGATCCCTTTCCACTTCTGTATTGCTAAGAGGGTCATTTCCCAGCCAGTAGGTGTTCTGGATATTTTTATACCCTAGGTGCAGCACTCTGCATTTACCCTTGTTGAACTGCATCCTATTGCATTCTGCTCACTTTTCCAACCTGTCCAGATCTGGCTGCAATCGTTCTCCACCCTCTGAAGTGTTCACTTCACCCCAAAATTTAGTATCACCTGCAAACTTGGACAGAGTACACTTCATGCCCACATCCAAGTCACTAAAAGTTTCATAGTTGGTAGGGTCAGAAGGGACCTGAGCAGATCATCAAGTCTGACCTCCTGCCATGGGCAGGAAAGAATGCTGGGGTCAAATGACCCCGGCAAGGTGTCTATCTAGCCTCCTTTTAAAGACCCCCAGGGTAGAAGCAAGCACCACTTCCCTTGGTAGTTGGTTCCAGATCCCCGCCCTGACTGTGAAGTAGCGCCTCCTGATATCTAGCTTGAAACTACTCTCTGTCAACTTATAGCCATTATTCCTTGTTACTCCCAGTAGTGCTCGGGGGAACAGGGACTCTCCCATTGCCTGCTGGTCTGCCTTGGCCAGTTTATAGATGGCGACCAGATCCCCTCTCAGCCTTCTCTTGTGGAGGCTGAACAGGTTCAGGTCTCATAGACTTTCCTTGTAGGGCCTGCCCTGCTGCCCCCTGATCATGTGAGTGGCCCTCCTCTGGACCCTCTCCATGTTGTCCATATCCCTCCTGAAGTGCGGCACCCAGAACTGGACACAGTACTCTAACTGCGGCCTGACTAATGTTGCATAGAGGGGGAGGATCACCTCCTTGGACCTGCTTGTGATTCATCTGTGGACACATGACAAAGTGCAGTTAGCCTTCCTGACTGCATCCCCATATTGGTGGCCCATGTTCATCTTGGAGTCTATAATGACTCCAAGATCCTTTTCTGCCTCTGTGCAGAAGAGAGAAGGGAGTTCCCCAGCCTGTAGGTATGCTGCTGGTTCTTTCTCCCTAGGTGAAGTACCCTGCACTTGTCAGTATTGAATCCCATCTTATTCTCATCCGCCCACTCCTGTAACCTGTCCAGATCCAATTGCAGCCTGTTCCTTGATGAAGACTAGTGTATTTTTTAAAAAATGTATTTTTCAACAACAAAAGTAATACCTTCCCTCACTTGTTCTTGAGCACAAGTTATTACTTTTCTCTCTCAAATTTTGTGAATATTCCCCCTCACAAATGTTAAGCTAAATGACTCAGACAGCATAGACAACAGATTTACATGACCAATATCTCAATCTGCTTGCTTATTCACACTGCATAATCAAACTATTTATCTTTAACAAAGATCTATCCAGTACACCAAGATTTATTTTACAGCTTTTAACAGTTTAGAAAGAATAAAAATATCTACCATTTTAAGATCTCAGAAACATCAGCAATACATTAAATTGATGGAGGTAGTTCTTAAATGACCAAGTAACCTCAGGAAAGTCACCATCAGCTTGATTCATTATTCAAGAAAGTCACTGCAGGAAATCCTATTGACTTCTATGGACAGAGAAGTTTCCATTTCAAGCAGGAATATTTCTGTAGCCCTTTTTTTATTTTTGTAATGTATATGCTATTTCTGTAACATTACAAGTGGGGTACATGTCTATACACCAGTTTTTCGTAGTACTAAAATGGCAAATATAGTACTATAATGTCTGTCCATGACCTGAAATTCTCATGTTATCACAGGATTCCAGGATCTGAAGCTGTTAGAAAACCACCAAATCAAACAAAACTTGTTATAAAATGTCAAAAGTTGGCATGTGGATAAAGATTTGCCTCAGGTTCTATGGCTCTGGCCACACCCTGTCTTAGAGATGGTGCAAGGTACATCAGGCCAGCAGAAACATCAGAGGATACAAACGCATGCATTGAATGTGCTTTGCAGAATGGCCAGTAAACTTTTATAACTGGTGTGGAGCCCAGATAATGGCCATCTTCTTACTGTCCTCTTTGGGATCACTACTACTTAGGGAATGATAACAGAGATAAGTCCCTGCACTGATGAGAGCCTGAGGCTGCAAGATGACCTGACTTCTATATATGAGTGCAGCAGGAATAGGCTTTCAGTATCCTAACCTGTTAATCCTATAGTTAATCCTAACCTGTTAATCTTCCCTGCAAGATGCTGAAGTCTGACATAATCCCAGCAAAGCACATAAGCATGCACAGAACTTTATATATCTGAGGCATCCCACAGAAGTGAGGATTGACTACAGTTTTGATAGGGTCCTTCATACTTATAATATGCACTATCTCATGAAGCAAATAAATGGTGACACAAAACAGTTTTAGCATCGCTATATTTATTAATGCCTGCTTCAATTGTTCGCTAGGTAAAGGTATGTTACTTCTTTGTTTATGTTTTTCCAATTTTATTTTTTACTGTTAAAATCTATGTCCAGTGAAGCTGTGGCCAATTCTCCACCATTAGCCTAATGGCAGAGCACATCCACTAAGCATGCTCTCCTCTCACTCAGCCTGCCTCTACTCTTTGATTACTGTCTGGCTAGTTAATTTCTGCAGCTTTTCAAATGGCACTAATCAGGAATTATAAACCACCAGCAGCTTTGCAAGGTGTGGATTCCTGCCCCAACTGGTTAGAAGGGATTTTCAAAATAGGCAATTCTTAGCCCTTTCCTGATTATCCACAGACAAGCTCATAAATCCAGCCTCCAGTATTTTAAGAGTCAAGCAGTAAAATCAGCAATGTTGATTATAATCAACTGTTCTTTTATTTTCAAGAGATAAATAAAAAAAAAAAAAAAACAACTTCAGTGTTCCAATCTTGAGCCATCTGTTTTTCGTTTTTCATTTTTTGTTTGAAGGGGAGTGGATTTTGTTGAATTTAGAGTGAAGGGAAGAAAGGGGACAGGAAGAAGGGAAATACCATTGAGAATGGTCCTTTTTATATTTTATAGATATTTATTACGAGCACACCTTACCTGCACTAAACTCTCACATAAACTATTCTTTTTCTTTCTATGTTTCTTTTCTTTTCTTTTTTATTTCCTTACAGGATCAAAATTTTTAGATGGAATTGCTGTGATTAAGATGTCAACTAAAGAACTTTTACAATTCTAAATAAGTAAACATTTACAAAGAAAGGTTGTTTTTTTCTTGCATTGGTTACTCATTTTTTGATTTTATTATTGCAAGTATTTATAAAGAATCAAGTTAAATAAAAACAATAAAGAATAAAATTCAAATGCACACAGTCTAAAATGTGCTACTGCATGGTCTCTAATAATCCTAACTTAACCTTGTTTAAAGCAAACCTTTTTTTAGTGTAGGTTTACTTATGACTTGACCTGGGAAAAAGTTCCCTTTATGTAGGCAGTCTTTTCCAGGACAAGAAAAAAGAAATGAAATAGTCCCTTTTCCTAGTATATAATTAGCAACATACAGACCACAGAGTAATAAAAATTCTGTTTTGCCACCTCCAATAAAACAGTGGCTAGTTTGGATACATTAACATTTTAGAGTCAATTTGCTCTTTCAGTATCTCTTACATGTGCTACATGCACCAGCAAAAAGGACACATTTAAAATCCCATCATGTGACTGAGCTTTTTTGCATGAAATATATCACAAGCTTAAACAAAGAAATAAAATGAAACGATATTTCTAAAAAAGTCTGAAGAACCTGATGCGTAGCAAATTATTACTCCTATGATGCATGGTATTTTTAGAATTGTAGGTACTGACTCCAATCTGTCAAAGTACCTGCAGACTTGTGAAATTAACATATTGCTCCTGGAAATAAAGGATCAGACTTTTGTAAGAAAAGATATTAGGGCCTTTGTACACGCCACAAAATAGGCCTTTAGAGTGGCTTAAATGCCCTTTTGCACTGATTTAATGACATTGCTGTTTACACACTCAGCGGCATATTCCGCTTGAAATGACTTTAGTATGTAGCAAGATAAAAAACCTCCCAGGTGTTTTAGTTTGCTACCTAACAAAGTACAACAGTGCACAGGGTGCTGGAAGCTAATGTATTCAGGGTTTGGTGGGCCCTGTGCAGCTAAGGGGCTGTGGAACCCTGAGGTTGCCTGTGCAGGCAGGCTCAAATGAAGACAAACAAAAAAAGCAGTGAATCTGATCTCCCCCACAGCCATGAGCCTGTCTGCCTGCCTGCCTGAGCTGTGCAGGGACCCAGTGATTCCCTCCATGGCTGTAGCGCACCCCCGGGACTGCCCAGACTGGGTGCCAGCAGGCAAGTGCCGCCTGGGGGACCCCTGCACAGCTCAGGGACCGCTTGCCCCACTGGCAGCTTGCCCCCACTCCCTGCTGCTGAAGAAGCATGTAAGGATCAGACCCCCACCCGGGTTTTTAAAAACCCATCGTTTCAAGTTAGGGAGAACTGAACCAAATTAAACCCCTGTGGCATGTACAAACTGCCTTAGACATTAATTATTATTGCTTCTATATGCTATGAATACATTTACTCACTTACTATGAATTCCACTACATTGTGAAATTAGCTTTCTATGCACCAGCAGAAAGTGGGCAGGAAATGTATATGAAACACTATTAAATCAAAACAGCTGAATTTTCATTCTACCTATAAAAATGTAAATATCTAAAAAAATCTTGAGGCGAAGGTTCATCTGAAAATGGAAACAGAAGGCACATTCAGACAAGCACATACATGCAGTCTGTGGTGCCACAAACTGGTCTTCACTGTACTGCTAATTTGCAGCGTGGCAGATTTTTTAGAATCATATAAAATTAGGGTTGGAAGAGACCACAGGAGGTCATCTTGTCCCCCCTGCTCCCAGAAGAACCAGCCCCTACTAGATCACCCCAGCCAAAGCTCTGTCAAGCCAGGTTTTCAAAACCTCCAAGGATGGAGCTTCCACTACCTCTCTGGGTAACATGTTCTAGAGCTTTACTACCCTCCTAGTAAGAAAATTCTTCCTAATATCTAACCTAAATTTCCCTTGCTGCAACTTGAGACCATTGCTCCTTGTTCTGTCATCTGCCAACACTGACAAGAAGTCTAGCTTCATCCTATTTCGAACCCAGCTTCAGGAAATTGAAGGCTGGTATTAAGTACCCTCTCAGTCTCCTCTTCTCTAGACTAAATAAACTCAGTTCCCTCAGTCTTTCCTCATAGGTCATGTTCCTCAACCCTATCACTATTTTGTCACCCTTCACTGGACTCTCTCCAATTTGTTCACATCCTTTCTGTAGTGGGGGGTGGAGGGGCAAAAACCGAATACTCCAGATGTGGCCTCACCAGACCTGAATATAGAGGAATGATCACTTCCCTTGACTTACTGGCAACACACCTACCACCTGGTATGTTGTTAGCCTTCTTGGCAACAAGGGCACACTGTTGACTCATATTCATCTTATTGTCCACTGTAACCCCCAGGTCCTTTTCTGCAGAGCTGATGCCCAGCCAGTCAGCCTCCAGCTTGTACTGGTGCATGAGATTGTTCCATCCTAAGTGCAGGACTTTGCATTTGTCTTTGTTGAATCCCATGAGATTCCTTTTGGCTCAATCCTCCGATCTGTGTAGGTCATTCTGAATCCTAGTGTGGCGGCGAAGCGCCCCCACAGGCAAGCGAGGGGGAGCAAAGGGAACCCACAGACCCCAGACCCCGAGAGCAAGCCCCCAGAAGGGCATACGCACCGGCAGAGGGGCAGAGGGAGGAAGAGCCGCATCCGCGGCCGCAGCCACGCGAGCCGCCATTACGCCGGCTCTGGCAACAGCTGTTCCCCGCGCGGCGAACAGCTGAGCCAATCCCAGCGGCCGGAGCGGCCATGGCGGGAGGATTTAAGAACGCTGGCAGAACAGAGAACGCACGGGAGCCAGGGAGAGAGAGTACGGGTGTGCTGCCCGTGCCGCAGGCTCTCGCACGGGGCAGCGAGGACCCCGTCTGCGGGTCTCAAACAGGCAGCGTAGGCAGGAGCGGGAAGCCTGCCGCCGGCAGCCAAGTGAGAGGCAGCCAGAGAGTGCACGCCGAGGCACTCTCTCAGCGTCCTGAAGCGGCTAACGCACAGGAGGCAGGGGAGCGCCCTGCGGACGGGAGGAGAGGGGAGACAGCCGAGGCCCCGGGAGGGGGCTGGCACCAGGGGAAGCACCCACCAGCTCCCCCTGGTGCGGAGGAGTATTATCTTTAAGGAAGGAGGAAGGAGAAACCCCTCTTAGCAGGAGGGAGGACGACCGGAACGCGTCAGGGACCATCATACTGGGCCTGGCAACATCTGGACAACATCGCCCAGCGGTTGGCGTGTGGACGGGGTGTAGGGGAGGCGGAGCCCCATGGATCACCGCGTCCCGTAACCGTGAGTAACACCGTCTATCGGGAGGTCCCACCCAGGATAAAGATCTCCACTGGAGACCCCTCTGAACGTAACCGATTACATCCAAGTCGTGGCAGGCGAGTTGAGGGGAGGGGCCACACCCCGATAGGCCAGGCGGAGCGAGGCACGGGCTCCACACCTAGTCTACCCTCCAATGTATCTACTACTCCCTGCCAACTTGGTGTCATCTGCAAACTTGCTGAGGGGGCACTCTATGCCATCTTAAAGGTCGTTGATGAAAACATTGAACAAAACCAACCCCAGTACCCCTGGGGCACTTCACATGATGCCAGCTGCCAACCAGACATTGAGCCATAGATTCCTACCCTCTGAGCCTAATATTCCAGCCAGTTTTCTATCCACCTTATAGTTCATTCATCCAGCCCATACTTCATTAGCTTACCTAAGAATGTCATGGGAGACCATATCAAAAGACTTGCTGAAATCAGGGTACACCGTGCTGAAATCAAGGTACACTTGTCTCGCTGCATCCACAGAGGCAGTCATTTCATCATAGGAATCAATTAGGTCATTCAGGCATGACTTGCCCCTTGGGAATCCTTGCTGACTGTTCCTAATCACCGTTTTTTCTCTTCCAGGTGCATAGTAATGGCTTCCTTGAGGATCTGCTCCAAAATTTTTCCAGAGACTGAGGTAAGGCTGACTGGTCTGTAGTTCCCTGAATCCTCTTTCTTCCCTTTCTTAAACATAGCTTCATAGATGTTAGGGTCGGAAGGGACCTCAATAGATCATCAAGTCTGACCCCCTGCATAGGCAGGAAAGAGTGCTGGGTTTAGATGACCCCAGCTAGATACCTATCTAACCTCATCTTGAAGACCCCCAGGGTAGGGGAGAGCACCACCTCCCTTGCGACCCCATTCCAGACCTTGGCCACTCTAACTGTGAACAAGTTCTTCCTAATGTCCAATCTAAATCTGCTCTCTGCTAGCTTGTGGCCATTATTTCTTGTAACCCCCGGGGGCGCCTTGGTGAATAAATACTCACCAATTCCCTTCTGTGCCCCCGTGATGAACTTATAGGCAGCCACAAGGTCGCCTCTCAAACTTCTCTTGTGGAGGCTAAAAAGGTCCAGGTTCTCTAGTCTCTCCTCATAGGGCTTGGTCTGCAGGCCCTTAACCATACGAGTGGCCCTTCTCTGGACCCTCTCCAGGTTATCCGCATCCCTCTTGAAGTGCGGCACCCACAATTGCACGCAGTAATCCAACTGCGGTCTGACCAGCGCCTGATAGAGGAGCAGTATCACCTCCTTGGATCTGTTCATCATGCATCTGCTGATGCACGATAAAGTGCCATTGGCTTTTCTGATGGCTTCGTCACGCTGCCGACTCATGTTCATCTTGGAGTCCACTAGGACTCCAAGATCCCTTTCCACTTCCGTTCCACCAAGCAGGTCATTTCCTAGGCAGTAGGTATGCTGGACATTTTTCCTCCCTAGGTGCAGCACTTTGCACTTCTCCTTGTTGAATTGCATTCTGTTGTTTTCTGCCCATTTGTCCAACCTGTCCAGGTCTGCCCCTGTAGCTGTTCCCTGCCCTCCGGCGTGTCCACTTCTCCCCACAGTTTTGTGTCATCTGCAAACTTGGACAGAGTACACTTCACTCCCTCGTCCAAGTCGCTGATGAAGACATTGAAGAGTCTTCATTGAACATGGGCACTATGTTTGCTGTTTTCCAATCATCCCGGACCTCTCCTGCTCACCATGAGTTTTCAAAGATAATGGCCAATGGCTCTGCAATCACATCAGCCAACTGCTTTAGCACCCTCAGGTGTATCCTATCCATCCCCATGGACTTGTACACATCCAGTAATCCCTATTCTTTCATCACAGAGGGATGCTCACTTCCTCCCTGAACTGTGCTACCCGGTGCAGTAGTCTGGGAACTGATCTTGCCTGTGAAGACTGAGGCAAAAAAGGCATTGAACGCTTCAGTGCTTCAGCCTTTTCTGCATCCTCTGTCACAAAGTCGCTTCCCCATTCAGTAAGGGACCCACACTTTCCCTGATCCTCCTCTTGCTATCGACATACTTGTAGAAACCCTTCTTGTTACCTTTCACATACCTTGGTAGCTGCAACTCCATTTGCACTTTGGCCTTCCTGACTTCATTCATGCATGCCCAAGCAATCCTCTTGTATTCTGCCCTAGTTATCTGTCCAAGTTTCTACTTCTTATAAGCTTCCTTTTTGTGGTTTAGTTTACTAAAGAGTTCCCTGCTAAGCCAATCATGTCTTCTGCCATACTTGCTAATCCTCCTACACATTGGGATGGTTTGTTCATGCACTCTCAATAAGGCTTCTCTGAAGTACAACCAGCTCTCCTGGACTCCTCTTCCCCTCAGTCTGGCTTCCCAAGGGATCCTGCCCATGATTTGCCTGAGTGCTTTTCTGAAATCCAGGGTCCTTTCCCTGCTACTCTCCATCCTTCCTTTCCTCAGGATCCAGAACTCAATCATCTCAGGGTCACTGCTTCCCAAGTTGCCATCCACTATGACCTTCCCCACTAATTCTTCCCTGTGTGTGAGCAGCAGGTTAAAAAGAACATGACCCCTATTTGGCTGCTCCAGAGCTTGCACCAGGAAGTTGACCCAAGTACTCTCTTCCTGATCCCAGTAAAAGCTTCCTGGATTGCCTGTGCACTGCTGTATTGCCATCCCAGCAGATGTCAGGGTGAGTGAAGACCCCCATGAGAACCAGGGCCTGTGATCAGGAAACTTCTTCTAGATGTTTGAAGAAAGCCTCCTCCACCACCTCCTCCTGGTCTGGCAGTCTATAGCAGACCCCCACCACAACATCACCCTTGCTGCTTTCCCCTCTGACACTAACCCAGAAACTCTCGACAGGCCTATCTCCAGTTTCATACTGGAGCTCTGAGCAATCATACAGCTCTTTTACATGAAGTGCATCTCCTCCTCTTCTCTCTTGTCTGTCCTTTCTGACCAGTTTGTACCCATCCATGACAGCACTCCAGTCATGTGAGCTATCCCAACAAGTCTCTGTTATTCCAATCATATTATAGTTCTGTGACTCTGCAAGGACTTCCAATTCTTCCTGATTGTTTCCCAGGCTCCATGTATTTGTGTACAGGCACCTGAGATAACTAGTCAATTGGCCTGATTTCTCAAGAAGTATGAGAGCACCTTGCCTGTTGCCCCCTCCTGCTTGCTCTTCCTCCAGGTATCTTGTTTCCCCACTTACCTCAGGACTTTGGTCTCCATCCCCTGGCAAACCCTGTTTAAAGCCCTCCTCACTAAGTTAGTGAGACTGTCTGCAATGACACTTTTTCCTTCCTTTGTCAGGTAGATCTCATCTCTTCCCAGCAATCCTTCTTCTTGGAAGAGCATCCCATCGTTGAAGAAGCCAAAGCCTTTCTGGTGACACCACCTGAGTAGCCAGGTGTTGATCTGCAGAATACATCTGCTCCTGCCCAGGCCCTTTCCTTTGACCAGAAGTATTGATGAGAACACAAACTGAGCCCCAGAACCCCTCACTAGGGCTGTGTGAAACATCACCATTTCATTTCAGCTTCCATTTCAATGGGACAGTATTTTGTTTTGAGCTTTGTTTCACTTTCAAAACACTGTTCTATTTCAGTTCGTCGAAACCATTTCGCTGTTTTGGCGCTGTTTCAAAATTTCACCCATAGGCTATAATGGGGAAGCACAAAACTGCCTATAACTTTGTCATTTCTTGCCTGATTCAGCTAAAACTTGCAGGTCTGGTATCCCCTGCCGAGTCCATGGAGTTTGCCAAGTTTCAAGGAGATAAGTATAGCGGTTTCTGGGAAACTGCACCTCAAATTCCTCAAAGTAAAACTCGTGTCACGTGTGTGTATTAATGCACAGTGGGGTGAAGCCTGCAGGGATGGTAGTCCCTGCTGAGGCCATGAAGTCTGCCAAGTTTCAAGGAGACAGGTATAGGGATTTCTGGGAAACTGCACCTCAAACTGTTCAGAGCAAAACTTGTGTCACTTGTAAGTGTGAAAGCACAGAGAAAGCTCAGTTCAATCAATGCTTTCTATGCTGTTTCTCCAGTCCTCCCCCAGAGCACTGGGATTGGAAGGGACCTCAGAGGAGGATCACAGTCACTGGCCAGCTACACATGTCAGTATTAGAGTTCTTCCCTCAACTTCCCACTCCCTCACCTTAATTTCTCTTTAGTTGCGAGCAAGTTCAGCTTCCAAACACAAAACATTTTGAAACTTTCGAAACATTTTGACTGCCCTCGTTTCATTCGGAGGCTGTTTCAAAGCCTTTCATTTCATTTTGATTTCACTGTTTCAAGCTTGAAATGAGTTGAAACAGCACCAAAATGAAACAGCCAGCGAAATTTCACACATCCCTACCCCTCATCCTTGCACCCAGAGCCCTATAGTCACTTTTGATACATTCAGCATCTCCCCTGGCAGTATCATTGATGCCCACATGGATGAGCAGCATGGGGTGGTAATCAGAGGTCTGGATGAGCTTCAGTAGTCCCTCCATGACATCTCAGATCTGGGCTCTGGGCAAGCAGCAGACCTCCCAAAACAACAGGTCAGGTCAGCAGATGGCTCCCTCCATCCCATGCAGAATGGAGTCTCCAACCACCCATTGTTTCTTCTTGGTGGTGGTTGCCTCGATCCTTCCCACCTTGTCTTCCTTCACCAGTGGAATGTGCTCCTCCCTCTCTGCTGCTAGGGCTGCATGTCTGTTTTCCAGATGAACCACTGCAAGTGGAGGTGAAGATCTATGCTTGCTGCCAAAAGTTACAAGCCTTCAGCTTCCACCCTCTTGGGTGTCCATGTCCTCTCTTCTCTCGCGCTGCATCTGACATTTCTTCCTTTACAGTCCCAGAGGTTTCCTCCAGCATTGAATTGATGAACGCTTCATGGCAGAAGATGCTTCAGAGCCTTGCCACCTCCTCCTGTAGTTCTCTTGCCTGTTCCCTGAGAGACACCATTAGGAGGCACCTTTTTTCCTGCTTCCTGATGTCAAGCTGAAAGGCTTGCCCCTCAAAAAAGGTAGGGGAAGGCCAACAAACTGGCCTAGAAACCATCTTGAGAACTGTCTGGAAACTTCTTACCCTGTTTGCTAGTTCCCTGGTCACCTGGAGAGTCTCCTTTTATACCCTACTGGGCCTGGACTGGCTCTGCCCCTTCATTAGGGCTTCTGTCAGGCCCAGACGACAATCACTCAGCAGTCAGCAATCACTCCCAGCTTCTCAGAGCACGCATCCCAAACACGCACAGCCCACCAAACAAACACTCAGCAAACCAAAGGCACAGGCAGGTGGATCGCTTACCTTCCGTGGGCAGGATCTGGTGCCTGACTTCTCTCCCCCTTCCTCCTCTTGCCCACAGCAACTACCTGCAAATTGTTTACCCTGTTTGTAGCCCCTGTTCACTGGTTCCCTGGTCACTTGCCACAGATCCCAGTGTTAAAAAACCTGCACCAGAAAAAAAAACAGTGTGGAGAATGTGTGCTGCCCAATGCCAGAGCCTGGGCAGCCAGAGCCAGGCTCTAGCTGCCATCCAGGTTCCACAAATCCAGATCACTTCTGCTGGAGCCCTAGGAGGCCCCCAGAACTCCAGGTAAGTCTGTTGGGGCCAGCCCAGTTCCTGGCCCCAGCATCTCCTTCCCCATCACTGCAATTTGCTGCATACCAGAAAGTGCATGCAGGGTGTTCCCCAGGGACAACTAGCAGTGGCACATATTTGTGCCACTGCTAGTTATCCCTGGGGAACACACATTCTTGTTCATGGAGATGTGCCCAGATTGGCCAAAGTACCAATGTTCTGTGGCTGCATGTATTAGATCATAAAATAACCAGCAGGTGAGAGAAAGATATAATGAATACTTCAAATTTGTTTGAGGAGTGATGGCAAAACACTTAGGGTGTTTTGCTGTGGATCAGAGTCTCTAGTTGTTCAGAGTGATGAATCAGAAGTGGATATGTGTAATGTTGGCCACATACAATAGGTAGAAGCAGGGAAGATAAATCTACAAAGTAACCTGTTCAGTTATATCCTATGTAATTATACCCCTCAAGTACATTACAACCCAGTAATGCTAGAAAAAAATTTCCTCAACAAAGGGGCTTAACTTAAATAAAAAGTTTCTGATATTTAACATAGTTAAGAATGCCTCTGATATGCATGTTTTTATTGGTAATTAAACATGTACATGCTTCCCCTGTTCCTAATTAAATAATTGTTTTATTAGAGGATATTAAAAATATTCAGAAGGGGTTGTCTCAAAGCCAGTTTATGTTGATAGTTATTTCAACTTTAAGATCCTTTTGAAATAAACAGACTATAGTCCATAGGGGTTTTTTGGAAGGGGAAAACAGTTGGGGGCTTCAATTTAGAATCAAATCTCGATACACAACAGCACTTAAAAACAAAGTAAAGTTAAAATACTTGATTCAGTTCTATTAAGCACTCTTAAGAGCTTTACTGAAGTAGAGATACTGGCTGAAAAACTGATTAGGGTCCTGAACACTACGGGTATGCGAAGCGGACCCTATTTGATTCGGATTGAGCCCAAATCAGGGACAGTGATTTGATTTGTTGATTCCGATCACTGTCCCTGATTTGGCCAAATCTGAAACTGAAGATTCAATGATGATACAGAGAATTAGTGATTTAGACACAAACACAGCTTTAAAAGTTTTTTCTACATACCTTGAGGTAGCAGGCGCAGTTTGTGATAGCTGCAATGCTGGGGTGAATGAAGCATCCCACAGGAGTGCGGCAGGGGGCCCTCCACGTGCTTGGCAGCGAAACTGGAAGTGGACCGGAAGTACTTCCGGTCCACTTCCGGGTCTGCCTGGGAGTGTGCCGGGGCCCCCCCGTGTCCCCTTTGCCTGGTAATTGGGCATAAGGGGACCCTGGATGCTCCTCCCAGACCCAGGAAGCACCAATAACCAAGCTGGGGGACATGGGGGGACCCTCTGTGCACTTCCTGGTGGATCTGGAAGTGGACCAGAAGTGTTTTATGTGCCCCAGCATCACAGCACTACACTATGAGCCCCTGCTACCTAGTGGTATGTAAAAAAAACATTTAAAGCTGTCTCTGTGTTCAAATACCCAAATCTATTTGGAGCATTCCAATTCAATTTGGAGAGATTAAAGGGTCCTCTGATTTGATTCAGACTTGGAGATTCAGCCACTGAATCGGGTCAAATCTCTGCCAAATTGAATCAGGGACCAAAGCGTTGCACTGCCCTACTGAACATCTGATGGGATACAAGTGATTACAAGATCAGCCTTTAAGGTGTAAAGATTTTCAACTTATTGCAGTAAGTTAATTTTGGAGAACAGGATGTTTTATCACCAATTTAAAAGTAGTTCAGACAGATATTTCTATTATCACACATGGAAGTTGCACACACCATATTTATTCGAATATAAGACAAGTAACCCCTCCCCACCATCAGAATGGTGGGAAAGACCTCTAATCTTACATTCACATACAAGGAATCCTCACTAAATAAATTGCCTATTTTTGAACCACTGTTAAAGAAGCATGTGCTCAGTAATGGAAACCACCTATGAAGTTGAAGTTGAAGCAGCCAACAATGAGCATAACTATAAAATAGCCCATATGGGGCAAATATGCTGATGGGAACCTACCAGAAGGATAGATTAGTGCAGCTTATCTGAATAAGATATATGGTAGCACCCATTGAGCACAATATCCCACAGTACCTACTCTTTCAAGTCACAGTGAGCCACTACACTGCATACAATTTTATCTCCTTTTCACTCCCACAGTTGAGCTGCTCCCTTCTTTCCTATTTCCAATGAGTCCCGTTTCTTCACTAGCCTTAAAGGTCTGGCATACATCACCAAACAGGGACCCAAACAGTACACCCCAAATCCCTCTGTCCACTCTTCTCTTAGCCTGTCACTTATGATTATTGTGGCCCCACCCTGCATAAAGTGAAGCCAAACTAGATTGCCCTGTGCCTCATATGCATACACATTTTTAGAGGATCCCAGGATTCATGACAAGACCACCCAGTTCCACTCATGAGTGGTGGGGGGAGCTAATTAGCACGTGGATCCTTTGTGGAGGGTATCTGGAGTACACACAAATACTAAGCAGTACTGATCTGTGGGGTCACCATGGATTGAAATGCTGTTAACTCAGCTGGGGTCCAGCCCAATAAACTGTGTTGAATCATGAGTCTTTGGCTTTGGATAAATATCATTTTCTCTGCTGTAGCATTATGATGGGACAAAGTCAAGGAAAATTCCAATCATTAGATTCCCTACCTGGAAAATAATAACAAATGTATACATTTTTTATAAATAGAATGTAATTATGGGGGCTGCCTTAAAATCAGGGTTATCTTCTATTCGGCTATATATAGTATTTCCTTTGCACTCAGAATGTTACATCCTAATGAAGCCTACAGCTGGGGAAAACGTCTTTCAAAGACCATATGATCTGGAAAATGTGATATTCCAGAAAATAATTATTTTATATCATAAATTACATCTACATTATCAATAGCTATAGCTATTTGTCTGATATTTACCAAAATTAAAAAAAAAAAAAAACCCTTCTACCTTAGAATGTACTACAGAATATACAATTTCACAGCTAGGTTTATTTTGCAGACACTGTGGAGAATTTCAGCAGCCTAGTATTATCCAGCTTCTTACCATAACTCCTCCTGCTCCATCATGCTGTTATACACACATACCTCTATTTCTTTTTATTAATCTGGTATCTCTCTCTTGACAGATCCTCTGAAGAGAGAATAGATACCAATGCATTCCTATTGACACCTTCTTCTACACTGACACCTCAGAGGTATCTATTAGTGTACCCAGGGTAATACTTCCTCACACTGTGCCACATGGAAATCTTGTCTGTAACAAGAATATACATATGCAAGTACTTTTGCTGTAAATATATCTGTGAATAGTTTTGTACGTTCATTAGTATAGGAACCATAAAAGTTGCACATTTTTTTTAGGATAAACAAAATGACCAAAGAACCCAGTAAATTCACTAACATTTCTTAAGTAGTAAAATTAGTAGAGATATTATTGCAGGACAATATTTTCCCCTTCAGATTTGTAATATCTTTTAAAATCTTTTCTCATTGCTGTGGATTTCACTTCTATTATGGCAGTTTCTTTGCAGGCATCCATTTATTTTGGGCACTGTTCCTTCTGACAAAGCAGCCTGTGATTCCAAAAGAACAGCCACATATTTAAAAAAAGGAGTGAACTCAAAAGAACTGATTGCAGGGAAAGCGGGTGCCTGCAGAGATGTAGTACAGTGCACCAGGAGGAACTGCTAGGAGTAAAATAAACTGATAAAAAGACTGTACTTCCTTACATCCACACTGAACATGGGAGTTCGCATGTGAGGTCAATACACTAACTGGAAATACACATGTAGTAGATTTCAGTACTACACATGAAAGACATAAGATAGAGCAGATGAAATGCTTGAAGTATATGCTATAAACATAAATGCATGGCCTGGCTGAATTTAAAAAGTATATATATGAGAGACAGACAGACACACACACGCACACAGAGAGAGAGAGAGAGAGTTTTATTTATCTTTATTAATTGCATTTATTTATAAATACAATTATATTTATATTTTTTAAATATATAAAAAATATTTCTATTCATACTTATACTCTGTCTGTCTATCTGTCAGGGGCTGTATATGGTCCAATGAAAAATTGACAAAGCTCTTGTTGCTGAATATCAAGTTGCAAGGCTGGCATTGTTCCTGGAATTCCATATGTGTTTCATTTTCAACTTCCTGTGTGTAAATAGGGACCTGACTACAATTGAAACAATATACAAAGTTTCCCTGACTATGTGTCATTTCCTAATGATGTTTTCCTCAACTCAAAGAATGTTAAATGTGGTGCAAAGTGAAAAAAAGGGGGGGGAGGGGCGGGGGGAGGGAGCATGTACTAGGGGTGTGTGAAGTGGGATGTATTCAATTCGGATTCAGCCTGATTCAGGGGACAGTGATTCGATTAGTTGATTTGGATCACTGTCCTGATTTGATGCTGATTTGGCTATCAGCCATAGGTGCCCGACCCAGGAGGTACCAGCCAGTGAGCTGGGGGGGGAGGGGGGGGCAGTGCTTCTGGTCCACTTCCGGGTCTGCTGCCAAGTGGACTGCCCCCCTACCCATGCTCCCATGAGATGCTCCATCTGCGTTACCATCTCAGTGTTCAGGAACCTCGCCTGGTACCTTGAGGTATGTAGAAAAACATATAAAACTATATGTAGAAAGAACATATAAAGCTGTGTCTATGTCCAAATTGCCAAGTCTCTCTGAATCGATTTGGAGATTCTGATTTGATTTGGAGAGATTAAAGGTCTCCTGATTTGATCTGGATTCAGATTTTTGGCTGCTGAATCAGGCTGAATCTCCGCTGAATCGAATCAGTGACCAAAGCTTAGCACACAGCTAGAATGTACTATATTTACTCAACTATACGCTGACCCTGATTGTAAGACCAAATAATTACATTCTATAATACAACCACCAAATAATTACATTCTATATATCGAAAATGTATACATTTGATATAATTTTCCAGGTATAGAATCTAATTATTGGAGGTTTGTCTTGAATTTGTTCCCCTCCCACTGCTACCACAGGGAAAAACGATCTGTGGGGTCAGGTAGCCCCTTTGCCCTCACCAGAAATTTCTTTCCCTTGCAATGCCTTCTCCCCTCCTTGCTGTCAGACCCTGCTCTTCCTGAGTACATGGAAGTGAAGAGCACATTTGAAAAAACAGACCTTGAAATAAACACAGTTGTAGGAATTTGTATATAGTACCCATAGACTTATTTTGTCCAGAAATGATGCTTTTTACCTTTTGCTGCTGCAAATTTTAGCACACTATAAACACAATTTTAAGGAGCCCTTTGGTTCGTACTTGTATGTAGTACAAACTATGTACAACATTTGTTCAAAGCCAAAAACTCATGATTCACCACATAGTTCAATGGGATGAGCCCCATCAGAGTCAACAGCATTTCAAGCCATGGTGACCCCACAGCTCAGCACTGCTCAGTATTTGTGTGTTCTCCAGATACCCCCCACAAAGGATCCATGTGCTAATTAGCGCTCCCACTCATGAATAGAACTGGGTGGTCTTGTCATGAGTCTGGGATCCTCTAAAAATGTGTATGCACATGGGTCACAGGGCAACCTGGTCTTGCTTCACTTCATGCAAGGTGAGGCCACAATAATAATAAGCAACAGACTGAGAGAAGGGCCAACAGAGGGATTTTGGGTGAATTGTTTAGGTCCCTGTTTGGTGATGTTTGTCAGACATTTCAGGCTGGTGAAGAAACAGGACTCATTGGAAATGGGAAAGAAGGGTGCAGCTCAACTCTTGGAGTGAAGAGGAAGTAAAAATGTATGCAATGTAGTGGCTCACTGTGACTTGAAAGAGTACGTACTGATGGGCATGGTGCTCAATGGGTGCTACTATATATCTTATTGAGATGAGCTGCACTAATCTATTTGTGCATATTTACCTCATATGGGCAACGTATTTTATATTTATACTTATTGTGGGCTGCATGCAACCAACTTCTTAGTTGATTTCCATTACTGACTACATGCTGCTTTTAGCAGCAGTTCAAAGATAGGCCATATATCTGGTGAGGGCTCCTTGTATGCAAAGGTATGAGAAGCTCCCTACCCACTCCCCCACCCCCCTGCTCCTGCTCCCACCCCACCATGTTGATTGAGGGAAAAAACTCATATGTAAGTAATTAAATTATTTTTTTCCTAAAATGAATGGAAAACATTATTTGAAGTGTCTTTCACATCCAGGTCAATGTCAATACTTGAATAATATTGTTCCTGGAGAAAGACTCATGGAAAAAAAAAAAACTTGTTGCCAATCATTTACAATCCTGACCCTTTAAAATGCTACTCATTCTACAGGGGACTTGCTCTCTGTCGCAGGGCACTTAGGTGCCTGCTCCTAGATGAGCAGAAACTGCCTGGAGAGAGCCCAAAGAGTCAGACAGGAGCCCAGGTGCACGTTGCCATGGCAACCATTAGTGTGCACCTGCACCTGGTCAGCTGGCCGGAAGGGCAGGACCCTAGGCCCATAACGGGGCCCAGAACGGGGACTAGGGAGTTCAGTTCTCTGCCAGCGGCCAAGGGGGAAGGAGCCCTCCTACAGTGAGTGAAGGGAAGAGGCCTGACTAAGTTCTTCTCCTAGTAATGTATAGGGGCAGAGCACACCTTCTGCAGTTTGTGTTATGTGTTATGTTACAGCCCAGGGGCTTTTGTTTTGTTTGCCATAACAACTGGTGGTTTGGGTGAGGCTATTTGGGGAAGGAGGAGGCCTCATATGGGGCCCACGGCAGTGGGGGGACCCCAGTGCCAGTGAGGGTGCAGCACCAGGGGTGCAGAGACCCTGGCACTAGTGAGGGTGTGACACTAGGGGCACAGGAACAGAGGCAGGGCTGCAGAGAGCCCAGCGCCGAGGGGCGCAGAGGCAGGGCTGCAGAGCCCAGCGCCGAGGGGTGCAGAGGCAGGGCTGCAGAGAGCCCAGTGAGAGCAAGGGGCTGAGTTGTAGCAAGGCCTGGGAGAGACAACAACAATACCATCTGCGAGGCATGGGGCATGGTAAAGGGATGGTTTGGAGCCACGCATATAGCCCATAAGGCTGTGTACCCACGGGGTCCAGGGAAGTCCATCAGGACCATGTCTGACCAGGCGTGAAGGCAGGCTCTCTACATTACATTTACATCAAGACGTGGCGGGCGAGAATAGAGGGTGCCCATCGGGCCGAATTGGCAAGGTCAAGGGGCCTTAGGAGATCACCCCATCCTGTGACACTGTCCCACAGGTTAAAAATCTGCCTAGCATCACTGGTTTTGTTGTATGAAAAATAAAAGTTACAATTTCATCCTAAAGGAGAAACAAAGAGAAGAACTAAAATGAGTATTGTAAACAGGAGCTCGACAAAGAACAACAGTGAAAGATCATTTTGATAATAGCATTTTAAATTGTCTGGATTTGGCATAAAAGTGGAGGAAGAAAGAGCAAGATTTACTCATGCTCTTAACATTTCTGAAAGGCTGAATAAAGAATCAGATCATTATGTGGGTCAATGTGAGGTAGGATAGGGACAGAGGAGGTAGAAGGAAAAGGTAAGGAAGAAAGATCAGGATCATAGTTTTGACCCTGTGAAGTCTGAGTTAATGATATACATCTACAAGGAGCTGTCAGAAGGATGTTTTTAGATTGGATGGGGTTTTTCCCATTTGTAATTATGTACAGGATCAAACCACAGAGCATGAACTAATGGCATACAGACCAAATACCGTGTTGTTTAGTCAAGCTGGTTTATGGAAAAGGTGTAAAAAAAACAGAGAGAGGTTTTTAGCAGCTGAAAAGGGAGGAAGATTGGCAGATATTAAATGGAAGTATTACCCGAATAGTTTTACTAATGATACTATAAATCTGAACAAAGGAGCCTGTATGGTTTTCAAGACTACAAGTGAGTTTCAGATGATGATCACTGTTGACTGACAGAAAGGCAAGGAAAGCTGAGAGGAAATAAAAGGATAACAAGAAGTATTTGAAAACACTGCTTGTATTCCTTTTTGTTCCATTGTGCTTTCATACCAGAAAGGGTGAATGGTATGTTGAACCCAACTGTATTGCTTTCTGCTTGGCCTCTGCTATGCACTCATTATTGCAGGAGGCTTAGTTTCAGGATAGAATACCAATGTTTTTGCACTGTCATCTGTTACCTTTTCATATTTCATACTGGTAAGCATTCTGGCCCTGTTGCTCCTCTTGCTTACACTAACTTTACATCTGCATAACTTTGTTGACTTCTGTGGACCTACTTTTATTTTAAAGCAACATCGAGTGATGAGTAGCAGGCTCTATCTTCAGATCTGAATCCCCCCCACCCTCCAATTTCCAGGCTTGCACTGAAAAAAGAGCAAACCTTTTTTCTAGGTTAGGCCCCTTTGTTTTCAATTGAGTATATTACTTACTAAATGGGAAAATATAAACCTGAATTATTTAGTGTATCAGGGACTTTGCTGGAGCTCCAGAGAAAGTGCCTCAAGTACAATACAGTGCATCCCTATTTTATAAACCATTGAACAGAACATCTACAAATTGCCCTGGAACTTGCACACTGCCATAGGGCTTACACACATTATTCCCAGGCTGTGGTTACTTCTAATGCTGTGCTAATCGTTCTGTGCTCTAACATGCTCCGGAGGAAAATCTGAATGTTCATACAAAGTCAAAGAGAAGTCCCACTAATGAAATTAAGTGAAAGGATTATAATGTGGTTTTGTCAATGTGGGGCCCTTAAGCTAAACTTTGGAGGGTGATGCACATGGATTATTCAGTAGAAAAGCTTTTAATTAGTACTACTTTACACTTATTCTGCAAATGAATAAAAATAATTAAAATAGTAGTAGATTGTTTAACTAAGCAAATCTGCAATAAACTAGCATTGCTGAACTGATATGCATGAAATTTACCTGAAAGCTAAGAAAGTAAAAGCCACTTGATTCAAGTTCATTTCACAAAATGACAAGCTCTTCTCTAGGTTGTACAGTTACTTTCTATCTAGCTTTATACTCAGACCTTTGAAAAAAAGTATGCAAATATCGTGCACATGCGCAAGTACTGATTTCTAGGCACCCTGATGTGTTAACATAAGTGCATTAGTGGACAATTGTATACAGGTTGTGAAAGTGAATCAGCATTCAACACGGGTGTAGGTGAATCAACATTCATCACTTTTCACTAAAAGATCCAAAGCTGTATTGATTCAAATACTGTTTCTTAAACTGAGATAATCTTTTTTTGGAGACTTCAAACTTAATTTGTAGATTACATCTAAGAGACAAGGCCAGACTTGTCATCAGCTGAGTGCCAACTGTCCTTGACAGTTCTGACATTTAAAACAGTCACTTTTGCACTGATTGATTCACTGGGAATGGACTCATTATATACAGCGCTATGCAGTACTGAGATAACTTGATTCTGACCTAGGTAGTTTTCATGTGTCTCTGAACATCAGATAGCAGTGAACCCCTACTGATTTTCAAAGTATTTTTTTTCCTTTTGTATTTCTTAATTGTATGCCTTTTATTTCCTATCATTCTCCTTGTGAGTTGTCTTTGTGCTGCAGCCAGCAGGTAACACCCTCTACAGGATTCCCTAGAGTGAATCATTGTCACTACTAACCACTTATCCAGTGGCTGCCATGGGCTAACTTATACTCCCAACTGCTATTTAATGTCTTCCAACTCATGCTCCATGGAGGAAACCATTGTCATGCAAAGTTAGTAAAAGAAAAGTGTTAAAAGTGTCTGATTTAGGATTATAAATCTATGTTGGACTTCATATTTGGATTTTTAAAATTAACATTAGCTTGCTAGGACATACACCAAAGCATTTCTTTCTTTTCTCTTCCTGAATAACTTCCTAAAATGAAATCCTTTGGTCAAAATTATTTTCCATAAGTAAGGACATTCTTCTTTCCTGCCAGTTAAATATATGAAGTATTATCTACATTAGATGTTTGTATTCTTAGTATCACAGTTCAGAAGGCCATGGTACAATCTTTTTTCAACTATTTGGGCTCCACACATGGCACTCAGAGTAAAACCAATCAAAAGAGGAAAGAGGCCATGCTAAATTATTCAGTATCTGTATGCACTGTTGCTCCACTTGACCTTTTACTCGTTTGTAAGGTTGCTAGCTTTTTAATCTTTAATCCATTGTATTTCCTGTGAATTCTCAAAAGACTTCCTCCTGTCTTAACCTAGCTGAAAAGCTTTGCCAGTTTTTATTTAGTTTTTAACACTGTATTTTTTCACTTTTGGAGAAAGACTGTTGGAATTAAACTGCTTGCAAGAAACAACCTAGGATGTATTTAGCATTCTAAGTCTTCTTCATTCAGGATACCCAAAACCTCATTGGTATTCTCTGAGTACAAGATAAAGTAGTAATACTGAGAGTATTTAATTTATCATTCCTAAAGCTTTTCAAAATACATGTCTAATCATAATGGGCCCTGTTCAGTGTTCCTCACTCATAACTGCCATTGAGGTCACACTTCAACGGGAATTTTGCCTGAGGAAAGAGTGCTGATTAAGCCACAGTGATTACTACAATTGGTTATTGGAAAATGGGAAAAAAAACATGTACTTCATATTTTCAAACTTAAAGCAGGTTCTTTAAAGGACACATTTTAACAAGATATCTATTCATTTTAGGAAAAGCATACAAATTTAGAAAGTTTGAACAAAAGTAAAGTGAGGTAAATTAATGTAGATTTGTTGAGATCAATGGGGTTACCAAAATGGCAATAGCTAAGTGTTAAGTCTTTATTTTAAAGAATACAAGAAGTACATATTGTTATGGCATATTAGGTTTTACAGCTCAGTCATGTTTCAGTCAGAGCAAATGTGTGTAGCAATGGAAACACATCATGCTGTACACTTGAGTGAAAATTACTCTTCATATTTACATAGAAAAAAATTCACTGTGTGTTCCACTGTCTCTAGAATTCTTACAGATGGCTGAATAGTTTTCATCCCTCTAATTTAAATTAGACCATTGCAATGCACATTTGCCACAACTATAACTCAGAACCAAACTGCAATCCAGTCACATTTCCTGTAATGAAGATGATCTACAGAGGGAATTCTCATTTCTATTTTTTTTCAGACAGACTGTGCCAGGAAAGCATTTTGAATCCTTTTTATGATAATAACTCAGCCAGATTCAGGGTCTAGGTAAGTGAAATAGCCTCAGGACAGGAGATCAGAGAGAGAAGTTACACATATGCAAACAGAGTCAACATCTTTTAGGCATATTGATTTATGGTGATGAAAGGCTTTTTTTCTTCTTTCTTGCCATATAAAGTAGACATAACTATGCAATTAATTATATAAAAAAAACTGAACACATATTAAGGGAATATAAATATTGTGAAAAGGCATATTCCCTTAATATGTGTTGATACTACTTCACAAAGGTTAGACAATTGGGTAAAAATAAAATTTAAAGTTAATATATTATTTAGACTAGTACCAATAGAAAATATTATTAAGATGGGAACTACAATGTAGATTTCCTCTAGTGGTCAGGTTTTCAGCATGAAGGAGTAATCCAATCAAATCTTAGTTAAATGTACCAGATTGAGAGGTACTACCATCAACCCAGCAATTGTTCTCTCCCTTTTGTTAAGATTATTAGAACCCCAATAATTTGACAGGAAGTTATTTTTTTAATTCAGCAGAATGTTAGTAAGACACTGGTTTTATTTTATTTACATATATAATCAATTTTTAATCCACCCATCCATCTATCTGGATCAGTGAATATCCCAGATAGATTTTCTGGGATATACATTTTAGGAACAAATGACAATATTACTTCAGTATTTAGTATTGCTGAGATTCTTAATTGACCTTTTATTTTTTTTTTATATCATCTCAATTTGTGGAAAACAATATACTAACATTAGTGAGCATATGCTAAACTCTTTCAGGTACTACATGTAAATAAACTAAATTCCCTAATATCATAAGGGAATAGATAATTGTCTTGAACTATACACACCACTTTGCATGATGCTGGTTCTGCAAAGCAGCCATAAAGCTGATGTAACCAGCTAACTGAGAAAACCTTCAAGTTCACTGGATCCTCTAGTGGTGCTCCTATCACATCTCCTAGGACAGCGGTATGCAAATCCACAGGGCTCCTTACAGGTCCAGAAATTTGGCAGTGAGGAGTGACAGC
Source organism: Alligator mississippiensis (assembly GCF_030867095.1). Classification (NCBI taxonomy): domain Eukaryota; kingdom Metazoa; phylum Chordata; order Crocodylia; family Alligatoridae; genus Alligator; species Alligator mississippiensis. The sequence continues at coordinate 50,319,439 of NC_081831.1, forward strand.
CTAATGGTACCCTCCCCTCCATCAAATATCCAAGCCCCAAGCCCTGCACACCTGGGGGGAGCCAGGCTGTTCCTCCTTCCCCCTGTGGGGCCAGGTTGGGGCTGGGCCAAGCCCCCCATTCCCACTGGGGCTGGGCCATACCCTTATTCCCCTGCAAGCCTGGGCCAAGCCCCCTTTTCCACCTGGGGTGGCCCCTCCCCCACAGGGCCAGACCACATCCTCTTTTCCCCCACAGGGCTGGGTCAAGGCTCCTTCCTCCCTAAAGGGCTGGATGAAGTTCCCTCCCCACCCCTGTGGGGTTAGGCTTGAGCCGGACCGACCCCTGCCCCTTCTGCATGGCTGGATGGTGGTTGCCATGCTGGTTCTGGATCAGAACAACTGTCTAGCTTGCCATCAGACCAGGTGCTGCACATCTGGCCTGCAGGGGAAAAAGTTTGAGCACCACTGTCTTAGGGTGTCTACATTACCTGTACAGGAGGAAAAGTAAAATGCTAAATGCATAGAAGAACATAGCGTTTGAGTAAAGATGAAAACTTGAAGTTCTGCTATGAAGTTCTGCCATTACACACAGAGACTAATTTTTAGAAGTGTGAAGCATATATGCAAGTCACACAGTCATGAGGGAAGGCTGTGTGCCTCTAAAAAAAATCAGAACCTAGGTAGGTATCCAAAAAAGTCCAGTAATGAAGACAAATACAAATAGCATGACAACCCCCGACAAAATGTCCAGATAGCCTCCCTTATCCTTTTGTATTAGATAAGGGAACAGGAAAGGTTATTGGAAGTATAGCTAAAAAGAAGTTGAACACCTTTCAGTTATGCACTTTAAAAATGAGCATACACATTCACAAAGTTAATCTGTTTGATGTCACAATGGTAGAATAATGTAAGATTTTTTTTCTGAAATATTTCTTGTTTATGCAAGTTTAAGGGTGAAGAAAGGGAATTTTTTAGTTGAATCTTTGTTTTTAAATGCAGGCTACAAATTCCAAGCATGGCTAAGGTTTTCTTAGGCTAGAAAGCCCCAAATTGATTTTTACTGTAACATTACATATGCAAGCAGCATCGCAGTGGGTGTGCTTCACAAAGAAGACAAAGACACATTTATCTAGCTGCCATAGTGTACCTATTATAAATGCACATATAGTGTCTATCCATCATCTGTATTTTAGAAGCCAATAGATAAAACCAAAACTGAGAATATATATCTCAGCTATATTTGAACTCCTTAGATTAATCTTAATTATTAAAAGATGACAGATAATATATGGCAGAGAACACAAGGAAGTTAGGAGTGTGAGTGATGGCCACCTCTGGATATTACTCCATACTTTTGCTGCATATAAAGGTCAAATACATTGTCTCATGGTCGCTTATAGGAATATCTGTAAAAATATGGACAGCGGATATGTATTAAAAGGTTTGTTTTACACCTAATTCTATTCGATATGGCAGCTATTCTGTTCCAGACTGGGCTAGAATAAGTATATACAGCACCAATAAAATGCAAAGAACTACAGGGGCCATATATATTTAATACATCCAGCTAATTGGAACACTGTTTAGTAGTAGGACTCCTTGAGAATGTCTACACATGACTATTAATGCAATGCAATAAACTCTGGCACAGTTCATGCCACATTTTATTGCCCTCAGATGCAACGTTTATACATGTATCCTGGACCGCAGCACATGGATCCAGGTCAGTGCAGCCCCACTGGCAGGGGGCTCCAGGGGAGGGGGGAGGGGAGGGGGGGGTCAGCCTGTTACTCTGGGGCTGCTCCGACCCAACTCAATATGCTGCAGAAGGGCTGTTTAGGGCATGAGGATGCTACAGTGCGGAGCTAGTTGGCAGGCAATCCTGTACTATAGCATCCTCATGCACCAGCCAGATGGTAAGTGTTTTACAGGTGCATTACAGTGGAGTAAATAAGTCCGCCGTGGGTCAGTACTTGTATGTGGTAGTACTAACCTATGGTGCATTTAATTAGTATACTCCAACCTAATAGCTCTGCATGTGTAGACTGAGATGTTTTATTGTCAAGCTAATTAGTCTACTCAGCAGTAAGCATCTCATGTAGATGTGCCCCTTAAGTCCTATGACAGTAAGCACCTAAGTTCCATGCAGGGCTTGTTCCACATTTTCCAAAATTTCATATTAGGTTAAGTTTTACCCAATCCCCTTATCTGAAAGCAGATTCCAATCACCACAAGGAGGTATATCCAATAAGGCCCTATCCTCCTACTGGCTGGCTGCAACAGACCTTTTTATTAGAATGCGTGGGAAGGAATGTTGGGTATAAGCATATAAATTAGAATCAGCATTATCATGATGTGCAATTTAGGACTAAATAGCAGATATATTAATCAGAAATATCTTAAGAACTCTCTTTTGCCTTAAGATTAAAGATAAGCATAAGATTTTCCATTACTCAAATAGGCTAAAGAGTATTCAGTGAGATGCTGTATTTCTTACAGATCTCTTTTGATTCAGCATGTAATGTTCTGATCAAGAGCATTAAATTAGGAGAGCTGGGAATCTTCCTGTCAAGTAGTAAAATCATTGTATATTGTATCTCTGATTCAGTGACCTAGCTGAACTAAAGTATAGGATTTAACCACTAGGGACATCTTTAAACATGCTCTGGGGTGGAGGGAAGTGCTTTTTTAGAGTGGCTCTCAAGAACTACTCTAATTAAAGCACCTGCAGCGACACATGTATTCCACACCCTGTACCTCAAAATGGCAGCAGGGGTGCTTTAACTAAAGTTTATTCAATGAGCTTTAGTTGAAGCATCCCTGCTGCCATTTTGAAGCTTGGGGACACTGAATACACATGACACCAAAGCTGCTGTTGTATATTATCATGCTCCAGCAGATTCAATGCATCTGCTCCGACACCTGTTAATTAGAACACATTGGAGCACGCATTGGGCACGTGTATAGGTGCTCAATTACTCCAGTGAGGTCAGCTGAGGTTCCATTACCAAATTATCAGGAATAAACTTTTTAAAAGTTAAGTGACTATACCATAAACACACCAACTACTTATTTATTTGTTGGTTTGTATATTAATGGAAAATAATTACTAGACAGTCCTGGAAGCTTAAGTTGGTCTATCCTCTTATCCATTTCATAGAACTAAGAAGATAATAATAATGTCTCATAATACTGAGACATGCCACTGCAAAGTTCCCTTTCTCAGTCTGACTAGATGTTATGTCTAAGGCCCCCTCTCCACATTATAGGTTTTGTGCAATTACCTGGAGACCAGCTAGACATTCTATATGCACTTATCACACCATAAAAAGCTCCTACTAGCTATAGAGTTAGACCACAAAAATGTGTACTAACTTTACAGCTGGTTACTACCCACTTTAATTTGCACATGTAGCAGGGTCTCCCCTGAAGCTGGGAGCCCCACCAGTTGGTGCACCATGCTCAGCATAAAGCTCCACAAGGCATAGGGAACATGACAGCCACAATCCCTGGAGTCCAGGGGTTTCAAGATCTCCCAAGCCCTAAAGATCAAGGCAGCCATGATCCCTAGGGTTTGGGGGTATGTGAAACCTTTAGACTCTGGGAATCATGGCTGCTATGACCCCTAGGACTCTGGGGTGAAAGAAAATCCCCAGGGCCACAGAATCATCACAGGGGTGATCTCCTACCCCAGGGGTGTGGGGAAACCCCCAGCACCAGAGGATCACTGCAGAGGAATACCCTTGCCCCAGGGGTGTTAGGAAACCCCTAAGGCTGAAGGATTGAAAATTCTTTGGACCTAGAAGTTTCTTACACCCCTGGGGCAAGGGGATCACCCCTGAAGCAATCCTCCAGTCACACGAGTTTCCCCACACTCCCAGGGCAGGGGGATTGCTCTGCTGTGATCCTCTAGCCCTTGGTGTTTTGTACATCCCTGAGGTGGGGATATGTACATACAACATATAACAGTGTGAGTAGGTCAGTGCTGGCCTGGGAACACCTTAACTCTGTCTGTTAAAGACAGTAGAGAAGGATTTATTCCATTTTTTGTTCCAAGTTCTTTACAGCCCCTTTATGCTGCCTGGGCCTTTATGTTGCCTGGAACAGATAACCTTATATTTCTATGGAGCACGAGCTTGTTTGCCAACTCTTTGGTGAGACCTGTGCAAAGGATGAACTTGAGGCAAAAATGGAACTTGCTGCAAAGGAGGACCTTGCTGCATCACTTGTGCACAATTCCAGAAAAAAACCCCATCTCATTTATGACAAAGACATGAAGAGAAAAAGTTCGGAAGTGCACAACACCATGACCTGTAGATATTGCTGGCATATCTTCCAAAACATCTATATTGCGGGAAGGTAAAACCTGTTATATGTAGTTTCCTGATTTTCCTTGTTCACTCAATCCATATTTTCAATTTAGATTTTGTATTAACTTAAATTTTACTTACATTTTAGCTGAAATCTCCAGCTCTGTATCAGTTTATATGCATAGTGGATTCTGTCCTTCTCTTATTCTCAGAGGGGCAGGTGTTAGCTCCAGTGAATCCCATCTATACTGTCTTTATTTTTTTTTTTTTAAATCTGCCAGTGTTCAAGTGGAACACATGGATGTATTTTATCATCATTCTATATGCAGAACTTCTAACTATGTCTATAAAGGTTATGGAAATAGCAATCAAAATATAATGCTCTATGTTAAGGCTCCCTTTTCTTCCTCTCCAGTGGACTCGTGTAATTAACCCAATCTTATCAAGTTAGGAAGGTCCTGTTTAACCTTAATTTCTTACAACCATTTCTGTCCTATACCTAACTATGACTACATTTAAGTTTGTCAGCAAAAGAGATGTTTTAATATAAATTCATGGAATTAGCATTACATTAACTAGCAGTAACCTTGACTTCAAATCCATCAAAGTATACACACTACATTATTTTTAGACTTTTAAGATCTAAAAATTATTTAAGCTGCTTACAATAAAGACTGTAAAAAGTAAATTGAAAAAATACTTATTTGTATGATAAATAAAACATTAAAAGTGAAGTCTTTTTCAAATTTTGGATTTCAGCTACAATTCTTTGAGCTTAATTCTTCTTTCTCTAGATACAGTCGTGTACTATGATACAATGTCAAAATGGGTCTGGTGTTTAGTAGAGTAACTTTATTCATTTATAGAAGCTCAGTATACAGTCCAGTTGGTAGGGCTTAAAATTACTTAGAACATTTCATATGAAACTCCTTCAACATGAAGCACTACTAAAACAGAAGCAATACAAGGAAGGTTAATCAGTATTTCCAAACATTACAAGAGGAATCTAATGGAAGCTTTTGGTGTAAGTGTATTAAAAATTAACCCCTTCTAGCATTGACCCAACTGCTCCACTAGGAGCATCCCTCTGAGCATGCACATGCATTTTCCCAAGCACAAACAGCAGCAGCACATAGTTGTGCCACTGCTACTTTTTGCTGGAGAATGCTCCTGCACACACACTTTGGTGCACAGCAATTTGCCCCAGGTGGATTAGGGGAGGCTGGGGCCAGCATCTGGCCTGAGGGCCTCTTGAAACTCCAGCAGCAGTGATCCAGGCATGCAGAGCCTGGCCAGCAGCCAGAGAATGGCTTTGTCTGGCCAGGCTCTGGTTTTGGACAGTGCACACTGCTACTGTGTGCACTGCCCTACTGTTTTCTGCCACCAGGATCTCCTTGTGGAAACCCAAACCTTCCCCCCACCCCACCTCCCGCTGCAAGTTAGCAGCACAGCAAATGCCTGCATGCGTGGCATGTGTGGTTTGTGGCACTGTAGATGGATCTACAGTGCTACAAACTGCACATGTGTGGTCACCTGGATGCACCCACTGAAGCCAGTGATAACATTCCCATGTAGTAAGCATCTTTAAACTAACCATTTCTCAAATTCCTGCCTCGAACACCTGTAATAATAGTAATTTCTAAACAATGGGAATGTCTTGGAACTTTGCCCTCCATATAGTCAAAAAGCTCAAGGCTGAATCGATTCAGTCTTTGCAGGTTAGTCTAAAATGCACAGATTAAATTGAAACAGAAGTGGACAGACATTTACCTTTGATTCAGGATATGCAGCCTCATGCCTGCAGTGGCTCAGGCCAGAAGCTGAGAGGCACTAGAGCATGGCTTTCTGGCTGTGTGTTCACTTCTTCCTGCTATCCCTGAGGTCTCTGGGATTTGCAGTCTAGAATTATAGCAGTAGGACTCTACAGGGTTGCTCATCACTTCCTCCTCCTGCTTCCAGGTACCTCTGGGATTTATAGTCCACCGTTGCAGCCAGCAATATGTTTGAATGGGGGAAGGGGTGTTTAACTCCTGTCCCTGGCCCCAGACCTCAACTGGGGTTCATACTTAAAATTTACAACAAAGTAAGTTTAATTCTGTTGCAAGGAGAATGCTGGGATTACAGCAATGCGGCCAACTTTATAGGGGGATCTAAGCAGAAATCCCCTTCTACAAAATCTATTTGATAGTCTTTCTTCTTAAACCAGAACCAAACCTTCAGCACAATAAAATAAAAGATTAATATAGCTTGATTTTCATAATTTCCATTTTCTGCGCTATTTTGTTGTATGTTAAATAACTTCTTGTTTTCCTTGTAGTCCTTGTTTTGTACAGGAATTAGCAAAGGAGTTTAAGAACAGCAAATAAAAATTCTGAGGTTTTGCAGCAATAATTAATAAATTGGTAATGAGATAAAAATGGATGAAGAGAGAACAGTCCAGCCATACCATGTGTAAACCACAATGATGTTTTCAAAACATGTGGGTAGCTGCAGCAACATATGATCTCCTATGAACCACATTGAAAAAAGGATTGAGGGACTTTATTATAATAGAGCTGGGATACTGAACCCTTGACCATCTAGCAGAGCCATAAAATTAGGCCTAATGAAAAAGGAGGCTTCAATGAAGCTAAGTCATCAGGAAATTTCAAAGGTTAAGAAGAGCCAGGTAGCAGAATTTGCATTTCCCATCTATGTTCCCTGTAAGACCTGGCAACTTTTGCTTACTAACCATCCCTGAGTTTATGTGGAGGGGAGCTCTACGGGTGCTACTGCTGTTGCTGAATTATCAGTGCTTGTGCGTCCTTGGTGAATGCAAAAACAGTCTTGGAAACTGGTGTTTTGTATCAGCTTCCTTTCCATCCCCCACAATTGTTTTTGTTTTGTTTTAAGTTGCAAATTAACAATATATATATAATACTCCAGAGCCACTAATACTGATCTCTCTTACATGTCATGAACTTTATCTTGTAATGATGTGGTGCCAAAGAAACTGACCAGTGCTTCATTGATTGAGTTCAATGTTGATTACTTTGGAAAAGCAGGTAAATGACATTTCTTGCAAAGGTTAGGTACTATCAGAGAAAACAAAAATGTGCATTTGACATCTGTGAACTTTGAAAACAAGAAAGTGATCACGCTGCCTATTTTGCTTGAGAAAACCATTTCCACAATTCTATTCATGCATGTTTAGCTGCATTGCTGGACTGGTACTGGAGAACTTGCATTTTTTGTTTTCAAACAGTGCAGCTTCATGTCTTGATCTTTTACATACTTATTCTTCTCAATTTTTGTTCTTTTTCTTTGTAAAGCTTCCAATGATTAATTAAATGCTTAGACAAAGGAATGAATGCACTGGGATTCTTATCTTAACAAGCTTGGGGCAAAGAGCAAAGCAGCTGAATTATATTGACAGAAACAGTCATACAGAAATACGTCACTGAAGGGACACCGCTTTAACATTACTTAAGGAGTGTGATCATTACAATGTACTGTGTATAATATGCTCATACAACAAACATAAGGGGAAATATCATACTATGAGTATAAGCCATGGTTTGTTTAAACAGCAAGTCTTCTGTATTTTAAAACAACTTATAACAACCTACCATATGTGTACTAATAATATACAGAAATTGGAATGAGCAGCCTAAAATTGCCAATAAAACTGAGTGAAAAGATATACATATCAAACTCCTTCTCCTGTTGAAAATGTAAGTCCTAATTGATAATTTATTATCATAATCTTTTATAAAAATGATTAATCTATTTTTTTTAAATATATGCACTATATTATTGTTTGAAACAATGAGAGACATTTGCCTTCATTATTAATTATTGTAGCTTACTGGACTTTGTATGGTTTGCAGAACCCTAACACCAACAACAGCTATTTGAATCATGACATGGGACTCTCTGGAAGGTATTTCTTTCCCATTGTGCCATCTGTGGTGTCTAAAAGCAACAGGAGTGGGCAAAAGTGGGTGAAATACAAATTTAGGAAACAACCTAAAAAGGAAACTTTTATTATCTTGTTGAAACCATGCAGATACTAGCTTGCATGCCTGTATTCTCTCAAATACTATATCTATCTGAAATTTCTTTTGCTATTTTTTTTTGTTACTATTTAGTTAGCTTAATAAAAGATATTGCCTCTACACCAAGAGTTTTATCTGCCTGTGTTTTTGGACCAACATGGCTAAAACCAATATCCTTGGTTAAAAACATAGGTTCTAAAACATAGAAGGTATCGTAATAAGCCGTTTTAAAATGAAAATTTCAGAGCTGAACAAGAGAGAGGCAAAATTCAACACCTTGCCTGCAATCAAATACCACAAGGTAAAAAACCTGCTTCAGTCTATTGTCTATGCCTACTTGGCATACTCACAGAGCAACTGTTTTTAAAATGGACTGTTATACCCATGGAAACCCTACCATCTTTTAGCTCCCACCAGCAAGATGAAGTTTCATTTCTACCTGGAGAACTTTTACAATCTTTGAATTCTCCTTTGCCTGAGGAAGGGTGTTTAGGCCTGAAAGGTATCAAAGAAAGATTTTTTTTTTTTTGCTACTATTTAGTTGGTCTAATAAAAGAGATCACCTCTACCCATCACTCTGAAAGAACTTTGCCTGAGATACAATTCTGCATTTGAACAAAATCATAGCACTGTGAGTCTGAGTCATAAGGCAAAAATTGCATACATTAATTAGTTTGCCTTTTCCTTGAAAACGTGTTATTGGTCATTTAAAATAGTTTTAAAATATATGCTTGTTCTCTCAAGTGCTTTAGAGCTGAACACTGATGCTGATATCAGTCTCATCATTCAGGAAAATGGACATTAAAAAACAAGTCATTTAAAGAAAATAAGGCATTTTGATGTGGCAGAAAAGGATCACTTTAATTGTGTACAGTGTTCAAAACTAGACATAGTTATGTTTACTTTTTGCATCATATCAATATAATTTTACCAGGAAACAAACTGTAGCTACCCAGAATCATAATCAACATTCAAAAAGTATCGTCATAAATCACTTAGCAATGGGGTGAAAAATAATGCAGGTAAATAAAGGCCAGATTTTCACTAACCTCTCTTATGGTCAATAGAAACTCACACAATGAGACTTCCCAGTGAAACAAAAAAGGAGCTCTCCAAGTGGAGCAAAAGGTTATAAGAATTTTATTTTAACACTGTGGCATCCCTTGTTAAATGACGAATTATTAAAAGTTTATGCTATATCTGGATCAACTTTTTTTCATGTATTAAGGAGATAAGTAGCTAGCCCTCTGCTTCCCATGTGATACTTTAAACAAAATACCTCCATTAAATATAGATTTACATTCTTGACTTTGGCTGTTTTAGACCCATCTCCTGGAAAATAAAGGATAAGTGGCATTTTTCATCAGGCTTTTATCCTGATAAAGAGGTCCCCTTTCAGACACATTTGATATGCATTTTGCTCTTGTAACAGCATCTGCATTTAAAATGTTATCAAACTCTGACAGAGTCTCTTCATCTTAATAAGGCAAAATAGATTGTGTGTTCTCATCCTTATTTTGTTCAGATTATCAATAGGAAGGGCTTGATTGACACAGGGAAAGGGAAAGGTGGTTCTGCTCTTATCTGATAGAATTTGTTTTGGGCTTCATTTCACAAGGAGAAAAAGGTTATCTGTCTAGTATAGCACACGCTGGAAGTTTTTTGGAAATTTTTTTATCTAAGGATTGGCCCACCTTCTACAGGAATCCTAACTGCAGTACAGATAGCTTTCAACTGCCTTCTGTATTTAATACAACTTTGATTGATACTTTCAGATTATCAATCTGTCGGTTTCTGTCTTTCAAGACTGCACTTCGACTTCACAGGGAGCAAGTCAGCAAACTCTCATAAACAAAATTAACATACGTTTGACATCTCAGCCAGTCTAACCACAGGGGCTTTCAACAAAGCGGTAAAAAATAAGCCACTTATCTTACTTTTAATGTTTTCACTCTTATTTCCTAGGGATGTCCATTCTAATTATAGCCGACCTTTTGAAGGTAATGGTCTATCAGATTACTTTAAAGTTTCCCATGTAACAAAGGCAGGAAGTTGTCCTGCTATAGAAAATGACAAACTAACAATCTGCATGCCCTAAAAAGCATGTTACTATTATGGCATGATATTTTCTGCAAACCATGCTATGGACTGTGGCTATGATGCTCAAGATGTACAGTATTTTTTAACGTATACGCAGAATTTGAATTACATGCAGCTGTGCACAAGCAGATGTAGGGGAACAGAGTCCTTAATTAAATGCAGTCCCTGTTGCAGAAAAATAAATTCACTGAGTATACTTCTATCTACAAAAAAATGGAATCAGGCTAGATATTGTTAACTAGGAAATTATTGTATTAAAATATTCATTTTAAACATAAAAATAATAAGATTCTCTTTCATTTTAAACCATGGAAAAAGGAAATGTATAAGCCTTAAAGTGGACTGCATAATATATTCATATGATCATAAGAATAGTGTTGTTAAAGTCATAGGTGATTTCCAGCCATTCATCTTCTCCTGAGAGAGTCACTATCCTCCCAGGAAAATCCACAAGTGTACAAATGTTCAAGATTTTTCTTCCATAGCTAAAATGGCCATACCAGGAGAAAAATAACCCAGGAACAACCAGGTTAAATCACTCCAAAGAGAGTATGTCCTGGGAGAGCGAATGTCTGTAGTTCTGAAGGAAGCCCCAGCACACTTCTCCAGAATTTCAGGATGGTTTCCTCCTTCCTCCTGCCCGCTCCCCCTCCAGGGACACAGTGTGTCACTTGCTGGACTGTGCTGCTCCAGCTGAGTAGGGAACATACCTCTTTCACAATCTCCACGTTTTGCTTCAGGCAGATGCAGGCAGTCTAGGTCAGCCCATCAGGGCTGCCCTGTACACAGCTGCCGTTTTGTCCCTGGGTAGACTGAGGGAGTCTGGAGAGCATGCTGAGATGTGTGCACAGGCTGCACAACATCAGCATTGTAAGATCTCTACTCCTCAGGGGCTCAAAATTCAAATGTCTGTTCAGGCACCTGTGGATAAGCTTGTCTACCAGGAGAATTACTCCAGATTATTTGAATGTGTGTATGGAGCCTTAAACTACTATTTTAAAGACATGAAACTGCTTTTTATGAACCTAATGTCCCTAGTAATATAAAAGTGTTTTAGATAAGCAATTTGTAAATGTGTAGCAACAATTAAGAAGAAAACAGGAAGGGAAAGAAAGAAATGAAATAGTACCCCCTGTGACCTTTAGGCAAAAACATCATGGTAGAAATTATCACCTTTGCCCTGCCCTAGAAATGTACCCTAGACACCCTCCAGAATGTCATTATTAATTTACCACACATTTCCCCCCTGTGCCTCAGACTTTGTTTCTTATTTAATTCCTGCTACATTTTACTCTCCTTCTGTTTGCTCCTGTCTTCTTGTCCATATCCTTCCAAAAAAAACTGGGTGTTTAAGCTCTTGAATAAAATATAAGTATTCAAGATAGTATTTATTCTTTCTAATAGACCCCACTAGGCAATTTGGAAATACAACAGAAAATCAGCCCTGTTCTGAAGAATGAGAACTGGTCTCCTTCCACAAATATTGCCACAGAACACTTCTTACAGTAGAAGCAGAGAATTAAAGCTCAGGGTACATCTCAAATTATGCAAATGTTTGTTACGCGCCCCTACCTAGAAACTCATTCAATTTTGATTCAGTTTTAACAGATTCTAAATCTAGTCACCCTTCCTGGATTAGAATCAAACATCTCTAGTTATATAAATCAGATTGGTCAGAATCCCAGAATACATATGGAATACAGCACATTCCTGGTAAAACAAGGTCTTTCCTAACAGGCTGTGAAATCCAGAAGTTCCTGCCAAAAAAAACCCAAACCCAGCAAAACCTACATTTCTCCCTCAAGCATAAAAAAATCTGAAGAAAATGTGTCCTTCCCGCCCTTTCCTACCTCAATTCTATGTTGTAAAAAAGAGATAAAATAATTCAAAACATCTTTCTGTTTTATGCATTGGTATTTCTGATCTTATTGATGATAGAAAAGATTTTCCATATTAAAAAGGGGCCAGGGTACCCTACCATTTATTATAATACAGAACAGTTATTTTTATTTTATACTCCAATCCTATTTTAGAATTCAAACTGCCCAGGAATAAACCAGAAATTACCAGAGTTGACTTTAATGAAGCATGAGCAGACTAGAAGCATGAGTAGACACAGTATAGAGGTGGGAGGAAAAGGGAAATTTGGATTTATTGTACAGAAAGGACTATAATTCCTAAGGCATTAGGAGGAGTAAAATAATTGGTTGAACTGCTATGGTTGGGTGCACTATGCATTAAACTGCATAAGTATTCAATATCATTCACAGACTGTGTTTGAACTGTGTCCAGATTTGCAATGATTTGCTTGAATTTGTGTGTATTTCCAGCCTTTGGATAGAAGTTTTACATGTGATAATGTGTATGTGCATGTATGACAAACATAAAAGTCAGGCTGCTTTTCATTTAAAAATGTAGCCTAGTTTGTTGGGATGAGTCAGCTGAGATTTCCATTTTTGTCCTTCATTAGCTGGCCCACTTGTACAATAGGTGACTTAGAAACTATATAGCAGAGAGAAGGAGTTGCACATCAGTTATGTTCATGAATCCAGTCAAGGAATAAAACAAAAATTAAAAACTCCTTTCCCAATTCTTGTCTGTCTGCCTCTGGCAGGCAGACAGTAGCCTTGTACATTATTACCCTGTCTAATTCTCTCAGTCATAAGGAACTGTCTCATTATTATTTCATATTTTGGCTCCCACAATAATTATAGCCAAGATTTTTAGCTACTTCCCAGAGATCAAAGTTCTCTAGTTGCATCAGAAGTGAGTATGTTTGTTCCTGGCAGAGGCCTATGGTTTCTTTTTGCAGTCCCCCCCCCCGCCCAGTTACTGGGATCTCACTGCCTCATTATTATTTCATACTTTCATTCACATAATTATATCTTCTCTCACTATTCTCTTTTAATGCATATTTTTATCTCCTTCTTTTACATTTATTATTTTTTAATGAACTGAATGCAAGACTTTAAGACCAGAAAAACAACATTCCCAATTCCTCTGCACTCTAGGTAACACTACCTGTAACACAATACTGGTAACAGCAAGTACAGGTACTATCAGTGCAAGCTTTTAAAAACTAATTTCCTGTAAAGAACTATAGATATATATATATAGGACTCAAAAGGAACCCCAAGAGGGTCATCCAATCAACCCTCCTGCACTGAGACAAGATCAAGCATACTTATAACATCACCAGAAGATGTTTTTCTAACCCATTATGAAAAAAAATAAAGATCTTACAACATCAAGTAGTTCCCTGTTCCAATGTTTCACCATCCTAACAAAGCTTTTCCTAATATCTGGCCTAAATCTTCTTTACTGAAAAGTACTCTGATTTCTTCATTTTTATCACTCAGTGGCTGCAGAGAAGACCATTCACTGTTCCCTTCATAGTTTCATAGTTGGTAGGGTCGGAAGGGACCTAAGTAGGTCATCAAGTCCGACCCCCTGCCATGGACAGGAAAGGATGTTGGGGTCAAACGACCCCAGCTAGGTGATTGTCTAGCCTCCTTTTCAAGATCCCCAGGATACGGGCAAGCACCACTTCCCTAGGAAGTTGGTTCCAGCTCCTAGATGCCCTGACTGTGAAGTAGTGCCTGCTGATACCAAGCCTGAACCTACTCTCAGTTTATGGCCGTTATTCCTTCTAACTCCCGGTAGTGCTCAGAGGAAGAGGGACTCTTCTATTGCCTGCTGGTACCCCTTGGCAAGTTTGTAGGTGACCACCAGATCCCCTCTCAGCCTTCTTTTGTGTAGGCTGAACAGGTTCAGGTCCCGTTGTCTCTCCTCATAGATTCATAGATGTTAGGGCCGGAAGGGACCTCAATAGATCATCGAGTCCGACCCCCTGCATAGGCAGGAAAGAGTGCTGGGTCTAGATGACCCCAGATAGATGCTCATCTAACCTCCTCTTGAAGACCCCCAGGGTAGGGGAGAGCACCACCTCCCTTGCGACCCCATTCCAGACCTTGGCCACTCTAACTGTGAAGAAGTTCTTCCTAATGTCCAATCTAAATCTGCTCTCTGCTAGCTTGTGGCCATTATTTCTTGTAACCCCCGGGGGCGCCTTGGTGAATAAATACTCACCAATTCCCTTCTGTGCCCCTGTGATGAACTTATAGGCAGCCACGAGGTCGCCTCTGAACCTTCTCTTGCGGAGACTGAAAAGGTTCAGTTTCTCTAGTCTTTCCTCGTAGGGCTTGGTCTGCAGGCCCTTAACCATATGAGTGGCCCTTCTCTGGACCCTCTCCAGGTTATCCGCATCCCTCTTGAAGTGCGGCGCCCAGAATTGCATGCAGTACTCCAACTGCGGTCTGACCAGTGCCCGATAGAGGGGAAGTATCACCTCCTTGGACCTATTCGTCATGCATCTGCTGATGCACGATAAAGTGCCATTGGCTTTTCTGATGGCTTCCACTTCCATTCCACCCAGCAGGTCATTCCCTAGGCTGTAGGTGTGCTGGACATTTTTCCTCCCTAGGTGCAGCACTTTGCATTTCTCCTTGTTGAACTGCATTCTGTTGTTTTCTGCCCACTTGTCCAACCTGTCCAGGTCTGCTTGCAGCTGTTCCCTGCCCTCAGGCGTGTCCACTTCTCCCCATAGCTTTGTGTCATCTGCAAACTTGGACAGAGTACATTTCACTCCCTCGTCCAAGTCACTGATGAAGACATTAAAGAGTATCGGTCCAAGGACCGAGCCCTGCGGGACCCCACTGCCCACACCCTTCCAGGTCGAAGCCGACCCATCCACCACGACTCTCTAGGTGCGACCCTCCAGCCAATTCGCCACCCACCGGACTGTGTAGTCATCAAAGTCACAGCCTCTTAACTTGTTCACCAGTATGGGGTGAACAAGTCACCATACGGCCTACCCTGCTGCCCTCGACCATGCAAGTGGCCCTCCCCTGGACCCTCTCAATGCTGTCCACATCCCACCTGAAGTGCGGCACCCAGAACTGGATGCAGTACTCCATTCAAAACAACCTTTTATATACTGGAGGTCTGTTACGCTGTCTCACCTTAGTCTTCTCTTTTTCAAATTAAACAAATCCAGTTCCTTCAACCTTTCTTCCCAGCACAGGTGGATCCAACATTTCCTAAAGGGTGTGTGTACCTCCCCTGCAGGGTGCTGCTGGAGTCCCTAGACCAGCAAGGGACACTGAAGATTTGGGCAAGGAGCAGGGGCACAAAGCGGGGAAATCCCCAGCTGCTGCCATTACCTGTAGCCAACCCAGGTGCGGGGGGAGAACCAGAGTTGCTCCTGCCCAGCTCCAATTAGAGAAGCATCTGTTGGGGAAGATCTGCTCAGGGTTCCAGACTGCTGGGATCAGCAGCACTGGTGGCATGCAGATTTCTTCATCTTGGGCATGTCTACACATGCACTTTACTGTGTAATAAACTAATCTGCTCTGCAGTAAAGCATCACCATCTCCTGGTACACAGCTATTAGGCCAGAGTAGAATAATTTACTCTGCCATACCATAGCCAGACACAAGTACTATTTGACAGAGGAGAAAATTAGTGAGATTAAATGCACGTGTAGATGGTGACACCCAGATTAGTTTACTCCAGTGCAATCTGCACTGGAGTTTATTCAGTCATAGTAATTGCTAGTCTAGTCGCTCCCTGTGTCTGCAGTCTATTTTTGTTCTATCTTTTAGTTGCTGGTGTGTCTTTACTATGAATAAATGCTCTGGAGAGAAAGGTGCAACTCAAACAAGAAACAAGACCCACTGAAAATATCTCAATATTATAAGATTAGTATACTATGCATCTTAGACAAGATACTTAGCTGTATTAGGGCTACTTTATACTATTTTACTGACAGAAGTCTGACAAAAGTTATCTTATGTGGCCATGAGATGACCCTCCTTTTAGTGGATCTTTGGATGGCATGGAATTGATGTATGATCTCCACTGTCATACTCCTCCTTCCATCTGGCACAAGAGGTGCTGGTAGTATAATCTATTGTTCCAGCAATACTCCTCCGCTATATGAGCCCCTTGGGACTTTAGCCAACTGGTGCAATGTGTTTAAGAAGCAGAGATGCCACAGTAGACAGAAATCACCCTTGCACCCACCTATTCCCTTCCTCACAGACTGAGTGCTCCAGACTGTCGCTATACTTAGTCTTATTGTATTTGAAGCATTAATCTAAGTATTTTCCCATTCTTTCAACACCGTATATATAAATTGACATTGAGATCCATGGCATTGTCATTGGTAAGCTAAGGAAATAAGTGTAGAAAAAATTACTATAAGGTGAATACATAATTTTGACTCTCCATGCTGAACATGTGCTTGTGAATGGCTCAAAGTCTAATTGTAAGGATGTAGGATGAGAAGTTTCCAATGTTGCCAACTCTCATGATTTTTGATGTTCTTAAAGTCTATGCTTCAGGAATGTGAAAAACTTAGCTCTTTCTTTCTATCTAATCTATCTATCTAAGAGCTAAATTTTTCATGTTCTTGAAGCATGGATTTTAAGAACCAATGCCAAAAATCATGAGAGTTGGCAATACTGGGTTCCCCATAAGTCAGCCTTGGGTCTGGTACTGTTTATACTGTTTAGTATCTTCATTCATGTTATGGAAGATGGAACTGAATGTACTCTTAGCAATTTTGTAGCTGACTCCAAGCTGAGGGGACTTCCAGACAACCTAGAGTGTAAAATTAGGATTCAGACTGACCTTGATAACCTGGAGAACTGGCCCAAATTAATCAAATGAAATCCAAGAAGTGAAAAGTTCTACAGTTAGGAAGGAACAATCCTATGTGCAAATACAGATTGGGAAATAAATGGTTGTTTGCAGTACTGCAGGATTATAGTGGAACATAATCTGAATACAAACAAACACTGTGCTCTTATTGCAAAGAGAGGCCAATAGTATATTGGTTTGTATAACAGGACAGGTGTCTATCTGACAAAGAAAGGGAAGAGCATCCCTGCAGACAGGCTCCCTCATCTAGTGAAGAGGACTTTAAACTAGGTATGCTGGAGGATGTAAACCAAAGCCCTGAGGTAAGTGGGGAAGCAACTGACCTGGAGGAAGCACAAGGAGGAGGAGGCAATGTGGGAAGCCTTCTCATTCCTCCTGAGAAAGTAAGGCAATCAGTTAGTTACTTTAGGTGTCTTAGCAGGAATACATGGAGCCTGGGAAACAAGCAGGAAGAAGTGGAAGTCTTCATGCAGTCATGAAATTATGACATGATTAGAATAACAGAGACTAAGCGGGATAGCTCACATGATTGGATGGGTATAAACTGTTCAGGAATGACAGGCAGGGGATAAGAGGAGGTGGAGTTGCTCTTTATGTAAAAGAGCTTTATGATTGCTCAGAACTCCAGTATCAAACTGGAGACAGAACTGTTGAAAGTCTCTGGGTTAAGGTCAGAGGGGAGAGCAACAAAGGTAATGACATAGTGGGTGTCTGCAATAGACTACCAAACTAGGAGGATGAGATGAAAGACGCTTTCTTCAAACAGCTAACAAAGTTTCCAGATCACCAGCCCTGGTTCTCATGGGGGATTTCAATCATCATGGTATCTTCTGGGAGGACAATACAGAATTGCACAGACAACCCAGGAAGTTTTTTGGAGAGTGTTGGGGACAACTTCCTGGTGCAAGTGTTGGAGAGGCCAGCTAGAGGCCATGCTCTTCTTGATCTGCTGCTCAAAAACAGGGAAGAATGGATGGGGAATATAGAAATTCGGCAATTTGGGCAGCAGTGACCATGACATGATTGGGTTCAGGATACTGATTAAAGGAAGAAAGGAAGGAGAGCAGCAGAGTAAGGACCCTGGACTTCAGAAAAGCAGGCTTCAACTTGTTCAACAGACTGATGGACAGGATCCTCTGAGAGGGCAGTTTGAATGGGAAAGGAGTCCAGGAGAGCTGGTTGTACTTTAAAGAAACCTTACTAAGGGCATAGGTACAAACCATCCCAATGCACAGGAAGACAATCAAGTATGGCAGAAGACCAGCTTGGCTTAGCGAGGAACGCTTCAGTGAGCTAAAATATAAAAAAGCATGCTTACAAGAAGTGAAAACTTGGACAAACTACTAGGAAGGAGTAAATAGAGTATTGATCTGGTGTGCAGGGATGAAATCATGCACACCAAAATGCAACTGGAGTTGCAGCTAGCAAGGATGTGAAAGGTAACAAGAAGGGTTTCTACAAGTATGTCAGCAACAAGAGGAAAATCAGGGAAAGTGAGAGTTCCTTACAGGATGTGGGAAGTAACTTAGTGACAGATGATGCAAAAAAAACTGAAATACAAAATGCCTTTTTTTACCTGTCTTCACAGGCAAGTTCAGCTACCAGACTACTGAACCTGGCAGCACAGTTTCGCAGGGAGGTGATCAGCCAACAATGGCAAAAGAATAATGTAAGGAAAACTTAGAAACAGGCTATGTACATGTCCATGGGGCCAGATGTGATGCACCTGAGGGTGCTGACAGAGTTGGACAATGCAATAGTAGAGCCACTGGCCATTATCTTTGAAAACTCATGGTGATAGGGAGAGGTCCCAGATGCTTGGAAAAAGGCAAATATATTGTCCATCTTTAATTAAGGGTGAAAGTAAGATCCAGGGAACTATGGACCAGTCAGCCTTACCTCAGTCCCTGGAAAATCATGGAGCAGGTCCTTAAGAAATCCATCTCTAAGCACTTGGAGGACAAGGTGATAAGGAACAGCCAACCTGAATTCATCTCAAGGGTAAGTTATGACTGACCAACCTGATTACCTTTATGACCAACCTGATTGCCTTATGATAAGATGACTGGCTGTGTGGATGTGGAGAAAACTGTGGGCATGATATACCTTGACATCAGCAAGGCTTTTGATACAGTCTCCCACAGCATTCTCACAAGCACACTAAGAAAGTACAGGTTTGATGAATAGACTGTACGGTGGATAGAAAACTGGCTGGATCATTCATCTCAGAGGAAAATAGTCAATGGCTCAATGTCTAATTTGCAAACAGTAGAAAATGGAGTGCACCGGGACCAGATCTGAGGCCAGTTTTGTTCAATATCTTCATCAGTGACCTGGAAGGTGGGATGCAGTGCACTCTCAGCAAGTTTGCAGATGACAGCAAACTGGGGGAACACTAGATATACTGGAGGGTATAGCTAGGATTCAGAGAGACCTTGACAAATTGTAGTTCTGGACCAAAAGAAATCTCATGAGGTTCAATAAGAACAAATGCAAAGCCCTGCACTTAGGACAGAACAATCCCATGCACTGCTACAGGCTGGAGACACACCAGCAACTGACTAAACAGCAGCTCTGCAGAAAATGACTTGGGGGTTACAGTGGACAATAAGCTGAATATGAGTCAAGAGTGTGCCCTTGTTGCCAAAAAGGCTAATGTCATACTGGGTTGCATTAGTAGGAGTATTGCCAGATCAAGGAAAGTGATTCTTCCCTTTACTCAGCACTGGTGAGGCCATAACTGGAATACTGTTTCCAGTTTTGGGTCCCCCACTACAGAAAGGAGTTTATTTAGTCTGAAGAGAAGATTGAGCAAGGATTTAATAGCACCTTTCAACTACCTAAAGGGTGGTTCCAAAGAGCATGGAGCTAGACTGTTCTAAGTGGTGGCAGGTGGCAGAACAAGGAGCAGTGGTCTCACATTTCAGCAGGGGAAGCTTAGGTTAGATGTTACATCTCTCTCACCAGGAGGGTAGTAAAGCACTGAAACAGGCTACCTAGAGAGGATGTGGAATCCCCACCCATGGAGGTTTTTAATACCTGGATAGACAAAGCTTTGGCCATGATGATATAATTGGGGATGATTCTGTTTAGAGCAGGAGGTTGGATTAGATGACCTCTTGGGCTAAGGACAGACATTACACATAAACTAGTTTAAATGATCAGAAACTGGTTTACACCTGTAATGGAATGCAAGTCCAGCACACATAAACCAGCTTCAAAATGGCTGAAATTGGTTTAAGATAAACCTGCTTTAATGTAGTAACAGATTTAACTGATTTGGGTCAAACAGGTTTATGCAATGTCTGCCCCAGACCTTTTTTTTTTTTTTTAGGTTAAATTAGAGTCCCCCAGCATCCAAGATGCTTTGCAGCCGTGAGCTGGGCCCCACCCCCTTTCTTCCTTGCCAGAGCACTACCACTACTCTGGCTGACTGAGGGACTGCAGAGGCTCCCAGGATTCACTTTGCCCCCTCCCCCCCCCGGCTGCTTGATCAGGGATCCCCCCTCCTACCCCTTTTCCATGGCAGGGATCCAGTATCTGGCCATGCCGCCTCCCCCCCGCATGCTAGCTAATGCTCGGAGGTATCTGTGTGGGTCTCCAATTTCACTGGAACAAAGGACAGATAGCCAGTGGCCTGCAAATGCAAATTCACCCTGCAGATAAGAAGAGTTTGAAACTAATGAGAGAGTTTTCTTTTTTAGGGCTTGATGGGCCAATAAACTTTGTTCTGACAAGCAACCTACTGCCTGCTGGCTGCAATCTGTCGGTCTTCAAGAGTAGACAGAGAAAGGTGTTAGAAATGACCTGGTTTGCAGACAGTATGATGAAACAGGGAGAGGGAGATTGAAAAGCTCAGTATCAACAGATGCAGAGTCTGGCAACACTCCCATCCCTTGAGGAGCAAGCTGAGAAAAGCCTGGGAGAGTGCAAGCAGGGTTGGGGTTTCATAGATTTCACAGACATTAGGGCTGGAAGCGACATCAGAAGATCATCGAGTCCAGCCCCCTGCCCGAAGGCAGGAAGTCAGCTGGGGTCATAGGATCCTACCAAGATAAGCATCCAATTTACTCTTGAAGGTGTTCAATGTAGGTGCCTGAACCACCTCCAGTGGCAGGCTGTTCTAGACCTTGGGGGCTTGGACAGTAAAGAAATTCTTCCTTATGTCCAGCCTGAAATGGTCTTGCAGTAGTTTATAACCATTCGACCTCATCATCCCTTGGGGCACTCTGGTGAACAAACATTCCCCCAGATACTGGTGGTCACCCCTGATAAACTTATAGGTGGCCATCAGATCACCCCTGAGCCTGCGCTTTTTCAGGCTAAAGAGTCCCATGGCTCTCAGCCTGTCGTCGTAAGGTCTGTATTCCTGACCTCTGATCATGTGTGTGGCTCTTCTATGGACTCTCTCAAGCTTCTCCACATCCTTTTTGAATTGTGGAGCCCAAAACTGGATGCAGTACTCCAGCTGCAGCCTCACCAAGGCTGAGTACAAGGGGAAAATGATGTCCCAGGATTTGCTTGAGAAGCACCTATGGATGCAGGCCAGTGTTTTGGTTGCTTTACTAGCTGCAGCATCACATTGCAGGTTCATGCTCATCTTATGGTCAATGATGGCCCCCAAGTCTCTTTCTTTCATAGTGCTAGCCAGCGTAGCACTGCCCAGCCTATAATGATGCTGCAGGTTTTTCCTCCCAAGGTGGAGAACCTTGCATTTTTCAGTGTTAAACACCATCAGGTTCTCATCCGCCCATTTGCTGAGCCTGTCCAGGTCAGCCTGGATCCCCCTCCTGTCTTCTGGTGTGGATGCTTTGCCCCAAAGTTTGGTGTCATCGGTGAACTTGGCCAGTCCACTTCTGACTCCAATGTCCACATCATTAATGAAGATGTTGAACAAT
Organism: Alligator mississippiensis; assembly: GCF_030867095.1. Lineage (NCBI taxonomy): Eukaryota > Metazoa > Chordata > Crocodylia > Alligatoridae > Alligator > Alligator mississippiensis. The sequence continues at coordinate 50,341,486 of NC_081831.1, forward strand.
ATGGGTCCAAGGACAGAGCTTTGGGGGACCCCACTAGTCACAGGGCACCATGATGATTGACTTCCGTCAATTACTACCCTCTGGGTCTGACCACGGAGCCAATTTTCCAGCCAGCAGATCGTGGTGGACCCAAGGCCACAATTGGTCAGTTTCGCAAAGAGGGGATCATGGGATACCAGATCAAAGGCTTTTCTGAAGTCAAGATATATGACATCAATCTCTTCTCCCCTGTGATGTCACCTGGTCATAGAAGGAAATGAGATTGATCAAGCAAGACCTACCTGCAACAAACCCATGCTTGCACCCCTCCCTAGTCAGAGCATGCTGCCAGGGCCTAACCATGCCCTCCCCACTCAGCTCAGCATTGTGGAAGGGAAGGGACAGCTGTTCTAGTGCCCGCCAGCTTCTAGCTTGAACTACTACAGGCATGTGCTGGTATTTCTGGAATGAAAAGAGAATGTCTATCTACCGCCAAATTGGTTCAAGCTTTGCAGGTTAGACTAACCTGCAAAGATGGAATCAATTCAGGCTCAGGCTTTTTGACCATCTGTCCCTGGCCCAAATGTCCCTTCCCAGCCTAAAATTCTGTGTTTCTATGATTCTATGACTGTAACCTGCATGTCAGAAGATATGGTTCTTCTTTTATAATAGCACTATTGAGACCTCACCTGAAGCACAGTGTGCAGTTTGGGGTGCCATATTTCAAGACATAAAGAAATTAGACAGAGTTACATAAATGATCTAAGGCCTGGGAAACATAACTTACGAAGAAAGGATGAAAAAATGATGGTTGTTTAGTCTGGCGAAGTGAGGACTGAGGGAGAATTTGTACCAGTCTTTAAATGCCTGAAGGGAGGTTATAAAGAAGATAGTGAGAAACTATTCTTTCTGGCTACAGGATACAAGACAGAAAACAATGGTCTTAAACTGCAACAAGAAAATTTAGTGTAGATATTAAGAAGAACTTCGTCGCTGTAAGGGTGGTTAAGCGTTGGGACAGATTACCGAAATACATTGTGGAATCTCTACTTTTGGAGGACTGTAAGAACAGGTTGGACAAACACTTGTCAGTAATGCTTGACAGGGACAATCATGCTCTAATTAGGAGATGGGACTAGATGACCTTATGCACCCCTTTCAGCCCTTTTTCAAAATTTGAGAAATATGAGGAAAAAATACTTTGGTGAGAATTGATCAAACTGCCTGTTTTTGATTAAAAAAAAACATTTTTTAAGGAAAACTTTCTGCATAAAAAAATTAAACAGTTCTACCAGCAGTCATATGGTTAGAAATCCTTTGATTTGTGCTCTATTTCAATTTCAGTTGGAAGCACAAAAAAAATGTTGTGATTATCAGTGAATTACTGCTTTACTGAAAATATATGCAAATTCTTGTTTTGGTAGACTTCCATTTTTTTTTTTTTATAAATGAATTTCTTCTTTAGGCATGTACATAATAATGAGATTCTACAAGGGTAATTTTTTTTAACAGGCAGGATATTAACTCTCCTATAATTATTCATTTAGCATTTTTTCTTATCTTTGCCTGGGTGTGTATACATGAGAAAAGAAATCTTTAAAAACTACTGGTTATGAAATGTATTAAATGGATCACATATGCAGCTTCTCTTGTCTAAAGAACACATATGGATTGAGCAAAATGTATACAGTACTGTCTGACAAGAATATTTATACAAATTCATTTTTCGTGATCACGTTTGAAAGTTCTGTGTACATCGCCAGCAAAATCTTAGTGGTACTGCTGTACTTTGAGTGAAATCCTAGAGTTACCACATCTTCATGTCAATTTAATAAACTGCAGCCTTAGCTGTTGTTAAACAGCAGCCAAACATCTGATTTGTTCTGTTTTATTTTATTTTTTTACATACATCTTAGTACCATCTGGATCCATAAAAACAAACAGTTCAAGCAGTTAACATGTTAAAATGGGGAAGTAAAATAATGAAATCCCCCCTCCCCCTTTTAATCTCTTTGATTTCATATCCATTTCAGAATTCATGTTGTCATTTGCTAATTCCAAAATGACTTTTTGTAAGAGGATTGTCAGTACAGATGTTGGAACTCTTAAACAACTGAGCACGTGCTCTCACTTATCCATGTTTAGTGTTTCAAAGCCAAACTACTGTAACTAATAAATCATTCTTGGTTCCTGAAAGCAAGCGGATAATAGTGCCATTTTATATCTTGTATACAAAACATTTCAAAAGAATGTCTTTCCTTTTGACTAAGCTCTTTGATGTATTGTTATTGACTGCAATATCCACTTTTATCTGCTTTCAATATGCAGCCTTCTTGCTGAGCCCTTGAAAATGTTTGGTTCATTTTTTAATCTGTGAATAACGCAGTCATGGCAATGTCATCTTAATTAATACTGACAGAATTAGATAGTGCCAAAATTAAAACTTCTATAAATAAATGTTAGAAAAATAAAACAAAATATTTAAAGATAAAATATAAATAATGACAAATTTGAAAGTTGCCCAAATCACACCCAACAGTAAGAAAACATTTTGTGGGGGGCTTAAATCTCTGGTATATATGGAGGTATGTAGGTCCAAAATGTAACCCTGTGGTTTATAGAGAGAATGGGGAGTAGAAGCCACCTCCAAAAGGTGATTCAGAAACCCCAGACACACTTAAGATAGAATATTGTTTTACATAACACACCCAAAAAGCATTTACTAAACATTAGACAGAGAGCAATGAGAAGAATTATGTCCTATTGGGAGCAGCAGTCTAGACTAAAACTCCCTCCCTATCAGAGCAGAATCCATCAGACTGAGACATATCCTCTAGCTTGCTTGTTTCCTCCTGGCTCATTATAGCATCTTCACTTGGTGTCCCAGGAGGCCACCTTTAGAAGGAGGATGGGAGAGTGCCTAACCTGTGGTCTGCTTCTCAGAGCACTGTTCAACTTCCAAACCCATGGGACCAGATTCTCAGCAGCACACCAGCAGGGACTGCATGTTGCCATGCAGGCTGCACCAGGCAAACCACAGGCTACTGGGTCAGGCACTGCACGAACAACTCCCCATCACAACACTGCACTACACTGCACACCTGCATGAGCACCCCAACACCCCTCACTGCTGCACTGCATCTCCCCTCCCACTGCTAAACCACATGGGAGTGTGGGACAATTTGCCCCCTCCCACTGCACTGTGCATCCTCACTGACACTGTTCTCCAACTGCTGCACCAGGTATCCTCCACTGCCCCCCTGCCACAGCCCCAGTCCCTGTGCAATGTGCAGTCACCCTCAGCTCCCTGTGCTGCACTGCCCTGCTCTCTGGGCAGGAGTGCAGGGGTCCATAGGCCACTGGTTAGACAGCCTGGTTTACAGCATTATGCTGGTAAGTTGAAGAGTTATATGTTCAAACCTTCATGGGGTAGTTGTCCAAGCTACTGGGTTATGAGGCTAAAATATAAGGAAATCCATTCTTCTTCTAGTATTTAACACCTCCTATTCATGGGATTTTGTCCAACCATTATTTTGGGACTTATGCTTGCCTGTGGTATGTATGTACTGACCCATGTAACTGTAAAAAGAATAGGATTGCAAACTGTGCGTGTGCTTGCCAAAAACAGCAGCTAAATGGCTGGGTAACTGCCATTTGGGTGTCCCATGTGGGATAAGACTATGCAGAGATTTGGAATGAGGTGTGTCACAAACCCACTCTGGTTTGGAGGTTTGTGGGGTGTCATAGATTATCCTCTCTTTGTTGTGCTGATATAGCATGTATCATCTCATTGGAAAGCCAGCGTTATGATGTATCTATTTATGTCACTTTTATCACTGAAAAGATTCTGTTATGCTGTCCATGTATATCTTTATGATTGCAAACGCAGTTTAGCCAAAGGAAAAATTTAGTAGGCAAAACTGCTAAGTAACTCTTGCCATTGTGTTACTAAAGCAAGAACAATTGCCACTCCCAGACTCAGACAGAAGGGGCTACTAGTGGGATGGCCATAGGTACCACTAAATACCTTTGAAGAGCAATACCTAAGTATATACTACTTGATGTTAAATAATGATGTAAGGGTTTTTGGTTTTAATATATTTGAGGCCATGGCTATTTTCCCTGAACAACATGCCACACTTTTAGTACAGAAAGACAGGAGGAGGAATGGAAAAATCTGAGATGTCAGAACATGCAAGGCACACAGGTGGTAATGTGAGTTAAACAGTTGTCTAGGAAAGGAGTTAAATTTTGTTTCTGTTATTATATACAGAAGATGGGATTTACTTTGGATGCTCTTAAGATATTTTAAATCAGAACTCATGGCAGAGATGATGCCACAAGTTCTGATTCCTTTTGCCTGTATACAACCTGTATCCCTTATGCTATTTTGAGATTCGTGGTCAAATAAATCTCCTTTCCAAGAGCTAAACAACGATTACAATTCCATAATGCTTAACTTTAAATGAGGTAGCATCACAGAACAGAGCTGGGGAGAATGGGGAAAGTATTTGTTGAAAATACTGATATGGTATGGATATATATGGTATGGATGGATATATATGGTATGGATGGATATGGTATTTGATATGGTAAAACACACTGTATTTTACCAAATGTACTTCCTGGCACAACATCATTTTTTGCTAAATTCAGCTGTTTTAACTATTCTTGGATGCAGTATTTTTGCAAATATGCAACTATATACCACACTGCAGTGATAATTATATTATGTGTGGTTAAATGGGAAGGATTGGTGAGATAAGATGTAAAAGAACAGTAAATCAACCAAGAGAGTGGAAGAAAAAAGGACATAAGTCAGCTGGGATGACAGTATTCAGAGACTTTGTGGAAAAAAGATCCCTCCCTACCCCTTGCTCCCCTGCAGTGAGATCTTCACCAGTGGTTGTCAGGGCTGTCAGGAAGCAAGTTGTCCCTCCCTGTTTCTCATTGTGCATCTGTGCTGGCCTAGACTTGTCAGTTTTCTTTTTTATTATGAAGCAATGGTTTGTCAGAACTGAATAGGAAAACCTACTAAAATTGCTCACCTCTCTACATTAGTTGCCAGATGCTTAGGCACATGAAGACCTTATTGCAAGTGCTAAAGATTTTTTCTTATCCACAGTTTTCAGGTGGGAAACCATTGATCAATTAGAAAAAAGGACTAATTTGTTTTCTGATAATAAGAAATCTAAGAGGCAGTTTGTTCATGCCAGATCAAACATAAATCTGTTGGAATGCAAAGACCCACTTGCAAAGTCATAATTTTCAGCTTCTCCTTCCCATAGTAGACTTCTTGTACAAACAAAGGTCATACATTTTTCTCCAGGTATAACAAAGACAATAATGGACATACCAAAAGCATAGTCCCATGGGAAGTCTGTCAAGCAAGGTAAAATCTCCCTGTTCTTTCAATATTTTAATGGTTTTAAATTTGTGTTCTGAATTCTTAAGAGTGGTATTTTGAAAAGTGCCTATAAGGCTCAGCTGTCTAAATCCCATTGAAAGACAGTAGGACTTAGTCACATAAATCTTTTAGGTTCCGTTGAAAAATCACAGCTTATGTGGTTAAGCAATAGTAAACTGCTGCTGTGCTTTACCACTAAAAGAGAGCTGGATTTTTTGCCACTGAAAATGAAACCAAAATGATTCAGTTATTAACTCCTATAATACTTAGGGCCCCTCTACATATGTGAGTAAATGCACAATGGGATCTGATCCACAATCATACCTTCTGCCACATGACTGTGGGATTGCACATTAGATCCCATTTTGTGATTGTGAATTAGATCCCATCACACCTTATTGCTGGTGCAGGAGCCCAATCCCAAGCTTCCCTGCCTCTGGCAAGAAGCAGGCTCGCCAAGGGAAACCACAGGAGCTGTGATCTCCTAGCCATGGGAAACCTTACATACCCATGGGGTTGGGAAATCACAGCAGTGCCCCACAGTTCCTAGAACCTAGAGTCCGTCAGTTGTATACTCTGGTCCCAGCAGCCTCAGTGCACTGCTAGGACCTAGAGTCTGGAGCTGCCAGATGCTGTCAGGGCTGAGTCCCACAGCTAAGGGGACTGTCAGCTGCACATGGGACACAGGCAGGACTAACAGGACTCTTGGCTGCACCCCCCACATGCTGCCATGGTCGAGTCCCACAGCTGAGAGGACTCAGGCCTGGCTGCACATGGGGCATGCCTAGAACAGAGTCCCACAGCTGAGGGAGTCTTCACTCCAGATGCACATGGCTCCCAGCAGCTGTGATCTCTCAGCCCCAGTGGAGTGTGGGATACCCCATGGCTAGGAGATTCAGCTGTGTGGGCACTGCCTACATGTGCAAATTAATGCTGGCTAGAAACCAGCTATGAAGTTATTATATACTTTCCAGCAAAAATATTATAGCTGGTTGGACATTTTTAAGGTGTCATAATTAATTTGCACGTGTGCCCCGCTTAAATTTATTGCACAATAAACCAGGTAATCATGTAACAGATATAACATGTATAGGGGGCCTTAGGGACTCATCAGAATAAAAGGCATTATACAAAGGTAAAATAAGAAAACATAGCTATGTACTATTGTAAAAAATAACTCGCAAGATCTTGCCCACTCTTTTCTTTGTGTGTGCTATTACAGGGAACATATAAGATTTCATAGATTTCTAGGGTCGGAAGGGACCTATTAGATTATCGAGTCTGACCCCGTGCTCTGGGCAGGAAAGAGCACTGGGGTCAAGTAACCCCAGCCAGGTGCTTGTCTAATCTCCTTTTGAGCACTTCCAAGGGAGGGGAAAACACCACCTCTCTTGGAAGCCCCTTCCATATTTTGGCAACCCTCACCATAAAGAATTTCTTCCTGATGTCCAATCTAAATCTGCTCTCCTTCAGTTTTTATGGCCCTTGTTTCTAGTAACCCTGAGGGATGCCCTGGTAAACAGAGTATCCCCTATTCTCGCCCCCCCCCCCCCCCAAATGAGTTCGTAGACAGCCACGAGATCATCTCTCAGCTTTCTCTTGCAGAGGTTGAAGAGAATCAGGTCCCTCAGTCTGTCTTCATAGGATCTTACCTGCAGGCCCTCAGCCGTACGAGTAGCCCTCTTCTGAACCCTTTCCAGGTTATCCACACCCCTCTTGATGTGTGATACCCAAAACTGGACGCAGTACTCCAGCTGCAGCCTCACCATTGCCACATAGAGAGGAAGTATCATGTACTTACTAATGCAGGAAAGAGCATGGTTAGCCTTACTTATTACCTCATCACATTGGTGACTCATTCATTTTTGCGTCAACTATGACTCTGAGATCCCTTTTTACTGCTGTGCTACTTAGAATGGTACTTACCAGTCTATAGGTGTATTGGTGATTCTTTCTCCCCAGGTGCATCACTTCGCACTTATCTTTGTTAAACTGCATCCTATTCAGATCCACCCACTTCCCCAGTCTATCTAAATCTACCTGAATTCACTCCCTACCCTCTAGTGTGTTTACTATACCCCATATTTTGGTGTCATCTATGAATTTGTACACAGTGCTTTCCACACCTTCATCTAAATCACAGATAAAGATATTGAACGGTACTGGTCCAAGGACAGAGCCTTGGGAGATACCACTGCCCACATCTCTCCAGGTAGAAACTGACCCATCCACCACCACTCTCTGGGTGTGTCTCATAAGCCAGTTTTCCACCTACCTGACTGTAAAAAATCCATGTCACAGCTGCTTAGTTTACTTGTAAGAATTAGGTGCGACACTGTGTCAATAGCCTTTTTAAAATCCAAGTAAATAACATCTACCTCTACTCCTGCATCTAAGTACTTTGTGACCTGTTCATAAAAAGAGACCAGGTTAGCCAGGCAGGATCTGCCTGCTATAAACCCATGCTGGTTGACCCAGAGGTGAGGCAAACTGGCCTATAATTACCTGGGTTCTCCTTCCTTCTGTTCTTGAAAATAGGGACCACGTTGGCCCTTTTCCAGTCTTCTGGGACCTGTCCTGAGCACCATGTGTGCTCAAACAGTTGCATCTGTGGTATCACCATGACACCAGCCAATTCCTTAAATACCCTTGGGTGAAGATCATCAGAGCCTCCTGACTTAAATATGTCCAACCCCTCCAAGTGTCCCTTCACTAGGTCAGCGCTAACTGCTGGTGGGTTGGTATCTCTCTGAAGCCAGACTAAAGTCTCATTGGGAGGTGTGTTTGTATCCGTGTCCAGGAACACAGATGCAAAGAAGTCATTTAAGAGCTCAGTTTTGTCCATTCTATCTGTTATGAACTGCCCTAGTCCATCCTGTAGCAGCCCTATGTTAGCCTGCGCCTTCTTCTTGCTCCCTATGTACTTAAAGGACTTTTTGTTACCCTTAATCTTTGCTGCCAGCCTGAGCTTTGTTAATCCTTTGGCCTTCCTCACTGCTTCCCTGCAAACATGAGCCAAGCAGGTATACTCCTCCTTGGTGGCTGGCCCCTGCTTCCACAGCCTATAAGCCTCTCTTTTCCTCTGTAGGCTATCCTGGATTTCTCTGCTCAGCCAAGAGGTTTTCTTGGCTCTTTTGCCTCCCTTTATGTGTACTGGGATGGTACCCCTCTGTGCCTGCAGGATCAGTTCCTTGAGGAACCATCACCCTTCCCATCTTATAACTCATAAATCACATAACTTCCCATTTCCATTTTTAGTAGGAGCAGCTTCATGTCCTATTACTTTCAGAGAGTGGGAGGTGGTATAGATTACCAAATATACCAGTTTATATTGGTATACATTTATGTGTGCAGACATACAAAGTTTTTTCTTGAACACCTTCATATTCATTCCTTGCATGGAAACATGAATCTTTTAATTTTATTCTTAACTCACATCAATATAACTAATAAAGTGAAAAAAGAAAATATGAGCAAAACTTTCATTAAGCTTAATCTAAAAAGTTTTGCACTAGAACAAAAAACAAATAAGGCCCTCAAGAACTCTGCCAGTTTCAAATATCAGTTATTATATTACATAAAGTGTCCAGCTAGGTATAATATAGGGATATCTGAACATAAGAAAGTGTATGTGTAGATCCTCATCTTCCACAATGAAAATTTACCACTTCAACTCTGACTTTACGTGTTAAAAGACTAGAACCTGACACCCATCAAAAATCCTGGCATTTTCTCGACATACCAGCATGTACTTGACTTTTATGTCAGGAACTAGCATGACAGCTTCTTTGTTATTTAGTAGCCTGACTGAATTCAGACTCGAATGACCAGCAGTATTTCTGTTCCTTTATCCAGCCAAGGCTTCCACATGGTGGCTAACTGGGAAAAGGAATGAGAGCAGACAGGTGATTTTGTGGCTTGAATTTTGACAGGTCAATTCTCCAACCTAGTACCTCTGTTAAGAGCTATGCCCGGAGTTTTCCTCCTGCAGACTCTCTCAAAGGTAACTTTCAACTATGTGACAAATATATTCCCATAAAGCATAGGCTTTCTATAGCCAAATGCACACTCCACCATGCTTTTACAACAAGGAAATATGTTTTCTACAATGCATTCTACACAGAGCCTTCCTCCTGCTGCAATACGCCCCCTCTAGCAGGTGCAAAATACAGCAGCTGCTTTAGATTTGTCACACTGGCCAGCTAGATAATGCTATTAACTCATGCATTCCAGTTAATTCAATCACACTGTATCTATCAAAGTGTTCCCTTTATAATTCTGGTTATTACCAACAGAACTCAGGTAACAGATTTGTACCTTATAAAGTAATGAAAGTGTGCAGGGGTGGGGCCAGAGCTAAAGGGTAAGTGGTGAAGGGGGAAATAGCTAGGGGGGAAGAGGCAATGGTGGTGGAGGGGAGCAGAGGCTGTGGGGGCAGAGGTGGGCAGATAACAGGGGCTGCCAGGCTGGAGAGCAGGCACTGAAGGGGAGGTAGGTGCCAGGGTGTTATAGGCAGCATGGGGGAGGGCAAGTAACGAGGGTGCAGGTATGGGGGGACAGGCACAGTGGAGAGGAGGCATGGGGGCAAGTGGTGGGGGTGACAGGAACCAGGAGGCAAGGTGTGGGAAGGCAGAGGGCAAGAGTCAATCAGGTTTCTTGACCACCCGCCCCATCTTTCCCATTGCCTGTCCCATCTCCTCCTCCCCCACCTGCCCCCCTACAGCTAACCCTTAAGCACATGCCCCTCTATTACTTCCCCCTATTGCCTCCCCCCGCACCACATGGCTCTCTGCCTATACCCCTCCCCCTGCTTTCCCAGCTACAGTGGTGTGGGATACAAATTTAAGATGACTCTCCAATAACTAGATTCTATACATTGAAAACTTATAACGAAATCATAATTTTTCAATGTGTAGAATTTAATTACTGGAAGGGTGTTATCTTAAATTCAGTCATCTTGGATTTAGGGAAATAGAGTAAAAAAAAGTTTATGAAGATTATATCTTGAAAAATGTTGTTAAGCTCCTACTATTTACATAATTCTTAACATTGTTAGGTGAGGAAATGAAGGTGCAGTAAAATTTAGCAGTTATACTTTGTGATTAGGTCTTAAAATATTCTGATTTTAATAAGAGACCCCAGGCAGCAAAATAATCATGGAATCATAAAGTTTACAAATAGAAAAAGGCCTATTAAAACAGCCAACTCCCTGTTAGTACTGCTTTTAACTATTAAAATAACTTCATGCAGTACAAGTACTAAAGAGGAGCAGCCCACACATTTTTGGTCTGAATTACTTGTCTTTTCTCTTCCATCCAAAATGGATTATCTTGCATTCTTTAGCAAGCAAGAACAAGGAATAATTTCCTAAAAATCTAATACAAGTCAGCCACCTGCTACATTTAAGGCTTCTTATTCTGGAGTCATATCCTGAAGCCACCTGTAATTACAAAGATATTTATAGTCAGATCTAGATGATCATTGATGGTCTGGTTTCTATTCATCTTATACTAATTAGCGCATGTTCTATAAAACAACTGATTAATTTAAATAGGACTGTGTAATAAGAGATACCTATCATATTTACCTGAATCCAAAATGACTCTGAAATTAAGACAACCCCCAATAATTAGTAAATAATTAATTTGCCATGTGCAGAATCTGATTATTGAAGAGGTCAGGTGGTGAGGGGAAGAAAGTGGGGGGAAAGGCATTGCGGGGCAGGCAGTAGGGGAGGTAGGGGGAGGTGCTGGGGGAGGCAGTGGGGGGGTCATGTCACTTTACTCCTTTGCCACCCCACACCCTGCCCTCATCTGCCTGTCCACCCCAACACTTGCCCTCTCTACTACCATCCCCTATTCCTGCCTCTCTGACCCCTATCCCCTCACTTCCTCCCGCTATTGGATCCCTCCATTCCTGCACCCCATGGTACCTGCCCTTCTACTGCCTACCTATGGACTCTGGGTACTGGGCTGGAATGGGACCAGAACTAGAGATAAGCAGTGGAAGTGGGCAGGGGAGGGAAAGAGACTGCAGGGGGAGGGGAGATGGTGTTGGGGGCAAGAGAGGCAGAGACTATGTGGGGAAGCAGCTGGGAAGGAGGAGCTTGGGGTCATGCAGCAGCTGCAGCTATCTGCCTCCATCCTGCTTTGTCCCAGAATTCAAGATGAGGGGCTTTTTCCCCCCGTGTGAAATGGGGAAGAAAAACCTCATCCTGAATTCAAGTAAATATGGTATGTAAATAAGGGTTTGAGAATGTGAGTAAGAGAAGACTTTGAGCTTATCAACTGTTCAGCATGCATTTCAAAGTATCAAAAATAGTTCCCACTATCCTATACTGTCCCTATCCAACCCAACCAAGTTTTATCTGGGGATTGACTCAGAGCAGATGGCCTCTTTCTATATAAAACCCAACTGATTTTGCATGAATCAGGATCCAAGTCACCTAGGAATCAACAGGAATGGGAGAGTTGCCTTCTATTAAATTTTAGGATTAAGGGTACAAAATGCCTTTTATTGTTCCCCTTCAAATGCTTCTACTGGATAAATTATAAATGGTGAGTCCTGCTTCTTAATAAATAAGACTAGGAGCACCTCCTTTGAGCTATGAAATATGTATATATTCTGAAGCCCAATAACAGCAGTCTGAAATATTTCACAGACAAAAGTGAAACCTATCATACACTTTTTCAACCATATCCTATCACACAAAGTCAAGTCTTTCTGTGTAATTCTTGAGTGCTGAGTGCTGGCAAACTTCCCAAACAGAGAGCAATTACCAGGTAGCACTTGATATTATATAAACCTCTGGAAGGCATTTCACCATACAAATTGAGGATTTTTTTTTTTTAAATTTTAAGAAGTTGTTTAAAAAACTGAACACCACCACCCCAGAATATTTAATGTTAACTTTTCTGGCATTTAAGTACCTTATGGCAATGCATATGTACTTGTTTTATAGTAATTGATAATATTCAACCTGACAAACATCCATTTTTTTATTATTATTTTAGGAATATGGAGTTTGCTACCTATGAAACTCCCCAAATGACTTGTTAAAACAAGACAGAATATTTTTTTTCCTTTTGAATATGTATACTTTGGATTAGTCAAATAATTTAAAAGTTCCAAGGAAATGTGATTCCACATGCCTGTCACTTGCTAGGGGTATTTCATTCAGTAGGTATTTGGCGTATCTGACTCAGACATGAATTGTGCCTCACCCAGACCACACATTGTATTATAAAAATAAAAAAATAAAACACTACATGAAAGAGATGTGTGCAAAATATTAATAATATTAATATTAATAATAATGATAATAATAATAAACTGTTGGATCCCTGGATGAAGCAAGGAGGAAGAGTTTCCTTCAGAAGAATAAAACTTTCAGGCCATTCAGTTCCACATTCTCATCTGCATGTCTACCTGTCTGCAGCCTATCTACAATCTGGCTTTAGATCAGGGGGAAATTTTTGTGCTGATTAGACAATCAAAACAGTAACCACCTGATCAGAAAGACCAATGTGGTCCTCATTGGCTAAACTAGGTTAAAAAACAAAGTCTCAGGAGATTAGATTGCAGAAAGAAACATAAAGCAAAGGCAAAGAAAAGATAGCCAGTTTGCTTAGGAGTGCCTTCCCTTGGAACAAGGAGGATGAAAAAAAACTAATGAGAAGAAAGGCTGAATTCAGCTGATAATTCTGTTGCTGGCTCAGTGCGATAGTAGCTTTATGTGGAAAGTCAAATATTATTTCTTTGACACTGTTATACAATTTTCACTGACAAAAGAAAATGCTATTTGCTACATAAGCTGAACCATTTATCATGACCTACATTAAACAAATGTATAAAAATAGTTTAAAAGGTACCAGAAATGTAGCGTGTACCATTGAAAAACTCCTTATTTTACAAAGCAAGGTTGTAAAAATAATAACATACTTAGTTAATATGACATTTCTGTGTGTGCTCGATTTTAATATAATCAATATTTATATTTCATATACATGCATGCATACATATCATATATGGAGCTCCCAGAATATATATAAACTTTGGTGACATTTTTAATGGGAAGATTTTTTAATAGGAAGTAACAGAGAGACTATATTCCAATTGATAGGGAACTGTCTTGGAATACAGACACAAATATTTTAGGCCCTATTCTCTGTTTTGGAATAAACTGATATGACCAATACATTTGGAATCAAGTACAGTAGAATCCTAAACCTAGGTCTCCACATTCAGGTGACCATACTCTTATCAAGGAGCTCTGCCTTGTTTGCATTCTATGAAACATTAAATAAGGGCTCGTTTTTTTCATTGAAAAATAAAAATAACTCCTCAGAGCATAAACAGAACATATTTTGTGAAGCAGAAATATTGTTTTCTGACCAGCACAAAAAATAAGATATAAAATTTATCCTATACATTCCCACATGAGCAGTTATAATATACATAACGTAATATATATATTAAAATAGTGCTGTAGTATGCATATATCCACATAGCATGTACAGGCACAACTTTTGCACACAACTAAAAGGTGGTTATGTATTTCTAAACTTTGACTTGCTGAGCCAATTAACATTAGATTTCATCGACTTTTTAGGGTTGGAAGGGGCCTTAGTAGATCATCGAGTCCAACCCCCTGCCCTGGGCAGGAAAGAGTGCTGGGGTTAGATGACTCCAGCCTGGTGCTCCTCTTAAAGACCGCCAAAGTAGGGGAGAGCACCACCTCCCTTTGAAGATCATTCCAGATTTTGTCAACCCTCACCATAAAGAATGTTTTTCCTAATGTCTAATCTAAATATGTTCTCCATCAGTTTATGGCCATTGTTCCTGGTAACCCCAAGGACGACCCTGGTAAACAATGTCCCCTATTTCTTGCTACCCTCCCCCCCCCACTACCCCCTGATGAATTTGTAGAGGGCCACAAGATCTCCTCTCAGGCTTCTTTGCTGAGGCTGATGAGATTCAGGTCCCTCAATCTCTCCTCGTAGGATCTTACCTGCAGGCCCTTAACCATATGAGTAGGCCTCCTTTGGACCCTGTCAAGGTTATCCACATCCCTCTTGAAGTACGGTGCCCAGAACTGGAGCTCCAGCTGCAATCTTACCAATGCCGCATAGAGGGGAAGTATCACCTCCTCAGAACTGTTTGTGATGCACCTTCTAATGCATGAAAGAATGCGGTTGGCTTTATTTATGACTTGGTTACATTGACAACTCATGTTCATTTTCGAGTCGACTATGACTCTGAGATCCCTTTCTGCTGCAGTGCTGCTTAGAAAGTCACCTCCCAGTCTGCAGGTGTGTTGGTGATTCTTTCTCCTTAGATGCAGCACTTTGCACTTAACTTTGTTATATTGCATCCTGTTCTGTTCTGCCCACTAGTAAGAATTTGTTTGGAGAAAAGACGAACAGAGCCAAGCTACTACACAACATGTGGTTTTAGGAATGATTTACTTTCTTTGAGACAACAAAACACTTAAAGTATTTCACTTGTGCTAAAATGTATTTTATCATTTCTCCACCTAATCTGTGTCAAAATACTTTTGTTTATGTGTGTGCATTGTCTATGGCAAAGACTTAACAGGCTGTGTTTCTTCAAAGGGTATACAAATACAGTCTTCAAACAGAATTTATTTTAGAAATAGATAAATAAGACATAAAAGCAACAGTGTTTGGTAATTCAATTTGAAAGCAAAAAAATATATTTAAAAATATTTGTTAAAAATTATTTTACAAATAATACTTAAGATCAGGATGTATCATAAATATTTGCACCATGATAAAACCAGAAATAATTGAGAATGCATAAGAAAAAAAGACTTGCATTACAGTGTATGTTAAAAAAATAATTATATTTACATCACATACCAGATTGTGACTGCCCCCTACTACACTTTAGCAGTCCTCTGCTTAATGAAATTTAGAAGGACTTCAAGAGGTCCCGAAGTCCAATAGCTTTTCTAATAAAGAATTTACACAAGCTACAGTTTACATGTCATGTACAACCTATAATATTAGTTTTTCCTTAGTGTGACTCACTTAAAATCAAGGTGAGCAACATATCTGTTGGAGATTATGAATGGCACCAAGCTTTGGCAGACCTGCATTCGTATATATCCCAGGCATCAATTATATGCCAAAGGAAGAAGAAGAACAATACCTGAAAGCCATCTTTGGCCATGTGTAGCATAGGGTTCAGTATCTCAGGATCATAGGGATCAGCAACTCATCTATACATACCACTCCATGCAATGGAAATGGGAATGAGAATGGTACAGAAGACAAATAACATAATGAAATATGCTGAGATTATGCTGATTCATAATAAAAATCCAATGATAAGGTTTCAATATAGTCAAGCCTCAAATACAATAAACAGAAATATTTGATGGCTATTGAAAAATGAAATTAATCAACCTTTCCATTAAAAAAAAATTAAACAGTCAATTAACTTTGAATTTAAAACTATTCTTCTTAATTGACATTCAATAGGGAAAACTTAGGAAAGAGCATTATCCTTCCCTTCTCTGACTGGCCCAGAACTAAATGGTCTGCATATATCTATATTTAAAAAGTGGTTATCACTTAAGAGTGATGGTACAATAAGCCAACAGCAGAAGAAAAGAGCTTTCAGAACAAATCTTCTGCCAGTTGCCAAGATTTTTTTAAAGTAATATACAAATGTAAGAAAACAAACACACAAAATATAATTACACAAATAGGAAGGAATAAGTCATCCTAATAAAGCCTGCACTCAAGTATTGAACTTGACATAATTCTTAAGAGATTGTATTCCCTTGTATTCTTTTCCCTTCATCCCTTTTTGGAGGGGAAAAAGGGTCCACAGATTTGACTAAATGACTCAAGGACTGGAGGAAGCCACAAAAAGAGACTTACTTAGTAACCTGAAATATCTACCTACAGGCCATTTAGAAGGAATAAGGGTCTCCTAAACCTTCTTCTAATGTTCACAACTAATTCCTACAAATTATAAAATCATGTTGTTTTTACTTCTTTTTACAGTTCATAGATTGTATCATACCCAGTAAGGATATGTCTATGTGGCACTGCAATGCAAAGATTTTGGATTTAGCTCTGAATAAACTAGCTCAGATACTGGAAACCATATAGGCACATTCATAGTTAACCCCAATTAATATACCCAGCTTGTCAGGCTGGTAAATTAGCCTCAACAGATCACTGTGCTAATGTGGCTATGCTGATTTGAGTACCCAAGCTAATTCAAGCATCCATGCATGGCTCTCCACTGTGTGACTCAGACATTGCCTACATTACTAGTAAAAAGTAACTGAGGAATTTTTCAGCCAGGAGTAGAAGTGGGTATACCAGGATTCTCACAGGAAAAAAAAATATTTTATAATATTTCCACCCCCTTATTTCCAGTCTCAAAGGGTTCCTATAGACATGTTGTGAGGCTGCTTTGACACAATGTAATTACAGCGCATCAGAGCAAACTCAATTAATTAATTTTTTTTGCCAGACTCCATTAATTACCACACTCCAGCCAGTCTCTGCATCTCGTCTATCAGTTACCCCACCCCTCAAAACGGTGGTGGGGGCATTTGATCTACAACTTGTTGAATGACCTTTAGTTCAAGTGCCCCCACCACCATTTTGAAGTTCAGGAATAGTGGTATGCAAGATGTTACAGGGCTTATAATTAGAGCAGCTCAATGTAAAAGTGTCCAACAAGATCAGTTACTTGGAAAAAGCATCACAATATCATTAACACATTTTGGTGCTTACACTAGTTCAACATAAATGGTATACCCACAGATGTAATAAGTTAATGGTCTTCAGTCCCTGCATGATAGAAGTTTTTTTGTTTGGGTTTTTTTTTTTTGGGGGGGGGGGGGGGTTGTCTTTTTTCAATGTTCTGAAGTCTGGCTGAATTCCTGCTGAACAGCTCTTCCCAACATAGAAGCCAATTATTCAAACTATAGATTGCTTTACAGATCCTTTACTAGAGACTTACATTATATAGTATTTAGGCAAAAACTTGCTATAAGAAAAAGCCACATTCAGCTTTTTAGATCAAATTCTCTTTCTTAAATTAAATCTCATCCACTTTTATACAGATTTTTTCTCCCCTTCTATACTGAAAAATGGAAGTAGCAAGCCACAAGAGCTAGCTGATTGTGGTGAAAAAAAGTCAAAGGTGCACCTGAGCTAAACAGCCAAACAGGTAGCCTGATTAGGCACACCAGTTTCCATAAGTGACATAAAAAAATGGGATGTGGCCAGCCTTATATCCAACTACCTTTGACTCCTCAGATTGAATGGCCAGGTACCCATGTAGACTTGAGTCAAACGAGGGCAGCCTTCAGGATAAGTATAGAATGGAGTTTGAATTATTCATGCCTCTGAAGCCATAGTAAGATACTTTCACCAACCTGCCACCATGCCCCAGCACTAAACTGTAGTACTGAAGGAAAACTCAATAAATATCATTACTATATGTCTAACCATTGAAACTTTTGCTAGTTTAACTGGAAGAGTGAGAACTGCAAAGAAAGTATGAATATGAACGGTAAAACTGTCTTATAATAAATCATTTTTTTGCCAGATAAAAGAATGATTTCATTATACAAAATTAAATATTCTTCTACAACAAGTCGTATCTATGAGTATGCAATATAATATGCTAAATTACAATACATACTTCATAATTAATAGAATTTATTATATTTTACAGACCAGATAGCCAAGTAAGCAATTTTTTAAAGAGCCAGATAGCAAAAGTGAAGGGAACTTTAGGCAACAGTCATTGCAGAAATTCTTCAGTCAGGGGACTGAGGCAATGTGAATATTATGTACAAGCCTGGTTTAAATACCTTTACATCAAAAATACAGTACTGTGAGACTTTCATTTTGTAGTGTAACTGATGAATCATTAATTACTTTTCATTTTAAACAAAACTACACATACTGTATATAGCTGAGTTAAAAACAGAGACTAAGCCCCATTTTATTGTAGCAAACTAGTATCATATGAATCTTCACGAGTGCAGAAAACAGGGTTCTTTATACTCCTTTTGCTTCCTACGAGATATTGCATTTTATATGAAATGCTATTATTATTAAATGATGCACACACCCTTTTAAGCATTATTCTCTTAAATGTGAGGCAACAGATATACAGTCACTTGCAGCCACGTTGCAAGTGAAAGTGTTAGGGATATTTTGCAAAATCAGGTGTGCTTAGAACAAATTAAAATGTAATATTAATTTAACTATAGAAAAGCAAATGTTAAACAGAACAGGAAAATAATTTTAAAAATCACAATAATAGAAGTCAGCACTTTTTTCTTGCTCTGGCTAAGGATGAAACCATTTTCAGGTGCAACCCAAAGTATGATATTTTTACTTTATCCCACTAAAAGCAAGCGGTTTTATTTTTTATAAAATTACTTAAAATGATTAAGCATATGACATCTGGTGTGCAGAGTATATCAAGATTGCAGAAGCATAATACAAAATAATGTTTATTTTAAAAAGTTAAGTGAATACTTGCTAGTAATTGAAAAGGTGAATGTTCACTATAGGGGTTTTATGTATAAGAAAGCAGGAAGTTTTTATATTCCCACTACTCCTATTGAGCTTATGAAAATAAACAGCAAGTGATTCAGTCATACCTAGTTATGATCCATTAGCAGCAGTATCAGTATGAAAAATTTTATGGAAATAACTATAAATAATAATTACTCCTCAAGGTGTAATATGTGTCTTAAGTGACAATGTATCTGTGATTCAAAAAATGCAGGGAGTATAAAGAACTTTATATTCTCTTTCTTCTTTGATGTATGCATAAAATTTATTGCTCCCTTTTACAATATCTATAGAAATAAAACTACTAATTGTTTCAACACAAATAAATAAGGACAAAAGTTCTAGAACAAGTAGGTGATTACAAGCAACATAAGAAAACCATTGATTTATCATAACCACCATCCACGCAATGATGGGTCACATTACTTACTTTTTCCTTAGCAAAACTACATTAAAGAACACTATAGCACAACGCACTAAAGTCTCTTTGTCTTTCTTTTCTTAAAAAAAAAATTCTTGCCCTGGATACCTTTCAGTAGGGCAGCTTGAACAGTTCAGGGCCACTTCCAAACCCCTCTGGAGATCAGACGATAAAAGTCTTCGGCAATCAGAGACAGGACAAAGGGCTTTCTCGTGCTATTTCCATGTTTTCATGTTTGCTGGCTTAACATCATTGTGTACACGTACGACTTCAGTACATAACATCAGATGCGATGACGTTCAGAGCTGGCAAACAGAGAAACAGCATGAGAAAAGCCCTTTCCTGCATCATTTTTCCCATATACTGTAATGTTTGTCTTCAAATTTCTGCTAGGTTGACACCTGCGAGTTCTGTGAATTAAGTACATTTACTTCTAAGGGGAATGCAATTTTTGACTGCAAGAGTCAAATGCGTGAGTGTGAGTGTAAAAGTGAGTGCATATGTTTGTGTGTGATACACACATACGTGAATGCACGCATGCATGCACAAATGCAAACACACAAAATCAGAGCATAAAAGTAACTGGGGTGGGTGGTATTTTAACTGGTAACACAAAGTGATAATACAAAGTGGTAACACAATGCCAGACCTCCCACCACTTTATCTCCTCAAAGCAAAAACTAAACCCCCAGCCATCCTACTAAAATCGATCTAAGAGAAAAACACCAAAACATTACACATAACATATAACTGGGTTCTTTAGGGTTTCAACAGCCATTCAAAACAACTCTGCTTTAAAGACTCATCTTTCACCATCCATGGCATCACAAATCAGCATCATCATAAATCAAGGAACTGAATTCTTCAAATCAATTGTCCCAGTGAGAGAGAGAATGTTGTGACAAATAAATCACCATATACCAGTCACTGGTCAAACATGTTGCTATTAGGGTAACAACAATTAGTAGAGAACGAGCAATCAGTCACACGAATTTGAAGTTAAGTGGAAGGCATGTCAGTGTGGCATGAATTTTGTATGCTACAGCCTACTTCAGTGCGTCTGACAAAACAGATTATAACCTACGAAAGCTCGTGCTTCTCTGAACAAATTAGTCCATAAGGTGCCACATTGTCCTACCATCTGCATAATAATTAGTGATGATTTTTTGAGTGAATACAATGTGAAATAAGTGTAAAAAGTTAAAGTAGTATTTGATTCTGATCTCAATGATGCTGAAAGTTGTACAGTAATTACTGTAAACCATGAATGAAAATAAAAATGAAAATACAAGTATTTTCCCACCGACATTTCCCATTTTTTGTTTCCTCAGTGAGAAACTTAAAAATTGGTAGAAATAGGGAGAAAAAAGATGTTTCTCAATTTCCTCCAGGGAATATATATCTTCTGCTAGTGCTACTTCATTGGTCCCAGTAAGTATAATAAGTAGTTACTCATTATTGTGGGCCAAAGGGGTCATTTTAATGTGGGTCATTTTAATTTCCCTTAAAATACAGACTCTTTTAGGCTAAATCCTATTGCATTTTACATACCTAATGGGCACATACACAGGCATGTAACTACAGTTCTGGGCACTTATGCCAAATCTGTAATTACATGTAGAATTACCTGTATAGACACCTTTTTCTATGTTAAATGGTGGAGAATGAGACTTCAGCCCTCCCGTCTGTTTTTTTTTACTCCAGTAGCATAGAGGTTAAGGCATTTTTGCCCAGGAAGCGAGACTGAGATATTAGGCTCCCCACCCTCACTTAGAGAGGACTGGATCTGCTGATTCTCAGCAATATGCTTTAACCATTAGGCAACAGACTTAGCATTACTGGGAGCGTCTACACATTCATTAATACACTATAATTGGCACTACTGTGTATTAGTGCAAATAAATGGTCTTTCTGTGATGTTAAGGCACAGTAGACTAAAACTACTGCACAGTAGCAGGGGTTTTGCCCACCGCACTAATGTACAGTGAATTAGTCTACTGCGCTTGAACACCTTGTGTAGACATGCTGCTGAGAGCTTTCTACAGCATTTACCTCAAATTGGGCCCCATCTGGAGCCAAGAGAGGGAGGTATGTAAAGTCAAGCAACCAGATCAAGGCCAGCTCAGGAAGAAGTATGCTATTCTCGCAGGGTAGGGAGCCCTACATTCTTTCCGAGCCCCTGTCCAAGAGGATAGAAACTTTCTTGGTGTTGTTTATCCATTCTATCTAATGAAAATTAAATGTATAGTGTGAAGAGCCATAGGGGGGACTGCAGAGAAGCCTGGTCAATGCTTACCATAGCCTTTTGAGCAGAGCAGTTTTCTAGTAAGCAGGAGATACAGATTCAAACCTTCTCTGGGAAGGGATGAAGGAGAGCTAGAACCTGGGTCTCCTGCTCCCTGTGTGAATGTCCTAACTCCTCTATAACTGGACTGTGTAAAAGGTGAAAGGCTTTCCTCTAGCATCAAACACCTGCTAGTCATGGTTTTGCTGTAACTAAAATGTGGGGACTTACCTGGCCTTATGTGCATATCTGGAAAACCCTATTTCACCTATTTCAACTGCCCAGCCAGTGTGCATTCCTACTGAGCAAGCTCAGTGGGCATGTGTACATTTGCATACCCAGAGCAGAATCCCAAAGGGCCCATAATTGTTATGTGACTGTGATTGTGGCATTTAAAGGCAGAAAAGAAAATACGATTTAGCCCTTAACTTCAAGGGATCAGGATGGATCCAGAGGTGTGAGGTGGCATGGTCACACCTCCTTTCATTTGGCAGTACACACACAATGAGTTCACCAGCACGCCAGAGCTCTGCATGGGTTGTGAGCTTTCTAAGCTCACCAGCAGATCAGTGCAAGCTCTGGCTGTACCTACTTTGATACAGCACTGCTGCCACACATCCTCTCTTTTCCTCTCTTTCAGCAAGGGAGGAAGGATGGGTAGGTTGAACAGGAGTGGCTCTCATCTCCTGGGCTCCCAGATGTGCAAAAGCAGTAGCTCTGGCCACAACCTGCATTGAATAGTCAGTGAACTCAGGCACATGCAAATGCAAAGGCACATGTGGAGCTCCAACACAGGCTGCACTGGCATGCTGATGAGCTGAGAGCGCTCTCTGTCCACAAAGCGGGTGTGGCCACACCCCTTCACCTCCATCCTGAATGTCTGTATATACAATAGTACACTTAGGTTGGGCCAGGGTTATCAAAAATAAGGTTCAAACCAGAAAAGGAAAATAAAAACAAGACTAAAGAGATTTTCCAGAGCAAACACTACCAAATAAGCCGGAACCCCTCCTCCCCCCACCCCCCAGCAATAAATTAATAAATAAATCTTTCTTAAACTAAAATCCAACTACTGAGGTTGAAGAGGAAATATTTCCTTGGAATAGGTTATTCCATTATTGACTGCTGTATGGCTTCTTTGTACATTCTCTCAGACATCACCCAGTGAGAGAGAATCAGGCTAAACAGATGATTGGTTTGATTCAGGATGACAAATCCTGCAGTCACAGTTTCACAAAAGGAGTTTGAAAAGCTATCAGTTTGATCAAAAACATGAGTAACTCATTTTATTGTGTGAAGTAAGCTAATTTTAATCTTAGGTCCTTGGGAAACTAATAGACCAAATCCTAGTTGCAAAGAGCCTAAATTACTTGGGGTGTTACTGAGTAAAATTATGCTGAAGCCATCAGGAATGAGTATAGCAAAGAGGTCTAACTTCCTTTTTTATTTCAGAGCAAAATATCCAAGTCCCTTAAATCTTTTTGAAAACACCAACCAAAATCCCCAGTTCCCAAATGTCAAGGAGAAGTACAGTATTCATATTGATGGCTACATCTGAGTGGTGTTGTGTTCAGTGCTGATGAAGGCTGTTCAACTGACAGAACTAGCAACTGAAATTCTTCTGTCTGCAGAACAGGTGTGCTATTGGCAGTGATAATGCAGATTTACCCATATTGCCCCTCAGGGTGCCTCAGCCTTAACTTGGAGTGAGAGAAGAGTCATATGTCTGCTCAGTCTCTCCTATTTCTTTGCTGAGGTTAGCAAAAACAGTACTGCAGTGGAAATGTGGTTTTGGAGGGCTTTTTGTTTTGGGGCGTGGGGATTGCATTTCTGGTTTTTTTATTTATTTATTGGTATGGATAATGGTTTTTTGAGAACTAGATTATAACTTTGGTCACTAAGACATGGATTTAATTTGGACTAGGTTACTTTATGTAACAATCAGAGTCTTTGTAATGTCTATAATTAACTTAATATGTTAATACTTCTGTTTAGAGCATCCTTTAAAATCACTTGTAATCTTTTTTTTACCAAAAGAAATAAAAATTAAACTTTATTAAGCTAACTTTCCCAGTTCTGCTCTTCTGCACACTGTTGTTTTTCTTCATTTTCTGAGCACAGATCCCATTTATTTTTTTCTTATTTCTGCATCTAATAATAAGTAATGTTCATATGAAAAAATCACAGGACTCTTCACCGCTATACATTTTTAGGATTACAAACAGTTCATCATGGCTTTTAAGTGTTCGTAACATATGCATTACAATATTTTTAGAGGAAAAGAATGTCTTAAGTTATGTAAAAATGGAAGATAAAGGGCAAGGAGAAGAGACGTATATACTACAGGAGGATGGGAGAATCCAAAGCTATAAAGATTTTAAACAATTTATTTCTTGAGTCCAGTTTCCAGAGATGGCAATGACTTCAGGGCACTCATTTCTACAGTAGCACAGTATAGTGGTGCACAGGTATCTCTTTGAAACACGTGAGTGTTTTTTTTAAACAATTTGGCCACTCAGCTTTACTCAGTTATGGTATATCAACCTGTTCACTCATTTACCAGATCATCCAGTCTTCATATGCCTTTCACCAAATACGCACATGAAGAATAAATACAAAGAGGAAATAGACATTTGACTTAATGCATTACTTTATTAAAAGCCTTCTCCTGCTCCCAAGAAGTTTTTTTTTGGCAAAAATCCCACTGACCTCAATAGGTCAAGATGCAGTCTTTAAGTTTATTTTAAATTTCATTTTCCTAGCAACAGAATATATTCCCCTGACAAGTCTACAACTAGCTAATAAAAACTTGCAAACTTGGAAGATACTCAATGTCACCTCTACTTTATGAGCCCCTAATTGTCCTATATTAAAAAACACTGCATTATTACTAACAATTAGTTTCTTCACACTTTATCACTTTGAAAAGCTTCTTTACAACATCAGTCTAGTAATTTGCAAAAGAAAACTTGCTGTCATATAAAATTCTATGCATTTAGGATCTCTAGAACTAAATACATAATTACTGGAAAGTGTTGGGTTTTTTTTAATAATATTAATTCCTTTTTTTCTTCCTCCGTCTCATTAAACATTACTGTGATTTTCCCCCCCCCTTCTTCCACCGAGCATGCTCCAGTTGCATTCATACTTGCTCTCCTACTGTAGTTCATGACTTAAATGTTCCTTTCACTGTTCCTGGCCACTCCAGTCCTTTCACCTATTCTTTCTTTTTCCTTCTGGTTGCTCAAAGTATTTCAGTTTTTCTAATGGGAAAAAAAGCCCCTTCAAATACTCTCTTCTATGTTTTTTCTCTCTGATATCTAGATAGTTACACATCTCATGAGAACAACTATAATAATCTCTAGCTTCTTAAAGATTAATTAGACCAATCCTAGCAGTAACACAGAGGCAGGCAGCAATTTTTAGGTTTGTAAAACCAAAGCTAAGTCTTATGCAAATACCTACCTTGGTCAGGTTCCAAATTTAAAGCTTTGGTTATCCATGTACATGTTTCTAATTTCAGTTCAATTTATTTTCAAATGCAGACAGATGAATATGTTTTTTATTTCATGTAGCTGAGTAAAATCTTGATTTTGCATAAACAAAACTCTGGGCAATTCAGATGCGAGACCCATGAGTTGCAGCATTCACCAGAATTAGGCGAGAGGGCCCTGGATACTTAGTTTTGCTCCTTCTCTAATCATTTGCTTGAAAGAGCTTTTTGCATGTTATGTGACACATTCCAAAAACTGTCGGTGTTAGCGTAAAGAACAAAATTCCCCAACTATTTGGCATCATTTACCATATTATTTTTAAAAGTAGAAATATTTTTTAACTTAACTTATTCTCCTTCAGTGATCAGCTCTGCCCTGCAGCTTTCTGTGAAATCAGTGAATATATAAAGCAAAAGTCTAAACCATGCCATTAATCTCTGAGGCTGGAGAAGGGCTAAATAGCATGACAGCTACAAGGAGTAAGGAGCAGCTTTTAGTTTGTTTACACACTCCATGGGCTATGAGCTGGCCCCTTAAAAGTATTCTTCAGTGTCGCCTATTTGCATTCCTAGTTCATATTCCTGGATGGAGATGATACAATTCTAAGTGTACAATATAGCTGTTCAGTGTTGCGGCCAAATTAAACTGTTTTAAGGCATCTAGAAGGCCAAACAGTTCATTTGACTGTCTTGACTGTCCTTAAACATATGATTTCTTTTATATGTAAAAAATCCATCAGAAACGCCAATTGAATTAAATCCTTTCTTGTTTCAATACTTACATAAATTAACAGAGTAGTTTATGTTTTGCTTAAGTATGAAAGGAATTATTCTAGCGTTTAAAAGAAATGCTATTTGCAAACGACTGTAAAAGATCCTTGCAAAGTGAGCTGTTAAAACTTTCCCAAGTTCTGAGGTGACTGCCATGACATAAACAAAATTAACCTAAAGGGAGCTGATTTAACAAAGTAATATATTAACCACACTCCTGCTCATATCTCATTCTACCTATATTAACAGAATTGCACCAAGCCCTTTTCAGGTGACGATAGCCCACTGACTTAAGCAGTACTTCCCTTTTCTGTACCATTAAAATGGCAAGCAGAAGAACCCTCAAACCTCACTCTTCTAGGGAGAAAAAGAGATGAAGGTAGTACCTGCCCCTGAGGCCCAATCCTGCTGAGGAGACTGTTTTCCAACACCCATCTTTGACATACGTGTTGCATGCATTGCACAATTAACTGGTTATCTGCGGAATTACCTTGAGATCAGCTACACATACAAAATATCTATCACACCATAGAAAACTCCAACCAACTATAAAGTTAGACCTTGAAAATGTGTACTAACTTTATACCTGGTTGCTATCCAGCTTTCATTTCTATGTGTAGTAGGGTCTCCCCTGTGGTTGAGAGCCCTGTCAGCTGATGGGTCTGCCAGCTGCAGCTCTGCACCATGTCCAGCTGGGGCTGGGAGTTCCACAGTTGAGATGACACTCAGTCCCAGAAGCTGCAGATCCTGGGTCTCAGGAATACCTTGTAGCTGGCAAGACCCAAAGTCCCACAGCTTCAGACATGGGTCCCTGAAGCATGCCTCCCAGTGCCAGGACCCAGCTGGGTCCCAGCAGCCACAAAGCACAGCTGAGATCTACCAGTCCCCAAGAAGAGCATGGCAGGGATGCTGGGAGGGTACAGCAGCTGTGATCTTCTTGCCCATACAGGGAAAACCTGGGCTCAGTAAGGTGCAATGGGATCTAATGCAGGAAATCACAATCATGCCTTATGCTGTGCATGTGTGGCATAGCAGTAGACACAATTGTGTGGACTGCACATTAGATCTCATTAGGCGCATCTATAAGGCACTACTGTGCAGTCATTACTGTGCATTTATTTAGTACTTGTACTAAATAAATGAGCAGTAACCAGAGTTATTGTGCAGTAAGCACCAGCAAATGCCTTTTAAGTGACACTACTGTGCCATAGCCTAATAATACTGCACAGTAGGGTATTAGTACTTTTAGTGCTGTGATGCACTACTGTGCAATATTATTCGGTTACTCTGCAGTCAACATCTCATATAGATGCACCCATTGTGCCTTTACTTGCATCTTTAGAGGGGACCAGAGGCACCACACTGGTGCGTGAGCATTGGTACCTCTTGGAACTAAAGTGAGCCACATGCCAAACTTTCTCTTTTTGGTGGACTATTGTGAAAAAACTATAGGAGACTGCTTTGGCTCATAGGGCTTAATCCAGAGCCACCTCAGATCAATAGGAAAATGCCTTAACTCAGGCCCCAGTGGTGCTGAGAAATGACCTTCATACTCTACCAAGACAAAAACTTCAATATTATAAACCATGATAGGGTTCTTTTCTTGCATAATTTAACTTTAAAAATTTCCCACTCAAACAGTCTTAACAGAAAACATTCATGTCATTCATATGTTATTAAACTTTCCACAATCAATGCCAACTGAGAAATATGAAGAAATCATATTCCATTCTGCTTTCTGTTAATAACTCTCAGCAAAAAGCTTTGTGTGGTACAGGGATTTTGTCTACCTCACAAACTGGTGTCACAGAAAAAAGGAATGAATAAAGCAACAGCAATCTTTCTAAACTGTAGACGTGAAGTTTGAACAGGGGACATTTCTTCAGGCACATTTTGCTTTAACCACATAACTAATGAAAGAAAGCTTACAGAAAAATAAATCAAGTTAGGGGACTGGATACTCTGCTGGGTAGGGTCAAAGGTTACTAAAGCTTAAATGCACCCCTGGGGATTTGACCTTTGATTCTATGCCTGAAAAAAAAAAACAACAACCTGGAACCAAATCCTCTATTTAACTCACAGTATAAGCGGGCTTTATTTACCTCTCTCAAACCATTGATTCCTTATAATTTAGTGATACATAAACACTGGACTTTTTTAATTTCCTTTTTTTGAACTGATGCTTATACTACTTACACTAAATGAGGTGTGTAAATCAAATAAATAGTAAAACCTATCATGATTATATTAATAACACTTTCTAGAATTTGGGGTCAAATTAGATTTGGTTCCCAGTGATTTAATAACCATTATTTTAGTATCTTAAAAATCAAAAGGTCTTTAATTATCTTACATTTCTGCTCTGAATGTTTACCTGGGGACCTTTACAGTTATCTCCTGTGAATGCTGCACTGCATCTAAGAGCAGTTAGCATCTGCATGGTCTGAACTTGGACATAAAGATGATGGTGTAAGGGCAACAATTCTGCTTTTTTCTAATTTTTTTTCCACTGCCTTCTTTGCTGCTTTATGTTGTTGAGTGTGCCAGTCAGTCAGCTTTTAGTAGCCTAGATTGCAGGGTATGTTTCTAGTCTGAAAATGGCACTCAGTCCCTCTGGGGGGGAAAAAAAACTACTTGTCTGCTTTTGAGAGACTTTGAGGTACAGCTCTGACCAAATGAAGGCTGCAATTCCAGACTCCATTAGCATTAAGAACCATTTATCAGATTCTGCAGCTTTATTGCTTTCCACCTGGCCTAGATTACTTAGATTCCTAAGCACACAATACTAGCAAGGACAGTGCCATAACCCCTCTTTGTTTTACAGAGCTATACAACTATATAGTACATTAATGCAGGAAGTGCCATACTGCCATCTACAGACAGGAATACCCCTAATATAATCATTCAGTACTCAATTTCCCCAAAGCTAAGAGTCAATTTATTCTAATTTTTTCCCTTTAACATTGATGAATCACAAACTGTTTACATTTCAATGCCTCAGCCAAGCATGAACTTTTAGGCTTTTAATCGTTACAGACAAAGTTATTCTACAAAGCTTAGAGCTACAGTGAAAAAAAGAAAGAAAAAAGTTGGTGGGGGAGAGGGAGATGGAGATAGAGTGCAAGCAAGAAAAAGAAGCTAAAAACTTTGCTTTACCTGTCTAGTATGTATGGGACCTGGAGTCTTGAAACCTCCTTGACAGCTGCATTCAGAGACACTGTAAGGGTCCGAGCTGCTTGAGGAGCATTTGGAGAGTGAGTCACAGCCCACCACAAAGGTGTTATCTAGAGGCAGTTCCTGAATGACATGGTGCTTCTTAGGGGGCACAGGAGTTTCGGGTTTAATTTGAAAGGTAGGCTGTGGAGAGGCAGACTTGTAGTGCTTTGCTAAATCTGGGCTGTCAGGCTTAAATGTGGTTGGTGTGGTGGCCCAGTTATATTTTCCCATAGTCTGTTCTTCTAACTCTACGGGAATGTCTAAAGTACCATTTATATGCTCATGGCCAGGATCATCAGGTTTAGATTCTTCAATCGTCACAAAATTGAGAAGGAGACTTTTAGGGGAACGTTTCTTTTTCTTCTTTTTTTTCTTGATCTGCCGGTTCTCTTGGTTTGGGGAGACCCATTCCCCACTTTGCTTGCTTTTTTGGACAACCTTGTGCCGAGGTGTCTGGCGGCATCGTACCAAAGCAGTGACAAAAATTACCAGGATAACTGTCATGGTGCCTGCAATGATAGCAATGATGATCTTGACATAGTCATTGGTCTGTGGGGTTATCTCACCATCCCCAACATTCTGGCCCACTGGTGTTTCCATGTTTCTGCGTACAAGCTCTTGCACATACGAACCATTAGTAACAGTCTCATTCACAAATAAATGCACCAGTGCTATTGTATACAGTGACTCTGGCTGCCCTAAGTCATTGACTTTTATTACCAGCCTGTGTAAGCCATGATCTGATGTTATTACCTTCTCTTTCAAAGTGATATTGCCTGTTAACTGATCAATTGTAAACAAACCTCTTGAGTTCCCGCCTATAATACTGTAGCGGAGTTCTGCGTTCATCCCTGTGTCGTTGTCAACTGCAAAAACTTTAGTTACCACAGAGCCTGGATTGGTGGATGTTGGAACTAAATCATAGGAGTAGTTAGAAGAAGGGATAACAAAAACAGGCCTATTGTCATTGACATCAACCACATTAATGGTCACCTTGGCAGTTGAAGAGCGTTGCAGTCTTCCTCCATCTACAGCCTTCACCTGGAAAGTGTAAGAACTTTGTTGCTCCCTGTCAAAGGTAATATTTGGTCTTATTACACCAGTAAGTGGATCAATAATGAAATTATCTCTGCCATTTAATATAGAGAGAGTGACAGCAGCATTCTCTCCAGAGTCAGCATCAGTAACTGTGATAAGCCCCACTGTCCCATACATGGGCAGATTTTCTGGCACATAGAAATTATATTCATTGTGGGTGAAGGCAGGGCTGTTGTCATTCTGATCCAGAACAGACACTGTAACTGTAGCATTGGTCTGCAAGGGTGGCATCCCATTATCCTTAGCTAGAACAGTGAAGGAATACCTGTCCTGTTTTTCTCTATCCAGCTTTCTCACTGCTGTCAGAATGCCTGTGCGGCGGTCTAGGTTGAAAATAGGAGGTGCATCTGAGCCCAACATATAGCTAATCTCAGCATTGCGTCCACTGTCTGCATCTGTAGCACTTATCTTAGTCAGCTGGGTGCCAGGAGCATTGTTCTCAGGAATGGAAAGTCCTATTACAGGCTGTGTAAAAACCGGGGCATTGTCATTCTCATCCTTTATTTTAATCAGAAGCATTGCAGACTGATTTAAGGGAGGTTTCCCTGAATCAGAAGCCACTATTTTAATGGCATATTCCCGGGTAGCCTCAAAGTCTAGAAACGTTGCTGTCTCCAGCAGAAACTGATTGTCAAACACTGGCTTTAACCTAAATGGGACGTCATGGTCAGTGAAACAGGTAACCTTTCCATTCAGGTCAGCATCTTTGTCCATTACTGTAATCAAGGCAATTTTTGTATTGAGTGGGGCTTTCTCAGACAAAAGCACAGTCCCATTCACTGGATTAATGATGTATCTTGTGTCTATTGATGGTACATTGTCATTAATATCTGTGATATTTATTGTCACTGTTGCTCTTGATGGAGTTGAGCTGCCATCACTTGCCAAAACAGTTAACTTGTGTACAGGAGATTCCTCTCTGTCTAGTGGCTCTTTAATTGTGATAAGACCAGTGGTGTTATCTATGGCAAACAGTCTTCTGGCCAGATTGGAGATTTGATTGCTGAAAGAGAAGAGGATCTGTGCATTTGATCCCAGATCCGCATCAGTGGCATGAAGCTGTGAAACTGATGTGCCCACTGGAGCATTTTCTGGAATGCTAACTTCAATATCATTTTCCTTAAAGACCGGGCGATTGTCATTCACATCAGTAACTGTAACTTGTAGGATAGCTGTACTTGATCTTGGAGGGTTTCCACCATCTTCAACTTTAATCTTCATCACATAAGTGTCCTTCTGTTCCCTGTCCAGGATTTGTTGGACAATAAGCTGTGGCCACTTGTCTCCCTCGGGTGTTTCAATTATATCAAGTCCAAATACATTTTGACCCTAGAACAGACACAGAAGTGGAACATCTTTTATTATGGAAATGTATTTAACAGATACACACTTCCTTATTGCACATAATGACTCTCAAAGTATTTAGATCTCTACATGCATATCTATACTTTTACTGAGACATTAGGCCTTGTATTAAGACAAAAGTTGTGTGCTACTATACCAGCAGATCTTGGAAGAAATTCTGACTTTGAAAATCAAGCTTCCTTTTCCAGCTCCTCCCTCGTTCTAGGGGAAAATATTTAAAAAGATATAGGTTTCTTCCCATGCCATGCTTAACTAGTGAGTGTGGAGAATGGGGAGGCAGACAAGGCTAAGCTACACTTCATCCCTTATTCACAGCAGGAGTAGGTCCAGAAAGCCAGAGCTGTCTTCCACATGAGGTCTGGACCAAGATTTAAGCAAAAGGGAAGGAGGACTATATTTCCCCACTCAACAAAGCACTGTAAGCATGCAATCTGCAGCCATTAGAGAAAAAGAAACTTGTACCATATTGAAAAGTGGATTACTACATAATTTAAGCTTCAAGTAGCACAATCACAAGTAGTCATGTTAGGTTATTAGAAATACATGAAAATCAGGAAGAATTATTCCTCTTTTCATCATGATGTATTTTATATTTGCAGTGAAAATTACATTCCAAGTGTGAAAATAAGAGGCTTTTTCTCATGAATAATATCATCGGACTATTACATCTATACTTTGAATAATGAGATCCTGTAATAGGGTTTGGTGCACACTTTATGCCCCTGTTACAGTGAAGCAATGCATAAATATGTGGAGATATACTGTACTAATAGAGCTTCTGTTTAATACCCTGGGCTGGGAAGAGTCATCTTTAAGTAATCTGTTATGCTGCAGGGAGAACAGTGGCATCTGTTTCTCAGTGCTAGTGTCTCTCTGGGCATGTAGAAGCTGGGAATCTTGTAAAGGCAGCAAACACGTCCCCAGAGGAGAAAGAAGTGATTAGCATTGATCAACAGCAATCTCTCTTACTAATAAAAGAGAGTGTTGATAAGTTCCAAAGAGAACCATGCCAGCCCATTTTTTTCAGAAGGATGGGCAGGGGTACATGAAAGTGTGGGCATGTATAAGGTAAAAGCAATGGAGAATTAGGATTTTATATGTTTATTTTTAAGAACATTAAGGTCTCAGGTCTATGACATTAATAATAAAAAACCTTTGTTGCTAGCCTAGTTCTTGATGAGTAATTCATGGGCCCAACTTTGCAGGCCTTTCTCATTTTGTACTAACTTGCTATATGAGCAATTTATTGGACTTAATAGCTAGGGACAGACATTACACATAAACTGGTTTAAGTGATCAGAAATTAGTTTAAACCTTTAACAGAACAGATGTCCAGTGCACATAAACCAGTTTGAAAATGGCTGAAACCGGTTTGAGATAAACCTGGTTGCATGTAGTATCAGACTTAAATGATTTGGGTCAAACCAGTTTATGCAATGTCTGTCCCAGACACCTTGCTGGTTTAAGATAAACCAGACTCCCCCAACATCCTGGTATGCTCTCTGGGCTGGGCAAGGCTCTCTGCTTCACAGCAGAGCTAGTCCCTCCTCCCTACTTCCTGGCTGGAGCGCCAGAAGTGATTGCAGGCTGCAGGCATCTCCCTGGCTTCTCCCTGCTAAGCAGGGATTATTCCTCCCACCCCACTGCCTAACACCTCTCAGCATTAACTAGCAGACCACATGCTGGCTTCACTCTGTGCTGTGGGAGACAAAAAAGGCAGATTGGCTTTTTGGAGCTAATCAACAGGTAGCTAGTAATGTCCTTCCCTGGAAAAGCTGTTTAAGAAGAGCTTGAACTAATGGAGAGAGAGTTTGTTTTCTTAATGGGTTGATAAACACTGAGTTAGGGTTGATAAACATTCCCTGCTAGGCTGCTCAGGAAGGGGGGGGGGGGGGGACATCAGAGGTCCTGCCAGGGCCTGGCCATGCCCCCCTCAGCTCAGCCCTGGGTAGGGAAGGGAAGGCTGCTCTAGCATGTCCTGGCTTCTAGCCTGAGCCACTGCAGGCATGTGCCTGAATTTTTGCAGTCCAGAGGGGATGTCTCTGTGATTACAAACCAGTTTAACCTAACCAGGTTACACTAACCTGCAAAGATTGAATCAATTCAGGCTCAGGCTTTTTGAATGCCTGTCCCTAGCCAATGAGGACACTTGCATAGCAAGATGCACTGAGTATGCATTACAGCAGCAAAACTTACTGCTATCACTTGAATTTGTTTGCTCTAACTTCTGCTCAGAAACTGATAAAAAGAGCATATCTCTTTAGTTTTAGAGGCCCACCCATGGTTGTAGATATGCTCAATAGGTTAGTAAAACCATTTTTATAGTTTTCTTTATAACCAAAATTAACCAGATGCAATACTCCCTGCCTCTACCCTGATGGTTGTCCTTATTATCAAAGGTTAGGCAGATTAAATTGTTTTTTGCAATATGTCCTAAGCGACAAGCCATTTGGATTACTGCAGACCCAGGAAAAAAGGAATTCCAATTTATAAGGTCCTTTGTTAGTAAAAATATACCCTGTACCTTGCCACCCAGAGTTAAATCAATGCCTTTACAGACCTAATTCTGTTATTTTATGGAACCACAGACTATCTGCTGAAATGTTTTGCTTGGAGCTGAATTTGAACCTGTATGTTTGAGTACCCATTTCTTTTATGGTAAAGCTAAAATGTCCTCATTTCAAGCAAGACACCTAATCTTTACCAGTTCTACAGCATTAATCAATCTGCATGTTTCAACCAACAAAAATCTACGGTAGAAACAGTTTAGATTTCTATATTAAAAGTTCCAAAAGCAAATGTAGGTCTTTCTTCTTCAATGGAAGTGTGGAGATATTAGTCATGCTAGTCATATTTGAATAAAATTCAATGTCCCTTTCTCCAAAGGGGTGAGCTTTTCAGTCAGTGACTCCTTGACAGACCTCCTCTTTATGAACTATACATTTATCTTTTCCCTCTTGTCCCTCAGTGCTAAGGTTTTAGGAGTACTGCAGGCACTTTCATTTGCAAAAAGTTGTTAATTTTGATTAAGTCTCTTATTTGCTGCAGAGATGCTGTTACATGTACTGAGTTTTTTTCAACACAGATTTCTATAAAAACACAGCAGAAGGGAAGGGGGGAATAAAAAATAACAAAGCTATCCTTCAGTTCTTTATTTGCACACAAACTGACAGATGTGCATTGATTATTCTGTCATTAACTCCTGCAACTACAACAAACACTATATACAGACTTTTAATTCATTAAACTAAATACTCAATTTAGCTTTTCTTTAACTACCACTTATTAGACTGGATACATTTTTCATTTTAGTGTATAAATCTCATTTAAACCATAACTTCTATTTTCTGTCACTAGCAATTGCTTACTAGGGAATAGAATTAAAAAACACAAAAATAAAACCCTCTGTTAAAAATCTTAGTTTTTTTTAACATAAACCTTCGTGGAAAACCCTACCACATCAAGATATAATGGGGATTAATTAAATACAGAGTTCTATAGAAATACTTCTAAAAACATGGCACATGCAACAGAGAGTCAGAACTTTTGGATGGATTTCTGTAAACTGAGTTTACAGCAAGTTATAGAATATTATACATTCATTTTAAAGTTCTATAGGAAAGCTATTATTCCTTATTAAACTATAGGAATGGATCTTTCCATATAGATTATTTCCAATCAGTCCTGCTCTTTATTCCCATCCTTTTTATCTCCACTAATAAGTTAGTAGACTTGGTCCCAAGTTGCATCATTCAGCCCTTAAGGCAGAATTGTACGATATTAAAAAAAGGCAACACCCCCCCCAACTTACAGAATTTTAGAGGGGCATATTCCTGCTATGCAGTTCTTTAGATTGTTTAAGGATAATTTGGAACTGTCAAAACTCACACTTGTAATAGACTTATTTTATATTCCTATTAATAACTTGAACACCTATTGAAACTCTGCAAGTACACATAAAACTACATTTACTTTATATTCATAGCATCAAAAACTACATATTAAAGTGGAAAATATTATGAGTAAGAGTCAGTTCAGTGAAAATAATAGTTAATACAGATTATAAAAAAAGCCAATTCAAGAGATTCTAACATTACTTATTGTTTACATTAATAGAATTTTGGACTGTACCATTAAATCACACCTTAACACACATCTGTCTCGGATATGGAAAATTCTGCACCTTATAATCAAATTTGAAAAACAGTGGAGCATGCAACTACAAGTGTACTTTTTAAGAAGTTATAAGACTGACTTATTTTGTCACTGATTTCATTCCTAGGGTCAGGTTTTGTTATATGCTAAATAGTACTTTGGTCACCAGACTCACCCAATGAATCACAAGGTTCACTTCTGGGATGAGTACAAATTTTCAAAAGCCCAAGGTGGAATTGCTCTTACACAGTTTTCTGTAAGTGACCTAGGATAGAACAGTAGCAAACATGACATGTTTGCCCTTTGGTGGGGGGAGGAGGGAGCAACACAGGCTGCCTGCACTTGTCGAGGCCAGCAGGTTAGGACCACTCTGAACACCTGCCAACATGCCCCATGACCTCCCGCGGCTGCCAGAGAGTGCCACCCACAGCCAAGTACCAGACCACCCCGATTGGCTGCCAGGCACAGGCGAGCATGCAACCCTCTGCCACATCACTGCAGACCCTCCCCTACAAGCATCCCTAGTCTTCCAGAAGAGCCCCAGAGCAAGCTCCCTCTATTGTGAGTTGTATGTGCCTCCATGTCTCAGCCTGCTCGCACCCCACCATGGCACAGAGACCCAAGAGGTGTGGTGTGTCCTGCTTGTCACCTTGCACAACTCTCGTGGAGACTGCAGGACATCATGCACACTCACGTGGACATGAGCCATCAGCTGGTCACCATGGTATGCAGCTTCATGCCCCTGAACAAGCAGCTGAAATCCCAGGTGGGGT
This sequence comes from Alligator mississippiensis, assembly GCF_030867095.1. Classification (NCBI taxonomy): domain Eukaryota; kingdom Metazoa; phylum Chordata; order Crocodylia; family Alligatoridae; genus Alligator; species Alligator mississippiensis. The sequence goes on from NC_081831.1 coordinate 50,378,031, forward strand.
CACCCACTGCATCCTGCACATGTCAAGAGTTCTAGACTGGAACACCAACTCTCACATGGCCAATAAGAACAAGGCTATGCAGGAATCCATGCATGTCAGAGTGCTCCAGCACCAACTCCAAACCATTGAGCGCTGGTTCTGGGCCCACATCACCAGCAACAACTGGTGGAAACGAATCATCCTGGGCACTTGGGATGACAAACAGTGGGTCCAGACCTTCTGCATGTACCAAGTCATATTCATTAACAGCAATTGCTCAGCTGGCCCCCCACATTGTGCAGTAGGACAGCAGCATACAGCCATCCCTCACTCCAGAGAAGCAGATGGCCACTGCTGTCATAAAGCTGGCCACCCCCAGCAGTTACCGCTACGTCACCTGCCAATTCAGCATGGGCAAGACCACAGCTGGAGAGGCCATCTAGGAGTAGCTTGTCATCCAGGACATCCAGACCAACCACTTCATCTGCCTTGTCAATCTGCAAGAGATACTTGCTGGCTTCTGTCTGCTGCATTGACTTCTCCAACTGTATGGGGGCTGTGGATGGCACCCACATTCCCATTCTCTGCCTGGCCCAGGCATTCAACAATTGCAAAGGCTACTTTTCTGTCAACCACCATGGCCATTTCACCCACATCTTTATCAGTTAGATGGGTAATACCCATGTCTTCCACAACTCCCCATTCCCCAAGTTGACAGAGAGCAGCCGATATGTTCCTGGGACCCCATAGTTCATTAATGGTGACATCATCACCCCTCCACACACACACACATCATTGGGAACCTTATTTACCCCTCCTGCCCTGGCTCATGAAGCCCTATGGGAAGCAGTTGGACCACCAGAAGGAGCACTTCAACTATTGCCTGAGTAGGTGATGCATTTTGGTGAAGCGTGCCTTCAGCTGCCTCAGTGCACACTGGTGAGCTCTCAGAATGTGCCTCAAGGTAGATGAGGAGAACCTGCCACAACTCATGGATGCTGTATGTGTCTTCCGCAAGACCAGGGGGAGGACTTCCGCAAAGACTGAGCAGAGAATACATGGTGGGTACATGTAACACAGATACGATGGAGAGGGTGAGTCCCCTCTGATGTTGGGGGCACTGGCCATGCACAATGGCAGGCAGTCTGGATGTGCAAAGCCCTGGCTGAAAAACAACCTCACCCTTGAGAACCAGGAGCCCTCCCCAGATGAACAGGACTGGAGAGGTTTGAGTGCTTGTGCCCTGGAACCAGGCCATGGATCTCCTTTCCTGGGCTCCTCTGGCCGTACGTTCTGGGAAGTATTGTCCACAACCCAGGTTGCCTGAACACTGTTCCCCTTCCCTTCTCCCCACCCCTAACTCCCATCTGGTGCACACACCAGGATGCAGGGAAATGAGACATGAGGAACAGACGTGGCTCCATTTAAAATGTTGCACCTATCAACTCTTCTTGTTTTTAATAAAGAAAAGCTGTTGAACATTTCCTTTGTCTCAGCTTAGTCACTCTTCACATTGAGACACATAAGCAAACCTTTGAAGGGGACAGAAGAGGTTTGTGGAAGAGATGAAATAACCTGGAAGGGCCAATTAGAATGGGGAGGAGAGGAGGGGTTTGGAGTCAGGGAAGATATCACAGGGGCCAAGCTCAACAAACAAAACCTTGGAAGGGATGCATGGGGCATGGGGGCTTTAGACCTAGCACTCATTACCAGACTCAGGATTGAAGACCAGGGATTTCTCTGTGTATGAGCCAGACGAGTGGGTGATCTTGGACATGCTGTTCATCTGAGAGACCTGTGTGTGAGCACTACTTAGGTCCTGCCACTTCCCTGGTAAGAACTGGCTGGGGCAACAAAGCTCTTACACTACCCCCTCCCCCATCCTTCCCTTACAGGAGAGGCATTTCAAGGCTGTCTGTCTGCAGGAGCAGGATTTCACTTATGACATTTCCCTAGTGAAAGCTGGCCAGGCTTGGAGGGATGAGATTTACCACTATTCTCAGGGGAATGCCAGCCAATATGCCATACTCCTGATGCAGGACATGATCTCCCAGGAGGTTCCTGACTGCTGGAGTGGGGGCAGGGTGGGGAGTCATCTGCTGGGGAAGTCTGAGTTGCCATTCAATATGAAAACCCATCTCACATGCTATCTGCAACTCTTCTATGCCATGCTGACCCCCTCAGATGAGTTTACAATTGCCATCACTACTGACACACAGAACACATGACCTGATCTCGGGAGAGGTTCCCCAGACCCCAGCTTTCTAAGAAGAGTCCTGCCATGCACCACCCTTGGCTTCCCAGAACCCTTCTTCTACTTTGAATACCCTGGGAGGGAATGGAAGAGGAGGTGGGGGTTGCTTTCCTTTCAGGGGTTGGGGCAAGGGGGAGGGCAGCCTGAAACTGTGACAGGGCCATGACTGCAGGGTGGGGAGGTTTCCCTTTAGGGGTCAGTATATTGACTGCCTGCACCATGCAAATAGGAATGTTACCCATGGATTTTCCCTAAGGTTCAGATCAGAAAGGAGGGAAAAGTGCTGAAGTGCCACTTGTAAGCCTCTCCAGGTGCACAATTTGGGAGACACCCTAGCCACAGGACATGAGTGGCTGAGATATCACTTCCCATACAGGACTCCTGCCATCACATCAGTGCCTTTCTTGGAATGGGAGGGAGGGAGGGAATAGCATTGTTCATCAAGGGGAAATTGTTCTCATTACTGCTGTCCTGTAATTATAGGGCTCCTAAACACATAAAAATGCCCATAGAGTTTCTCATAGATAGTTGCTTATTATCTCCTGTCCCAGACTTCAGTGTCCTCTATGCCACCCAGGTCTGTGACACTGCCAGCTGTGGCAAGGCACCAAGTGCCCATTTTTGTACCTTTCTTTAAAAAAAAATTTACACTGTATCTGCAGAGCTCAAACTGTTTTAGTACCTTACTGTAAGTGGGGGGGGGGGGGGGAGGCTATTTCAGCACCACTGCTCTGGCCAGCTGGAATGAGGCTCAGGTTTTCCCAGCAGATGAACATGGCCCTGAGAATTAGGACAAGGAAGTGTGATTTATGTTCCCACAGAAAGGGAGATGTGCTGCTAACTGCCCAAGGTCAGGGGACAGCGCGGGGAGAAGGGGGCTGGCACCTCAGCTGCAGTCCTGGCAGTGATGGGGGGGAGGGGGAAAGAGGGTGGGACTGGTTTGTCAAGTACTGAAAGAAACCTCTAGAGAACTTAGTGGCTTGGAGCTCCGCACTGTGAGAAGGTCAGGGTAGGGCAATTCACCCTCCACCCCAAACGCATCCATGCATATATTGCCCCCCCCCCCCATTTCCTCTGGGCTTCTCAGCCACAGGGCCTGAGAGAGGGATGCAGGGATGGCCTGTAGCCATTGTGGGCCACCCCACTCCCCCTTCCTTTCCCCCAGGGACTTCACTATCCCCAGGACCTGGGTCCCCATTATCACTGCATAGATCAGGGGGTGAACCAGACATTCCCAAGTTGCACAGTGTCCTCAAATGGGGCATAACTCATTAGCAAAACTGGGGGGAGGGCTGGTTGTGGGTCCCTCATGTTGTACCGCAGTAGTGGTTGCTACACTAGTAGCAGGGGCCAAGGAGGCACTCTGGGCATCTGAGATGGGGGAACCAAGGTATTGGTACAGGTCACAGTGCATGGCTCTACCTCTCGCTGCAGCTGGATGCAGCCACTGCTTCACAGTGACAAGGGCTCCACTGGTCAGGCCACCAGGGTTTTCCAGCAACCACCCTGGGATTCTAGCAATGTCCTATGCCCCAGCCTGGAAATTTCCAGTGTTTTCTATCTGCTAAATGGAGGCAGCTGGCCACACCTCATTTGCTTCTGAAATTTTGGGGGGAATCTGCCCATTTGCCCCAGCTTGAATTTTTGGTGTACCCTCCCCCCCCACTCAATATGCCAGAATCTTCAAAAAAGGCCAAAAAAGTCTTGCAGCACCCCAGATGCACATGGCCCAGACACCTACCAGCAGTGGCTGAGCTGCAAAGCTCACAGTGCAGGCCCAGCCCCAATGTTCTGCCCCCTGTCACCATGATCCAACCAGAAGTGAGCCACCCACACTGGCTCCTGCTGGGAAGGAGGGGGGGTCCAAGATGGGGTCCAGATAGCAGGGTACCTGGCTGTGGCCTTGAAATGTGGTGTGCAGGAACAAGTGTCTGGGTCCACAGGGCTGTGCCTGAATGCAGGGGCATGGGAGAGTCCCTAGATGAGTATGCAAGAGCCAGCATCAGGGTCCATGAGGTTGTGCCCATATGTAGGAGTTCTCCCAGGCTCAGTGTCAGGTCTGTGTGTACATAATGGGGTATTTTGTGATGGAGTGCTGGGGCACATCTCAAAAACTCAGGTGCCCAGATCCCAGGACCCATGCAAGGGACACAGACACCTCCCTTCCATCCTCTGCCTTCCTGTGGTTGATAGATGGCTGGAGGCAGGAGGCAGGGCTGGGGAGAGGGGCTGTGCTGGCTTGGCTCCAGAAGAGCTCAGGGGCGGGGCCCACTGGGTGATTGGCCAGAGCAGCTGAGCATAGGCCGAGTATTAGCGCACTCCCTGCAAAGGAGGCTGGGATGCTGGAGGACACTGATCTAAACTGAATCAATAGGGGAACTGGTACAGAAGTTGGATGTACCTTTCTATACTAAACTGATCAGATTTGAATTCACATTGAACAATGGTTCCACCATTTTTAGACCCATCTAAGCGTGCCAAACTTCTGTATGGTTACAGGTTTAGACTGATTTTGATTACTTAAAACAGTCTAAATGTTATGTGTGTACCTTGCCTTGGTGTAATGTACAACTCAGTATCAAAAGCTAGTCCATGAAAATGTCACAGATCGTTATCCAGTACAGGTTATTTCAAATCTTCCTGATGGAGTGGAGTAGTACCCCTTTTTACAGATATAGGTAACAGAAGAAGATGTTACATTCTTTCATCTTAAAACTAACTAAGCACTATAACTCACAGTGACTCAAAGTAAAAGAGATGCCCATGTCAAGACCAGGATTAGCTGAAAGAAAATCTTGCTCAGACCACCAAATATTCTCTCCCTCTTTCTCGAAATCACAGAAGATTACATGCATTTAAGTAACAGTATCAGCTCAGATGTCTATCTTTTACTCTGTTTACTTCCCTTAATTCATTGTTAGAACATTCAATTCATTGTATTCATGCACTGTAATAACAAATTGGTATTTTTTTTTCTGAAAAAACACCCTGCCATATATACATATTTACCTGATCATTCGTAATGGATCCAAATGTCCTTTTCGGAGCAGTTTTAGGCTGTCATGTAAATACAAAATTAGAGAGGTTTTAAAAAAAAGTGCAACAGTTAAGGAGACTAGTAAATACACAACTATTTAAAGACAGACACTGAACATGGTACATTGTGACAGGTCTTTAAGTGCAGCTGACAGGTCAGTATATAGAAACCTAAACTCCTAAGGTCCAATCTTGCACAAACATGGGCAGTCTCAATGAACTCAGAGGGAATACACAGAATTGTGCAGAGAAAGCTAAGCTTAGAAACAAGTGTATGCATGACTCAGTTCTTAACAAAACCCTGATGGAATGAACCAGAAAAGTGCAGCTTTCAATCAGTGTAGCTGATATTAATATTTTCTGTTGTGTCCAAGATGACTTAGGAATTTAAATTTGCAAAACAGAAAACTGATATACTACAAGAGTTCTAGTAGATGCCAATGAGTTAATAGATCACAATGGCTTGTTCTATAAATTAAAAAAAATACTAAAATTTTATAGCAACAATGTACAATGCTGTGTGATGCATAAGCACTCTAGATTTTAAAAAGAGATAATTCCATTTACCATTGTTTTTGAGACTATCAAACAGTATTTGTTCAAATTATGTATGAATGAGGGGCAGTTTCTGTAAAATCCATTGAATCCTCAAATTTCATCAAGGGCAGGCCTCAGCACCTTCTGTATCAGGCCCTAATTGCTAGAAAAAACTTATTTGTAATATCTAATGCCCTGATCCAGCAAAATTTTATGTACATATTAAACTTCAAGCATTTTATTTGGAAAGTTAAGTTAAACATATAATTATAGAACTGTTTAACTAAAATGCCTTTTGTATAAAGGTCAGCATAAAGACAGTATAATAAACGTAAAAAATGGCAACAAAAAAACCCCCAAAAAGCAATTTGGTCCTACAGAGTTCAGCCAACTTAAATCCTAAAATGAAGAATTAAAAAAAAAAAAAGAAAGCCATAGCGTTGACATCAAATTACATAGAATGTTGCTTCCAAAACATCCTAAAGTGTTCTGAGAAATTCTAAAGAAATAGGTGATCTGTTTGCTAGTTCCTGAACATTTCAGGGTATCAAGGTAGAAAATATCTGCAGTGATTCTAAAAACATACAAGGGAGGTACCCATCTTCTGGTGATGTTGTAGCAAGAAGCCTTTTTTCGCCCCCCCCCGCCACGCCACCCCATATGAAGCCCCTCCATATGACAAAAAGCCCCTTTTGCAGTATTTTCCTCCTTTTGGGGATGCTTTCTCTTTTCTAACTTTTCTTCCTTCCTCCCTCTTCTTCTTCTATTATATTATTATTTTTTATAGAATATAAGGTGTACTTGTAATAAAAATATAGTTTGTAAATGCTTTCATGGGTATAAAATAGAATTCTGCATCAATATGTCCCCCACTCCCCCACATTGTATTTGATCTATTTGTTGTATGTGCCATGGCATTTCACTCTTTTATGTGTTATATTCTATGCTTTTTAATTTTGTAACAAATGCACTTTAAGTTTAAAAGTAAGTTGTACCACGTAACAATTAGCAAGGGTGGGAATCAAACCGCAGCTTCTCTGTATGGAGTGGGTCCCTGAATGAATCTTGATTGATTGCGTAGCACAGTAGCTAGACAGGAAAACAAGTTAACAAGCAGCAATTAACACCTACAAAATCACAGACTAAGGAGAGGAAAGGATCAATACAGAGCCAGGAACTCCCAGAAACTTCACTGTTTAAGGTACAGAAGCCCTGGTTTGAACTAATCACAGCAGTGAATTAATCAAACTTTATCAAGGGACTCCCAAGACTTCACGTACCTGCGGACATGACCCCTGGGGCTGACAGCTACCATCCAGCAACCACCAAGGGGCATGTCCCATGAGGTCAACAACCCCTGGATTGGGTAAGCCTGAAAATTGGGGAATCACCAAAGTCTGCCAGAGAGGGATAAAAGGCAGTGAAGAATGACCCGCAATGGCACCCTCTTTGACCTGACCAGCACCCTGCCTGCCCAGCCAGAAGGACCAGTTGGTGACCCCCTTCTGAAGCAACATTGCACTGAAAGAAGCCTTGACTGGCTATTGACGGTGGACTCCACCGCTTGGGGATAGGCATATGGTGACATGGGTGCTTAGTGTTCATAGCTAGCTACCGTGAGTGTGTGAGTGTGCATGAATGAGTGTGTGTTTGAGGGGATCAGCCCCAAGGTTTATGATCTGACTTTTGCATCTGTCTAATAAACTATAATTTTATGATGATCCTGTGAGTTGCTCCTTTGTAGTCAACAATGTGAAAGGCATTCCTTTAAAACTATGTATAGCAGAGTATCAGAGAGAAAAGATTATAGAAATCACAGAAAATTAGGGTTGACAGCTGGAGAGGGGGAGGGGGTCATCTGCTGGGGAAGCCTGAGTTGCTATTCAACATGAGAACCCATCTCATGTGCTATCTGTGGCTCCTCTATGTCATGCTGACCCCCTCAGATGAGTTTACAATTGCCACCACTATTGACACACTGAGCACATGACCTGATCTCAGCAGAGGTGCCCCAGCTGCCTAAGAAGAGTCCTACCATGCACCGCGCTTGGCTTCCCATGGCAGAAGGTCATCTAGTCCAACACCCTGCTCAAAGGAGGACTATCCCCAACTAGATCATTCTACATGTGGAACACTTCCCTAAGGCTAGGGAAAGACATTCAAAAAGCCTGAGCCTGAATTGATTCAATCTTTGCAAGTTAGTCTAACCTGGCTAGGATAAATCAGTTTTGTAACCAGACGGACATCCCAGAAATGCAGGCACATGCCTGCAGTGGCTCAGGCTAGCAGCCGGGGGATGCTAGAGCAGCCCTTCCTTCCCTTGGACAGTGCTGAGCTGAGGCCAGCAGGATGTTCTGATTATGGAGGGGTTCCCCAACTTCTTACCAGCCCAGCAGGGAATTGATAACAGTGTTTATCACCCCTAACTCAGTGTTTATCACCTCATTAAGAAAAGAATAGAGGGACATTACCAGCTACCTGTTGATTCTCCCTTTGTCCCGTCTGCCACAGCATGGATGGTATCCCGCATGTGGTCCACTAGCTAATGTGGTGTGTCTGTGTAAGGCAGAGGAGACAGAGGAATCCCTGGGAGTGGGAAGCCAGGCAGACACCTACAGTCTGTGTCGAGCTCCAGCCAGGGAGCAGAGGGGAGGGGCCAGCTCTGCTGTGGAGCAGAGAGCTCTACCCAGCCCAGAGAGCATACCAGGATGCTGGGGTGTCTGATTTAACTTAAACCAGCAAGGGGTCTTGGACAGACATTGTAGAAATTGGTTTGACCCAAATCAGTTAAGTCTGATATTACATTAAACCAGGTTTACCTCAGCCTGGTTTCAGCCATTTTCAAACTGGTTATGTGCACTGAAGATCTCTTCTCTTTCAGGTTTAAACCAGTTTTTGATCACTTAAAATGGTTTATGTGTAATGTCTGTTCCTAGCCTAAGAGATGGAACTAAGCATTCATCCTCTCTCTCTCTTTCTCTGTCACTATTTCACACTGCACACTACATGATAGCTAAAACTAGTGACACAAGTTTTGCAAAGTTAATTCTGAAACCAGTCCCACTTTACTCCTAGACAAAACACAAGAAAGATGCATACATGGAAAAAATAACAGCACCTGCACACACACAACCCCAGTATCCTTACAACTCAGAGGCATTTGAGGAACAGAGCCACTTCATATTTCCCATATATTATTTAGTAGCTAAAATGGGCAGCTTGTTTTAGAAGCAAAATCTGAAAACTAAAGTTACATTTTTTTTCCCAGTTATGATATGCTTTAGGACAAATGTATGAATTCCTACAGCAAAGGTAAACCCACTGAGCATAGAGATACAGTATATAAACACTAATAAATCCAAACCAATAATAGTGTGAGTGTCATAGCTCTATAAAAATACACAGATCCCTAATATGCTGTCCCAGCTTCCCAGCAATGCCACTGAACTGCCCTGGATCCCACAAACCACTCCTGGGGCCAGGTTTACCTGTGATCACTGGTCCAAGGACCTAGCAGCTTCAGGGGGAATTGGGGGATTGGTGGGATCAGGTAACTCTCTGTCCCCAAAATGGCATATTTTTATCCTCCAGCCCCTCCACCCCCCAGACAACCACCCCTGCAGCAAACTAAACCCTGCCAATCCTTCATGCAACTCCTCCCTCCATCAGTTCTGGCATCAGCAAACACAACACCAGAAGTGGCTTTCAGGATCTGGGTGTTTGGTGGGGTCAAGGTGTAGCAAAACCCCCAGTGTTTCTTTTATATATATATATATATATATATATATATATATTGCACTGGGGTCACACAATAGAGAGGGAGAGAAAGAAAAGCCAGAAATAATTGGGGAAGGGAATGCGTGTGTATATATATATATACACACGCATTCCCTTCCCCAATTATTTCTGGCTTTTCTTTCTCTCCCTCTCTATTCCCTATAGACAACCATAAGTGAGCTCAGACTTAGGATAAGCTTTAACATTTTTATTTTGGTAGCAAGTTTTTGGTTTTGAATATCCACTGTTTTATACTGTATTATTATTAGGTTTATATTATTTTTTACTGTTGTATATTGTATTATCATCATTTTTGTATAATTTTTTATTGTTTTATATGGATATTGTATGGTTTAGGTCTGTGTCTGTAAGTGAAACAAAGTAATGCCAAGTTACCATTTTGTATGTCAAGTCTCCATCTTGTGTTCTCTGCCCGGGCATCCCCTGTGTTGCAAAACTGTATGATTCATGTGCCCCTCCCATGCAAATTGGTTCCCCGATGAATGAGAGTGATTGGGAATGACTGAAATACAATGGTAGCAGGCCCCTACTGAATGGCTTGTAATGACTGGGTCATCACCTCACATAGATTCATCCAGGAACCATGGACCTCACCCAGGAACAGAGACAAGAACCTAGCATTTGAAAGACAAAAGACCCTGCAGAACCAACAACTCTACTATTGTACCCCACCATTATAGAAACCCGAAACTGCACATCCCTGCATGGAGCACACATGCTCAGCATGCCAGGGGCTGACCCTTGCCTGGGCATGCCTCCTGCCACTAGGGTCACACAAGGTCTGCCCCTATAAAAAGGGGCAGTGAAGACAGACCCAGTAGGACGCCTTCTCCATCTGAACCAGCACCATGCCACACCACCTATCCACCCAGAGGCCCTGCCGGCAACCCCCCTCTGGACAACACCTACTGGACAAGGACCCCTTTCCAGCCTGGATAGGTAGCTTTCACCTCTCCCCCACCCCCTCTTCAACCAAGGACTTGGACTCTACTTCTCTTCCCTACCTGGACTCCAGTCCTTCCACTGAGTCTCCTTCTCCTGCTGCCAGTATGTGTGTGTGTGTGTGTGTGTGTGTGTGTGTGTACCAATACATTTATGGGGCTGTGTAGTGTGTTGTCTGTTTAATAAAACTGTTATTTGGACCCATAAATTGGGTTTTGCTTCACTATGGTTTGGCCCTGCTCCAATCTCTGCTCCTTGCCACTCTAACATCTGTCTCATTTCTCCCTCTCCTGCTTCTGGCTCACTGCGACCTCCAACATCTATCCTGAGCTCCTCTCTGCCTCCAAACCCCCTGTTTCTTTGCCACTGTCTTATCACCACTGCCTTTTCCTTCTCCCCTGAGCATCCAGGTTTCTGCCCCAGTTTTTTTCCTGGCTGTCTCCTCCTTGCCACCACTTATCTGCCACCTCCCCCCCACCCCAATATCTCAGCTGGTCTGCCTTAGTTTCCAGCCCCAGTCTACCTTAAGTAAACCCAAGCCTCAGTTCCTCAGCCAGCTTCTCTGTAGTCTGCCGGTTCTAATCCTGGTTCTGGCAACTTTCACTCCCTACACTTTAATTCTCTCTCTCTCTGTTACCTGAACCTTTCCCCAAGTATCCCAGGTACCACAAGCACACACATACACACTGTACCATCCAAGTTAGGAACTTACCTGTGTGTATGTGTAGGTGGGTTGTATGCGTGTGAACTGGTGAGTGTGTGTGTGTGTGTGTATATATATATATATATGTATATATATATATATATATATATGGCATTGTGTGCATGATATACGAATTAGTGATCTGTGTCTAACTTTTGGGGTATATAGTGTATGTGCTTGAATTGGTGATAGGTATGCATGTGCCTAGGCTGGTTTGGATGTGTATGTGCCTGAGCTGGTAGTGTGTGTGTATGCACCTAATTAATTTGTGTGTTTGTATATGTGCAATTGTGTCACACCCTCCTTTCTAACAGCATAATATTGAGATCCTGAGAGTTGGCCTGACCCCACAGGCCTACAAAGGTGGGAGGGAGCTTGCTGTTTCATGAGGGGTGGGGTGTTCATCTGGAAGTGGGGGGACCCTCCCAGGGCTAAAAATAGCCTGGTGCTGGGGGAGGAAAGAGCAGGTTGGAAAAGTGCAACCCTGACACTGGGGATGGTGGATGGACTGTCCCAGTATTGGGGCTGCACTGGGAATGTGGACAAAAGTTCAGTTAGATTAGTCTAGCCAACCTAATCTAATAACTCAGTGCATCTCTGAGGTACAGTTAAATTAGATTGGGTCAACTATTTTTTGTCTGATCTAATCTTCCTGCAACTTCTGTACAGCTCGCACTTAGATAAACCTATTGAGGGATCTAAATGTAAGGTCCACACATTTGCAAACTAATTTTGATCGGGTGTCCATTTTTAACATGATCTAAGCTCCCCAGACATCTGTATGTATCCTGAAAGATTAGGCTAAATTATAGCACATGCTCGTTTAAATCTAACAGGATTGTTACTTCCCTTGTGTACTGTACCCAATGGTCGTGTCCAGATGAGTATGGATGTGAGGTATGTGGTGCTGCAGATGCATCTGCAGCTCCACACGCTGCACAAGCAGGTGTTCCCCACACTGCTACCTAGTAGTGTAGGGTCAAAAAAAGCCACACTGAAAAAAGCGGGATGGTACACATGGTGGCAGCGCACACTGCCTCAAACCGGAGCCATGCTCTAGCTGCCAGCCAGGCTTCCTGCCATGGATGCAGTCCAGGGAGGCCCCCATGATCCACCCCACCTGGGGTAACCTGCCATGTGCCAGAGTGAGCATGGCCTGGACATTCCCCGGGGACAAGTAGTAATTGTGCCACTGTACATGTTGTGCCACTGCTACTTGTCCTCAGAGAAACAATTGTCTGAACTTGTCTGGATGTGCCCAAATTGGGTAAAATGTATGCAACTGGTGTGCACATACTAATAACAATGAATGAGTCCCAAACAAGAAACTGCAATTAGAGAGCTGTGAAATATTCTGCAGCACAACCTGAAACCCATGCAAAACTTGCCAGGTATGGATTATTATTATGAACTTGAAACTCAAACCATATTTGTTAAAAATATATCTAAACCTGGTTTCAAGTGAATTTGGACCAATGTATGGTTTTGTATCGTTGTTGTGCACACTGTTTCTCACAATTTTGATGCAGTCAGCTGAAATATAAGTCTGAACTAAGTTTAGCTTAGAGATTCAAAAACAAAATTCAAAGTGGAACTTGGGGCTTGAATATAAATGAAAAGACTTGTCTATATGTTCTGATCCTTATCTAATTGTACCAATATGAAAAATCCATAAATGCCTACTGCATCTTATAAGCTAGAAATGTAAAGGATGTGGACTTGTTCCCAAGTGCTTATATACTTTTTTGCCTCAACTTATGTTCTTAAAGCAAAGGGGGAAAAAAAAACATTTTTCTATCCACATTCTCAAAGCTATGAACTCAAAGCCTTACCCTCTACATTACACAGAGCGTAATACAAGGCAGAGACTCAGTCCAAATAAAGAACAATGAATCACTTAATTCCAAAAGTGAGGAAAGCTTTAAAAAAACCCAAAACATTGGGTAAAGAAACAGGAGTTCAGTGACTGCCTCAGTGTTTCATATTCTGAATAAAAGAAACATTTGGTGACAAAGTCTTCCAGTGCTTTCTGAAAATGCTCAGGCCTGGGAGAGTTCCAGAGCAGAGGTACAACTACTACGAATAGCCTCCCACATGTTTTCACCAAACAGATGTGGTGCTTAGATGGTACTTACAGGAATTTGCTCTTGGCTGATCTTGGGGATTGCAACAGAATGTAAAGGTGGAGGCACTCTCTTAGATATGTAGAGCTCAGACTGCTTAGGCTTTGGAGGTCCGAAATAGCACCTTGCGTGTCACCTGGAAAGCTACTGAAAGCCAATATAGGTCTCGGAGCACTGGAGCGATGTGCTCTTGGTGACCCACCACTGTGAAAAGGCAGACTCTGTGCGTTTTGCACCAGCTGTGGCTTCTGGATCATCCTCATGGGCTCTTGCCAAACACCATTAGCTTTCTCTTGTCTGGATTCAGTTTCAATTGGTTCACCCAAATCCAATCCTCAATTGCTGCCAGGCACTGCGTAAGGTCAAGACTGCAGCTGGGCCACTGGATTTCCCATCCTTACTCTTATTTACTGGATACTTATTATTTTTGTGCATATTGTGATAGTACAAAGAGTCCCATTCAAGGACTGGAAAAATTTTCTCATTAACATCACAGTATATATAAAAATCTCTGAGCGGTAATTAGCAAAGCTTGTAGTGATGCCTATAGATAAGCTGTCAGATTCTTTCCATTTTAAGATATTGTTTTTATACTATATCAGTTTATTTAGCTACAAAAGGCTAAAATCTACGTTGAAAGTAATCACCTGGCCTGGATGATAATGCAAATGATGGTGCTCTGGCCAATTAAGGACCTGACAAACACTTCTCTGGGTTTCCATGGTGTCCTTATGCCATCACTGAGACACTAAGACAGGATGAATTGTGTCTTCCTATATTGTAAGATATCCTACATAAGTGAGGAATAGTGTAACAACCCAGATTTATGTAAGAATAATTATTTTCTTGTCAGATTGTCTCTCAACTTTCATGATAGAGTTTAAAGTTTTTCCTCCAATTCAAACTCACTGCATAACTTATACCATGATGTTTGCACTATGATATCTATACATTACCTTTATGTCACCATGGTATAAAATCATGATAACATGATTGGGAATTATAATGTGATCTGTAAATTTAGTTCAAATAGACCCAGAGGTATATAAATATTCAACTGTTTCAGAAGTATAATTTAATTCTCACAGTTGCCCCAATAAAGAAAGGACATATTATTACCCACGCTAGGATCTAGGATACTGGAGTACAAAGACTTTATCACTCATCCACTGATTCTTAGAGTATCTGGTTACAGATTTAGGAACTAAACCCAAATCCTTATTACCAGTCTGGAGCTTTACGCCCCAGAATATCCTTTTATTTTAGGGCAGTCTCCCCAAAACCAATGTAGGCAAGAGAACTAGAGAAATAACTCTTCTCCACATCACATTCCATTAGCTATGATGAGAGACATTCACATACATTCAACTGAACAGAAGATGGATTCAGTGCATGTAGGACAGTTTAAGGTAGTGAATATGACTGAACTTTGTTCTATATACATCCAGTTTTTTCCACAGCCTGAAGGAGGTTTCCAAAAACATCTTCTCTTCTACAAATCTCCCTACAGCAATCTCCCTACTTTGCAATAACGGTAGAATTCGTACAGCAAAGAAATAATTCAGCAGTTATGTTAACTATCTTTTCATTTGATTAAAATACAGAATTTGTAAAACACTGTATTCTAGATTTTATACCATTAGAGATTTTATGTATTTTCCAATTAATAGCAACAGGGATCAAAATAACCCAATATCTAAAAAATAAACATTATAATGCGTTTCATTGGCATTACTTTCAAACCCATTATTGTGCTTTAGGGGGTAGCAGGTAGAAGGTTGTTCTGCATAGTCTCAGAACAAGAACTGAATAACAAGACCATTCTGCCCTGGCAGACAGAACAAAATACCACCAAGAACCTAAACATTAATCATGTTTCAGCAGTGTACACCTACAGCACTCTCCTTTTCACTACCCACTCCACGACAAGTCTGTCAAACAGAATGAGATTAGAAGAGGCACCCACAAGTGCCCAGGAAAATACAGATAATCTTAAATTCTTAAGAATTTCCCCAAGTGAAATGTACAGCACTCTCAGCTTCCACTGATTTCAATGTTAATTGCAGATGATGGAGTCATACAAATTTGGCTTACAAGCACATTAAAAAAAAGCAACAAAACAACAATATTTTGATATGGCTTGTTTTATGCACAATGCATAGAAATCCATAATAATTAAGTCAATATATTGGTTTCATATAATTATTTCTGTCACAACAGACCAAACCTAAGGGAAACAAGCATGTGTTTCTCTCATTCTCTTCAAAGCATCAGCAATTTTATTGTTATATTTGCACAAAAAAGAAATCTTAACTTCTGATTTTGATGCAATAACCTTATTTATATCTTATTTTTAATGTAACACTTAAAAGCCGAAATGTCCACCATGAGCAAATTTGTTTTCGATGTTGTCGATATTGTTAATTTTCAGGAAAAATGCTGACAAATACTTTATTTGATTGATATGGTTGGCTCTCTCTCTCTTTCACAGATGCATACTTCACCAGACAGAGATATACCCAAAGTACTGCAATAAAAATTTTCTTTATTTACATAATTTGGGGGGGGGGGGGGGAGTTCTTATACACGCACCAAATCTTAATGTCAGTGTTGTCACTGCATTATGAATTTAGACACATGATATCCTGGGGGAAATTTCCAGTTCATGTTGGCAAAATATGAACAATAATCTCATGTAATAGCACTTTTTTCCCTTTCATTTGTGAGTGTTATTTCTTCCTACATTTGCAAATAATCTTTGGGGGTTGTAGGCCTGGGGCAAAACCTGCTGAAATAAGCATTATATTAAGCCCCTATGAGACCTTTGTTCTTTGCAAAGATATGTAAAATCAAAGAAGGGAAGGTTTATGTTGAACATTTAACTCCCTAAAGGATCATTTTTCGCTTTTGAGAAAAAAGATAAAATATGCTTTGGCAAATGATAAAAAGTTATCCATTTTGCCTTGTTCTGAATAAGAAACAGATAAGCCACTTTACTAAACTATAAAGGTGCCTGGCATACACATGTGAAAGACACCACTTCGCTACCTATTGGAAGGTAATAAATAACACTGCACTTTCAGAGTTATAAATCTGGTAAAGTTGCCCAGAAGAAACATACAGTGCCAGTAAGTACTAAAAATAGTTCGAGAGAGATTGGATTCTAAAACTGATTAAATAAAAGCTGTTTACGTACTTGATCAGGGAATGCTGGAGAAAGACCAAAAATTTTCTTTCCAAGCTTTTATGATGCTTGATTTATCAAGAAACCAACTTACTATTTCCCCTCTATTATTACTGATTGGTATTTATCTTAGTCAGTAGAACAAAAGCAAAATATCCACCTGCTGTATGGTGGCAGGACTACTTGGAAAGCCAGAAATCACACACACACACACACACACACACACACACACACACACACACACACACAAAGAGCAGAGCAAAGCAAAAAGCACCAGCATACTATATAAAAGTAGTGAAAGCTCTAGTATACACATTTTCATTTAATTAAGCATCATTATTAAGTATGCTTTATATTATTTAAAGTTCATTCCTTATGACCAGTTTAGTACTAAAAATCCTAAAATTAAAGTGACATTTTAAACAGATAATTTGTACATAGTCTATATCACTAGGTTCTTGACTTCTGACCTCACAGGCCAGATGAGTAGTGTCAGCCCAGTCCATGTGCCTGATATCACATACAACCTGATTCCACATACCAGTACCATCTAGAACACTGGGAAATTTTATCTGGCCCCAGAAATCTGGCAAAAGGAGAGCAGTAATCAACACTGGCACCTCTACCCCCTACCCCCCCCCCCCCCCACCAAATTTTCATACCTGTGGAGACACCCATGGGCTGATAACATGGTCTTGTGGGCCAGAGGTTGACCATCACTATTCTATGCTCATCAATAATAATAACTTAATTATATCCTAGGCACTCTAAGAATGTATAATGACGAGTAAGATTGAGGTTTTGCTTTTAGCTAAGAAAATGCATTACTACAAATAATCTAGTTTGTGTACATATATGTACACATATGCACATATATGTTTCCTTTAACACCTGTCAACACGCAAAAATTTCTCTTAGGTTAAGCATGTTGTGCTTTGATTTCATATTGGTTAGCTCAAGTTTAAAGCGTCATTTAACACAAGGATGCTCAACTGATGGCTCATGGGCCAGGTCTGGCCATACAGCCATGCCATCCAGCCCACATTGGTCTCCATGGGTCTGAAAATTTAGCAGCAGGAAAGCAGGCAGCAAATGCCACTCCCTGGCTGCAGAATTCCTTGACCCCTGGGGAGCCCTGCCAATGAGACAGCATGCTGGATCAGTGGCCAGACATGGCTTGGGGCGTACTCTGAGCACAAAGAGGCTGGTTAGAGGTGGTGTGGGGCCCAGTCCTGCAACATGAACGCCCGAAAAGCAGCACAGCCAGTGTGGAGTCAAGGGAGGTGGCGCACAGCCCCAGAGAAGTGGCACAGAGCTGAGGGAGGCAGCACAGAGACAAGGGAAGCAGCATGGAAGGTGTAGAGTCCTAGAGGCATTATGGAGCTAAGGGAGGCAACATGGGCAGCATGGAGCTGAGGGAGGCAGTATGGGCAGCACAGAGCTCAGGAAGGCAGCATAGAGTCCCAGGGTGTTACAGGCATCACAGAGCCAAGGGAGGCAACATGGGCAGCACAGGGCCCAAAGGCAGTAGCATGGGGCCAATGGAGGCAACACAGGGCCCTGATATGATGGCATGTGCCCCACTAGATGGTGCAGGGCTCAATCCCTGAGCAAGGAGCCGTGGCGTGGTGGCACAGGGCCCAGTCCTGGTGCATGGGGTCCAATCTGGCCTGTGGAAGGGCCCCATGACATTCATCTGGCCTGCTGCACCCGATTGAACACAGTTTCTCAGCTGCTAACATTAGGAATCAGCAGTGTGGATAGAAGCTATACTCAGGTCACTGCAGTCCTCTAGTGCCTTCCCACAATTCTGTTTCTGTGCGCAGAAAAGAGGAAGAAGTTCTTCCACAATTCACTAGCAAAGAATTTATAAACTCAGCTTACTGCAGCACAAAGAATTGTGCTACCTATAAGTCTTAGGTCCACACATGGGTTACTACAGCAAATCAAAAGCAGCAGTGTAGCTATTCTTACCTGGACTAGGCTAACTCAGTAGGAGTAATTCAAGTGTAAACAACTAAAGTTAATTAAGAAATGAACTTCTACTCAAAGTAACTGTAGGTGAAACAGGAAAATTAATTTCCCCTCAGGTTTTCATGTTCCTAAAGCTCCTTTTTAAGGTCATTTCAGCCAATGCTGAAACACTGCAACTCAGGGGTGCTCACCTCCAATCTGAAAGCCAGATCCAGCCCATGAAGCCATAACATCCAGCCCACAGGGGTCTGAAAATGTGATGGCAGAGGAGAGGTGGCAGCATTAATTGCTGTTGCCCTGTTGGCAAATTTCCAAACCAGTGGGGAGCCCTGCAGGCTAGACAGTACTATATCAGTTATCTAGGGCTGATCTGGACAGTGCAAGGCAGGATCTAGACAGCACTGAGACCAATGCAAGCACTCAGTAGTCATTGAGTTATCACTTCCAGTGACATCACAATAAGTTAATAGAACTCAGTTACAGCTGAAGTAATGGGGCTTAAGTTTTCATAACTAAAAAGGAATAATACTTAACCAGCTTAATTCACCAAAAAACACAATGTTAAAATAAAGTATTGCAAATAAGTCCTAAAAAAATGCAAGGAACCCAAAGGTTGATCAAGTTCATACTGCTGTCACTGAACATGCTGTTTTGCTTCTGGCATTAACCACCCTACAAAGTACTCCCTTATGGAATCCTGCTATGACCTGGTATGCTTGAGTGGGGAAATCTTAATATTTAAAAATATGTTGGGTTTTTTTTAATTTTTTGAGAGTTTTGCTACATTTCTACTTTTTGATACAAAGGCTTTAACATACGTAACAAGGCTGCTGTATTTTTAGCTATTAAGATATGAAGGCATTCTCAGTTTGTTATAACTATGAAGCAGTGAATTAAATCTGCTATTGGTTGTAGTGCTGAAAGATTTGTTACACACAATATCATAAAATGGCTCATTTAAAAACATAAGTGTCTGGGACAGCTTTACCCAATTTCCACATGTGCCGGCCAACAAATTTCACAGTGGCTGAAATAAAAAAGAAGTCAGTTTTGACTCAATTCACTTAGATAATAGGAGTCAACAAAACAAATTTGCAGGACCAGTCACCCAGTTAAAAATGATTACCAAATGCTGTCATATGGAGGGACAAACCA